>NW_027491045.1:4201450-4887901 GCF_021521415.1 Bidens hawaiensis | reverse complement strand
TTCTTTCTTTCTTGTTTTACGGCCAAAAGAAAAAGAAAGGCTCGGGTCTCGGTTTTTCGTGTTCAAGCTTCCTAGCATAGCTCGGTGTGTGTTGAAGGCTCGGGGTATATTCCGTTTGAGGGTTTTCCTTTGAAAGTCTAACATTCACATCATCATCTTCTTCAACCATCTACTAAACTCTTAAAGGGTTAAGAATGTAAGTGTTTACTAGCTTGATAGTTTAGCTTTTCCGTATCATTTGATCCTTGCTTCGGGTTTCTAGTAAATAGATTATTGGTAATCTTATAACATGAATAAACTAGGTTATTCATGAACATATACATATATAAACACATGGATACATATGTTTAGTTTGTCTATCACGTTTCCGCATATATTATAACTAGTTAATCGGTTAACTAAGTTTGTTAAATCCTATAGAAACCCAACAAATGGCATCAAGAGCCGGGATACGGGAAACTAAGCTTCGGGTTCTCGGTTTTATTTTTTCCCCTTGAAAGATTTTATACAAAAAAAATTAACATGCATGAATTTTCTTTGTATTTAATCTTGTTATTGTTTTTGGCTTTGTTCAAAAAAAAAAAAATAAATAAAAAAAAATAAAACCGAGTATATGGGCCGAAGCCCAAATCGGGTGATTTTGGGCCGAAGCCCACTTGGATATGGTTATTGGGCTAACCGGACTTAAAAAGGAAAAAGCTATATGGGCCGAAGCCCATTTTTGGTTAAATGGGCCGAAGCCCGTGAGCTTTTTAATTGGGCCGAAGCCCATGTGTTTTGCACATGTGGGCCGAAGCCCATAATCATGTTATTGGGTCAAGCCCAAATTGGGTTGGGCTAGGCCCGATAAAGTCAAGGGGTTTTGGAACGGGTTCCTAAAACATAACGGGTTATGTTTGTTAAAACTAGACCGAGCCGTAGACCAAGTGGATGTTTGTTTGTGGTTGATGTTGTGATTGTAGTTAATTATTCAAGTTTCGGTTTGTAATAATTAATTAGGGGCAATTTTGTAATTTTGTAATTATTTATTCATATGGGTATGTAATAAATAGGTTATTTGTAATATCTTTATTTTATAGAAAAATGTATTAGGACATTTGTTTTGTAAAATAAAGAAGATTGCAAAATTGGAAGTTTGGGCCTAATTGGGCCGGGTATGGTGATAATGGGTCTCACAAGCCCATTAAGGGATTCAAGCCCAAAAGGACCTAAGCCCACCAATTGAGCCCAAATGGAAGCTTATGGAAGCTAAGGCCCAAGTTCAAGCCCAGTGGATCACAACGGGGTTGAAGAAGATGCTCGAAGCATTTGGATGCGGGATCGAGTGGGAGCTACAACATCCATGTGTCATGTGTCCCTTAGGATTGGACCTAAGACACACACTTGTTTCGGCTAACAAGTGTGGTCTAATTTAGTGGCTCGTGTCTAGTATAATTATGTATGCTTGTTAATTGATTGTTTGATTGTGTGGTTGTTAGATATTAGGATATCAACTTCGTCACATAGAATTAATTAACAAAGCATAAAACGGGTTCTAATAATTATCGGTAATTACGTGACACATAGTTTAATAAAATGGATTTATTAACTAGCCGTCTCACGCCCATAATAAAATGGTTTTATTATAAATTAGAATTTTGAAAATGGTTTCAAAATATCATGTTACTAAATGCATGTTAGTACATGATTTAAAATTTTACAACTAGAATTATTAAAACTAAAAAACCCTTTTAAAATTAAGGATAATAAGTTAAACACCATCCTTTTGTATAACGCTTAACATATTAGTAAGCTCTTAGTGGGAAAAAGGTCACCTAACCGCGTAGAGTAAATTAATATGTTAAGGTAATATTGGCATATAAATGGGAAAAAGGTCACCTAACCGTTTGTATGTTAATATTACAAGTTGATACAAGTAGGACGACTTAAATTAGAACCATGTGAAGAGGGTCACCCAAACATGGGGTCTAATAGGTGTTGATGGGATAAACATGCCGACACGAAATATGATTTCGAACCGGTCCCATAAACTCTAGAAGTTGCAAAAGGGTTTGCAATTGTTATGAATAACTACCTTGATAAATCGACAATGGGAAAAAGGTCACCTAACCGGAGTCGGGTTTATCGTTGGATTCTAGATTTTAATTATTAATTATATTTGGTATATATATAAAAGGGTATTAATAATTAAAAAGGTAAAACACTAAAATGAACTTAATTAAAATTCTGCAGATGGCCGCACACGTCGACGACAACATAATCCCTAACGTCCAAAATGTCTCTCTCCGATCTATTCTCGCTAAAGACCGTCTTAACCACAATAACTTTTCGGATTGGTTCCGAAATTTAAGGATAGTTCTAAAACAAGAAAAATTATATCATGTTTTGGAAACTCCTATCCCCGAAGAACCGGAAGAGGGTAGTGAGGTCGAATATATGAATTGGGTCAAACTCACGGAAGATTCCATTCAAGTGTCATGCCTCATGTTGGCGACTATGGTTCCCGAAATCCAAAAGGATTTCGAAAACCATAATGCGTACGACATGATTACTCAACTTAAGGAAATGTTCCTTAAGCAATCAAGAGTTGAAAGGTTCGAAACGGTTCGAGCCTTGCATGCATGTAGAATGGATGATAATCAACCAGTTTCAACTTATGTACTTAAGATGAAAAGTTATATTGATCGCCTCGCCAAGCTCAATTGTCCCATCTCAAAAGAGTTAGCAACGGATTTGATCCTTAACTCTTTGTCGAAAAGGTTCGACACTTTCGTATTAAATTATAACATGAACGGGTGGGACAAAACCATTGGAGAACTTCACTCAATGCTTAAAACAGCCGAGGCGAGCATGGGCAAAAGGGTTTTACCCATGTTTGCGATCAATGAAGGTAGATCCAAGAATCGATCTCAACCCAATCTTAAGGCTAAGGTAGCCAAAAGAAAGGGTCCTCCTATGCATCTTAAGGGTAAGGGCAAATCACCGGTTATGGCAAAGAAACAAAAGGTTATGGAACCGAGGGGTCATAAGGATGATCCTTGTTTTGGTTGTGGGGAGACCGGACACTGGAAACGCAATTGCCCGGTCTACCTAAAAGAGCTAAAAGACAAGAGGAATGCGGCGCATACCTCGGGTAATGTCTTTATGATTAATGTTGAGCTAAATCTTATTTCTTCTAACACATGGGTATTGGATACCGGATGTGGAACTCATATTTGCAATTGGTTGCAGGGGTTCAAAAAGAATGAAGACTTAAAGAAGGGCGAAGTGAATCTTTTCATGGGCAACGGTGCAAGGGTGCACGTGGTCGCTAGAGGAGACTTCACTTTATCGCTTCCAAGTGGTTTGGAAGTTGTTTTGAGAAATGTTTTGTATGCTCCTAGTTTGACTAGGAACATTATTTCTGTGCACCTTCTTAGACAATGTAATTTTGACTTTAAATTTGTAAGATCAGAAATGCATGTATCATCTAATGGTATCTTTTATTTTAAAGCTGTACCAAACAACGGTATTTATGAATTGGTTCATGATAATACCTCAAATAGCTCATTATATCAAACTTCTACTAAAAGACTCAAAAAGGATTTGAGTGATTCCTACATTTGGCATTGTCGCCTTGGACACATAAACAAGAATCGTATAAATACTCTCCAAAAGAAAGGTCTTTTGAAAACAAACGAGTTAGGTTCGTTTGATGAGTGTGAATCTTGTATTCAAGGCAAGATGACCAAAGAGCCTTTCAAAGGTACAAATGAAAGGGCTAAGGATTTGTTAGGTATCATACATACGGATGTATGCGGACCTTTCAAGCCAACTAGTAGGAATAGTGAAAGGTACTTCATTACCTTTACCGACGATTTTAGTCGATATGGGTATGTTTATCTAATGAAACACAAACATGAAGCCTTTGAAATGTTCAAAGAATTTCAAAATGAAGTACAAAATCAGCTCGACCGAACAATCAAGGTACTCCGCTCCGATAGAGGAGGCGAATACCTAAGTGAAGCTTTTCAAAGTCATCTTAGAGATTGTGGGATTATTTCACAGCTCACTCCTCCTGGAACTCCTCAACATAACGGAGTATCCGAAAGGAGGAATCGAACACTGTTGGACATGGTTCGATCAATGATGGCACGAAGCTCACTACCGCCATCATTTTGGGGATATGCGCTACTCACAGCGGCTCGTATTTTGAATATGGCCCCGACCAAAAAGGTGGATCGAATACCCTATGAAGTGTGGCATGGAAAGGTTCCATCCTTTTCATATTTAAGGGTATGGGGATGCATAGTTTATGTTAAACGTGACACCCCAAATAAGCTTGAGGCTCGATCCATCAGGTGTATCTTCATAGGATACCCAAAGGATGATATAGGATATATATTCTATGATCCTAGTGAACAAAAGGTGTTTGTTTCACGCAAAGGATACTTCTTAGAAACTAGGTTCCTTATGGAAGGACCTAGTGAAAAGAGAGTGGAACTTGAAGAGGTTCAAGAATCACTGGATGATACACAGTTGGTCGAAACTAGCTTTCAACACGAGGATGTTGAAGATGATCAAATGGTTGATCATACACACGTTGCTCGCAGATCTAATAGGATTAGTCGACCTCCCAAGAAATATGGATTTCTTGTGGATGATTGTTACTTGGTCGATTCGGATGAACCGATCTCCTACAAAGATGCTATGTCACAATCTGATTGTGACAAGTGGCTTGAAGCCATGAGCGCCGAGATGCAATCCATGCACGATAACCAAGTTTGGGAATTGGTTGATCGTCCACTTAACTCCAAACTGGTTGGATGTAAGTGGGTCTTCAAAAGGAAGACCGATATGCATGGAAATTTAGATACTTACAAAGCACGACTTGTAGCAAAAGGTTTCACGCAAACTCAAGGGATTGATTATGATGAAACCTTCTCGCCGGTCGCGATGCTTAAGTCGATCAGGATATTATTTGCCATTGCAGCTCATTTTGATTATGAGATATGGCAAATGGATGTCAAAACCGCTTTTCTAAATGGATATCTTGAGGAAGATGTCCATATGGTTCAGCCTGAAGGTTTTGTCGATCCATCTAATCCTGATAAAGTTTGTAAGTTAAAGAAATCAATCTATGGGTTGAAACAAGCATCACGGATGTGGAATCATCGTTTTAATGAAGAAATCAAAGCGTTTGGTTTCGTCCAAAACGGTGATGAGGCGTGTGTGTATAAATGGGCTAGTGGGAGTATAATCATTTTCCTTATTTTGTATGTCGATGATATACTTTTATTTGGAAATGATATACCAAGTATGGAAAACGTTAAAGCGTGGTTAAGTAGTCGTTTCTCAATTAAGGATCTTGGAGAAGCGACATATATCTTGGGAATAAAGGTCTATAGGGATAGACAAAGGAAATTGATCGGACTCAATCAAAGTGCGTACATTGATAAAATCCTGAAAAGGTTCAGGATGGAAAACTCTAAGAAAGGTTTGGTACCTATTCCTAGAGGAACCGTGTTGAGCTCATCCCAAAGTCCTAGCTCTAAGGAAGAGCAGGATAGGATGAAGCATGTTCCTTATGCTTCGGCAATAGGATCTATTATGTATGCAATGATGTGCACCAGACCGGACGTCTCGTATGCTTTAAGCATAACGAGTAGATACCAGCACAACCCAGGTGACAGTCATTGGATGGCTGTCAAGAATATATTAAAATACCTTAGAAGGACTAAGGATATGTTTTTAATATATGGGTCTGGTGAGGAGGAACTCGTCGTAAAGGGTTACGTGGATGCGAGTTTCCAAACTGACCGAGATGATTCTCGATCACAGTCGGGATATGTCTTCATTTTGAATGGAGGCGCTGTCTCTTGGAAGAGTTCGAAGCAGGATGTTGTCGCGTTATCCACTACAGAATCTGAGTACATCGCCGCTTCAATGGCAGCCCAAGAGGCTGCATGGATGAAAAAGTTCATCATGGATCTAGGGATTATCTCTTCCATTCAGGAGCCCCTAGAGATATTCTGTGACAATGAGGGTGCTATTGCACAGATCAAGGAGCCTCGTGCTCATCAGAAAACGAGGCACATTGAGCGCAGATTCAACTACATAAGGGATGAAGTTGAAAAGAGAAAGATATGTATTCATAAAGTTCATACCGATCAAAATATTGCGGACCCACTCACGAAGCTCCTCGATAGGCCAAAGCATGAGGGTCATGTTTGTGCATTAGGACTTCGGTATTCTAGTGAGTGGATTTAATCTGTATTTAGTGTTTGTAAAAGAACGAATGTAATGGGTATCTCATGAAAATTAATTATGTTTAATTATTCAATGAGTTATGTTCTAATTTTGCATGTTTAATCCATGAATGACTTATGTTATTCTAAACGTCCGTAGTCGATCATGCTTGTGGGAACAAGTATGAAGGTAAGACTATTATGAACCCGGATTGGTTGATATTCATGTGATGAATATAAGGCATAGGTTTGCCACCAAGGTTCATAGATATTTGTGGGATACAAATATTGGACATGATCCGCTCTCAAGGATCACTGCATGGAGTTAGTGCAACTGATCATAAGTAATCCTTGAGTAAAGGCGAGTATCATTGTGTCCTTTGACCTGAGATGCATATTGGATCTGGCTTTTCATCAAGTCTGATAACTTGACTCTCTTCTTTGTTTTTCGGTAACACGATGACATAAAAGAAAGAGCTCAGATATCATACGAGATGTCAACAAGGATGTATGCAGTCAAGATGGAATTTGTTCCTCTTATGTGTTGAGAGTTTAGATGTCTAAGGCCTGTTAAGTTAAATCAATGAGAGAATGATCAATCTGTGTCTCTCCGTTTTGACAGGACATCTAGTAACAAAGGGATGTAATGATAAGACTTACCTATATCATATCAAGTATGGACTTGAAGGGGATGATGTTATTGAATGGCACTTAATCAAACACACTAGGGGTGGTGACCTGTTGTTAGGCGGTATTCACCATTAGCATTAACTTCTTATGAGTCACGTGCAAGTGGGAGATTGTTGGAATACCATATGCCCGAGACACATAATTAGGTTAATGCGGCTAGCCGTGTTTGATCCAAGTCGGGTCATACCCAATAACGAGTTAGACACACACCAATTATATATTTGTTAAGATAAGATCTATAAAACAAATACAGAACACGATACATTCAGAAAATCGGGTTTCTGAATATTTACTTGAAAGTGTTAAATAAATTAATTGGTTAATTTATTTATTCAAATAATTATTATTGGAATAATTATTTAACTATGTATTCTTTTATAAAATGGTTTATAAAAGATGGGGTGTTTATATATTTTATAAAATATAAAATATAAAATAAAAAAAAAAAAAAAAAAAAGGACATAATTGGGGCCGGTTTTGGGTGGGCCCCACACCCCATAGTCTTGATCACATCATGTCATATATTTGGTAATACATACATGATCATATTTACCTAATATCATGGGTGTATGTTGATGTATAATGAAAAGATATGATGATCAAAATATAACATTATTAATACACTTTCAAGTAACAAAAAACATATACAACTTCTTCCTTTCTTTCTTTCTTGTTTTACGGCCAAAAGAAAAAGAAAGGCTCGGGTCTCGGTTTTTCGTGTTCAAGCTTCCTAGCATAGCTCGGTGTGTGTTGAAGGCTCGGGGTATATTCCGTTTGAGGGTTTTCCTTTGAAAGTCTAACATTCACATCATCATCTTCTTCAACCATCTACTAAACTCTTAAAGGGTTAAGAATGTAAGTGTTTACTAGCTTGATAGTTTAGCTTTTCCGTATCATTTGATCCTTGCTTCGGGTTTCTAGTAAATAGATTATTGGTAATCTTATAACATGAATAAACTAGGTTATTCATGAACATATACATATATAAACACATGGATACATATGTTTAGTTTGTCTATCACGTTTCCGCATATATTATAACTAGTTAATCGGTTAACTAAGTTTGTTAAATCCTATAGAAACCCAACACACTATACTAGGACAACTATTACTTTACTCTCCTGTTACGTGCTAAAGCTGTCTGGAGACTTAAAGTGGGCAAAGATGAGGCTAAACGTATCTATACAGACAATCGTTGTCTCTATAGGCCTCATAACCGAGAGTTGTGCTCTATTCACAATTGGCAATCGTTGTCAGTATGCCTAACCACTTATTAATGTTGTGTTCTACAGCTACCTTTAATAACTGGAAGCCAGATTCTTATGCTCCTATTTCATTAATGTTATTAGGTCATTAATAATGGGACTACAACGTCGAAAATACTAATTAAATTTACTTTTGCTTAATTAATCAGATGTCATCAAACGAAAACTCACCCTACGCCCTTAAGACTATCCTTGAGAAGGATAAACTGAACGGTACCAACTTCATCGAATGGCACCGCAACTTGAGACTTGTTCTCACCATGGCAAAGCGTCTGTATGTTCTCGATAGACCTGTTCCAACCAAGCCTGAAAACAACTCAGCCGCTGCTCTAAAAGTTCTTGAGAAGCATAAGGATGACTCGGCTGATGTCTCCTGCATTATGCTAGCCACCATGACTTATGAGCTTGCTAAAGGCTTGGAAGACTTTGGTGCCTTTGAGATGCTTGAGCAACTCAAGGGCATGTTCTAGAAACAAGCCCGTCAAGAACGTTTCGACACCATGAAACAACTCATTAGTTGCAAGATGGCAGAGGGGTCTCCCGTCAGTGCGCATGTTCTTAAGATGAAGGGGCACATTGATCAGCTCAAGAAACTTGATTATCCCCTGCCTGATGAGATGGCAGCTGATTTCATCCTCAACTCTCTCCCCAGCTTATACGACCAGTTCGTTATGAATTTCAACATGAATGGCTGGGTGAAGACAGTGCCGGAGCTTCATAACATGCTCAAGACGGCTGAGATGAATATTCCTTTTAGGACCAATCAAGTTCTGATGATCCGATCTGCTGGTGTCAAGAAGCCTAATCCCAAGAACCAGGGTTATAAGGGTAAAGGCAAGAAGAATGTTACCATTGCTGCCCCTCGTGCCACCAATGCTAACAAAGGGGTTCCAAAGATACCGCCGTCGCCGCCTCCTGAGGAGCGTCAGTGCTACCGATGCAACCAAATGGGACACTGGATGAGAAACTGTCCTGAATACCTTGCTAAGATCAAGATGAAGAGAGCCAATGGTGAAGGCTCTTCTCGAGGTATTTCCATATATACGTTATTGAACTTTTCACTATCTCTAGCAATACATGGGTATTTGATACCAGATGTGGTTACCACATCGTTAATGTCTTGCAGGAGCCTGAGAAGTAGAGGAAACTGAGTAAAGGCATCATGGAACTCATCGATGGAGATGAGAAGAGAGTACCAGTTCTGGCAACTGGAGTTTTCTATTTTACTTGTCCATCTGGCCTAGTTTTTCATTTGAATAAATGTTTGTATGCTACTGGTTTGACCAGAAACATCGTTTCAGTTTCGTTGTTGTTTGAACAAGGTTTTAAGTACGTTTTCAATGGCATGGCTATTTCTACTTACTTAAATGATATCTTTTATTTTGAGGCTAAACCTTGAAATGATATTTATGAGATTGATGTTGAAACTAACAATAACGTATATAATCTTTCAAAAGTATCCGATCTGGCATCAATGATACATTTCTATAGCATTGCCGACTTGGCCACATAAGCAAGACAAGAGTTAAATGACTCCAATCCCAAGGGATTCTTAACTCCACAGGACCGGACTCTTTTGACAATTGTGAGTCTTGCTTAGCTGGAAAACTCGCCAAAGACTCCTTCACTCATAAAAGTGAACGAGCAAGTGATATGTTAGGACTCATGCATACTGATGTATTCAGAACCATGACTAGAAACCATGAAAGATACTTCGTTTCATTTATCGACGATTACAGTCGATACGCTTATGTGTATCTTATGAAACACAAGTATGAAACTTTTGAAAGGTTCAAAGTGTTGGAATACCGTATGCCCGAGACACATAATTAGGTTAATGTGGCTAGCCGTGTTTGATCCAAGTCGGGTCATACCCAATAACGAGTTAGACACATACCAATTATGTATTTGTTAAGATAAGATCTATAAGACAAATACAGAACACAATACATTCAGAAAATCGGGTTTCTGAATACTTACTTGAAAGTGTTAAATAAATTAATTGGTTAATTTATTTATTCAAATAATTATTATTGGAATGATTATTTAACTATATGATCTTTTGTAAAATGGTTTATAAAAGATGGGGTGTTTATATATTTTATAAAGTATAAAATAAATAAAAAAAAAAAAAAAAAAAAAAAAAAAAAAAAAAAAATTATATATTGGGGCCGGTTTTGGGTGGGCCCCACACCCCACTAACTTGGTCAAAATCATTAACATGCAAAAGATGGAGGTTGAGTGTATAAGTGTTTATATCTACCTAACCATGCATTCTTGGGTGTGATGATGATGAAGACCCTTTTTAATAACTTTCAAGTAAACAAAAAACATACAACTCTTCCTTTCTTTCTTTCTTGTTTACGGCCAAAAGGAAAAAGGAAGGGCTCGGGTCTCGTTTTTCCGTGTTCAAGCTTCCTAGCATAGCTCGGTGTGTGTTGGAGGCTCGGGGTATATTCCGTTTGAGGGTTTTCCTTTGAAAGTCTAGTAGCATCATCATCATCTTCTTCAACCATCTACTAAACTCTTAAAGGGTTAAGATTGTAAGTATTTATATAGCTTTGATTGTTTAGTTGTTCCCGTATCATGTGATCCTAGCTTCGGGTTTCTAGTAAATAGATTATTGGTAATCTTGCAATGAATAAACTAGGTTGTTCATATGGTTAGTTTGTCTATCACGTTTCCGCATTAATTATAACTAGTTAAACGGTTAACTAAGTTTGTAAATTCCATAGAAACCCAACAAATGGCATCAAGAGCCGGGATACGGGAAACTAAGCTTCGGGTTCTCGGTTTTTTTATTTTCCCCTTGAAAGATTTTATACAAAAATTAACATGCATGATATTTTTGTATTTAATCTTGTTATTGTTTTTGGCTTTGTTCAAAAAAAAAAAAAAAAAAAAAAACCGGGCAAATGGGCCGAAGCCCAATTCGGGTGAATTTGGGCCGAAGCCCATTTTGGTTATTTGGGCCGAGCCCATAAAATTTTATTGGGCCGAGCCCATAAAGTTTTAAATGGACCGAGCCCATGGTTATTATTGGGCCGAGCCCATATAGTTTTATTTGGGCCGAGCCCATGCAGTTTTTAATTGGGCCGAGGCCCATAATCTTGTTATTGGGTCAAGCCCAAATGGGTTGGGCTAGGCCCGATAAAGCAAAGGGGTTTTTGGAACGGGTTCCTATGACATATCGGGTTATGTTTGTTAGTACTAGACCGAGCCGTAGACCAAATGGATGTTTTGTTTGTGGTTGATGTTGTGATTGTAATTTATTATTCAAAGTATCGGTTTGTAATAATTTATTAGGGGCTATTTTGTAATTATTTATTCATATGGGTATGTAATAAATAGGTAATTTGTAATATCTTTATTTTATAGAAAAAATGTATTAGGACATTTAATTTTGTAAAATTTAAGAAGATTGCAAAGTTGGAAGTTTGGGCCTAATTGGGCCGGGTATGGTCATAATGGGTTTCACAAGCCCATTAAGGGATTCAAGCCCAAAAGGACCTAAGCCCACCAATTGAGCCCAAGTGGAAGCTTATGGAAGCTAAGGCCCAAGTTCAAGCCCAATGGATCACAACAAGGTTGAAGAAGATGCTCGAAGCATTTGGATGCGGGATCGAGTGGGAGCTACAACATCCATGTGTCATGTGTCCCTTAGGATTGGACCTAAGACACACACTTGTTTCGGCTAACAAGTGTGGTCTAACTTAGTGGCTCGTGTCTAGTATATATATTGTGTGTATGCTTGTTGATTGATTGTTTGATTGTGTGGTTGTTAGATATTAGGATATCAACTCCGTCACATAGAATTAATTAACAAAGCATAAAACGGGTTCTAATAATTATCGGTAATTACGTGACACGTAGTTTAATAAAATGGAATTATTAACTAGCCGTCTCACGCCCATAATAAAAATGGTTTTATTATAAATTAGTTTTGAAAATGGTTTCAAAATCATGTTTCTAAATGCATGTTAGAACATGATTTAAAGTTTTATATCTAGAATTATTAAAACTAAAAATCCCTTTAAAATTAAGGATAATAAGTTAAACACCATCCTTTTGTATAACACTTAACATATTAGTAAGCTCTTAGTGGGAAAAAGGTCACCTAACCGCATAGAGTAAATTAACATGTTAAGGTAATATTGGCATATAAATGGGAAAAAGGTCACCTAACCATTTGTATGTTAATATTACAAGTTGATACAAGTAGGACAACTTAAATTAGAACCATGTGAAGAGGGTCACCCAAGCATGGGGTCTAATGGGTGTTGATGGGATAAAACATGCCAACACGAAATATGATTTCGAACCGGTCCCATAAATTCTAGAAGTTGCAAAAGGGTTTGCAATTGTTATGAATAACTACCTTGATAAACCGACAAAGGGAAAAAGGTCACCTAACCGGAGTCGGGTTTATCGTTGGATTCTAGATTTTAATTATTAATTATATTTGGTATATATAAAAGGGTATTAATAATTAAAAGGTTAAAACACTAAAATGAACTTATTTAAAATTCTGCAGATGGCCACACACGTCGACGACAACATTATCCCTAACGTCCAAAACGTATCTCTCCGATCTATTCTCGCTAAAGACCGTCTTAACCACAATAACTTTTCGGATTGGTTCCGAAATTTAAGGATTGTTCTAAAACAAGAAAAATTATATCATGTTTTGGAAACACCTATCCCCGAAGAACCGGAAGAGGGAACTGAGGTCGAATACATGAATTGGGTCAAACTCACGGAAGATTCCATTCAAGTATCATGCCTCATGTTGGCGACTATGGTTCCCGAAATCCAAAAGGATTTCGAAAACCATAATGCGTACGACATGATTACTCAACTTAAGGAAATGTTCCTTAAGCAATCGAGAGTGGAAAGGTTCGAAACGGTTCGAGCCTTACATGCATGTAGAATGGATGATAGTCAACCAGTTTCATCTTATGTACTTAAGATGAAAAGTTATATTGATCGGCTCACTAAGCTCAATTGTCCCATCTCAAATGAGTTAGCAACGGATTTGATCCTTAACTCTTTGTCGAAAAGGTTCGACACTTTCGTGTTAAATTATAACATGAACGGGTGGGACAAAACCATTGGAGAACTTCACTCAATGCTTAAAACAGCCGAGGCGAGCATGGGCAAAAGGGTTTTACCCGTGTTTGCAATCAATGAAGGTAGATCCAAGAATCGATCTCAACCCAATCTTAAGGCTAAGGTAGCTAAAAGGAAGGGTCCCCCTATGCATCTTAAGGGTAAGGGCAAATCACCGGTTATGGCAAAGAAACAAAAGGTTGTGGAACCAAGGGGTCATAAGGATGATCCTTGTTTTGGTTGTGGGGAGACCGGACACTGGAAACGCAATTGCCCGGTCTACCTAAAAGAGCTAAAAGACAAGAGGAATGCGGCGCATACCTCGGGTAATGTCTTTATGATTAATGTTGAGCTAAATCTTATTTCTTCTAACACATGGGTATTGGATACCGGATGTGGAACTCATATTTGCAATTGGTTGCAGGGGTTCAAAAGGAATGAAGACTTGAAGAAGGGCGAAGTGAATCTTTTCATGGGCAACGGTGCAAGAGTACACGTGGTCGCTAGAGGAGACTTCACTTTATCACTTCCAAGTGGTTTGGAAGTTGTTTTAAAAAATGTTTTGTATGCTCCTAGTTTGACTAGGAACATTATTTCTGTGCACCTTCTTAGACAATGTAACTTTGACTTTAAATTTGTAGGATCGGAAATGCATGTGTCATCTAATGGTATCTTTTATTTTAAAGCTGTACCAAACAACGGTATTTATGAATTGGTTCATGATAATACCTCAAATAGCTCATTATATCAAACTTCTACTAAAAGACTCAAAAAGGGTTTGAGTGATTCCTACATTTGGCATTGTCGCCTTGGACACATAAACAAGAATCGTATAAACACTCTCCAAAAGAATGGTCTTTTGAAAACAAACGAGTTAGGTTCGTTTGATGAGTGTGAATCTTGTATTCAAGGCAAGATGACCAAAGAGCCTTTCAAAGGTACAAATGAAAGGGCTAAGGATTTGTTAGGTATCATACATACGGATGTATGCGGACCTTTCAAGCCAACTAGTAGGAATAGTGAAAGGTACTTCATTACCTTTACCGACGATTTTAGTCGATATGGGTATGTTTATCTAATGAAACACAAACATGAAGCCTTTGAAATGTTCAAAGAATTTCAAAATGAAGTGCAAAATCAGCTCAACCGAACAATCAAGGTACTCCGCTCCGATAGAGGAGGCGAATACCTAAGTGATACCTTTCAAAGTCATCTTAGAGATTGTGGAATTATTTCACAGCTCACTCCTCCTGGAACTCCTCAACATAACGGAGTATCCGAGAGGAGGAATCGAACACTGTTGGACATGGTTCGATCAATGATGGCACGAAGCTCACTACCGCCATCATTTTGGGGATATGCGCTACTCACAGCGGCTCGTATTTTGAATATGGCCCCGACCAAAAAGGTGGATCGAATACCCTATGAAGTGTGGCATGGAAAGGTTCCATCCTTTTCATATTTAAGGATATGGGGATGCATAGTTTATGTTAAACGTGACACCCCAAATAAGCTTGAGGCTCGATCCATCAGGTGTGTCTTCATAGGATACCCAAAGGATGATATAGGATATATATTCTATGATCCTAGTGAACAAAGAGTGTTTGTTTCACGCAAAGGATACTTCTTAGAAACTAGGTTCCTTATGGAAGGACCTAGTGAAAAGAGAGTGGAACTTGAAGAGGTTCAAGAATCACTGGATGATACACAGTTGGTCGATACTAGCTTTCAACACGAGGATGTTGAAGATGATCAAATGGTTGATCATACGCACGTTGCTCGCAGATCTAGTAGGGTTAGTCAACCTCCCAAGAGATATGGATTTCTTGTGGATGATTGCTACTTGATTGATTCGGATGAACCGATCTCCTACAAAGATGCTATGTCACAACCTGATTGTGACAAATGGCTTGAAGCCATGAGCGCCGAGATGCAATCCATGCACGATAACCAAGTTTGGGAATTGGTTGATCGTCCACTTAACTCCAAACTGGTTGGATGTAAGTGGGTCTTCAAAAAGAAGACCGATATGCATGGAAATTTAGATACTTACAAAGCTCGACTTGTCGCAAAAGGTTTCACGCAAACTCAAGGGATTGATTATGATGAAACCTTCTCGCCAGTCGCGATGCTTAAGTCGATCAGGATATTGTTTGCCATTGCAGCTCATTTTGATTATGAGATATGGCAAATGGATGTCAAGACCGCTTTTCTAAATGGATATCTTGAGGAAGATGTCCATATGGTTCAGCCTGAAGGTTTTGTCGATCCATCTAATCCTGATAAAGTTTGTAAGTTAAGGAAATCAATCTACGGATTGAAACAAGCATCACGGATGTGGAATCATCGTTTTAATGAAGAAATCAAAGCGTTTGGTTTCGTCCAAAACGGTGATGAGGCATGTGTGTATAAATGGGCTAGTGGGAGTATAATCATTTTCCTTATTTTGTATGTCGATGATATACTTTTATTTGGAAATGATATACCAAGTATGGAAAACGTTAAAACGTGGTTAAGTAGTCGTTTCTCAATTAAGGATCTTGGAGAAGCGACATATATCTTGGGAATAAAAGTCTATAGGGATAGACAAAGGAAATTGATCGGACTCAATCAAAGTGCGTACATTGATAAAATCCTAAAGAGGTTTAGGATGGAAAACTCTAAGAAAGGTTTGGTGCCTATTCCTAGAGGAACTGTATTAAGCTCATCCCAAAGTCCTAGCTCTAAGGAAGAGCAGGATAGGATGAAGCATGTTCCTTATGCTTCGGCAATAGGATCTATTATGTATGCAATGATGTGCACTAGACCGGATGTCTCGTATGCTTTAAGCATAACAAGTAGATACCAGCACAACCCAGGTGACAGTCATTGGATGGCTGTCAAGAATATATTAAAATACCTTAGAAGGACTAAGGATATGTTTTTAATATATGGGTCTGGTGAGGAGGAACTCGTCGTAAAGGGTTACGTGGATGCGAGTTTCCAAACTGACCGAGATGATTCTCGGTCACAGTCGGGATATGTTTTCATCTTAAATGGAGGCGCTGTCTCTTGGAAGAGTTCGAAGCAGGATGTTGTCGCGTTATCCACTACAGAATCTGAGTACATCGCCGCTTCAATGGCAGCCCAAGAGGCTGCATGGATGAAAAAGTTCATCATGGATCTAGGGATTATCTCTTCCATTCAGGAGCCCCTAGAGATATTCTGTGACAATGAGGGTGCTATTGCACAGATCAAGGAGCCTCGTGCTCATCAGAAAACGAGGCACATTGAGCGCAGATTCAACTACATAAGGGATGAAGTTGAAAAGAGAAAAATATGTATTCATAAAGTTCATACCGATCAAAATATTGCGGACCCACTCACGAAGCTCCTCGATAGGCCAAAGCATGAGGGTCATGTTTGTGCATTAGGACTTCGGTATTCTAGTGAGTGGATTTAATCCGTGTTTAGTGTTTGTTTAAGAACGAATGTAATGGGTATCTCATGAAATTAATTAAGTTTTAATTATTAAATGAGTTATGTTCTATTTTTGCATGTTTAATCCATGAATGACTTATGTTGTTCTAAACGTCCGTAGTCGATCATGCTTGTGGGAACAAGTATGAAGGTAAGACTATTATGAACCTGGATTGGTTGATATTCATGTGATGAATATAAGGCATAGGTTTGCCACCAAGGTTCATAGATATTTGTGGGATACAAATATTGGACATGATCCGCTCTCGAGGATCACTGCATGGAGTTAGTGCAACTGATCATAAGTAATCCTTGAGTAAAGGCGAGTATCATTGTGTCCTTTGACCTGAGATGCATATTGGATCTGACCTTTCATCAAGTCTGATAACTTGACTCTCTTCTTTGTTTTTCGGTAACACGATGACATAAAAGAAAGAGCTCAGATATCATACGAGATGTCAACAAGGATGTATGCAGTCAAGATGGGATTTGTTCCTCTTATGTGTTGAGAGTTTAGATGTCTAAGGCCTGTTAAGTTAAATCAATGAGAGAATGATCAATCTATGTCTCTTCGATTTGACAGGACATCTAGTAACAAAGGGATGTAATGATAAGACTTACCTATATCATATCAAGTATGGACTTGAAGGGGATGATGTTATTGAATGGCACTTAGTCAAACACACTAGGGGTGGTGACCTGTTGTTAGGCGGTATTCACCATTAGCATTAACTTCTTATGAGTCACGTGCAAGTGGGAGATTGTTGGAATACCGTATGCCCGAGACACATAATTAGGTTAATGTGGCTAGCCGTGTTTGATCCAAGTCGGGTCATACCCAATAACGAGTTAGACACATACCAATTATGTATTTGTTAAGATAAGATCTATAAGACAAATACAGAACACAATACATTCAGAAAATCGGGTTTCTGAATACTTACTTGAAAGTGTTAAATAAATTAATTGGTTAATTTATTTATTCAAATAATTATTATTGGAATGATTATTTAACTATATGATCTTTTGTAAAATGGTTTATAAAAGATGGGGTGTTTATATATTTTATAAAGTATAAAATAAATAAAAAAAAAAAAAAAAAAAAAAAAAAAAAAAAAAAAATTATATATTGGGGCCGGTTTTGGGTGGGCCCCACACCCCACTAACTTGGTCAAAATCATTAACATGCAAAAGATGGAGGTTGAGTGTATAAGTGTTTATATCTACCTAACCATGCATTCTTGGGTGTGATGATGATGAAGACCCTTTTTAATAACTTTCAAGTAAACAAAAAACATACAACTCTTCCTTTCTTTCTTTCTTGTTTACGGCCAAAAGGAAAAAGGAAGGGCTCGGGTCTCGTTTTTCCGTGTTCAAGCTTCCTAGCATAGCTCGGTGTGTGTTGGAGGCTCGGGGTATATTCCGTTTGAGGGTTTTCCTTTGAAAGTCTAGTAGCATCATCATCATCTTCTTCAACCATCTACTAAACTCTTAAAGGGTTAAGATTGTAAGTATTTATATAGCTTTGATTGTTTAGTTGTTCCCGTATCATGTGATCCTAGCTTCGGGTTTCTAGTAAATAGATTATTGGTAATCTTGCAATGAATAAACTAGGTTGTTCATATGGTTAGTTTGTCTATCACGTTTCCGCATTAATTATAACTAGTTAAACGGTTAACTAAGTTTGTAAATTCCATAGAAACCCAACACAAAGAGTTTCAAAACGAAGTGGAAAAACCAACTTGGTAAAACCATTAAGATACTTCGATCAGATCGAGGTGGAGAGTATCTTAGCTCAAAGTTCATCAGTTATCTAAAAGAGTGTGGAATTGTTTCACTGTTCACTCCACCTGGCACACCCCAACATAATGGCGTGAGCAAGAGGAGGAATCGAACTTTGCTAAACATGGTTCAAACAATGATGTGTAGAACTAACTTGCCTCACACATTTTGGAGTTTTGCTCTTATGACCGCCTCCCGCATTCGTTAAACACTACAACCAAAGCGGTTATTAGTTCTTTCATCCTGATACAAATATGATTTCTATCAAGAGGAAATGCCACTTCCTTGAGAAAGAATTTCTCGATCAAGGAACTGAAGATTACGTTGTCGATCTTGAAGAAATTCAAGAATCACAATTAACCGCTGAGGAAGTTGGAATGTCTTATCAACAAGTTGTTGCTGACACATCAGACATAAACACGTGCGTTCACAGAAGTAGTAGGACTCCCGTATCAAATTCTAAATACCTATGGCATTTAGATGGTCCCGAACTCTTATTAGTAGCCGAGTCTAACTCCAAGATAAGGAGCTGTTCCGTTGCTAAAGGAACCATTTTAGCAAATCGCAATCTCCAGCATCGGATATTGAGACAAAGCACATGCAAGCAATTCCATATGCTTCAACGAATGGCTCTGTCATGTACGCTATATTATGCACTAGACCTGACGTATCGTAAGCGTGTTTGGAGGAGTGGAAGATGAGCTCATTGTAAGATGTTACACTGACGCTGACTTCCAAAATGACCGAGATGCTTCTCGCTCATAATCTGTTTGGATGAAGAAATTCATAGCCAACCTCGATCTAATTCCAAGTTTAGGAAAATGATCGACATGATATGTGATAACACAGGTGCTATTGCTCAAGCCAATGAGCCCAATAATCATCACATGGTCAAGCACATTTTAGTTCCACTATGTACGAAAAATATCGGAACAAGGTGACATCATAATAAGCAAAGTAGACACAGATCAAAATCTAGCTGACCCGTTCACTAAGCCGATGACTCAGGACAAGCATGATCAGCATAGAGATGCTATCGGACTTAGACTTGCTAGTGATTTATTTTGATTTAGTATTTGGATGTATGAACGTTTAATCAGTTGTACTTCTCTGTTCACTTTTGATTTAATGGTTAAATGCAAACGTTGAATAATACAATTGTGTTCATTTTAATACGTTTAATCCGTGAATATTGTATTCTAAATTATCCGTAGTCGGTCAGACTCGTGGGAACGATTCTAAATTAAGACTATTCTGACTTTGGACTCAAGCAGTTGACTTCCAAACTCACAGACTTCATTATGAATGATGTTGGATGTAACTCGCATCAAATCATCTTCATGGATCTTGATCATAAGATGTTTTGATAATAGTATGCTCATTTAGTATCCCTAGACCTGAGATACATATTAGAAATTTCGTTT
Source organism: Bidens hawaiensis (assembly GCF_021521415.1). Classification (NCBI taxonomy): domain Eukaryota; kingdom Viridiplantae; phylum Streptophyta; class Magnoliopsida; order Asterales; family Asteraceae; genus Bidens; species Bidens hawaiensis. Next base: position 4,867,945 of record NW_027491045.1, on the reverse strand, counting down.
ACCGAGGAATATTCTTTGATCATGTCAACCGCTGTTTCGTAACTGCCAGCCATAAAGGCATTGATTGGGAATGTTCTGGAGTTCAGTGGGAGTTGTATGTAGTCAAGATGGGATTTTGTACTCTTACATTAAAATGTAACAGTTAGACATATTAGCGCCCTCGTTGATTCAAACTGGAAAAGTGTGAGGCCTCACCCAAACTTACTGTGTGTTTGATTGGACCACTTTGACTCTATATCAAGAACTACAATAATTGAACACTGTATGAGATTGATTTGATCCATGTCTCATGTTCAATTGATGTCTTATACAGAAAGGATAGATGTCAACGATTACTATAAATTCATTATCTTGCAATAAGGTATTCCAAGATACTTTGGTTATGGATTTAAAAATGTCGTATTCGGTTGGGGACAGCTATGTGTAGCTAGAACGCCTCTAACTGTTAGCGTTGTGATACTTGACCCAAATCCGTCCAAGTGGGAGACTGTTGGATTTAATGGTCGGTTCGGGTCAAGTCAACGCGGATCGACCCGAATGTGACCCGGTATGAGTTAAACCGGGTGTAACGAAATAAACCCACTTAAATGTTAACTGGGCTCGACACAAAATTAGAATGTTAAGTTGATGGATTAGGCCCTGATTTGGTATTTGGGCTTTAAGCCCAAATTGGTTTAAAGTGTTTAAACCCTAATTGCATTCTATATAATATCTTAATATTATATTATTATCCAAGCCAATCAAGAACAAAACCTAAACCTAATCACCATCATCTTTACATAGCAGCCGCCGCCGCCTCCGGCGGCTCGTTTTTCCGGCGAGGTGTTTTCCGGCCACCACAGTCACTGGACACCACATACATCATCACAACCTCTTTTTGGTCATCAGTGCTGCTTCCCGTTGTTGTCTAACTGCCTCCAGCCGTTGCAGGCCGTTTTTCCGGCTTCTGCCGGCTGTAACAGTTCACCGGAACACCACCACAGTCCACCATTGTTGCTGTCTGCCACTCCCCAGCCGCACAGCCACCTCCGGACGACCGACGCCGGCTACCAGGTTCGCCGCCGGGTTGTTGCCGACAGCCACCAGCACCGCCGCTGCGGTTTCTGCTGCTGTCGGAGCTACTGTTGCTATTGTTCCGGACTGCTGCCGGATTTCGTCACCGCAGCCACCTGCAGCTGCTGCTGTTCGGGACTGCAGCCACCGCGTCGCCGCGTTGTCTCTGTCCGCACCCGCTGCCGTCACCCGATTATTATTGTGTCAACGTCTAGCACGTTTTGTTAAGCCCTCGGTGTCTTCCCGGTTTTGATAACCGAGGTACAATAACTTAACTAGATCAATGGTTGTTTATTATATTTTATCGTGCTCGTGTAACGTTGTAATCGGATCCGGGTCTTGGGTTTCGGTTTTGGTTCGTTTAAATCGTTTATTTATTCGCTGCGTTTTTATAGTTCGTTTATAAGCTTGTATATTAATATTGATTAATATCTATTAAAACGAAATTATTGACTAAAACGGGTTTAAATATTTGATCGTTTTCGTTCTGAACCACCGTTGAAACCCAACAGTATCTCCCTCCAACAATCTAACCAGAAGAAAGAATCAGCCCCGTCTTTATACGGATAGGTTTACAAAGTAAAAAAATCCAATACCCAACACGAGGAACCCGATATCCGATTATGCAACCAAATGACACTCCTAATTTGAAGATTTTGTTTCAAAAAAATCAAATTCTGAGTCTTCAATGCAAGTTAGAAAGGTACACCGTATATAATGAAAATAATAGGACACTTTTTATTGAAACATGCACATACATACATATATTTAGACTTTAAGAAATATCAATATTAGAAATATAGTTGTCATTAATAAGTAGAAATTTATGCCAATATTAACTGAACAAAAGAGTATGCAACAACCTAATTGTCATTGATAAGTAGAAATATAGTTGTGGGTAATCTGATTTGCAACAAATTGTCGAGCGATTACTAACATACTTATTACTGAGGGATAAACTACAACTTTTGTATTGTCGTCCACGAACATTTTTTTGACTGATTAACAAAATATACTTTATTGACGGATTATAAACAGATAATTTTCTAATAGACTGCCGACGAGTTAATTTATTTCTTAGCGATGGAATTCCCTAAGTAATCGTTAGTAATTATATTCACTTAATTGTTGGGTTTTAACAAGATTATCAAAGTGATAAAATCCTTATTTTACCAAAAACGCAGCGGATATAAGTTTTAAATCTTGTTAATTTTAGTGTATAGAACCAATTCAATACATGCAAAACCCAAACCCGAATCCAAATACGAATTACACACTATCAAACACATACATGTCACTATAAGTTCATGCATGTTAAACTACCTTTCAAGTAACCAAAGAAGTGTGAAGATGATGTTGATTGAAAGGCAAGAACTTGAATATGGAAGCTCCTCAAGCTAGTATACCCCAAGCTTCAACAACACACCTTCTTAGCTAGGATTTAAATACTTGATTAACATCTTCTTCCTTGCCTTAGTTTGGCCAAAATCAAGAGAAAGAAAGGAAGAGAGAATTGATGTTTACTTGCATGTATGTTGTGTGTGTTATATGAAAAATGAAAGAGAAAAGTTTGGTTTTATTCAAAGCCATCTTTCTCTCCACCAATCAAACCCTTTGCATGTCTCCACTCAATAATAAAAAAATAGTATATTTGAAAGAGTTATTATCTTTTTCTTTTATAAAACTTTAAACATATATATATATATATATATATATCCATACATATATACTTTTAAAAGTTTATAACTTATAACTTATAAAACCTATTATATGTTAAGAGACATGCTTGGTTATTATTATTCACATATTGTTATTTAACCAACTTAAATAACACTATGTAATGTTCTTTCATAAAACATAAATCATCCATATGATTTGTTTATTACACAAGTACATTTTATTTAGAAACCCCTTTCCAAATAACTCAAGTGTTAATATTCACTTGTTATTATCACATCATATATGAACGAATATTATCGGTGTTTGTCTAGCTTGTTATTGGGTATGACCCGACTTGGATCAGAACGTACTAGCCACATCAATTTAATATGTCTCTTGGGCAGATCAAGTCCAACAATCTCCCACTTGCACAAGATACATAGAATATTGATGCAAGTAGCAAATGCCGCCTAACTACGGTTTACTACCCCTAATACGTATGACTAAGTGCCATTCAATAACATCATCCCTTTCAAGTCCCATACTTGAAAATGATTTAGGTGAAACTATCATTTATCCTTTTGCCACAAATGTCATGTTAAATCCAGAGACACAGAGTGATCATTCTCTATTGATTTAACTTGTCAGGCCTTAGACATTTAACTCTCAACGAATAAGAGGGACAAATCCCATATTGACTATATACGTCTCTCACTATCACCTTGTACTATACTTGAGCTTAGCCTTATGTACTGACATATTTCAGAGCAGCGAATAACTAAATCAAAGCATAATAGTCGATGAATATCAAGACCCAATATGTATCTCAGGTCGGAGGATACTATGAAGTTCGCCTTTACTCAAATTTACTTATGATCACAAATCCCAAGGATTCCATGCAGTAAAATTGAGAGCGGGTCAGTCCAATATTTATCCCATAAATATCTATGAACCTTGGCAGCAACCCTTTGCTATATTTATACCTCATGAATATCTACCAATCCAAGTTCATAATAGTCTTACTTTCACATTTGTTCCCACAAATATGAACGACTACGGACGTTTAGAATAATTCAAATTATTCACGGATTTTAAACATACTAAAATGGAACATAACTCAAGAACATGACCATAACCAAAACCATATGATTGAGTTAAAATAGAATTGTTCCAATATCCAAATACAAATTTTGATCAAATCCAATCACTAGAATATCGAAGTCCTAAGGCGCAAGTATGACCCTCATGCTTCGGCCTTTCAAGGAGTTTCGTGAGTGGGTCCGCAATGTTTTAATCAGTGTGAACTTTGCGAATACATATCTTTCCCTTTTCAACTTCATCCCTTATGTAGTTGAATCTCCGCTCTATGTGCCTAGTCTTTTGATGTGCGCGGGTTCCTTGATTTAAGCAATCGCACCCTCGTTGTCACAAAAGATTTCTAGAGGGTCCTGAATGGTACGGACTACCCCTAGATCGGTAATTAACTTTCTAATCCATGCAGCTTCTTGAGCTGCCAATGAGGCGGCGATGTATTCTGATTCAGTGGTGGATAAGGCTACCACATCTTGTTTTGCACTCTTCCATCAGACAGCACCACCATTGAGAACGAAAACATATCCCGATTGTGATCGAGAATCATCTCGATCAGTTTGAAAACTCGCATCAGTGTAACCCTTTACAACGAGTTCCTCCTCACCAGAGCCATATATTAGAAACATATCCTTAGTCATTCTAAGGTATTTCAATATGCTCTTAACAGCCATCCAATGGCTAGTTCCCGGATTTTGTTGGTACCGACTTGTCATGCTCAAGGCGCATGACACATCCGGTCTAGTGCATATCATGGCATACATGATGGATCCTATAGCAGATGCATATGGGATACCACTCATTTTGCCTTGCTCATCCTTTGAGCTTGGACATTGAGAAGCACTCAACATCGTTCCTCTTTGAATAGGTACCAAACCTTTCTTAGAGTTTTCCATCTTGAACCTTTTCAAGATCTTGTCTATGTATGCACTTTGATTCAAACCTATCAACCGCCTTGATCTATCCCTATAGATCCTTATTCCCAGAATATAGGCGGCTTCACCAAGAATCCTTAATGGAAAAACAGCTTCCAAGCCAGGCTTTTACACCTTCCAAGGTTGGAATGTCATTTCCAAACAGTAATATGTCATCGACATATAATACCAGAAAGGTTATGATGCTCCCACTAGCTTTCTTATACACACAAGCTTCATCAGCGTTTTTGATGAATCCAAATTTCTTAACTTCATCATCAAAACGGTGATTCCAACTCCTAGATGCTTGTTTCAATCCATAGATTGATTTCTTCAACTTGCATACTTTGTTAGGATGTTGTGGATCGACAAAACCTTCAGGCTGAACCATATAAACATCTTCATTAAGATGCCCATTTAGAAAAGCAGTTTTGACATCCATTTGCCATATCTCATAGTCATAATATGCGGCTATGGCAAACAATATCCTAATAGACTTTAGCATCGCCACGGGCGAGAAAGTTTCATCGTAATCAACCCCTTGAGTTTGAGTGAAACCCTTTGCTACAAGTCTAGCTTTATAAGTATCCAAGTTTCCATGCATATCAGTTTTCTTCTTAAAAACCCACTTACTTCCAACGAGTTTGGAATTTAGAGGTGGAGCAACCAAGTCCCATACTTGATTGTCATGCATGGATTGCATCTCAACATTCATGGCTTCTAGCCATTTGTCACAATCAGATTGCGACATTGCATGTCGGTATGTGGTGGGTTCATCCGAATCTACCACGTAGCATCCATCCATGAAAAATCCATATCTCTCAGGTGGGGTGCTAACTCTACCAGATTTGCGAATGTTTTGTGTGTTTTGATCAACCATTTGATCATCCTCAACAACCTCTTGTTGATTGCTAGTGTCAACCAAACGTGTATCGGCTTGTAGTTCTCGATCCTCTTCGAGTTCTACAGTTCTATCAGTTCCTTCCATAAGGAACCTTCTTTCCAAGAACTTAGCCTTTCGAGCTATAAACACTTTATGCTCGCTTGGATTGTAGAAATAATATCCCCTCGAATCCGTGGGATATCCTACAAATATACACTTAGTGGATCGACATTCAAGTTTGTCAGGGGTGTAGATCTTAACATAAGCCTCACAACCCCATACCTTTAAATATGAAAATTTTGGAGCCTTTCCATGCCATATTTCAAAAGGTGTCCTATCCACTTTCTTGGTTGGTGCCATATTTAAAATACGGGCAGCGGAGATCACAGCGAAACACCAAAATGATAGAGGTAATGAACTTCTAGCCATCATGGATCGAACCATGTCCAATAAAGTTCGATTCCTCCTCTCGGACACACCATTATGTTGTGGTGTTCCAGGTGGAGTAAGTTGTGAGACAATCCCACAACTCCTAAGATGTTCTAGAAACGCATCATTGAGGTATTCACCTCCTCTATCGGAACGTAGTACTTTGATTGTTTTGTTGAGTTGATTTTGTACTTCATTTTGGAAGACTTTGAACATTTCAAAGGCCTCATTTTTGTGTCTTAACAAGAACACATACCCATAGCGACTATAATCATCGGTAAAGGTAATGAAGTATCTTTCACCATTTCTTGTCATTGTCCTAAAAGGTCCACATACATCCGAATGTATGATACCTAATAAGTTTTTCGCCCTCTCATTTGTTCCATTAAAGGGCTCTTTGGTCATCTTTCCCAATAAACAAGATTCACATTCATCAAATGAATCAACATTTTATTTCAAAAGACCATTCTTTCGAAGTGTACGAATACGATTCTTGTTTATGTGACCAAGACGACAATGCCAAAGAAAAGTATTACTCAAATCCATTTTGAGTCTTTTGGTGTTAGCTTGGTACAACGAGTTATCAATGTATGAGTCATCATGAATTAATTCATAAATGCCATTAAACGGCATTGCTTTAAAATAAAAAACATTATCCATGAAAACATAAATACCATTATCAACAAACTTAAAGTCATAACCAGATTGTCTTAATACAGAAACAGAGATAATATTCCTAGTCAAACTAGGGGAATATAAAATGTTTTTCAAAATAATTTCCAAACCATTTGAATGTTTTAAAACATAATCTCCTCGGGCTTGGACGTCAACATTTGCTCCATTGCCCATGAAAAGACTTATATCTCCTTTCTTCACTTCATTTCTTCTTTTGAACCCCTGCAATGAATTGCATATATGAGTTCCACATCCGGTATCCAATACCCATGTGTTAGAAGAAATAATATTAAGATCAATGTGAATCATGAAAGTTGTACCTGAGGTTTGCCCCGCATCCCTCTTAGCTTTCAACTCCTTGAGATAGGTCGAACAGTTTCTCATCCAATGACCTATCTCACCACAACCAAAGCACGGATCCTCAGAGCTAACCTTTAGCTTCTTTGGTTTTGGTTCCGTCTTTGCCTTTCCCTTGAACCCCTTCTTGACTTGCCTCTTGCCAACGGCAACCCTTGCCTTTGGTTCCGGGTGATGCCTTTTCTTTGAGCCACCCTCATTGATCGCAAGAACGGGTAAAACCTTTTTACCCATGCCGGCTTCGGCTGTCTTAAGCATTGCGTGAAGCTCACCAATGCTTTTGTCCCATCCGTTCATGTTGTAGTTCATGACGAATGTCTCAAACCTTTTAGTTAAGCCATTTAGGATCAAATCCGTGGCTAACTCTTTTGAGACGGGACAGTTAAGCCGTTCAAGCCGATCAATGTGGCTCTTCATCTTAAGTACTAAGATGAAACAGATTGGGTTTCTTCCATATGACATGCATGAAGCGCTCGAACCGTTTCGAATCGCTCAACCCGAGCTTGAGTAAGGAACATTTCCTTAAGCTGGGTAATCATGTCATACGCCCCGTGATTCTCGAAATCCTTTTGGATCTCGGGAATCATTGTTCCCAACATGAGGCAAGAAACTTGCACCGAATCCTCGTTGTATTTCAGCCAATCCGCATAGGCATCCAAGTTGTTGACATCGGGTTCATCGGGAATAGGATCGTCTAAAATATAAGACTTCTTTTCTTGCTTGAGAACAATTCTCCAGTTTCGATACCAATCCATGAAGTTGTTAAAGTTTAGACGATCCTTTTCCAGAATGGATCTTAGTGATAGATTATGCACGTGTGGGATAATTGCGTTCGGTGCGTTGTTTGCGGCCATCTAAAAGAATTTTAACAAAGTTCAAATTAGTATTTTCGATATTAATAAAATTTTGATCTTTAATACCCTTTAATGTCTCCAAGACAATTATTGATTAAAATCTAGAACCCAACGTTTCATTCAAATAGTAGTTAGGTGACATTTATCCTACTATTCGAATTAACAAGGTAGTCAACGTTTGACAATTGCAACCCTTTACAACTTCTAGTTTTATGGGATCGGTTAAACATCATATGTTTAGTTGGTATGTTAAATCCCATCAACTCCTTTGAACGCCATGTTAAGGTGATCCTATAGTCATGGTTTCAAATCAAGTCGTCCTAATTATACACACGTGTGAGTTTACTCATACAAGTGGTTAGGTGATCCTAATGCCAAAAGTACTTGTAAAATCACCTTAAGATCACAAGTTTTCTTAAAAGTGCTTAGGTGATCCTAACCCACTATCAAGTCTACAAGTGACTAAGTGTTGTATAAAAGGATGGTGTTTAACTTGTTTTTAAAAGGGATTTTAGTTTTCTAAATTCTAGATTGGAAAACTATTTATTGTACCTTTCATTTGCATGCATTCAAATGTATGGTACTTAGTTGAAAAACCCATTTTCAAAATTCCTTTTAATAAAACCCATTTTATTATGAAATCATTAGCTATTAATAAAACCAATTTTTATTACCTAACGATTTCTAAGGAACCAATTTTATGCTAGTTGATTTTAAGTTGTTAAGCAAACCATATTGCAAATAATAAGTAAATCAACCATGCAAGCATAAAATATACACAACCACAAGTTCATAACCATAGCCTCCTAATGTTGACCACACTTGTTGACCGAAGACAAGTGTGTCAAAAGGTCTCTCCTAAGGGACCCAAAAGAACATGCACTTGTGTCGGTGAACTCCCACTTGATTCCGCATCCATATGCTCCAAGTGTTTACTCCCGGTGTTGTGGTCTTCATCATTTTATTTGGGCTTCCATCCATGCATCTTCTTTTACAAAATATATCCTAATACATTTTTTTAGTAAAAGAAATACATCTAATCTACTTATTATTACAAGCCATATGAATGAATAAATAGATTACAAACCAAATAAATATTACAACCAAATCGAATGAACAAACAACCAACACAATCATTCAACCAAACACAAGGCCATGGCTAGGTTATGAACATCTACTACACATCCAAATATGCAATAATACAAGACCAAAATGGTTCCCCTTTTTGCCTCAAAACTTTCGGCCAAGCTTAAGCAAACCGAAAGTTTCGGGTTTTGTCCAAACAAACTAAACAATCATCTAAATGACTTGGTTTTTCAAGATTACCACATGCATGTAAAGTATAACCTTGAAAAACCATGGGGTAACCAAAACCCCTAAAATTTTCGGCCAAATGGTGAAACCCACCATAAAACCGAAAAATTTTGGGTCTAATGAAGCATGCATTCGTATAAGCGGCTCTTGATGCCATTGTTGGGTTTTAACAAGATTATCAAAGTGATAAAATTCTTATTTTACCAAAAACGCAGCGGATATAAGTTTTAAATCTTGTTAGTTTTAGTGTATAGAACCAATTCAATACATGCAAAACCCAAACCCGGATCCAAATACGAATTACACACTATCAAACACATGCATGTCACTATAAGTTCATGCATGTTAAACTACCTTTCAAGTAACCAAAGAAGTGTGAAAAGTATGATGATTGAAAGGCAAGAACTTGAATATGGAAACTCCTCAAGCTAGTATACCCCAAGCTTCAACAACTCACCTTCTTAGCTATGATTTAAACACTTGATTAACACCTTCTTCCTTGCCTTAGTTTGGCCGAAATCAAGAGAAAGAAAGGAAGAGAGAATTGATATTTACTTGCATTTATGTTGTGTGTGTTATATGAAAAATGAAAGAGAAAAGTTTGGTTTTATTCAAAGCCATCTTTCTCTCCACCAATCAAACCCTTTGCATGTCTCCACTCAATAATAAAAAAATAATATATTTGAAAGAGTTATTATCTTTTTCTTTTATAAAACTTTAAACATATACATATACATATATATATATATATATATATATATATATATATATCCATACATATATACTTTTATAAGTTTATAACTTATAACTTATAAAACCTATTATATGTTAAGAGATATGCTTGGTTATTATTATTCACATATTGTTATTTAACCAACTTAAATAACACTATGTAATGTTCTTTCATAAAACATAAATCATCCATATGATTTGTTTATTACACAAGTACATTTTATTTAGAAACTCCTTTCCAAATAACTCAAGTGTTAATATTCACTTATTATGATCACATCATATATGAACGAATATTATCGGTGTTTGTCTAGCTTGTTATTGGGTATGACCCGACTTGGATCATAACGTACTAGCCACATCAATTTAATATGTCTCTTGGGCAGACCGAGTCCAACATTAATCTCTACAATCAAATAATTTGGAAAGAATTTCTAGTCAAATCAAATTATTTGTGGTTTTGTTTGACCCACAAACTAGAAAACCTGTGCACAAGACTCCAGCCAGTCATGAGGTATAGAGGATTTCAAGCCGATACATAATACATCAGTTAGAAATAAGTTGACAATAATAGTTATTAATGACCGTTACATGTTTGTTTGCCTCACATAAATGTGACTGTACAGTAATATAATTGCAAAATGGAAGGTAAAGATAAAATTTTAGGTGTAAAATGTTGTGTTCAAAACAAGTAGTAGTAATAATACGGGAGAGCACTCACTTTCCAAGTGAGAGGTAGGTGGATCAAACCTTACTACCACCAACTTATATGAGAGATATGAGGGATGACCCTGGCTTGCCAGTGTTCTAGTCTTGATCTCACCCGGTTTTACCGGCTCCTCGCTGTCGTGCCGTTTGGCGGGCGTGGGGGTCGGGTTTTATCCGGTGAATCCCTCAACAGGTGGACCGTTAGGGGCTCCGTCCGTCCGGACTAGTGGCCGGCTCGGGCTACCTTTAGCCAATGGGGGCCGCGTACGGGGTACCCGGCGTTACTTAGTTGGCCGTACAAAAAAAATAATAAACTCGACTAGAGTTAGAAAGGTGCGTACGTAGCAATTGGAAACATATATATACTGGTTTTTGTTGTTATTTAATTATCCCTCTATGAATAATGATCAACTATTGAAGAAACACGGATCTACTCCCTAAGCGGGTCCTAGATCCAATGAGTCTACAGGGTAGGATACGGTTAACTGTCAATACGATATGAACTCAATTGCCCAAAGTCCAATGACGAAGACCTGCAAAACAGACACCGTGAGCTCGTTACGGGAAGGATAAGAGGGGGGTCTTCCTGTAACCACCCTCCGGCGTGAGAATAAGTACAATTCTGACGAAGATAATGCACTTAAGTAAATTGAGAGAGTACAGTGGGAGTGAATGAATACCTCATGACGATTGAGAGGGTATTTATAGCCGAAGGGTGTGGGGAAGCGATTGGGCCAGCTGTCCCTTTAGAAGATGCTCTTATAACCGCCTTGACGCGTGTCCTCATATGATAGGTTCAGCTTATACGTTGCATGTGCATCTATAACAACCTGGACACGCGTCCTTGTCTGATAGGGTGGTGTACACCTCCTGGCCATATGGATGGTTACAACGGCCTTGCCAGGTGTCACTGGCTGATTGGCCGAAGGATCACGCATTGCCCAAGAAAGCATCTTGGCAAATCTTCTAGATGGTAATTAGTTATTGACAGCTGTCCCGGAGCATTACCTCGTGGTCATTTACGCGGAAGGGTATTCCTTCTTGCGGATGACTTTTGAGGGTGCCAGGATACTTCCGCATGTGCCATGAGAGTGTTTCTTCCTCAAATGATTTATGCGGATGATTCATATGTCCCGCGGGTGCCTTATGAGGGACTTCTAGTTAACCCGCGGGTATTACTTAAGGGTATTTGGGTCTTTTTGGTACCCTACCTCTATAACTATATACATATAATTAAAGATTCAATACACTTTTTATTGAAACACGCACATTAATATATACAGACATTAGGATGCGAGTTAGACACTGCCGATGAGATTAATTAATCTTGTATCTCTCATAGGAGTATGATATGCATGTATTGCATAGTCCTCACATTTAATGCACTTGAAGATATTATATCCACTCAAGCTGCGTTCGCACTCCCGGCACTTATGTTTACTTGATGTGGCGGGCCTAAACTGAAGAATGTGAGTAAGCAAGTGAAACGGATATGTTTTGCCATAAATTTCAGAATTATATTCAGTAGAACATTTTCTCTCTTTATGATATGCATGTATTGCATAAGGATGTACATAACATACATCACACATATAGATATAATCATCCGTCAAGGAGAGACGGCACATCTTGCAACGACCAATGTCTCGATCAAGATATATGACTTGGGTAGAGGTTTTAACCTGACACATCCTGAATGTATCCACTGGACACATTCATGACAATGGTAGAAAGAAATATATGGATTAAGCTCCTCCTCACAAACTTCACAAAAATAATCACCCTCATGGTTTTCAACTAGGGAGTAAGTTAGGGTCATCGGGTGCTTGTCATACTTGTGCCTAATTGTCTCAGGTAAGGTGAAAGCACACTCGGGATTCGCAACTAAATGAAGATTCTTCCTTGGACCTGAAACCAGACAAACACAAGCGGCAATAATCTTTGCGCGATCTTTTTTCAACTTTTGAAAGTAGGTGATACGGATGAGATTTGTGTGTGATTGTTTCAATTTTGAGTGCACACGAAACGTCGACCGTGTAATGACAATCTTCAAATGGGGCGGGTAATGACAATCGTCACAAATGTAAAAAAATCCATTGCAAAAATGGTTGCAGGCACGGCAAAATGCGTTAGGACGATTTGCCTCTTGCATGAGACGAAGGGTATGTCTTGATTCTCCTGTGTGTCCTTGTAGTATATGGGGCAATCGGGTGCACAAATCATGGAGAACAAAACCGCAATCATGCGTGCACTTGTAAAACGGCATGTCCATGACAGGTCTCAAACATCCATCGCATAGATCTCGAACCTTAGCCATTGTGTCCACAAGCACAAGTGGATGTGGATGACTCTGATGAGTTGTGCTCTTTGCATTAGTTTCCATGCCAGAGAGTCGTGTGAATTCGGTGTAAGTTTGATCAAGGAAAGGTGGACTGAGAATCTTAGTGACTTGTTGATTTCTTTCTGAGAGTCTAATAGCATCTGTTCATGAACCATAACTTAATAAATAAATTCAACAAGGATATTAAAATAGTACGTTAATTGCATAAAAAGGTGACGAATATTTATTTCAACAATGTAAGTTTACATTTTACTCTTGCAATTATTGTATGTAAAATATTTATACCATATAAAATACTAGTAATGTTATCATTTATTTATTTGTATAATTGTACGAAAATATATAAAAGTTAACTCCAACTCTCCAACAATAAAACTTAAAGAAAATTTTTAATCCTAAAAAAATTTAAATAATACACCGTCGTATTAAATAGTTTAAGTTCAATTTCGGTCAAGTACTTTAAAAGAAGTATTGCCGGTTTAAGCTTCACTATTCATTTTCTTTTTTTCTTTTTTCATTTTAAATTTCAATTACTATCGGTCACCCAACATATTTCTTTTTCTTTTTTTTTAAATTAAGAATGCCTCTAAAGGAAATGATATGCTTCAAAAGGGATTGCATGTTGTTATTGTGGAAAACAAATGGGGTTGCATTAGGAACAATTGTGTAATTTTTCGTTTTGACAATTGCATGTTGTTATTGTTATATAGGTGTTGAGAACCGGGTGTTTTGTTATAGTCTAGCTACTTGCTAGCCTTGTTTTGGTTTTCTTTAATAAAATGGTTGTTTAAAAAGAAAATAAAAGTTTAAAGAGAGATTGTAGTTTGTGAAGATTGGAATTGATTCCAGATGCTACAATTTCGATTGTTTGATTCGGAATGGAAATTGTACGTCCCGAAACCGGATCAAACAACAAAACAAACTAAGATACTAGTCGTTCTTGGATCAACCTCACAACTAGTTGGCGGAAACAACTAGTTTGACCGAGATCTCGGATCTTGTGTGTGTGGGTAAGGGAGGCCGAAAGTTAGAAGGTGGGTGAGGGGTTAGAGAGTTTTTGAGTTTGAGAGAATATGGAGCTTAGATAGAATAGAATGCAAGAGGTTGTTTGGTGTATTCCATACACACATTATATAGTGTGGTATGTTATACACCATTTCATTAATAACAAGCCCAATAGGCACCAAGTACACAAGACCTCAGGCCCATTACATACAAACGTAACAATCTAAAACCGTAACTAAACTAATTACAAATACGAAAGACTCAATAACCAAAACTGGGCCTTACAATCTCCCTCTAGTCTTTTGGTATTTGTATTATTTCCTTCTCACCACTCGCATTTGGACTCATAGTCAAATACACCATCTGGATCATCTTCAAAAGGCTTCTTTTCAACAAGTAATCTAGCAAACTTGTTGATCTTTCCAACGATGGCGTCCGTGTTGTTATGACAGACATCTTCGACTGTGCAAAGAGGCAACTCCACAAGTTTCTTCAGGTCGCGGAGTCCAAGTCCAGCCAGTTCAAGCTCATCAAAGAACGTAAGCTCATGACTGCGAGTGCAATGTATGATAACTTCGCCGTATTCGTTGTCGAATTCCCATGTAATGAAGTCATGAAGAAACTTCGACCTCGTTCACATGCTTCCCATCCTGCTCACGCTATAGAATTTGGTTCCTTTTCTTGAGTTTCTTTGAGCAGGTGCAGCAACATGAGTGACAACATGTTTATCAACGATCGGCTCAACATTCTCCCTAACTGGTGTATCGGGATCGGGAGAATAATTGATGCCATCATCACTTTCATCATTATTTTCATCCACGGCTTTCTCGAACAGGGTACCTGCAAAAGAACAAAAGTTAAGTAAAGAGGCGAGCTCAGCCTCCACCGCAGCCTCCGATTCCCTCGTTTTCTCAGCCTGCTTTGACAGCTCAGCATCAGCTGTGTTATTTCCGGTAGCCTCACCGCTACCAATTCCACTACCACTACCATCACCACGAGTATCATCATAGCTATCATACTCATCCTCATCCTCGTCATCTCTCTTCTGACTCATCATCGTCTCCATCCAAACACTTTTCAAGATATATTTTATCGGGTCAACACTTAACAAACAATGCAATGAGGATCTTGTAGTAACCAAAAACCAATTTTGACTAAATACTTAAAAATTAAAATAAAATTTTAAAAAATAAAAGAAAATAAAATTAAAATTTAAAATAAGTTTAAACTAAAATAAAATAGAAAGAGAAACTTTTATGCAGACACAAGATTTAAACAAAACTCAAACTAAGTCTAAAATAAAAAGATTTACAAAATGGTAAAGCAAAAACTTAAAAGCTAAATTAAGAGTTAAAACAACAAAAATTAACATAAAATAAGATAAAGTCAAATATTTAAAAACTAAATTAAAAACGAAAAAATAAAAATAAATTTAAAAGTAAAATTAAAAGTAAAAGTAAAATAAGATAAAATTATTTTAAAAAGAAATACAAGTTAAACTAATTTTAACATGTAAAATAAAAATAAAAGTAAAAATTTAAAATTTAAAATTTAAAATAAGAAGAAAATTAATATTATATTAATCATATTAATTAATTTACAAAATAAGCTATTAATACTTGTTTTTGGTGAGAAAGATCACAACATGGAATCATATTGTCTATGGTGTCATAGATCACACTTCTATTTGGATATTATTATGCCAAGAACCCAAGGTCGATTGTAGATATGTTTGTCCACTTTAAACTTAACAAGAATTTTGATTTCACCGTGATACTTTAAGGTATAGTTAGGCACAATACTTGTGTGGTCCCCTGTTAATCCGACATGTTACAAACTCCATCATACCTCGGGCATACTTTGTGTTTATCAGTATCACCCCGATTGACTCCGATCCCCTAATGATTGATCAAAACATTTTGAGCTTCATAGACTTTTTGCAAACTTTTCTTTCAAACAATATGTAAAGGTTTAACCATGGACTTACTAGCCTTGTTGACTTATGCCTTCATATAAAGTGTTTAGGACTTACTTGTTTGCCCCACGTTACATGGTTCTAATATACCCCTTTTTGTTTGATAAAATTATCAACATTTTTGTTGTTGATTTTTGAATACTTTTTGAGTATTTTGCAGTTTTTCTGCTTTTTCAATGACTTTTTGATGTTTTTCAATATTTGAAGCTAAAGTAAGAAATAGTTTTCATTGTGACCAATCACTAACGGGCTCGTGTATGACTGACTAATAACATTTTCGCCTTCATCAATATGACTTATTTGGAGTCGGCAACCGCTTCATAATGTTGGACTCGGTCTGCCCAAGAGACATATTAAATTGATGTGGCTAGTACGTTATGATCCAAGTCGGGTCATACCCAATAACAAGCTAGACAAACACCGATAATATTCGTTCATATATGATGTGATCATAACAAATGAATATTAACACTTGAGTTATTTGGAAAGGGGTTTCTAAATAAAATGTACTTGTGTAATAAACAAATCATATGGATGATTTATGTTTTATGAAAGAACATTACATAGTGTTATTTAAGTTGGTTAAACAACAATATGTGAATAATAATAACCAAGCATGTCTCTTAACATATAATAGGTTTTATAAGTTATAAGTTATAAACTTATAAAAGTATATATGTATGGATATATATATATATATATATATATATATATATGTTTAAAGTTTTATAAAAGAAAAAGATAATAACTCTTTCAAATATATTATTTTTTTATTATTGAGTGGAGACATGCAAAGGGTTTGATTGGTGGAGAAAAAGATGGCTTTGAATAAAACCAAACTTTTCTCTTTCATTTTTCATATAACACACACAACATACATGCAAGTAAACATCAATTCTCTCTTCCTTTCTTTCTCTTGATTTCGGCCAAACTAAGGCAAGGAAGAAGGTGTTAATCAAGTGTTTAAATCCTAGCTAAGAAGGTGTGTTGTTGAAGCTTGGGGTATACTAGCTTGAGGAGCTTCTATATTCAAGTTCTTGCCTTTCAATCATTATCCTTTTCACACTTCTTTGGTTACTTGAAAGGTAGTTTAATGTTGGTACATGTTTGTCAGTAGTTCATAGTCTAGTATTTGTTATCGAGTCTGTAATATAGTTAATGGTTTGTTTATGTTTTGTTTTGTAAACTAGCGAAGTTATCAGCAAGTTCGCTATGGCGAACTTGCTGATTTAGCGAGGTTACTGACAACTTCGCCAGTGGCGAAGTTGTCGTGTTTAAATACACTGTTTCAGCCGAAACAGAAGAGGACGTGAGTTAGGGTTTTTGGTTACGCTTTGTTTCGTTTTGTTCTCTGTAACAGTGACTTACTGTCACGTGTTTAGTTATTCAATATAACGTATTTACCTTATAGCTCGTGTTCATTGTTCGTGTATTCAATCTCTACAATATCTACACTCGTACCTATATACGCAGGGATTCCGCACCTGCGTTGTTAGAGATTTCCCGTGTACGATCCGCGTTCAGGAACCTACAATTGGTATCAGAGCCATCGGCTCGATTGTGAGGTTCGGGATTTCACGCGGGTGTAGATTTCGTTTCATTTCGGGTGTTACCGGGACGAGTTTTTGGTGTGTTTATTCATTCTAGCTACCTACCAGTGTGTTTAAGCCTTTAAACCTTCAAAATTCTCGTTAAAATCCGAGTTTCAGATCTGAACTGTTCTTCGCGTTCATCGGGCGAAGTTGCTGAATTCAGGCGAAGTTGCCGTCACTGGAGATTAGGGTTTCGGCGAAGATATAAGGATTAGCGAAGTTAACCACAACTTCGCTTACCTCATAAGTTCGCCAAAGCGAAGTTATCCGTAACTTCGCTTACCACCCAACTTCGCTTACATCCTAAGTTCGCTCATTCTAAGCGAAGTTATTCTTAACTTCGCCAAGTCAAGCGAATTTAAGATCCAGCGAAGTTCTTGTTCAGCGAAGTTAACTTCCAGCGAAGTTATTCTTAACTTCGCCATCTGAGCTGTTTTAATATTTTTTTTGTGTGTTTTTCAGGTTTTTCAGGTTTTCGCAAGGATGTCCGCGATTAACATCTCAGATTTAGTCAAGATGGAGGTAGAGGCGGGGTCAGCCACTAAGGCCCCGAGGTTGATGAAGGGAACGGACTTCGTGGCATGGAAGGACAGGTTCATCCAGTATATCAAATATCAGGACGCCAAGATGTGGGTGTGCATGCAGGATGGATATGTACCTCCAACCATGCAATACGAAGGACGTGATGTGGTGAAGAAGTACAGTAAGATGGATGACGAGGAGAAGAAAATGTATGAGGCTGAGAGTAAGGCCCATGCTGCTATTACTATGGCACTACCTCAAGAAGTTCTTCATACATTCCGAAAGTACACTTCTGCAAGAGAGCTCTGGGATGCTCTGGAAAACAGATTCGAGGGGAACGTGGGTATACGTGCCTCAAAAATTAAACTTTTAAAAACCCAATTCTCCGTCTTCAAATATTTGAAGAATGAATCCTTAGATGATATTATCACCCGATACTATCACTTAATGACAGAGCTTAGCAACTATTCAATTGCCTATCGAGAGGAGGAGATCGTTGAAAAGCTTCTAGATGCTCTCCCACCGAAGTGGGAAATGTATACCGTGTTAATGAGGGAAGACAAAGACTTTCCTAACTGTGACTTAGAAACTGCAGTGAACAAGCTCAGAACGTATGAGCTAAATATGGTTCGAAAGGAGACACCCACAGACCAGATACAAGACCCTGGTATGTATGGTGCTAAAGTTAACTCAGGCTCAAGTTCAAGGCCTGAATCTGCTGCATTTTATTCGAAGGGGGAGTCAGGTTCTGACTCTGCACATGAAGGAAATGTTTCTGTGAACTCAAATGGGGACGTATGTTTTGTTGCTGGAGGATCTAGTGCTTCAAAGCCTCAATCCTCTACAAGTGGTTATTCAGCTGGTCCCACAAGCAATAATTACACCAAGATGCCTATGAGTGTAAAATCTGCTGAAGAGCAGTTTGCAGTCTACGCTTCATTTATTGCTTCATACGAGAATTATATCCAGGGGAAGATTGTGGACCCTGCCGTTCTTGATGAGGATTATGACCAGATTGATGCTGACGATTTGGAAGAAATGGATTTGCAATGGCAAATGGCAATGATCGTGAGACGGGTAAAACGTTTTATGAACAAAACAGGAAGAAAGTTTGTTGGTGGTAGGCCTGGATTTGACAAATCAAAAGTAAGGTGCTACAATTGTCAACAGTTCGGGAACTTTGCTAGGGAATGTAGGAATGAGAGAGTTGAACGGGGACAAGTTAGGCCTAACCAACACTCTGGAATTAACCGCGAGATCAATGCCATGTTAACTAGAGAGGCAGGAGAATACAACTGGAACCAACACTCAAGTGGTTTGGGTGAACAAGCACACATGGCTGAGACTGAAGCTGTAGAAGTTGAGAAGGTTGATGGTGAGAAGAAAGCAAATGAAGAAGAAACTGCTTTCATGGCGAACGATCAGGATGGTAGATCCAAGGTATGTCCCAAAATTATTTGTGCTAATTGTGAAAATTTGACTGAGCAACTAACCAATATAACTGATCAGTATGTCAAATTAGATGCTGAGTTTAAAACTGTTAAAGAAGATCACCATTTCATTAAAGCAAGAGAAAACAGTTATAAAGTTAAGATAAAGGCTTGTGAAAAAGACATTAAAAGTCTTAAAACTAAACTTGCTGAGAAAATAGAAATTATTGATCTTAGTTATGAGGTTTTGGAAGAAAAGACAAAATTGATTGCTGATAGAGATAAACAGATTGCTGACCACCAGGTAAAGGTGGTGGAACTGAACCGCAAACTTGAGCAGTTCAGAAACTCCTCGGCTATCCTTGATCACCTTGTGAGTGATCCAAGTACCTCTGCAAAGAGGGCAGGAATCGGATACCACGAGGTTCCACCACCCTTTAACCATAATTACACTTATAATCCAAGTGTTCAGAAATCTGTTGATTTTGAGATTGCTCAGTCAACCCCAATTAGAATTACTAGTGTCAAACCAAGTGTTAGCTGTGGCGAAACAAGTTCGCCTGTTTCTAGTGTGAATATTTCTGTATCAAGTCCAGTCTCATCAGATTCGGATATGTTGTCCGAATCTGGTCAGACAAAAGAAAAGGTAGAATTACCCACCAGTGGAGATAATGATAAAGTTTCTAAAAAGAGTTCTCCACTCAATCCGTACGTCCCACCTTATGTGAGACGAACGGCTGGTAATACTACCTCTACATCCAAACCAACATTTGACAAGAAAATGGAGAGTAGATGTTGCTTTAGATGTAACAGGTTAGGACATCTTGTTGCAGATTGTCCTTTGAAACCGAGATTTAGAGATGTGAAGCCAAATAAAAATAAGAATAAGCGTCATTTTATTCCAGCTAAAAATGAAAACTTTAAAAATTGCCAAAATGTAACGAATTCAAGTTTTCATAAAAACCAACCTCATTTTTACAACCAAACCACAAGAAATAACACTTTCTATTCTCAAAGGTTTGGAAGGCATTACACTCAATCTGCAGGGAGATTCCCTAACAGGACGTACAGAAATTATCCTGACGCTAACTTGAGAAAGCCAGGGTACGGGATGTATCGATCCAAGACCAACTGGTCTTGGGTCCCAAGATTCTAACTCATTGTTTTATTGTGCAGGAACAGTTGAACAGGGCTGCCAACAATCTTTGGATTGTAGATAGCGGATGTTCCCGGCACATGACTGGCAACAAACACTTGTTGCAAGATTTAAAACCTGTTCAGGGAGCTAGAGTTAGTTTTGCTGGTGAAAGCGGAGGAAGAATAACTGGGAGAGGAACAGTGTCGAATGGGAGAATGACACTTGAAAATGTAAATTTTGTGGAGGAATTAAAGCACAATCTGCTGAGTGTGTCGCAGATCTGTGATAAAGAATATACTGTCCATTTCACTAAGAATGAAGCAATTGTATTGAAGCCTGGTTTTCATATACCAGAAGAATGGATAGTAATGAAAGCTCCACGTGAAACGAATACATACGTGATGGATATGAGGTCTACTGAAATGGCCACCAGAGAATCCTGTTTAATGACAAAGGCAAGCGAATCAGAATCAGAGTTATGGCACAGGAGAATGGGACATATTCATCTTCGTAAGATGAACTTCATTGTCAAAAATGGGCTTGTGATGGGTGTTCCCTTAAAGAGTTTTAACTTTGAAGATAAATGCATAGCGTGCAAGAAGGGAAAACAACACAAGAAAAGCCATCTCACCAAGACGATCAACTCAATTGCTGGTACTCTAGAACTACTTCATATGGATCTCTTCGGTCCGGTGAATGTACAAAGTCTAGGCGGTACTTCTTACTGCTTGGTGATAACTGATGATTACTCACGATACTCGTGGGTATATTTTCTGAAAACGAAAGACGAGACGACTCAGATGGTGAAGAATCTAATTACAAAAGTCGAGAACGTCATGAGTAAATCAGTTAAATTCATCAGAAGCGACAATGGGACAGAGTTCAAGAACTTTGAGATGGAAATCTTTTGTCTTCAGAAGGGTATTGAGCATCAATATAGCGCTCCGTATACTCCACAACAGAACGGAGTAGCTGAAAGGAAGAACCGAACGTTGATTGAAGGAGCCAGAACTATGCTGGCCGACTCAAAGCTTCCTGTGATGTTCTGGGCTGAAGCAGTTGCTACAGCCTGCTATGTTCTGAATCGGGTGTTAACCGTTAAGAGACTTGGAAAAACTTGTTACGAGCTTATGCACGGAAGGAAGCCCAACTTGTGTGGTCTTGAACCTTTTGGGTCTCCTTGTTCGATTTTGAAGACTAACTCGAAATTTGGTGAAGTAGCCGATGAGGGAATTCTAGTCGGTTATGTTGTTGGGACTCCCAACAGACGGGTCTTCAATACGACAACTTGCAAGGTGGAGGTGGTTTGTAACACCGACATTACTAGTTATCAACCGCCAAAACCAAGCAATGGACCTGCTGAGCTTTTTGACTATGTTAAACTGTTTAAGTCGTTTAACGTACCTAATTTGGAAATTGCTGAAGAAGACGAAAGAGTTGTGACGAAGATGATATTTGATGAGGAAGAGGAGCTAGTGCAACATCAGATGACAGAAAAATCTCAGCCTTCCACATCAAACCCTATCGATACCCCTGCGGCCTCAACTGAAGATGAGTTTATTAATCCTTTTCACTCTCAGCCTGAAACTACCATAGATGAGATCTCTTCAAACTTGGAAGACAATTTACATGTCGGTGCTGTTCCGACCACGAGAATTCACAAAGATCACCCTTTGGAGAATGTTATAGGTGATGTGTCCTCGGGTGTACAAACCAGAAGTAGCCTGAATGAGCACACCTGTGTTTATTCAAGCATAAAAGAAACAGGTATAATGAATGAATGTTTGTACTCCTGCTTTATAAGCCAAATTGAACCGAAAAATTATCAAATGGCTTTGAAGGACAGCTCGTGGGTCGAAGCTATGCAAGAAGAGTTGGCTCAGTTCGGGAAAATGGAAGTTTGGACTTTGGTCGAAAAACCAAAGAATGTGCACGCTATAGGCACGAAATGGGTGTTCAAGTGCAAGAGAGATGAAAAGGGGATTATTGTGAGAAATAAGGCGAGGCTGGTTGTTAAAGGTTTTAATCAGCAAGAGGGTATTGACTACAATGAGGTTTTCGCTCCTGTTGCCCGGTTAGAAGCGATTCGATTGTTTTTGGCGTTTGCTGCTTTCAAAAAGATGAAGGTGTTTCAGTTGGATGTAAAGAGTGCGTTTCTTAACGGGAAAGTTGACGAGGTTGTGTATGTTGAGCAACCACCGGGTTTTCCTGACCCAGACTTTCCTGATCATGTATACAGGTTGAGCAAGGCGTTATATGGTTTACATCAGGCACCTCGTGCCTGGTATTCAACGTTATCGGACTACTTGCTGGAAAATGGTTTTGAAAGGGGTTTGATCGACAGTACGCTGTTTGTGAAGAGAGAAGGATGTGACTTCTTACTGGTTCAAGTCTACGTGGATGACATCATTTTTGCTGCATCAAGAGTATCCATGTGTCAAGATTTTGAGGCTGTCATGAAGAAACGATTCGAGATGAGTGCTATGGGTGAACTAACTTTCTTTCTAGGATTGCAGGTTGATCAGAAGAAAGATGGAATGTTCATTCATCAAACAAAGTATGTTCATGATGTGCTGAAAAGATTCAAGATGGAGGACAGTTCTCCATATGACACTCCAATCTGCGTCAATCACAAATTGGGAGCTGAATCAGATGGTGACGCAGATGTGGACCCTACTCTGTATCGGGCGATAATAGGTTCTTTAATGTATTTAACTGCTTCTAGGCCTGATATAATGTTTTCTGTTTGTCTTTGTGCTCGCTTTCAGGCAAACCCAAAGGAATCTCACATGAAAGGTGTGAAGAGGATTTTGCGGTATCTCAAGGGCAAGCCGAAACTAGGATTGTGGTACCCAAAGGGAGGAGACGTTGAACTGGTGGCATATACTGATTCTGATTATGGAGGTTGTAATCAGAGTCGGAAGTCAACAACAGGAGGCTGTCAGTTTCTTGGAGGAAGATTAGTTTCCTGGCAGTGCAAGAAACAGACATCAGTCGCAATTTCAACTTGCGAAGCTGAATACATGGCAGCATCCAACTGCTGCTCTCAGGTTTTATGGATTCAGCAACAATTGCGCGACTATGGTCTGAATTTCTTACTCACTCCTATTTTAATTGATAACACTGCCGCCATCTCAGTAATTAACAATCCCGTGAAGCACAGTAAAACTAAGCATATTGACATTCGTCATCACTTCATACGGGATTGTGCTGAGAAGAAACTGATCAAGATCGAAAAAGTTGATACACTTGAAAATTTTGCTGACTTGTTTACAAAAGCGTTTGATAAATCCAGATTTCAAAACCTAATTGAACTAAATGGGATGATCAATCCCGAGTAACCATGTCTTTGTTTTTGATTTAAAAAAAAAAAAAAAAAAAAAAAAAAAAAAAAAAAAAAAAAAATGAGTCTTTATTGCTTAAAATTAGTCGGTTACCTCGGTTTGATGGACATCTCCTCGGATATGTTTTGGTCCTTGTTTTCGACTTAGGAAATGAGGATAGCCATTAACCGGAAGACTGAAAGTAACTGGGGCAGTGTTGACATGTTTTTCTTTCAGTTGCTGAAAATTAGTCGGTCATTCTTAGTAAGAAGGACACATACTTGCATGTGGTCGGTCCAGCTGATCCAATGGATCTTCAGGATAGCCGTTTACCTGATGACTTTGACATGATTGGGGCAATTGAATTCAAAACTTTATTTTGGGAAATGAAATTACTTTTCAAGTCTATTACTTCGTAAGAAGTTCTTTGCTGTGTTTAAAAGAAAATTGATCCACCCTTGGAAAATGATATGTATACTGACTATGTGTGCCTAACTAGTGAAGTTATTAAGCTTAAAAGGCTTTAGAACAGTCATTGTATGTCATGGTAATTTTAATGGTGCGTAAAAGTGTATGTGATACTAACCTAAATTTACTCGAATTTAATGTGGAAACTCCTTAAGAGTTTTGCATGTCTTCATACACATCTTTTCGAAGGATAGGCAGAAAAGCAACTACCCAGTCATACACGAGCCCGTGAGTGTTCTGATTCCCGTGAAGAAAGCATTTCAAGACACTGCAGTGATCCAGATTCGGGACTTGCAGTAGTTTAGTACTCCGATGAAAACTCTTATGTGTGATTAAAAAAAAAAAAAAAAAAAAAAAAAAAAAAAAAAAAAAAAAAAAAAAATGTACTTATGAGAAGTAGTGACAATAAACACGAGAACCGACACTTCTCAAGATTTCTCAAGTTTGGAGTAAGAAGAAAACGGGAAGCAGACAACGAGTATCTACAAGTTAATCAGACACTATGGGTCGAAGTCAATTCGGGGTGACTTGGGTATAGCCAAATACGCTTTGAGAATAGATAGAAGGCATCATTACCTCTGAATTGTTGCCAACTTAAATTTTTGAGCTTAACTGAACCTTAATCCGTATCACAGAAACAATGAAAACCATTTAAGTTATTACATGCTTACAACCTGTTTCTCTATGTCATAATACAGCCAAACACGGATCCAAGTGACAGTCACATAGTTAGTATGATTCCTGTTCGGATCTTTTCTAAAACGGAATGGTCCCTGACTAGACTGAAATTTGATCCCTTATTTCGTTAAAATTTTATAAGTATTTTCTGTTTTTGTTGTTATATTTTTATTGTTGGTTACTGGGTCTTGATCATTTTTGTTTAACTCTTTTTGGTAACTTATAAGATATATTCAAGTTTTTTCAAACTGAAAGGGCTGTTTTTGTAATTATCGGGCGAAGTTGTTGAAGCGGCGAAGTTGTACTTAACTTCGCTTAGGCGAAGTTAAGAATAACTTCGCCTGAACCAACTCAGCCCTATAAAAGGGGTTTTCTACAGTAAAATTTTTTATTAACTTTTTTTTTTCCGGCGAACTTAACCCTTAAATTTTTCCGGCGATCTTAGTTTTCAATTTCGATTTCGATCTTGTGTTCCTGTGTTTTCTACTTTACTTGTGGTATGTGTTGTCAAAACATCCTTTCATTCTCTTTATAATTTTATCCGGTTCGAGACCTCGGGTCGTCGAACACTCGAAGAACCCTCGAAACCAAGGTTTTCGACCTCACGTTACGTGTTCATGGACGACCTTTACGTCCATACACCATTGAAATATGATGTTCTTCTTGTGTATATCGTTTAATCGGTCCAAAAACATCGGATTTCGACCTCCGAATCCGAACAGTCGCCGTTTCTGTTTCAGGCGAAGTTATGGTTTTGGCGAAGTTAATCTCAACTTCGCCAGACGCTTAAGTTCGCCTAGGGCGAAGTTATCCACAACTTCGCCTGGGCGAAGTTAACCACAACTTCGCCGTGGCGAAGTTATCATCAACTTCGCCTTGGCGAAGTTATCCACAACTTCGCCTTGGCGAACTTAACTGTAACTTCGCCTTGGCGAAGTTATCCTTAACTTCGCCTATATCCTTTTCTTTTAACTGTTTTGTAGACGAATTTACTGATGAAGCGAAGTTGTCCCCAACTTCGCCTCAACTTTAATTTCGCCTGTGTATCTTACATCACAACTTCGCACTTGCTACACTGCGAACTTGTGAGTTACGTAAAACGTCTCTAACTTGATTTGTTTTGTGCAGATATGGCTGCAGTTGGAGGAACTGGTGGTGATGATGGTGATGAGCAACGACAATTCTTTCCAGCTCATAACCAATACATTACTTTGGATCCTGACGCACGAGGCGTTGACGACTACAGGGAGATTATCACATTTCTCCAGAGATCAAGGGTGTTTCACGCGATCACTAATACACTACCCATATCTCTGCCTAACATACAAGATTTCTGGCAGACGGTGTATTATGATTGCAGACCTGAGCCTCCGGTGATGCGAGCAACCGTCAATGGTCAAAACATACAGTTTTCTTCGGAAGACATTCGGTTGGCTCTGCAGTTCGGCAATGAGACACGAGACGACCCAACGGAGTTCGTAGCTCCTTTCCGTGACGGAGCATACTTGAGAATGGGTTATTCGGGTCCGCTGGGGGACTCGCAGAGGAGGAAAGGCTTTCTGCTGGACCAATGGCGTTTTCTGATGCACGTGTTAATTGTGTGCATGTCCGGCAGGAAAGCAGGAACAGACGGGATGGGTGCGACGATGCAATCTGCCATGACGGCCCTGACTTACAATCGTCGTTACTCTTTTAGTCAGATGATTTTCTATGAGATTGATCGTCAGAGACGGGCGACGGCGCGAGAACGATTTATCATGTATCCGCGATTTCTTCAAATGATTATTAATCATGTCGCTCCGTCTCTACCGCAACGGCGCCCTATCAGATACGTTGAGTGCGTAACAAAACGTATCTTTGCTCAGTGCAGAACGTCGAGCACTCGAAGCAACCCTGAACGCCGTCCAAGGCATACTCCACTGTTCGGGTATCTCATTAACCCGGAGTATGTTCCTGCAGGAGGGGACGAGTTCAGGGATCCCCAACCACATCAGGCGGCAGCACCTCATGCTGTATCAGCTGCGCCTGTTGTCACTTCTGCTGCTGTGCCAGCTACTTCATCGCAGGCTGTGTCTGCTGCTGCAAACATTGATCTGGATGCTGCCTTCAGTGGACACGGTCTGTTCGATATGGATCTCTCGGGTTCTCAGATTTTGGGTACTACCTCAGCGGCTACTTCGGTAGCTGAAACCGAGCTGGATGAAACATTTGCTGAGGCCAGACGGTTGTTGGTGACTCGGGAGAGGATATCGGGTAAGCGGCCGAGGGCTGTGGATGAGGATGAAGATGATGAAGATGAGGAAGAGGCAGTCCGACTTGTGCTGAAACGCTCACGTCGAGAACGACAAGGTATGGCCACTGGAGCGGGGGAGACTTCAAGGTTCGTACGATTTGCTCCGCCTGCCTTGTCAGGTATGTCTCTATTGCCTACTACTGCACAGGTTACTACGGTCGAGGCGTCGGCACCAGCAGTTGTGTCGCTACCACCCCAACTGGTTGATCCCCCGGTGGTAGTTGCACGCTTCGTCGACTCAACAATTACAACAACTGCAGGGTTACCTAGTGTACCACCTGCGGTCACTTCAGCTGCTACTTTTCCACCAACTCCATCGCCTGCTTCAGACTCTGAACGGATTGCTTCGCTGGAGCGTATTGTTGCTGAACAATCGAAGACCATTGACCGCCTGGTGGAAGCCAATCAAATCCAAGCCGCCCTCCTGGTAGAACACGGACGAACTATCGATGCCTTCAAGGAATTCTTGGCATCTCAGGGGGAGACGACTTGCAGGGGCGATGAGTTGAGGACAAAGAGACGACAAGATCATGACGATGATCCCAACGCACCTTCGGGTGCAGGTGGTGAGCTGCCAAGAACCTCTCAGGATCTTGGGGCTTCCACAGCTGAGGGGGAGTCAACTGATGCAGCGGGTGATGATGTTGTGAATGTTGATGACGATGCTGATGTTGAAGACGTCATCGATGCTTTGAAGGAGTTAGATGAGGAGGAGGTTGATGACTTTGTGAATGATGATGACGATGATGTGTTGCCCGTGGAGGAAATTGAAAGGATTGGAGAAAATATTGATGTGGTGAATGTGTTGGAAGAAGGAGAGATCGTGGATGACGCAGTGGAACATGAGATTCCAGCTGTTGAAAGAGCAGATTTGGGAGATGAGAATGTGGTAGATGATACGGTATGGGAGGAGCAACCAAATTGGAAAGAAGGGTGTGCTCAATGGTTTGTTAAAACTAAGAAGCCTGCAGTGCCAACAATGTTTAGAAAGACGTATAATATAAAGGGCTATGCAGAGTCGAAGAAAGGTATTATATGCTGGTTGTACGACAAAGAGTTGAAATTATTTGTGATCAAAAGGTACGACGGCATTCAATACTTTAAAAGATTATTGAGATCTCTAAACTCCCTACCGGAATGCGAGGTGAAAGAGTTAGCAAGACTGGGGCTAATTAACAGAAGTAACGATAATATGGCGAGAATTATTGAAAAGATCGTCTGGAAAGAAGCCATCAAAGACAAAAAGTTTGAACTGCTAAAGCCTCAGAAAGGAAGATTGATAGAAGATAAAGATAGGGGAATGAGGGCTGACGGAAAACCATGGATGGTTATGAAGTATAAACCAGTCCGACATCTGAAGGAAGTACCAATGAGAGTCATGCCCAAGAATGTCCTAACAGATCTGAAATGGTGGTATGTGGATTGCGAGACAGCTGAGGCGGTTATGGAAGATGAGGACGAACAAGAAGTTCTTCGGGTTTATGACCCGATGCATCTTGTTAATCTATCGCAGGCTGATCTGGAAGTGCTGAACAACAAGAAGATCTTCTACATTCCTGCTTGGAAGGATCAAGCGAGGAAATATCAAGGAGTTGTGTCGGTTTGTGTGAGAGAAGGGGCGCACGCGTGAAAGTGCAAGATTACAAGACTCAGAGATCAAGATATGAAGCTACTGCCAAGGGGGAGTCTGTTGGTACATGTTTGTCAGTAGTTCATAGTCTAGTATTTGTTATCGAGTCTGTAATATAGTTAATGGTTTGTTTATGTTTTGTTTTGTAAACTAGCGAAGTTATCAGCAAGTTCGCTATGGCGAACTTGCTGATTTAGCGAGGTTACTGACAACTTCGCCAGTGGCGAAGTTGTCGTGTTTAAATACACTGTTTCAGCCGAAACAGAAGAGGACGTGAGTTAGGGTTTTTGGTTACGCTTTGTTTCGTTTTGTTCTCTGTAACAGTGACTTACTGTCACGTGTTTAGTTATTCAATATAACGTATTTACCTTATAGCTCGTGTTCATTGTTCGTGTATTCAATCTCTACAATATCTACACTCGTACCTATATACGCAGGGATTCCGCACCTGCGTTGTTAGAGATTTCCCGTGTACGATCCGCGTTCAGGAACCTACATTTAACATGCATGAACTTATAGTGACATGCATGTGTTTGATAGTGTGTAATTCGTATTTGGATCCGGGTTTGGGTTTCGCATGTATTGAATTGGTTCTATACACTAAAACTAACAAGATTTAAAACTTATATCCGCTGCGTTTTTGGTAAAATAAGGATTTTATCACTTTGATAATCTTGTTAAAACCCAACAATGGCATCAAGAGCCGCTTATACGAATGCATGCTTCATTAGACCCAAAATTTTTCGGTTTTATGGTGGGTTTCACCATTTGGCCGAAAATTTTAGGGGTTTTGGTTACCCCATGGTTTTTCAAGGTTATACTTTACATGCATGTGGTAATCTTGAAAAACCAAGTCATTTGGATGATTGTTTAGTTTGTTTGGACAAAACCCGAAACTTTCGGTTTGCTTAAGCTTGGCCGAAAGTTTTGAGGCAAAAAGGGGAACCATTTTGGTTTTGTATTATTGCATATTTGGATGTGTAATAGATGTTCATAACCTAGCCATGGCCTTGTGTTTGGTTGAATGATTGTGTTGGTTGTTTGTTCATTCGATTTGGTTGTAATATTTATTTGGGTTTGTAATCTATTTATTCATTCATATGGCTTGTAATAATAAGTAGATTAGATGTATTTCTTTTACTAGAAAAATGTATTAGGATATATTTTGTAAAAGAAGATGCATGGATGGAAGCCCAAATAAAATGATGAAGACCACAACACCGGGAGTAAACACTTGGAGCATATGGATGCGGAATCAAGTGGGAGTTCACCGACACAAGTGCATGTTCTTTTGGGTCCCTTAGGAGAGACCTTTTGACACACTTGTCTTCGGTCAACAAGTGTGGTCAACATTAGGAGGCTATGGTTATGAACTTGTGGTTGTGTATATTTTATGCTTGCATGGTTGATTTACTTATTATTTGCAATATGGTTTGCTTAACAACTTAAAATCAACTAGCATAAAATTGGTTCCTTAGAAATCGTTAGGTAATAAAAATTGGTTTTATTAATAGCTAATGATTTCATAATAAAATGGGTTTTATTAAAAGGAATTTTGAAAATGGGTTTTTCAACTAAGTACCATACATTTGAATGCATGCAAATGAAATGTACAATAAATAGTTTTCCAATCTAGAATTTAGAAAACTAAAATCCCTTTTAAAAACAAGTTAAACACCATCCTTTTATACGACACTTAGTCACTTGTAGACTTGATAGTGGGTTAGGATCACCTAAGCACTTTTAAGAAAACTTGTGATCTTAAGGTGATTTTACAAGTACTTTTGGCATTAGGATCACCTAACCACTTGTATGAGTAAACTCACACGTGTGTATAATTAGGACGACTTGATTTGAAAACCATGACTATAGGGTCACCTTAACATGGCATCCAAAGGTGTTGATGGGATTAAACATACCAACTAAACATATGATGTTTAACCGATCCCATAAAACTAGAAGTTGCAAAGGGTTGCAATCGTCAAACGTTGACTACCTTGTTAATTCGGATAGTAGGATAAAGGTCACCTAACTACTATTTGAATGAAACGTTGGGTTCTAGATTTTAATCAATAATTGTCTTGGAGACATTTAAAGGGTATTAAAGATTAAAATTTTATTAATATCGAAAATACTAATTTGAACTTTGTTAAATTCTTTTAGATGGCCGCAAACAACGCACCAAACGCAATTATCCCACACGTGCATAATCTATCACTAAGATCCATTCTGGATAAGGATCGTCTAAACTTTAACAACTTTATAGACTGGTATCGAAACTTGAGAATTGTTCTCAAGCAAGAAAAGAAGTCCTATATATTAGAGGATCCTATTCCCGATGAACCCGATGTCAACAACTTGGATGCCTATGCGGATTGGCTGAAATACAACGAGGATTCGGTGCAAGTTTCTTGCCTCATGTTGGGAACAATGATTCCCGAGATCCAAAAGGATTTCGAGAATCATGGGGCGTATGACATGATTACCCAGCTTAAGGAAATGTTCCTTACTCAAGCTCGGGTTGAGCGATTCGAAACGGTTCGAGCGCTTCATGCATGTCATATGGAAGAAACCCAATCTGTTTCATCTTATGTACTTAAGATGAAGAGCCACATTGATCGGCTTGAACGGCTTAACTGTCCCGTCTCAAAAGAGTTAGCCATGGATTTGATCCTAAATGGCTTAACTAAAAGGTTTGAGACATTCGTCATGAACTACAACATGAACGGATGGGACAAAAGCATTGGTGAGCTTCACGCAATGCTTAAGACAGCCGAAGCCGGCATGGGTAAAAAGGTTTTACCCGTTCTTGCGATCAATGAGGGTGGTTCAAAGAAAAGGCATCACCCGGAACCAAAGGCAAGGGTTGCCGTTGGCAAGGGGCAAGTCAAGAAGGGGTTCAAGGGAAAGGCAAAGGCGGAACCAAAACCAAAGAAGCTAAAGGTTAGCGCTAAAGATCCGTGCTTTGGTTGTGGTGAGATAGGTCATTGGATGAGAAACTATCCGACCTATCTCAAGGAGTTGAAAGCTAAGAGGGATGCGGGGCAAACCTCAGGTACAACTTTCATGATTCACATTGATCTTAATATTATTTCTTCTAACACATGGGTATTGGATACCGGATGTGGAACTCATATATGCAATTCATTGCAGGGGTTCAAAAGAAGAAATGAAGTGAAGAAAGGAGATATAAGTCTTTTCATGGGCAATGGAGCAAAGGTTGACATCCAAGCCCTAGGAGATTATGTTTTAAAACTTCCAAATGGTTTGGAAATTATTTTGAAAAACATTTTATATTCCCCTAGTTTGACTAGGAATATTATCTCTGTTTCCGTATTAAGACAATCTGGTTATGATTTTAAGTTTGTTGACAATGGTATTTATGTTTTCATGGATAATGTCTTTTACTTTAAAGCAATGTCGTTT
The DNA here is from genome assembly GCF_021521415.1 of Bidens hawaiensis. Classification (NCBI taxonomy): domain Eukaryota; kingdom Viridiplantae; phylum Streptophyta; class Magnoliopsida; order Asterales; family Asteraceae; genus Bidens; species Bidens hawaiensis. The sequence goes on along the minus strand of NW_027491045.1, from coordinate 4,835,457 downwards.
AATGGCATTTATGAATTAATTCTTGATGACTCATACATTGATAACTCGTTGTACCAAGCTAACACCAAAAGACTCAAAATGGATTTGAGTAATACTTTTCTTTGGCATTGTCGTCTTGGTCACATAAACAAGAATCGTATTCATACACTTCGAAAGAATGGTCTTTTGAAATAAAATGTTGATTCATTTGATGAATGTGAATCTTGTTTATTGGGAAAGATGACCAAAGAGCCCTTTAATGGAACAAATGGGAGTGCGAAAAACTTATTAGGTATCATACATTCGGATGTATGTGGACCTTTTAGGACAATGACAAGAAATGGTGAAAGATACTTCATTACCTTTACCGATGATTATAGTCGCTATGGGTATGTGTTCTTGTTAAGACACAAAAATGAGGCCTTTGAAATGTTCAAAGTCTTCCAAAATGAAGTACAAAATCAACTCAACAAAACAATCAAAGTACTACGTTCTGATAGAGGAGGTGAATACCTCAATGATGCGTTTCTAGAACATCTTAGGAGTTGTGGGATTGTCTCACAACTTACTCCACCTGGAACACCACAACATAATGGTGTGTCCGAGAGGAGGAATCGAACTTTATTGGATATGGTTCGATCCATGATGGCTAGAAGCTCATTACCTCTATCATTTTGGGGTTTCGCCGTGATCTCCGCTGCCCGTATTTTAAATATGGCACCAACCAAGAAAGTGGATAAGACACTTTTTGAAATATGGCATGGAAAGGCTCCATCATTTTCATATTTAAAGGTATGGGGTTGTGAGGCTTATGTTAAGATCTACACCCCTGACAAACTTGAATGTCGATCCACTAAGTGTATATTTGTAGGATATCCCACGGATTCGATGGGATATTATTTCTATAATCCAAACGAGCATAAAGTGTTTATAGCTCGAAAGGCAAAGTTCTTGGAAAGAAGGTTCCTTATGGAAGGAACTGACAGAACTGTGGAACTCGAAGAGGATCGAGAACTACAAGCCGATACACGTTTGATTGACACTAGCAATCAACAAGGGTTGTTGAGGATGATCAAATGGTTGATCAAAACACACAAAACATTCGCAAATCTGGTAGAATTAGCATTCCACCTGAGAGATATGGATTTTTCATGGATGGATGCTACGTGGTAGATTCGGATGAACCCACCACATACCGAGATGCAATGTCGCAATCTGATTGTGACAAATGGCTAGAAGCCATGAATGTTGAGATGCAATCCATGCATGACAATCAAGTATGGGACTTGGTTGCTCCACCTCTAAATTCCAAGCTGGTTGGAAGTAAGTGGGTTTTCAAGAAGAAAACTGATATGCATGGAAACTTGGATACTTATAAAGCTAGACTTGTAGCAAAGGGTTTCACTCAAACTCAAGGGGTTGATTACGATGAAACTTTCTCGCCCGTGGCGATGCTAAAGTCTATAAGGATATTGTTTGCCATAGCCGCATATTATGACTATGAGATATGGCAAATGGATGTCAAAACTGCTTTTCTAAATGGGCATCTTAATGCAGATGTCTATATGGTTCAGCCTGAAGGTTTTGTCGATCCACAACATCCTAACAAAGTATGCAAGTTGAAGAAATCAATCTATGTATTGAAACAAGCATCTAGGAGTTGGAATCACCGTTTTGATGATGAAGTTAAGAAATTTGGATTCATCAAAAACGCTGATGAAGCTTGTGTGTATAAGAAAGCTAGTGGGAGCATCATTACCTTTCTGGTATTATATGTCGATGACATATTACTGTTTGGAAATGACATTCCAACCTTGGAAGGTGTGAAAGCCTGGCTTGGAAGCTGTTTTTCCATAAAGGATCTTGGTGAAGCCGCCTATATTCTGGGAATAAGGATCTATAGGGATAGATCAAGGCGGTTGATAGGTTTGAATCAAAGTGCATACATTGACAAGATCTTGAAAAGGTTCAAGATGGAAAACTCTAAGAAAGGTTTGGTACCTATTCAAAGAGGAACGATGTTGAGTGTTTCTCAATGTCCAAGCTCAAAGGATGAGCAAGGCAAAATGAGTGGAATCCCATATGCATCTGCTATAGGATCCATCATGTATGCCATGATTTGCACTAGACCGGATGTGTCATGCGCCTTGAGCGTGACAAGTCGATACCAACAAAATCCGGGAACTAGCCATTGGATGGCTGTTAAGAGCATATTGAAATACCTTAGGAGGACTAAGGATATGTTTCTAATATATGGCTCTGGTGAAGAGGAACTCGTAGTAAAGGGTTACACTGATGCGAGTTTCCAAACTGATCGAGATGATTCTCGATCACAATCGGGATACGTTTTCGTTCTCAATGGTGGTGCTGTCTCATGGAAGAGTGCAAAACAAGACGTGGTAGCTTTATCCACCACTGAATCTGAATACATCGCCGCCTCCCTGGCAGCTCAAGAAGCTGCATGGATTAGAAAGTTCATTGCCGATCTAGGAGTGGTTCGTACCATTCAGGACCCTCTAGAGATCTTTTGTGACAACGAGGGTGCGATTGCTCAAATCAAAGAACCTCGTGCTCATTAAAAGACGAGGCACATTGAGCGGAGATTCAACTACATAAGGGATGAAGTTAAAAAAGGAAAGATATGTATTCGCAAAGTTCACACTGATCAAAACATTGCGGACCCACTCACGAAACTCCTTGAAAGGCCGAAGCATGAGGGTCATACTTGCGCCTTAGGACTTCGATATTCTAGTGATTGGATTTGATCAAAAATTTGTATTTGGATATTGGAACAATTTTATTTTAACTCAATCATATGGTTTTGGTTATGGTCATGTTCTTGAGTTATGTTCCATTTTAGTATGTTTAAATCCATGAATAATTTGAATTATTCTAAACGTCCGTAGTCGTTCATAGTTGTGGGAACAAATGTGAAAGTAAGACTATTATGAACCTGGATTGGTAGATATTCATGAGGTATGAATATAGCAAAGGGTTGCTGCCAAGGTTCATAGATATTTAAGGGATAAATATTGGACTGACCCGCTCTCAATTTTACTGCATGGAATCATTGGGATTTGTGATCATAAGTAAATTTGAGTAAAGGCGAACTTCATAGGATCCTCCGACCTGAGATACATATTGGGTCTTGATATTCATCGACCATTATGCTTTGACTTAGTTCTTCGCTGCTCTGAAATATGTCAGTACATAAGGCTTAGCTCAAGTATAGTACAAAGTGATAGTGAGAGACGTATGTAGTCAATAAGGGATTTGTCTCTCTTATTCGTTGAGAGTTAAATGTCTAAGGCCTGAAAAGTTAAATCAACAGAGAATGATCACTCTGTGTCTCTGGATTTAACATGACATTTGTGGCAAAAGGACAAATGATAGTTTCACCTAAATCATTTTCAAGTATGGACTTGAAAGGGATGATGTTATTGAATGGCACTTCGTCATACGTATTAGGGGTAGTAAACCGTAGTTAGGCGGTATTTGCTACTTGCATCAATCTTCTATGTATCTTGTGCAAGTGGGAGATTGTTGGACTCGGTCTGCCCAAGAGACATATTAAATTGATGTGGCTAGTACGTTATGATCCAAGTCGGGTCATACCCAATAACAAGCTAGACAAACACCGATAATATTCGTTCATATATGATGTGATCATAACAAATGAATATTAACACTTGAGTTATTTGGAAAGGGGTTTCTAAATAAAATGTACTTGTGTAATAAACAAATCATATGGATGATTTATGTTTTATAAAAGAACATTACATAGTGTTATTTAAGTTGGTTAAATAACAATATGTGAATAATAATAACCAAGCATGTCTCTTAACATATAATAGGTTTTATAAGTTATAAGTTATAAACTTATAAAAGTATATATGTATGGATATATATATATATATATCTATATATATATGTTGGAATACCGTATGCCCGAGACACATAATTAGGTTAATGTGGCTAGTTGTGTTTGATCCAAGTCGGGTCATACCCAATAACGAGTTAGACACACACCAATTATGTATTTGTTAAGATAAGATCTATAAGACAAATACAGAACACGACACATTCAGAAAATCGGGTTTCTGAATACTTACTTGAAAGTGTTAAATAAATTAATTGGTTAATTTATTTATTCAAATAATTATTATTGGAATGATTATTTAACTATATGTTCTTTTGTAAAATGGTTTATAAAAGATGGGGTGTTTATATATTTTATAAAGTATAAAATAAATAAAAAAAAAATATATATATATATATATATATATAATTTTGGGGCCGGTTTTGGGTGGGCCCCACACCCCAAAGTTTTTGTCAAAAATCTTGTCATGGATATGGTAGAGATGGAGTGATCCTTACTTAACCAAGACCTAACCAAAGATATGATCATATTATATATAGTATGAAAAAGACTTTCAAGAGAGATATAAAAAAAAACCACAAGTCTTTCTTTCTTTCTTGGTTCTAGCTTACGGCCAAGATCAAAAAGGAGGCTCGGGTCTCGGTTTTTCGTGTTCAAGCTCCCTAACATAGCTCGGTGTGTGTTGGAGGCTCGGGGTATATCCTGTTTGAGGATTTTCCCTTTGAAAGTCTAGCATCAACATCATCATCTTCTTCAACATCAACTACATCTCTTAAAGGTTTAAGAATGTAAGTTTTACAAGCTTTGATAGTTTAGTTTTCCCGTATCATTTGATCCTTGCTTCGGGTTTCTAATAAATAGATTATTGGTAATCTTATAACATGAATAAATTAGGTTGTTCATGTACACATCTTATATAAACTTGTAATATATACATATATAAACACATGGATACATATGTTTAGTTTGTAAATATCACGCTTCCGCCATTTTAATGACTAGTTAAATGGTTAACTAAGTTTATAAATTCCATAGAAACCCAACAAATGGCATCAAGAGCCGGGATACGGGAAACTAAGCTTCGGGTTTTCGGTTTTATATTTTCCCATTGAAAGATTTTATACAAAAAATTAACATGCATAATTTTTTTTTGTATTTAATCTAGTTATATTTTTTGGCTTTGTTCAAAAAAAAATAAATAAAAAAATAAAACCGAGTGAAATGGGCCGAAGCCCATTTTGGATGAATGGGCCGAAGCCCATAAGACCTTTCATTGGGCCGAAGCCCATGTGTTTTGGACATGTGGGCCGAAGCCCATAATCAAGTTATTGGGTCAAGCCCAAATGGGTTGGGCTAGGTCCGATAAGGTCAAGGGGTTTTGGAACGGGTTCCTAAGACATAACGGGTTATGTTTGTTAAAACTCGACCGAGCCGTAGACCAAATGGATGTTTGTTATGATTGTTATTAATTATTCAAAGTTTTGGTTTGTAATAATTAATTAGGGGCAATTTTGTAATTATTTATTCATATGGGTATGTAATAAATAGATTATTTGTAATATCTTTATTTTATAGAAAAAAATGTATTAGGACATTTGTTTTGTAAATTTAAAGAAGATTGCAAAATTGGAAGTTTGGGCCTTATTGGGCCGGGTATGGTGATAATGGGTCTCACAAGCCCATTAAAGGGATTCAAGCCCAAAAGAACCTAAGCCCACCTATTGAGCCCAAATGGAAGCTTATGGAAGCTAAGGCCCAAGTTCAAGCCCAATGGATCACAACGGGGTTGAAGAAGATGCTCGAAGCATTTGGATGCGGGATCGAGTGGGAGCTACAACATCCATGTGTCATGTGTCCCTTAGGATCGGACCTAAGACACACACTTGTTTCGGCTAACAAGTGTGGTCTAACTTAGCGGCTCGTGTCTAGTATAATTGTGTATGCTTGTTAATGATTGTTTGATTATGTGGTTGCTAGATATTAGGATATCAACTTCGTCACATAGAATTAATTAACAAAGCATAGAACGGGTTCTAATAATTATCGGTAATTACGTGACACATAGTTTAATAAAATGGATTTATTAACTAGCCGTCTCACGCCCATAATAAAATGGTTTTATTATAAATTAGAATTTTGAAAATGGTTTCAAAATAATCATGTTACTAAATGCATGTTAGAACATGATTTAAAGTTTTACAACTAGAATTATTAAAACTAAAAATCCCTTTTAAAATTAAGGATAATAAGTCAAACACCATCCTTTTGTATAACGCTTAACATATTAGTAAGCTCTTAGTGGGAAAAAGGTCACCTAACCACGTAGAGTAAATTAATATGTTGAGGTAATATTGACATATAAATGGGAAAAAGGTCACCTAACCGTTTGTATGTTGATATTACAAGTTGATACAAGTAGGACGACTTAAATTAGAACCATGTGAAGAGGGTCACCCAAGCATGGGGTCTAATAGGTGTTGATGGGATAAACATGCCGACACGAAATATGATTTCGAACCGGTCCCATAAACTCTAGAAGTTGCAAAAGGGGTTTGCAATTGTTATGAATAACTACCTTAATAAACCGACAATGGGAAAAAGGTCACCTAACCGGAGTCGTGTTTATCGTTGGATTCTAGATTTTAATTATTAATTATATTTGGTATATATAAAAGGGTATTAATAATTAAAATATGTAAAACACTAAAATGAACTTAATTAAAATTCTGCAGATGGCCGCACACGTCGACGACAACATAATCCCTAACGTCCAAAATATATCTCTCCGATCTATTCTCGCTAAAGACCGTCTTAACCACAATAACTTTTCGGATTGGTTCCGAAATTTAAGGATTGTTCTAAAACAAGAAAAATTATATCATGTTTTGGAAACACCTATCCCCAATGAACCGGAAGAGGGAAGTGAGGTCGAATATATGAATTGGGTCCAACACACGGAAGATTCCATTCAAGTGTTATGCCTCATGTTGGCGACTATGGTTCCCGAAATCCAAAAGGATTTCGAAAACCATAATGCGTACGACATGATTACTCAACTTAAGGAAATGTTCCTTAAGCAATCAAGAGTTGAAAGGTTCGAAACGGTTCGAGCCTTGCATGCATGTAGAATGGATGATAATCAACCAGTTTCAACTTATGTACTTAAGATGAAAAGTTACATTGATCGCCTCGCCAAGCTCAACTGTCCCATCTCAAAAGAGTTAGCAACGGATTTGATCCTTAACTCTCTGTCGAAAAGGTTTGACACTTTCGTGTTAAATTATAACATGAATGGGTGGGACAAAAACATTGGAGAACTTCACTCAATGCTTAAAACAGCCGAGGCGAGCATGGGTAAAAGGGTTTTACCCGTGTTTGCGATCAATGAAGGTAGATCCAAGAATCGATCTCAACCCAATCCTAAGGCTAAGGTAGCAAAAAGAAAGGGTCCTCCTGTGCATCTTAAGGGTAAGGGCAAATCACCGGTTATGGCAAAGAAACAAAAGGTTGTGGAACCGAGGGGTCATAAGGATGATCCTTGTTTTGGTTGTGGGGAGACCGGACATTGGAAACGCAATTGCCCGGTCTACCTAAAAGAGCTAAGAGACAAAAGGAATGCGGGGCATGCCTCGGGTAATGTCTTTATGATTAATATTGAGCTAAATCTTATTTCTTCTAACACATGGGTATTGGATACCGGATGTGGAACTCATATTTGCAATTGGTTGCAGGGGTTCAAAAGGAATGAAGACTTAAAGAAGGGCGAAGTGAGTCTTTTCATGGGCAACGGTGCAAGGGTGCACGTGGTCGCTAGAGGAGACTTCACTTTATCGCTTTCAAGTGGTTTGGAAGTTGTTTTGAGAAATGTTTTGTATGCTCCTAGTTTGACTAGGAACATTATTTCTGTGCACCTTCTTAGACAATGTAACTTTGACTTTAAATTTGTAAAATCAGAAATGCATGTATCATCTAATGGTATCTTTTATTTTAAAGCTGTACCAAACAACGGTATTTATGAATTGGTTCATGACAATACCTCAAATAGCTCATTATATCAAACTTCCACTAAAAGACTCAAAAAGGATTTGAGTGATTCCTAAATTTGGCATTGTCGTCTTGGACACATAAACAAGAATCGTGTAAATACTCTCCAAAAGAATGGTCTTTTGAAAACAAATGAGTTAGGTTCGTTTGATGAGTGTGAATCTTGTATTCAAGGCAAGATGACCAAAGAACCTTTTAAAGGTACAAATGAAAGGGCTAAGGACTTGTTAGGTATCATACATACGGATGTATGCGGACCTCTCAAGCCCACTAGTAGGAATAGTGAAAGGTACTTCATTACCTTTACCGACGATTTTAGTCGATATGGGTATGTGTATCTAATGAAACACAAACATGAAGCCTTTGAAATGTTCAAGGAATTTCAAAATGAAGTACAAAATCAGCTCGACCGAACAATCAAGGTACTCCGCTCCGATAGAGGAGGCGAATACCTAAGTGATGCTTTTCAAAGTCATCTTAGAGATTGTGGAATTATTTCACAGCTCACTCCTCCTGGAACTCCTCAACATAACGGAGTATCCGATAGGAGGAATAGAACACTGTTGGACATGGTTCGATCAATGATGGCACGAAGCTCACTACCGCCATCATTTTGGGGATATGCGCTACTTACAGCGGCTCGTATTTTGAATATGGCCCCGACCTAAAAGGTGGATCGAATACCCTATGAAGTGTGGCATGGAAAGGTTCCATCCTTTTCATATTTAAGGGTATGGGGATGCATAGTTTATGTTAAACGTGACACCCCAAATAAGCTTGAGGCTCGATCCATCAGGTGTATCTTCATAGGATACCCAAAGGATGATATTGTTGGAAAACCATATGCCCGAGACACATAATTAGGTTAATGTGGCTAGTTGTGTTTGATCCAAGTCGGGTCATACCCAATAACGAGTTAGACACACACCAATTATGTATTTGTTAAGATAAGATCTATGAGACAAATACAGAACACGATACATTCAGAAAATCGGGTTTCTGAATACTTACTTGAAAGTGTTAAATAAATTAATTGGTTAATTTATTTATTCAAATAATTATTGTTGGAATGATTATTTAACTATGTGTTCTTTTATAAAATGGTTTATAAAAGATGGGGTGTTTATATATTTTATAAAGTATAAAATAAATAAAAATAAAAAAAAAATAAATAAATAAATATATATTTGGGGCCGGTTTTGGGTGGGCCCCACACCCCATGCTTGTGGTCAATATCTTGTCATGCTTTTGGTATGGGTTAAGTTACCTAAATACCTAACATCATGTTGGGATTTGATGGAGTAATGATAAAAGGAAAGATAAAGATCATAAGGCATTATTATTTTTCAAGTAAACAAAAACCATTCCACTCTTTCTTTTCTTTCTTCTTGTGATCGGCCAAACAAAAGGAAGAGGCTCGGGTCTCGGGTTTTTGGTGTTCAAGCTCCCTAACATAGCTCGGTGTGTGTTGGAGGCTCGGGGTATATTCCGTTTGAGGATTTTCCTTTGAAAGTCTAGCATCAACATCATCATCTTCTTCAACCATCAACTACATCTCTTAAAGGTTTAAGAATGTAAGTTTTACAAGCTTTGATAGTTTAGTTTTTCCGTATTACTTGATCCTTGCCTCGGGTTTCTATCACATAGATTATTGGTAATCTTATGACATGAATATACTAGGTTATTCATGAACTCATATCATATAAACTTGTAATATATATATATATATATATATATACATATGGATTGATATGTTTAGTTTGTAAATATCACGCTTCCGCCTTAATTGTAACTAGTTAAATGGTTAACTAAGTATATATTATCCATAGAAACCCAACAAATGGCATCAAGAGCCGGGATACGGGAAACTAAGCTTCGGGTTTTCGGTTTTATATTTTTCCCCTTGAAAGATTCTATACAAAAATAAACATGCATGATTTTTTTTGTATTTAATCTTGTTATTATTTTTGGCTTTGTTCAAAAAAAAAAAAAAAAAAAAAAAAAAATATAATATTAAACCGAGTTCATGGGCCGAAGCCCAATTCGGATGTGATTGGGCCGAAGCCCACTTCATTAGGTTAATGGGTTAACCGAGAAGAAAAATGAAGCAGGGAAGAAAGTTAAATGGGCCGAAGCCCATTTTGGTTAAATGGGCCGAAGCCCATTAGAATTTTCATTGGGCCGAAGCCCATGTGTTTTGCACATGTGGGCCGAAGCCCATAATCAAGTTATTGGGTCAAGCCCAAATGGGTTGGGCTAGGCCCGATAAGGTCAAGGGGTTTTGGAACGGGTTCCTAAGACATAACGGGTTATGTTTGTTAAAACTAGACCGAGCCGTAGACCAAATGGATGTTTGTTGTGATTGTTATTAATTATTCAAAGTTTCGGTTTGTAATAATTAATTAGGGGCAATTTTGTAATTATTTATTCATATGGGTATGTAATAAATAGTTTATTTGTAATATCTTTATTTTATAGAAAAAATGTATTAGGACATTTGTTATGTAAATTTAAAGAAGATTGCAAAATTGGAAGTTTGGGCCTTATTGGGCCGGGTATGGTGATAATGGGTCTCACAAGCCCATTAAAGGGATTCAAGCCCAAATGGACCTAAGCCCACCTAATGAGCCCAAATGGAAGCTTATGGAAGCTAAGGCCCAAGTTCAAGCCCAATGGATCACAACGGGGTTGAAGAAGATGCTCGAAGCATTTGGATGCGGGATCGAGTGGGAGCTACAACATCCATGTGTCATGTGTCCCTTAGGATTGGACCTAAGACACACACTTGTTTCGGCTAACAAGTGTGGTCTAACTTAGTGGCTCGTGTCTAGTATAATTATGTATGCTTGTTAATTGATTGTTTGATTGTGTGGTTGTTAGATATTAGGATATCAACTTCGTCACATAGAATTAATTAACAAAGCATAAAACGGGTTCTAATAATTATCGGTAATTACGTGACACATAGTTTAATAAAATGGATTTATTAACTAGCCGTCTCACGCCCATAATAAAATGGTTTTATTATAAATTAGAATTTTGAAAATGGTTTCAAAATAATCATGTTACTAAATGCATGTTAGAACATGATTTAAAGTTTTATAACTAGATTTATTAAAACTAAAAATCCCTTTTAAAATTAAGGATAACAAGTTAAAACACCATCCTTTTGTATTAACGCTTAACATATTAGTAAGCTCTTAGTGGGAAAAAGGTCACCTAACCGCGTAGAGTAAATTAATATGTTGAGATAATATTGGCATATAAATGGGAAAAAGGTCACCTAACCGTTTGTATGTTAATATTACAAGTTGATACAAGTAGGACGACTTAAATTAGAACCATGTGAAGAGGGTCACCCAAGTATGGGGTCTAATAGGTGTTGATGGGATAAACATGCCGACACGAAATATGATTTCGAACCGGTCCCATAAACTCTAGAAGTTGCAAAAGGGTTTGCAATTGTTATGAATAACTACCTTGATAAACCGACAATGGGAAAAAGGTCACCTAACCGGAGTCGGGTTTATCGTTGGATTCTAGATTTTAATTATTAATTATATTTGGTATATATATAAAAGGGTATTAATAATTAAAATATGTAAAACACTAAAATGAACTTAATTAAAATTCTGCAGATGGCCGCACACGTCGACGACAACATAATCCCTAACATCCAAAATGTATCTCTCCGATCTATTCTCGCTAAAGACCGTCTTAACCACAATAACTTTTCGGATTGGTTCCGAAATTTAAGGATTGTTCTAAAACAAGAAAAATTATATCATGTTTTGGAAACACCTATCCCCAATGAACCGGAAGAGGGAAGTGAGGTCGAATATATGAATTGGGTCCAACACACGGAAGATTCCATTCAAGTGTCATGCCTCATGTTGGCGACTATGGTTCCCGAAATCCAAAAGGATTTCGAAAACCATAATGCGTACGACATGATTACTCAACTTAAGGAAATGTTCCTTAAGCAATCAAGAGTTGAAAGGTTCGAAACGGTTCGAGCCTTGCATGCATGTAGAATGGATGATAATCAACCAGTTTCAACTTATGTACTTAAGATGAAAAGTTACATTGATCGCCTCGCCAAGATCAATTGTCCCATCTCAAAAGAGTTAGCAACGGATTTGATCCTTAACTCTTTGTCGAAAAGGTTCGACACTTTCGTGTTAAATTATAACATGAACGGGTGGGACAAAAACATTGGAGAACTTCACTCAATGCTTAAAACAGCCGAGGCGAGCATGGGTAAAAGGGTTTTACCCGTGTTTGCGATCAATGAAGGTAGATCCAAGAATCGATCTCAACCCAATCCTAAGGCTAAGGTAGCAAAAAGAAAGGGTCCTCCTATGCATCTTAAAGGTAAGGGCAAATCACCGGTTATGGCAAAGAAACAAAAGGTTGTGGAACCGAGGGGTCATAAGGATGATCCTTGTTTTGGTTGTGGTGAGACCGGACATTGGAAACGCAATTGCCCGGTCTACCTAAAGGAGCTAAGAGACAAGAGGAATGCGGGGCATACCTCGGGTAATGTCTTTATGATTAATATTGAGCTAAGGTGCTGTTTGTTTTTGCAGACATAAACTGTCTGCAAGCTGATTTCATCTGTTTTCATGTCTGCAACTGAAGATGTGGTCTGAAGATCTGCAAGCTGAAAATATAAGACTGTTTGTTTTTATAAGCTGATACTGTCTGCATAACTGTCAAACTTATCTCACAAGATAGAAGTCATTTATTCAAGTTACATCTAGTTTTTAGTCTTTGCTTGCCATGCCGATTTGGTTTTGGTGGGTGGTGGAAGGTGGTGGTGGTGGATGGTGGTAGTGGCGGCGGACGGTGGGTAGTGGCGGTGGATGGTGGTGGTGGACAATGGGTGGTGGTGATGGATGGTGGGTGGTGGACGGTGGTGGTGATGGATGGTGGTGGTGGTGGGTGATGGATGGTGGTGGTGGTGGCGGACGGTGGTGGTGATGGATGGTGGGTGGTGGACGGTGGTGGTGATGGATGGTGGGTGGTGGACGGTGGTGGTGGCGGTGATGGATGGTGGTGGTGGTGGCGGTGATGGATGGTGGTGGTGGTGGGTGATGGATGGTGGTGGTGGCGGTGATGGATGGTGGTGGTGGTGGCGGACGGTGGTGGTGATGGATGGTGGGTGGTGGTGGCGGACGGTGGTGGTGATGGATGGTGGGTGGTGGACGGTGGTGGTGGCGGTGGATGGTGGTGGACGGTGGCGGCGGGGTACGGGGGTGGTGGTGGCGGCGTACGGTGGGTGGTGGTGTTGGCGGACGGTGGTAGGAGCAGTGGATGAGAGGGTGGCTGCAAAGGGAGAAGAGTAGGGTTTTTTTGTGAAGATGTTTTAAGCAAGATTTCCTTGCTTTTCTTTTAAGATGAAAGAAGATAACTTCAGATCTGTTTTAAGAAAAAAAACAAACAGTCTTCAAGGGTAATGTCTGCGCGCCTGCAGACATTAGCTCCCTTGAAGATGTTTGAAGAAAAAACAAACACCCCCTAAATCTTATTTCTTCTAACACATGGGTATTGGATACCGGATGTGGAACTCATATTTGCAATTGGTTGCAGGGGTTCAAAAGGAATGAAGACTTAAAGAAGGGCGAAGTGAGTCTTTTCATGGGCAACGGTGCAAGGGTGCACGTGGTCGCTAGAGGAGACTTCACTTTATCGCTTCCAAGTGGTTTGGAAGTTGTTTTGAGAAATGTTTTGTATGCTCCTAGTTTGACTAGGAACATTATTTCTGTGCACCTTCTTAGACAATGTAACTTTGACTTTAAATTTGTAAAATCAGAAATGCATGTATCATCTAATGGTATCTTTTATTTTAAAGCTGTACCAAACAACGGTATTTATGAATTGGTTCATGACAATACCTTAAATAGCTCATTATATCAAACTTCCACTAAAAGACTCAAAAAGGATTTGAGTGATTCCTACATTTGGCATTGTCGTCTTGGACACATAAACAAGAATCGTGTAAATACTCTCCAAAAGAATGGTCTTTTGAAAACAAATGAGTTAGGTTCGTTTGATGAGTGTGAATCTTGTATTCAAGGCAAGATGACCAAAGAACCTTTTAAAGGTACAAATGAAAGGGCTAAGGACTTGTTAGGTATCATACATACGGATGTATGCGGACCTCTCAAGCCCACTAGTAGGAATAGTGAAAGGTACTTCATTACCTTTACCGACGATTTTAGTCGATATGGGTATGTGTATCTAATGAAACACAAACATGAAGCCTTTGAAATGTTCAAGGAATTTCAAAATGAAGTACAAAATCAGCTCGACCGAACAATCAAGGTACTCCGCTCCGATAGAGGAGGCGAATACCTAAGTGATGCTTTTCAAAGTCATCTTAGAGATTGTGGAATTATTTCACAGCTCACTCCTCCTGGTACTCCTCAGCATAACGGAGTATCCGAGAGGAGGAATCGAACACTGTTGGACATGGTTCGATCAATGATGGCACGAAGCTCACTACCACCGTCATTTTGGGGATATGCGCTACTTACAGCGGCTCGTATTTTGAATATGGCCCCGACCAAAAAGGTGGATCGAATACCCTATGAAGTGTGGCATGGAAAGGTTCCATCCTTTTCATATTTAAGGGTATGGGGATGCATAGTTTATGTTAAACGTGACACCCCAAATAAGCTTGAGGCTCGATCCATCAGGTGTATCTTCATAGGATACCCAAAGGATGATATAGGATATATATTCTATGATCCTAGTGAACAAAAGGTGTTTGTTTCACGCAAAGGATACTTCTTAGAAACTAAGTTCCTTATGGAAGGACCTAGTGAAAAGAGAGTGGAACTTGAAGAGGTTCAAGAATCACTGGATGATACACAGTTGGTCGATACTAGTTTTCAACACGAGGATGTTGAAAGTGATCAAATGGTTGATCATACACACGTTGCTCGCAGATCTAGTAGGATTAGTCAACCTCCCGAGAGATATGGATTTCTCGTGGATGATTGCTACTTGGTCGATTCGGATGAACCGATCTCCTACAAAGATGCTATGTCACAACCTGATTGTGACAAGTGGCTTGAAGCCATGAGCGCCGAGATGCAATCTATGCACGATAACCAAGTTTGGGAATTGGTTGATCGTCCACTTAACTCCAAACTGGTTGGATGTAAGTGGGTCTTCAAGAAGAAGACCGATATGCATGGAAATTTAGATACTTACAAAGCACGACTTGTAGCAAAAGGTTTCACGCAAACTCAAGGGATTGATTATGATGAAACTTTCTCGCCGGTCGCGATGCTTAAGTCGATCAGGATATTATTTGCCATTGCAGCTCATTTTGATTATGAGATATGGCAGATGGATGTCAAGACCGCTTTTCTTAATGGATATCTTGAGGAAGATGTCCATATGGTTCAGCCTGAAGGTTTTGTCGATCCATCTAATCCTGACAAAGTATGTAAGTTAAGGAAATCAATCTACGGGTTGAAACAAGCATCACGGATGTGGAATCATCGTTTCAATGAAGAAATCAAAGCGTTTGGTTTCGTCCAAAACGGTGATGAGGCATGTGTGTATAAATGGGCTAGTGGGAGTATAGTCATGTTCCTTATTTTGTATGTCGATGATATACTTTTATTTGGAAATGATATACCAAGTATGGAAAGCGTTAAAGCGTGGTTAAGTAGTCGTTTCTCAATTAAGGATCTTGGAGAAGCGACATATATCTTGGGAATAAAGGTCTACAGGGATAGATAAAGGAAATTGATCGGACTCAATCAAAGTGCATACATTGATAAAATCCTGAAAAGGTTCAGGATGGAAAACTCTAAGAAAGGTTTGGTACCTATTCCTAGAGGAACCGTGTTAAGCTCATCCCAAAGTCCTAGCTCTAAGGAAGAGCAGGATAGGATGAAGCATGTTCCTTATGCTTCTGCAATAGGATCTATTATGTATGCAATGATGTGCACTAGACCGGACGTCTCGTATGCTTTAAGCATAACGAGTAGATACCAGCACAACCCAGGTGACAGTCATTGGATGGCTGTCAAGAATATATTAAAATACCTTAGAAGGACTAAGGATATGTTTTTAATATATGGGTCTGGTGAGGAGGAACTCGTCGTAAAGGGTTACGTGGATGCGAGTTTCCAAACTGACCGAGATGATTCTCGGTCACAGTCGGGATATGTCTTCATTTTGAATGGAGGCGCTGTTTCTTGGAAGAGTTCGAAGCAGGATGTTGTCGCGTTATCCACTACAGAATCTGAGTACATCGCCGCTTCAATGGCAGCCCAAGAGGCTGCATGGATGAAAAAGTTCATCATGGATCTAGGGATTATCTCTACCATTCAGGAGCCCCTAGAGATATTTTGTGACAATGAAGGTGCTATTGCACAGATCAAGGAGCCTCGTGCTCATCAGAAAACGAGGCACATTGAGCGCAGATTCAACTACATAAGGGATGAAGTTGAAAAGAGAAAGATATGTATTCATAAAGTTCATACCGATCAAAATATTGCGGACCCACTCACGAAGCTCCTCGATAGGCCAAAGCATGAGGGTCATGTTTGTGCATTAGGACTTCGGTATTCTAGTGAGTGGATTTAATCTGTATTTAGTGTTTGTATAAGAACGAATGTAATGGGTATCTCATGAAAATTAATTATGTTTTAATTATTCAATGAGTTATGTTCTATATTTGCATGTTTAATCCATGAATGACTTAGGTTGTTCTAAACGTCCGTAGTCGATCATACTTGTGGGAACAAGTATGAAGTTAAGACTATTATGAACCCGGATTGGTTGATATTCATGTGATGAATATAGGGCATAGGTTTGCCACCAAGGTTCATAGATATTTGTGGGATACAAATATTGGACATGATCCGCTCTCAAGGATCACTGCATGGAGTTAGTGCAACTGATCATAAGTAATCCTTGAGTAAAGGCGAGTATCATTGTGTCCTTTGACCTGAGATGCATATCGGATCTGATTTTTCATCAAGTCTGATATCTTGACTCTCTTCTTTGTTATTTCAGTAACACGATGACGTGTAAGAAAGAGCTCAGATATCATATGAGATGTCAACGAGGATGTATGCAGTCAAGATGGAATTTGTTCCTCTTATGTGTTGAGAGTTTAGATGTCTAAGGCCTGTTAAGTTAAATCATTGAGAGAATGATCACTCTGTGTCTCTTCGATTTGACAGGACATCTAGTAACAAAGGGATATAATGATAAGACTTACCTATATCATATCAAGTATGGACTTGAAGGGGATGATGTTATTGAATGGCACTTAGTCAAACACACTAAGGGTGGTGACCTGTTGTTAGGCGGTATTCACCATTAGCATTAACTTCTTATGAGTCACGTGCAAGTGGGAGATTGTTGGAATACCGTATGCCCGAGACACATAATTAGGTTAATGTGGCTAGTTGTGTTTGATCCAAGTCGGGTCATACCCAATAACGAGTTAGACACACACCAATTATGTATTTGTTAAGATAAGATCTATGAGACAAATACAGAACACGATACATTCAGAAAATCGGGTTTCTGAATACTTACTTGAAAGTGTTAAATAAATTAATTGGTTAATTTATTTATTCAAATAATTATTGTTGGAATGATTATTTAACTATGTGTTCTTTTATAAAATGGTTTATAAAAGATGGGGTGTTTATATATTTTATAAAGTATAAAATAAATAAAAATAAAAAAAATAAATAAATAAATAAATATATATTTGGGGCCGGTTTTGGGTGGGCCCCACACCCCATGCTTGTGGTCAATATCTTGTCATGCTTTTGGTATGGGTTAAGTTACCTAAATACCTAACATCATGTTGGGATTTGATGGAGTAATGATAAAAGGAAAGATAAAGATCATAAGGCATTATTATTTTTCATGTAAACAAAAACCATTCCACTCTTTCTTTTCTTTCTTCTTGTGATCGGCCAAACAAAAGGAAGAGGCTCGGGTCTCGGGTTTTTGGTGTTCAAGCTCCCTAACATAGCTCGGTGTGTGTTGGAGGCTCGGGGTATATTCCGTTTGAGGATTTTCCTTTGAAAGTCTAGCATCAACATCATCATCTTCTTCAACCATCAACTACATCTCTTAAAGGTTTAAGAATGTAAGTTTTACAAGCTTTGATAGTTTAGTTTTTCCGTATTACTTGATCCTTGCCTCGGGTTTCTATCACATAGATTATTGGTAATCTTATGACATGAATATACTAGGTTATTCATGAACTCATATCATATAAACTTGTAATATATATATATATATATATATATACATATGGATTGATATGTTTAGTTTGTAAATATCACGCTTCCGCCTTAATTGTGACTAGTTAAATGGTTAACTAAGTATATATTATCCATAGAAACCCAACAGATATAGGATATATATTCTATGATCCTAGTGAACAAAAAGTGTTTATTTCACGCAAAGGATACTTCTTAGAAACTATGTTCCTTATGGAAGGACCTAGTGAAAAAAGAGTGGAACTTGAAGAGGTTCAAGAATCACTGGATGATACACAGTTGGTCGATACTAGTTTTCAACACGAGGATGTTGAAGGTGATCAAATGGTTGATCATACACACGTTGCTCGCAGATCTAGTAGGATTAGTCAACCTCCCGAGAGATATGGATTTCTCGTGGATGGTTGCTACTTGGTCGATTCGGATGAACCGATCTCCTACAAAGATGCTATGTCACAACCTGATTGTGAAAAATGGCTTGAAGCCATGAGCGCCGAGATGCAATCCATGCACGATAACCAAGTTTGGGAATTGGTTGATCGTCCACTTAACTCCAAAATGGTTGGATGTAAGTGGGTCTTCAAGAAGAAGACCGATATGCATGGAAATTTAGATACTTACAAAGCACGACTTGTAGCAAAAGGTTTCACGCAAACTCAAGGGATTGATTATGATGAAACCTTCTCGCCAGTCGCGATGCTTAAGTCGATCAGGATATTATTTGCCATTGCAGCTCATTTTGATTATGAGATATGGCAAATGGATGTCAAGACCGCTTTTCTTAATGGATATCTTGAGGAAGATGTCCATATGGTTCAACCTGAAGGTTTTGTCGATCCATCTAATCCTGATAAAGTATGTAAGTTAAGGAAATCAATCTACGGGTTGAAACAAGCATCACGGATGTGGAATCATCGTTTTAATGAAGAAATCAAAGCGTTTGTTTCGTCCAAAACGGTGATGAGGCGTGTGTGTATAAATGGGCTAGTGGGAGTATAGTCATGTTCCTTATTTTGTATGTCGATGATATACTTTTATTTGGAAATGATATACCAAGTATGGAAAGCGTTAAATCGTGGTTAAGTAGTCGTTTCTCAATTAAGGATCTTGGAGAAGCGACATATATCTTGGGAATAAAGGTCTATAGGGATAGACAAAGGAAATTGATCGGACTCAATCAAAGTGCATACATTGATAAAATCCTGAAAAGGTTCAGGATGGAAAACTCTAAGAAAGGTTTGGTACCTATTCCTAGAGGAACCGTGTTAAGCTCATCCCAAAGTCCTAGCTCTAAGGAAGAGCAGGATAGGATGAAGCATGTTCCTTATGCTTCGGCAATAGGATCTATTATGTATGCAATGATGTGCACTAGACCGGACGTCTCGTATGCTTTAAGCATAACGAGTAGATACCAGCACAACCCAGGTGACAGTCATTGGATGGCTGTCAAAAATATATTAAAATACCTTAGAAGAACTAAGGATATGTTTTTAATATATGGGTCTGGTGAGGAGGAACTCGTCGTAAAGGGTTACGTGGATGCGAGTTTCCAAACTGACCGAGATGATTCTCGGTCACAGTCGGGATATGTCTTCATTTTGAATGGAGGCGCTGTCTCTTGGAAGAGTTCGAAGCAGGATGTTGTCGCGTTATCCACTACAGAATCTGAGTACATCGCCGCTTCAATGGCAGCTCAAGAGGCTGCATGGATGAAAAAGTTCATCATGGATCTAGGGATTATCTCTACCATTCAGGAGCCCCTAGAGATATTCTGTGACAATGAGGGTGCTATTGCACAGATCAAGGAGCCTCGTGCTCATCAGAAAACGAGGCACATTGAGCGCAGATTCAACTACATAAGGAATGAAGTTGAAAAAGGAAAGATATGTATTCATAAAGTTCATACCGATCAAAATATTGCGGACCCACTCACGAAGCTCCTCGATAGGCCAAAGCATGAGGGTCATGTTTGTGCATTAGGACTTCGGTATTCTAGTGAGTGGATTTAATCTGTGTTTAGTGTTTGTATAAGAACAAATGTAATGGGTATCTCATGATAATTAATTATGTTTTAATTTTTCAATGAGTTATGTTCTATATTTGCATGTTTAATCCATGAATGACTTATGTTGTTCTAAAAGTCCGTAGTCGATCATGCTTGTGGGAACAAGTATGAAGGTAAGACTATTATGAACCCGGATTGGTTGATATTCATGTGATGAATATAGGGCATAGGTTTGCCACCAAGGTTCATAGATATTTGTGGGATACAAATATTGGACATGATCCGCTCTCAAGGATCACTGCATGGAGTTAGTGCAACTGATCATAAGTAATCCTTGAGTAAAGGCGAGTATCATTGTGTCCTTTGACCTGAGATGCATATTGGATCTGGTTTTTCATCAAGTCTGATAACTTGACTCTCTTCTTTGTTATTTCGGTAACACGATGACGTGTAAGAAAGAGCTCAGATATCATATGAGATGTCAACGAGGATGTATGCAGTCAAGATGGGATTTGTTCCTCTTATGTGTTGAGAGTTTAGATGTCTAAGGCCTGTTAAGTTAAATCATTGAGAGAATGATCACTCTGTGTCTCTTCGATTTGACAGGACATCTAGTAACAAAGGGATGTAGTGATAAGACTTACCTATATCATATCAAGTATGGACTTGAAGGGGATGATGTTATTGAATGGCACTTAGTCAAACACACTAGGGGTGGTAACCTGTTGTTAGGCGGTATTCACCATTAGCATTAACATCTTATGAGTCACGAGCAAGTGGGAGATTGTTGGAATACCGTATGCCCGAGACACATAATTAGGTTAATGTGGCTAGTTGTGTTTGATCCAAGTCGGGTCATACCCAATAACGAGTTAGACACACACCAATTATGTATTTGTTAAGATAAGATCTATAAGACAAATACAGAACACGACACATTCAGAAAATCGGGTTTCTGAATACTTACTTGAAAGTGTTAAATAAATTAATTGGTTAATTTATTTATTCAAATAATTATTATTGGAATGATTATTTAACTATATGTTCTTTTGTAAAATGGTTTATAAAAGATGGGGTGTTTATATATTTTATAAAGTATAAAATAAATAAAAAATATATATATATATATATATATATATATATATATATAATTTTGGGGCCGGTTTTGGGTGGGCCCCACACCCCAAAGTTTTGGTCAAAAATCTTGTCATGGATATGGTAGAGATGGAGTGATCCTTACTTAACCAAGACCTAACCAAAGATATGATCATATTATATATAGTATGAAAAAGACTTTCAAGAGAGATATAAAAAAAAACCACAAGTCTTTCTTTCTTTCTTGGTTCTAGCTTACGGCCAAGATCAAAAAGGAGGCTCGGGTCTCGGTTTTTCGTGTTCAAGCTCCCTAACATAGCTCGGTGTGTGTTGGAGGCTCGGGGTATATCCTGTTTGAGGATTTTCCCTTTGAAAGTCTAGCATCAACATCATCATCTTCTTCAACATCAACTACATCTCTTAAAGGTTTAAGAATGTAAGTTTTACAAGCTTTGATAGTTTAGTTTTCCCGTATCATTTGATCCTTGCTTCGGGTTTCTAATAAATAGATTATTGGTAATCTTATAACATGAATAAATTAGGTTGTTCATGTACACATCTTATATAAACTTGTAATATATACATATATAAACACATGGATACATATGTTTAGTTTGTAAATATCACGCTTCCGCCATTTTAATGACTAGTTAAATGGTTAACTAAGTTTATAAATTCCATAGAAACCCAACAATATATATGTTTAAAGTTTTATAAAAGAAAAAGATAATAACTCTTTCAAATATATTATTTTTTTATTATTGAGTGGAGACATGCAAAGGGTTTGATTGGTGGAGAAAAAGATGGCTTTGAATAAAACCAAACTTTTCTCTTTCATTTTTCATATAACACACACAACATACATGCAAGTAAACATCAATTCTCTCTTCCTTTCTTTCTCTTGATTTCGGCCAAACTAAGGCAAGGAAGAAGGTGTTAATCAAGTGTTTAAATCCTAGCTAAGAAGGTGTGTTGTTGAAGCTTGGGGTATACTAGCTTGAGGAGCTTCCATATTCAAGTTCTTGTCTTTCAATCATTATCCTTTTCACACTTCTTTGGTTACTTGAAAGGTAGTTTAACATGCATGAACTTATAGTGACATGCATGTGTTTGATAGTGTGTAATTCGTATTTGGATCCGGGTTTGGGTTTTGCATGTATTGAATTGGTTCTATACACTAAAACTAACAAGATTTAAAACTTATATCCGCTGCGTTTTTGGTAAAATAAGGATTTTATCACTTTGATAATCTTGTTAAAACCCAACACGTAAGAGTGTAACCACCATCATAGGCAGATATTTAAGTTTATATCACTATGATACTTACTCATTTGTCAAGCCTATCTACACATCAAGCAATGATCTTGTTGGCTTTTGATCTACTCTTTTCATGTGCTAGGTTCACCTAAGACAATTTTCTTTCATTTTCCAAATGTCAGATTAATTTCTCAAAATTTTCTGATATTTTAATGTTATCCGACTCCCTCTAAGCAGGAGATCCCTCTAAACGAGAGATTATATTTTTAAGTCTTTTTCAGATTTTCTTAAATAAAATAATATAAAATATTTTTAAAAAGTCAAGTGACTTAATTTTTATTTTTCTTAACAAAGGTAAAATCTTTTTGGCGAGTTAAAATTAACTCATTTTCAAATAATAATATAAAATATTTTTGAAAAGTCAAGTGACTTAAGTTTTATTATTCTTAACAAAGGTAAAATCTTTTTGGCGAGTTAAAATTAACTCATTTTCTCCTTCTAAAATTTTGAAATATTTAAATAATATTTACAATTTTATATACAAAAAGATAAAAGAAATTAAGATAAAATAAAAGAAAAAATCTAATTTAGAAAAAAATAAAATGAAAATTAAAAAGAAACTTAAAAACAAAATAAAAATAAAAATAAAACCAAAGTTTAAAATTTTAAAACTTTAAATTAAAAATAAAATAGCATTATAAAAATAAATTTGAAAATAAAAGTTTAAAATTTAAAATAAAAGAAAAATTTAAGCTAAATTAAAAAAAATTAAAAAGAACTAAGATAAAATAAACTTTTAAGTAAGGTAAAAATAAAAATAAAATAAAATGAATAAAACAAAACAAAATTAAAATAATTTAAGAAATAAAATAAAGTAAAAATAAAATGAAAATAAAAATAAAAATAAAAATAAAACTTAATTTTGTACAAAAGAGATCATGTCAAGTGATTTAACGAGAAACAAAAATCAGGAACGATTAAAGGCTTTAGTAAATAGGTCTACATAGTTGTCATCAGTATCGACCCGTTCTATTGTGACAAGCTTTTGGTTCAGATTTGAGAGATGCTAAGCAAGTTGTGGTTCAGTTGTTCCACCAGATTGACGTCGTCAAACGTTAGGACTCCATTTAACACTCTACCCTGTTTAGTGATATTTTCACCCATATCTCCAGCAAAGTAAATGTATCCGCCATCAAACGGCTTAATGTCAAAAAGCAAGGATTCGTCTCCTGTCATGTGTCGGGTACAGCCACTATCCACATACCATATACTATTTATAGACTTTGTTGGCTGACCCTACACATTAGCAATTTAATTAGATACAGGTTCCCGAGACTTAGTTGTCACGGGAGGGTCAAATGTCCTTTTCTCATTGGTGTTTATGAAGTTGTGGGACGAGTCAGAATCAGAAGAACAGTCTTTAGAATTCCATGCACGAGCAGGCTTCCTATTTTTAACAGATTTTCGAGACTGTCTCCTTCTTGGTTTTAAAACAACATCCTCAGATTTTTCAATCTTTGGATGTCTTTTCTGCTTTCTTTTTGATGAATCCTTAGACTTTTCAGTCTTCGAACTTCTTTTCGCTCTCTCCTTCTTGGTTATCCAAAAAGGAGGTTTGTCGTTCCTTTTATTCTTGGATCTCACGTCCATTTCACTGGCAGAACTGTCAGGTTGATCATTTCTATTCCTTGAGCTTGGTTTAGCTCTGGATCTGAATTAATTAAATCGACTATTCGTTTTCCTTTTTATATCATGCCAGTTCTTGCAATGTCTTACAAGGTGAGAAGGGTTACCACACACAAAACATAATTTTCTTCTATCTTCCCTATAGAAACCGTCAGAATGATAATACATGGGTAGTGTCGAATAAGGAGTTGGTTATACGGGAACAAACAAGCTGTCAGATCTATGACCCCGATCATCAAAAACATTTGTATAGAAAGAGTTCACATAATCTTGTGGATAATAACCATAGTAGCTATTATCAAATTGATTATACAGTTGAGGTTAATAATATTGATTTGTGGATTGATAAAAATTGTTTCTATGAGGTGGCACATATTTACCAGATGTACTTGCCTTTTCCTTTTCAAAACGATTTTCATTAATTTTAGTCTCCTCAACTTTACAATCTTTTTGACGAGCAGTTGGGTAGGTTAGTATTCACAGAAATCATTTCATGCACAGTTCTATCAACAATGGTTTCATCAAAAATAGTTTCATAATCACTATCGGAAATAGAAACATCATTTTCATTTTCAAGAGACGTGCCAACGTGAACACTCTCATCAGATACATCATTGTTCAAAATGTTTTTGGAAACAATATTATTACAGACTGGTTTGACAATAGATGAGTCAAAAAGTAAGTTTTTATCTCCACAACCCTTGTTTGTTTCCACACACCTCTTTTCTTCTACACAACTCACTACAGAAGATGAACTACTATTAGGATTAACTGAAAAATTAGCTGAATTAACAGTCTTGGGAGCAGCAGGAACAAATGTCTTTGATAAGGGCACATGACCAATACCATAGACCATTTCTTCCTCTGGAGGAGAATTAAAGTCAAAGTGAGGAAGGCTAGTATAGTTATTGTTAAACGGTGGAGGTACAGCAGAACTATCATAGCCTATACCAGTCTTTAATCTTAACTCCATTTGTGACCCAATTAATTTGTTCATCTTTTCAGAGGCTAACTCAAAGTTCTCTATGACAATTTTCTTTTGAGATAATTCAATTTCTAACTTGGAAATTTTAGCATTTAGTTCAGCTATATGTTTTTCATGATGCCGAGCTAAATATGTAGCAATAGTGACTTTTTCTCTAAGTTTTGCTATATCATTACCATGAGTGTTAATCCTAGTGGTATAAATCTTTGCAGCTTTCTTAAGATCATCATTCTGAACATGAATGCTACGAATTTGTTCAAGAATTTTAGCATTGTGGTTTCTATAATGAAGAACTTTATCTATGCAAGCTTGTGAGCAAAGTTTGTGTACCTCGGGAATGAGTGAGGCAGGTGTAGGAATCCCATTAGTGGAGCTTGACGACGTGTTTGCTTGACTACTTCCACTTGCAGCACACTCGGGGATGATAGGACTTGCTTGACTGCTCACCTCGCATCACTTGTCTCGCCTTTATTTTCTCTGTACCAAGACTTGATGGTAGAAGTCAACTCTGAGAGTGTTAAGGTATCCAGGTTTGTCGTTCTCCTGATGGTAATCACACTGCTATACCATGCGTAAAGCAGTGAATCCAACAACTTCATGTTGATCTCAGACAACCTAGAGATGATACCGACACTACTCAATTTAGTAACGAGTGACTCAAATCTGTTGATGATAGAGGCAATCGATTCTCCTTGAATATGTTTAAACTTGTTGAATTCTTCTTTTAACATGTCCATTCGGTTCTCCCTCATATCCAGATTTT
Source organism: Bidens hawaiensis (assembly GCF_021521415.1). Lineage (NCBI taxonomy): Eukaryota > Viridiplantae > Streptophyta > Magnoliopsida > Asterales > Asteraceae > Bidens > Bidens hawaiensis. The sequence continues at coordinate 4,809,489 of NW_027491045.1, read as the reverse complement.
TTTTTTTTTGACAAATAAACCCAAAACCTTTTCTTGGACCGGCCTGAAGAAAGATCTTATCAACTTTGAAACCCGAAGTAAGTAATGCTAAATTCCCGAAATAACCCTCAAGTTGGACCCGTGTCAAACCTTTTAAGAATCGCCTGAGATTAGTTAATCCGTGTTAACTCTAAATTAATCAAAATATCTTTTGTAAATATGAATCGTTAGTCAAACTTCCCAAGCAACTTGTTTCTCGAATTTAACGACCCGGGCTAAATGTTTGTATCAACCCGACCTCATGCATACTAAACAGATTTCAACCCAATCGTATCTCTTAGTCCAAAAGGTAAGTTTTGCAGTCTAACAAAAATTTGGCCCAACAATTAATTGGCCCAAATAACCAACTTATATTAATGCTCTAGCCAAAATGATTTATGTTGATTTGTTGAGTTGGCCCACAACAAAAAAAAATTATGTCCAAACAATTTAAAGTAACCTCAACCCTAGAGAACTCATCAGCCGCTCAATACCTTTCACTGACAAACATAAAACTCTTAGATTCAGATCTGAATGCCCAATCGGTTAACCCATGTCCCCAGCCAAGATGGACAGACGGTGGTTGCGAGAGGGACGGATGCGAAAGGTCAGCGGCCAAAGGTGTAATTCGATTACAATCGAGTACAGATTGTAATCAAATAATGATGAAGTAAGCGACCAGGGGTGTAATCGACCAAGTATGTAATCAATTGGAATGCAAACGAGTTATTGTATGCGAGTCTGGATCAAAAGAATGTATGCGAGTGTGATGTGTTCGAGTTGGGAATTGAATGTATGCGACTAAGGTAATGTAATCGACTGATAATTGTAATCGATTACAAATGTAATCGACTTACAATTGTAATCGATTGGGCAGTAAGCGATGATGATTGTAAGCGAATTGGAGTGTGAGCTAATGAATGCGATCGATGATAGTGTAAGCGAGTAGGCTGAAAGATGTATGCGAGTTTGGATAAGGCTGAGATGTATGCGAGTTAGGATGGTGACTGGATTGTATGCGAGTTTGTGGAAAATTTAAGTATTGTATGCGAGTCTTGGATGTAAGCGAGTTGGGTGTTAGGCTGGGCAGATGTATGCAATTATGACTAAGGCAGTTGTATGCGACTTGGAGAGAACAAATTGGTGATGTATGCGACTGAGAATTGAATATTGTATGCGAGTTAGGAAGTGAGCAGACCAATTGTATGCGAGTGTGGGAGGGTGGCTAAAAGTTAAAAAGGAAATGTAATTGAGTGAGGGGTTAAAGTGATCGAGTCTCTCCACCTAATATAATGTATTCGAAACTTTTGAACCAAAAAGGAATGTCACCCACCACATTTCCTTTCACCTTTCTAAATTATATCCTATTACATGAAAAACACAGCTTTTCAAGTCACCTTTCACATGCACCAAATCAAACACCACCTATAATAATCAAAACACCAGAACAAACAACTTTTCACCCAAACTTCATAATCTTCTTGAATATTTCAAGACCACAAGAAAACTGAAAACCACTTATTTTCTTTAAAAATCCGTCTTTTCACACACAAGACCAAAATCCAAGGTTGTGACCCAAGATCTACAACTAGTCGAGCCCGAAAGCTCTGACACCAATTGTAGGTCCCGAAACCGTATCAAACAACAAAACAAACTAAGTACTAGTCGTTCTTGGATCAACCTCACAACTAGTTGGCGGAAACAACTAGTCGGACCGAGATCTCGGATCTTGTGTGTGTGGGTAAGGGAGGCCGAAAGTAAGAGTAGGGTTAGGGGTTAGAGAGAGTCTTGAGAGTTTGTATGTTACTTGGAAGAATGAAAATGCAAAGGGTTGTTTGGTGTATTCCATACACACACATTATATAGTGTGGGTATGTTATACACCATTCCATTAATAACAAGCTCAATAGGCAACAAGTACAAGAGGCCTCGGGCCCATTACGTATAAACGTGAACGAACATAAACGAAAACTAAACTGATACAAATACGAAAGACTTAAATAAACAAAACCGGGCCTTACATTGATTTTTCACTTTACCTGTCTATAATAATTGTTTAGTAATAGTTACGATACACTACTAAATTTAAAAATAACATATTTGGGAGTATGTTGACATATTAAAATTAGCAGGTGAAAATTGTAAATAGTAAAAACAATCATGGGCTGAGATATATGAATCTACTAAATATAATAGACAAATTTTACTTTGCATATAATGTTTTTACTATTTTACAAATTACAAAAATTATATAAAATTAAGCACAACTCGCTTTGAAGAGTGTAACCATGGGCAAACCCAATAGGTTTAATTATATGGGGTCGTCAACATCCATGAACTTTTTTTTTTTCTCATTAGTATGTATACGATCTAGTTTCAACTGGTCTTCCTTTAAATTTTCAAAAGCTGATGTATGAATTTTAAAACCGCCCCTCTTGATTATCTCATGAAGAATACTTAGGAGTTGTTTAGTTCATTCAAATATGAATGAGTTAGATCTGAATAAGTCTTTGTCACATTTAACAACAACATGAGTCTGATTGATTCAGACCTAATTTTAACTATTTAGATATTTTTTTGTCTGAAACCAAACATGCTGAAATCTGAATGAATTAGATGAAAACATCCATCTGACTGGTTCCATTCATATGTAAACAAACAGCCCATTAAAGTTAAAATGAAAAGTAAAAATGCTATATTTGAATTTTTTTTGGTCGACAGTGCTGCTATGGTAATCATCGGATTCCGTCCGAATCCATTTAATTCTCACTAATATGTCCACTATCAACATGGACATGTAATTTCATCTATATTTTCCAATATATACATACATGCAATATATTTAGCATTCACCATAAGAAAATTAGCAAAACTTTAAGACATTCTCTATCTGTTTCACGCTAGAGGTGATGGTATAAAAAGCTACATGCTAATCTCAGTGTTGTGAATAGTAACTTTAGATTTTTATGATATCTCAATTTGGACAATAAATGTTGTAAAAATGTCACATTTTGTGGAATATTTAAGAGTATTTGTTTACTACTTTATGATATTAAAAACTAATGACAAAAGGGCAAAAGGCCCTTTGAATATTAATTAAAACTTCCTTCAAAGTCATGATTATCAATTTTATCTTAATTAAACTCTCGTAAAAACCCATCAATCATAATAACAAAAGCGTTGCATTTAAAAAATATTTTTTGCAATAAAAAGGATAGGGAATTAAGTTTACTTTCCTTACCACTCAATCCAAGAATATTAGAACATAACTAAAGTGTATATATGTTTGTTGAGGAAGGAAGGAATCAAAGAATGGTTAATTCCTTTCGTGTAACCGAACATATTCCTCTCTTCATTCCTTTATAATGGTGCATTAGTGTCTTGTTGGTTGATCTAAGAAAAAAATTAATTTGATGGACTCTTCAATTGGTATGTCTCTTTTTCTTTCATCCTATATATGTTTTTTGTTGCTCATATGAGAAATCGATAAATAGATCTATCAAGAGGAGTTGAATGTCAACTTTTGATCGTTTTAAATATGTGTGTATATATATATATATATATATATATATATATATATATATATATATATGTTTAGGTTCATTTCAGAAATATTTTTAGAGAGAGAAGTGCGAGAAAAGACTTTAACCAATCAAATAATTTCTTTTTTATTTTCACTTTATTTAATCATATGGGTATATTAGTAAATTATCCAACTTTGTTATTATGGTATCTGATTAGTACTTTTACAAGATACAAAAAATTATTATTATTATTATTATTATTATTTGCAAGTTACAAACGAATTCATGATTTTATCATGACTTAAACTAATTCTTTTTCACCATTTTTTATTTAAGATTATGTTTACAATGGCAAATTCATATGAATCACCAAATTCAACGTTTTTGAATTATCCCAGATCCGGCTTTTATCACTTCATTATATTTGTTTTGTTCAATATTCGTATTACGATTTCAATTTTGATTTTTTGTTTATTCAAAACACATAATTAACCAAACCAAGTTATATTGAATTCGTTTATGCCAAATTCTATATAGTCATAACATCAATTTTATTATTTAGTTTATTCATAGAATTTGTTTAGGTTATACACACCAACTAGGAACTGCAATATGCTGCAAGCTAATTATAAACCACAATCCTACACAAGCTACATAAATCAAGAATAAAAATATACTACAAGCAAATGCTAACCCCTCATATTAAACAAAAAAAAACACTTCATAGAAGCTTCACCGAAATTGTATTTAGCCCAAATCCATAAACAATTCATAGAAACTACATCGAAATTGTATATTGCCTTAATCAGATGCGGTGAATGTTATTCCTGTGCCATCGCCCTTCAGTGTTTGTTTAACATTGTTTTTCATCAAAGCCTCTCATTCACAGGTATCTCATTCTATTTAAAAACTGACAAATATATATAAAAAAACACGTGAAAACTAACTACATAATCACATGGCAACATACATAAGGAGATCTAATATTTAAAACTAGTAAACCACCCCCGCCCATCGCGGCAAGTTCTACGTCTTTAAATATTTTCTAAAACAAGTAAATGATTCGAGTAACTATTGAGACGATAAAACTCCCGTTTTGTTCCCAGCATTGAAATCTGTTTCATCTTGTGCCAAAAGAGAGTAAAGCTTTGCCCTCCTTACTATTTTCTTGTCCAAAACATTTATCTCTTTAATTTTTTCAAGTACCTGCATGAAGAAACATGTGTAAAAAACTTGGTTTTCCTAGATATAAAAGAAATGCACCGCTCATTGTAAAATATCAAATGCACCGCACTTCTATTTACATGATAATTTACATATACAAATATATCTAACACACAATAGTTTACAAACCAAAAATAAATGCAATTGTGCATTTCTCATTATAAAAATTATTGAAAAATATTATATGCATAACAGTAGGCCCATTTAACTTACCATTTAACTTAAATAACATTATAACTTTTTATGTACCAAAAATAAATGCACCACACACTCTAAAAATATCTAAATCTTTTCTTTATATACTTAAACATCACATCCTTTATACACATCTACCTATATTTATTCTCCACAACAAATATAACATCCTACATCACATATACGTTTCATGCACAAATTTATATCTACTACCTACACAGTCAATAACAATACCTACACAACTGCAAGTCATTACCTTACACAACAAACAAAAATCCCTACTACACAACAAATACAAATCCCTACAGAGTCGCATAGTTACTACCTTACACAACAAATAAAAGTCCCTACACAGTAGCATAATTACTACCTTACACAACAAATAAAAATTCCTACACAGCCGCATAGTTACTACCTTACACACAAATAATAATCCCTACATAGTTGTCTAGTTACTATCTTACACAATAAATAATGATCCATACACAGCCACATAGTTACTACCTTACACAACAAATAATAAACCCTACACAGCTGCATAGTTACTACCTTACACAACAAATAGTGATCCCAACACAGCTGCATAGTTACTACCTTACACAACAAATAATGAACCCTACACTATCTTACACAACAAATAATGATCCCCTACACAGTTGCACAGTTACTATCCTACACAACAAATAATGATCCCTACACAACTACATAGTTACTGCCTTTTCGCAAATAGTTATCATCTATAACATATTACTAACTACACAACACAATTACATATATTCAATCTTTGTTGAGCAACACATTAACCTAATGTCAGAACATTAACTTTATTTGCTTAAAATTATAAATATATGTTTAACGAAAACAATAAAATACAAAAACTATTGTAATCCTACGCAGTGGTGTTCCAAAACCCCCAATTTTATGACGATTTACAACCAATTATATTCGAAGTGTAGGGCACTTAGATTCAAACCAACACCACCATTTATTGAAAAACTTATTATGTGTACGGCACTTTGAAAAGTACCACAATTTTGTATACATACCTTGGCTCTATTGTGTAAGGTTCGGTCATTGTAGTAGATTGAAACCCCCCAATTCTTCTTCAAAACACTCCCATAACAAAGCAGTGAGGCATGATTGCTTATTATATTCAAACAAACAAAATCATCGTGGTTTAAAATCATCGATTTGTGTATCAATTTCATTAGCAAAGTCTGATTTCGCGCTATGCGTTATGTTGAGCAGTTTGGAGTTTGGGAGTGAAACGAGGGATAGCAGACGTTACTTATTGTAAGCCTACACATAATTGACATTTTTGCCCTTTTAAGCATAAAAGATGTTTCCAAGTATTCAAACTATTTACAAAAATGTCATCTTGTATCTTAAACCATTGATTTGTGTAATCAATGGTTGAGATTTACTTCTCGCACTTCTCACTATAATCTTACTTCTCGCATGAACCATCCCCTATATATATATTGTTTAAAAAATCAAATGAAGACGATTCTCACTAGAAGTAAACATAGTATTGCTACTCTCATAGTTATATCGATTGTATATATCTAATTAACCTGTTGGATACTTATTAGTTATTACCCTTCGGCTTGACATGTTTCCACATGGTTATCGAGGATTCTCTATTTATAATGTTAGGACGTTAGTATTATCTACTTTTGTCTAAACGGATAATCTAGCGTGCATCACATAGTACCATACGCGCACCTGAACCCCCATAATACATTATAATTAGTCTTAACATTTGCTCACGCACCCAAAAGTATTCATCCCAAATATTTTGGCGTTCAATGTTTCGACCAAAATTAGTGTTTTTATTTCCATCATCCCTTAGCCTGATAATGACCGGTTACCAAATTAACCATTCAAAATATTTAGCCATAAAAATACAACAATGTGAGCATCTTTATGCATAGTCTAGAGTTACAAAAATTACAATATTGTTTTTTTTTTACACAACCTTGCTTGTCCGTTTTTTGGTTAAAAGAATAAAAGGGGAAATCATACCTTTTTGTTATGACAGATCATGGATACTTCTGAGTTTGGTAGAAGTACATATTAGAATAACCCAAAATCTTAAAATTCACTTCTCCTAGGAGCAGGTAGTGTTCCATATTTGTTGGTATTGAGCATTAACATATACAAATGATCTGAACAAATTTTGAACCTTTGGATGATGAAATCATGAACTTGGTTACTTGGTATCACATAATAATATTGGAACAACGATTTACTGTAACAAACATATTTCTTGGTGCAGATGTTATGGACCAGCAACTTGATCACTTTAGTCACCATCATCCACTGAGCCTTGTGCACCTGAAGCAACCAAATCATCAAAATGAAAATGATGATGATGACAATGACGATGAAATGAATAATGAAGAGGAAGATAAAGATGATTTTGTGGAGGAAGTGGATTATGGTAGGCAATGCAACATGTGTAAGGAACAGATCTGGTCATCTCATTTGTGTTACTACAAGTGCACGTCTTGTGACCACTTACTGCACAAATTTTGCGCAGAATTACCCCCGATCCAACAAAATCACCCATTACATCCCGGCCATATTCTTATATTAAATTATCCTAGGAGATTTGATTACAAGTGTATTTCCTGCAAGCTTATGTTAAAGAATGTCTATTTTTATCAATGTTTTGAATGTGAAGAATGCATGGACATAGTATGTGCTGCAATGTCAGAATATAAGATAAACCATCCCAGTCACCCTCACCAGCTAGAACAAATGCCATGGCCAATAGTATCCAACTGCGTAGCTTGTGGTAATAAACATGAAGGGGTCTTCTTTCATTGTACCACATGTCCTAGGTTTTGGATCAACCTGGACTGTGCTTTGCTTCCGCCCAAATTATTTATACAAAACCATACTAATGGGATTTTCACTCATTCTCATCCGCTTACACTTTCATATTCCTTTTTGGATTTCGGACAAGTAGCTAAGTTTTATCCAAGTTGTAGAGTATGCGGTGGAAAATTCTATTATAGTTTATGGATTTACAAATGCGATAAATGCCGATATTACGTGCATGTTGATTGCTCAACATCAAAGAGAGAACCATTTATGTCTATCTTCCTACCTGCATGTAAGTAATCTCTTATTTTTTTTATTCAGCTAGTTCATGTGAAGATTATGTTAATCTAATTTCAAGTATATCATTCACCAGGGCTTGGCAAAACCCTTAAAAACTATAAAGAAGATGAGCATCCAAATCTGCTCCATTGTCCATTTGAAGATGAAGGTGAGAACCTTTTGAAGCGTCATATGACTAGTTATAAGCAGATGACCGGTGAACAACATGACGGTGAAATGCACAATCATTCTAGTCATCAACACCCACTCATCCTCTTTGACAAAGAAACATTAGATAGTATAAAAACAGTTACCCTACACAACCCCATGAAAAGAATTCAACTATTATGTGATGGATGTGTGAAACCAATAGTGACAGTGCCATTTTACGTATGCGGTCAATATGTTGATGGACAATGTTGTTTTGTTCTTCATGAGTGGTGCGCCAAGCTACCCTCTCAAGTACAAGACTACGTAGACCATCCTGAGCATACTCTTTTTCTCATACAAAAATTCCCAGATACGTTATTTGGTGTTTAATTGTGCCATTTGTTGGTTACCATCTAATGGTTTCGCGTATGGATGCACAATATGTGAATATTATGTTGATATCAATTGTGCATTCATACCTAAAGAAATCACACATGATGCTCATCCAGATCATCTCCTATCAATAATAAAACCTTTAACTGATGACATGCGTTGCATAGCATGTTATAGTTGGTTGAGCGTGACGTGGGTATTTCATTGTCCCGTTTGTGATATCTTTATTCATGTAAAGTGTGCTTTGTTATTGCCTAGAGTGATTAAGCACAAGTGTGATCAACATCCTTTGAGCCTAAGATACGAACCTGCAGAGAATCATCTTAGCGAGTACTTTTGTGAAATATGTGAGGATGAATTAAACCCTTGGCAATGGTTTTATCACTGCACTGCATGTGCCCAGTCTATGCATACTACTTGTGTGCCCTTAATACATCAATATGAACTAGCTGTATGTGGTGCCCCCAACTATCAGAGGTTTGTATACCAGTTTCTCAATATGAAATTTGGAGGAACACTTGAGATCAAAGGTCACCCACACCGCTTGTCCTTTGTTCAAGGGCTTATGACCGACGGCAATTGTGTTGACTGTCATAACGATTTGGAGTACAAGTTGATCATTAAGTGCTTGGAGTGTAAGTTTGCATTTCATTACGGTTGTGCTTCTTCATTTGTCAACTGATACAGTTCTTTGGCTTGTATTTGGTGCTGCCATACTATTGTAATATTTTTTCATGTGTTTGATCAATTCTTCAGACTAGTTTGTTTTCGATCTTTTATCGGTTGGTATGATCAACCACTTGAAGTGGAATTGGAATATCCTGTAACAACTTAATTTCAGTTATAGTTATACATAACTAGAGGTGCTATCCATTAAACTGTGGTGGCTTGTTGCATCATGTTTTATTTGATGACAGGCATTCTTAATGCAAAGTTGCGAAAGATCAATGCAACACTACTAGAAAAAAAGCCTTCAATGACAAGCATTGCGTGCCATTAAAGGGTATATATGACAAGCAAATGTGTGTCAAGGAAGCCCCTGTCATAAAATGAATATGACATGCATTTGAGGTGTCATCTTTTACGACACGCTTTTATGACACACCATCATGACAAACATTTACGACGCCCATTTATGACACGCCTTTATGCGTGTCATAGTTTTAGGTGTTTTAAAAAAAATATATTATTATTATTATTATTTTATAATATTACTAATTTTCACATTAAATGATAATTAAATTTGATAATACAACATAAAAGACATATATAGCAAAACAATTCATTTCATAACATACGCATATTAAGTCAAATATATTAACAAATATAATAAAGTAACAAAAATAATGTTTGTTGATATAAAATTATTACCGAAAAATAAAAGTTGCCCCAAAAATCAACTATGATCAACCATAACAAATAAATCAGTCAACAACTCGGGCCGTTTTTCATCCGGGCTTTCTTGGTAATTTTCTTCCTCCCACGGCTTGCAAACGCAATTTCAAGCAGTCTATAAGTTGTCTGCATAGCAAAGAATTATATTGATTAACTACTCATTTAAAATCAACCATTTATTTGCCTTTTGATTAAACAATTAACATCATTTTGAGGAAATTCAATTAATGACCATGGCCACCATTAACAGTAGCAATGACTGTCAATGTGCAACCTAACAATTGACCATCAAAAAGTCAAAACTTTGTGGATAATTACAAACTTAATTTGACAAAGTATTTTTGTAGTAGGTATGTGTAATTATAAGCTAAAGGTTAAATGTATAGGTAATGTCAAATTACCTTGAAATTTAGACACCTTCATAGACGTAACTGAAATAGTTGTTGGATGTGGCATGTGTGAACAGTGTCGTTGTCAAAGTGGACTGCAAGCTCCTCCCATATAGCAGCCCCGATAAATTTCGAATGAAAATGCTACTACAAACAACAAAAAAAAACACTTCAGTTTGGACAACAAACCTTTTAGGAAAATTAAGATTGACTTATGAAAGATAACTAAATATACATTAGTTAAGTCCAAACGGGACGGGTCAACAAACTTCATAATCAATCTAAATAATCAACATAACTAAATAATAGGTGAATATGATTTCCTCAATTCAACTAACTATAATGTAAGAATATTAGAATTGTCAATGGGATTGACTCATTTCATGTACATAGGTAATTGCAAATCCCTAAAATTACATCCAAATCTAAAAAACAATTATGTCATCAAATATATGTTCTGTAAATAATAAAAAATACAAAGATGCTCTCATACCAAAACACATTGATGCGGTGAATCGGAGAGCGATTCCAAGTCACTGTCGGTGGAGAAATTGTAAACCCCCACTGCCACACTCAAACCACAACAAAAGAAACCCCACTGGACAGGTACACATCGGTGGTGAGAAACCACCACTGCCACGGTCAATCCTCCTCAGCCTAGGGCTAAAAAAACCCAACAATAGCATACTACATCATCGGGCCACCACACAACGGTGGTTACTGGAGAGAAACCGAAAATGAGGCGATTTGTGGCACTGGCGGGGCGGGGCGCATGTCAGTGAATGGTAAATCAGAAATCACACACCGAAAGGCTTAATTGATCAAAGGAAAAATGAAGATTAGAGCCCTAGAATTTGTAATATGTAAATGCCAGATTAAATGAGGACTGATGGTTTCAATTTGGGGGAATTGAGAGAAGAAGAAGAAGAAGAAGAAGAAGAAGAAGAAGAAGAAAAGAAAGCCCTAGTTTGTTCAAAAATCTCACCAGAAAGTTGCTAATTAATATTGGTTGGGGTTCAAATATTTATTTGGAATAAGAGATGACATGCATATATGACACGCAAGATTATTTTTTTAATTTATGACATCGGTTCAATGACACACAAAAATATGTGTCATAAATCCTCAAAATATGACGTTGTTTAATGACATGCGTATCTGCGCGTCATAAATACTGCGTGTCAATGTGCACATGTCACTAAAGGCAATTTTTCTAGTAGTGCAAAGTCCTTCCATTGGTGAAGTAACGCCTCTAAAGATGTTTTAAGTATGGCCACACAAATCTCTTTAGAAAGAAAACCAACAACTTTAATCTAGAATTAATCTTACTGATTGTACGTAGTTCAGTGATTAAAACAATCAACTTTGTTTAATAAACTTAATAAAACATGTTAAGACACATGTAATATTTTTAGCATTCAACAAAAATGTTAACAGAAATACAGAAACGTCATTAGAAAATTGGCAAAACTTTTAGCCACTCTTATCTATATATTCACATTGTTTTATCCTAATTTAGTCATTAAACTTACTAAAAGTGTTCCAGTTACATCACTCACCAGTCACCAACAACTAATGTGGAACACTTCAATCAAGTTTAAGTAATGATCAATTTAAGACTATCAAATTAGCAGAATCATCAATGACCAACTCATGGCATACTTGAGTATTATAAGTTGCAGTGTGAGATTTTTTTTTTGAAGAAGACGAGAGATTTTGGTGTGGTTTAGAGAATAATAAGTGTGGTGTAGGGTATAATTTGTGTTTGTTTATATAATGGTTTACAAAAATTATTAATTTTTTATTTTTTTGGAAAATGACAGTTGCATAACGGCTAGAGGGGGGACCACAATTGCACAAAGCCATACATAGAAAATGCCATGGTGTGTATGGCAGTGGGCATGGATGGCGCCGTTGTGGAGATGCTCGGCGCCGTGTAAAAGGCTCCATCCAGCCTACATGGCAAGGATGCCGTCGTTTTTTTGTTTCTACAACATCCAGCCTTAGGGTTTGATTTTAAGAGTTGTATGCTTATAATGGGTTTGATTTTAAGAGTTGTATGCTTATAATGATGAGGTTCTTATTAATGTTGATGCGATTAAAGAAAGTTATTTTGATTCTTGCTCAATAGAGCATCAATCCTTGAAAGTGTTAGGGCTTTTTATTTTTAGTGTCGTTGAGTTATTTAGAAAATTACGTCATGTTTGTTGTGTGCGCATATAATGTATAAATGTGTGGCCTCTACGGGGGCAAAAGTGTAATTGCACAAATTTTGACGTTATTTTACTAATTTCGTGAAAATAACGTAAAAGTGGCGGAAGACTAATCAGGCATTATGTGGTGGTGTTGATAGCCAAAAGACAACATGCACTAATCGACTGATGGTTGAGTGTTATGTATCTCGTGTCCAAGGTTTGATGCAAAACAACTGTCGAGCCAAGGGTCACATCGGAAGCAACATCTCTATTCCTATGGGGTAAAGGTAAGGTTGTCTTACCCTTCTCATGCCCTACCAAGAGTACATGTCGAAAGAACATACAGAAGCTAGTCCGTTTAAACTGAATACCGATTTGCCAAATTGAAGGATCGGTGTCAGTGTCGCTGAGAACCCGTTGAAGCCGAATGCCCTACCCAAGCTGCGCCTCGAATACCCTAAATAAAATAGTGTTTTGTCTCTTTGACCATTCAATTCTATTTTACCAATTTATAAAATTTACTATATAAATATCAATCATTGTTGTTCATTTATCAATGATTTAAAACCGATACGAGGAGGCTGGTTGAACCGGTTATGCCGAATTTCATATAGAAAGCCGGTAATTTGAGCCAATAATTTTTGACAGTTGATTTGAACATCAAATCGTCGGTTTTTATTAAAATATCGGTTTTAAACCAAAAGGCATTTTGGTAATTAGCAGGGGATATTTTATTGTTATTTAAAAAAATTGTTTAAAAACTAAGTGTTTTTGAATTATTTTTTTATTAAAAAATTAAATTTAAATCATTTTTTATTATAAAATGATATACTTTTTAAATTACTTTTTATATCAAAATTATATCCGGTTATAACCGTTTTTAGCTTAACCCGATATAGTTAAGAATATCAATATCATCGGTGTTTAAACATTTGTAGTTTTTATATTCTAGTCTACAAGTATAATAACTCAATTGTTTAACTAGTTAACACCTTAGTCTAAAACTAATAATTTGGACCAATTATATCTCATATAAATAAATTGCAATAGATAACAAAATCATCAGACTTTGATTGATGAAAAATGGGTATTGAAATCGGAGAATCTTCCGGTGCCGATACCAGAGAAGATGCCGGCACATCCAATTCTCTTCGGCGGCGGTTTCCTCTGGCGGCTCAGCCGGAGATAATGAGAGCGGCACAGAAGGACGACCAGTACGCCTCGTACGTCTACGAAGCATGCCGTGACGCCTTCCGCCACTTATTCGGTATCAGCTTTATCTCATAATTAATTATTTATGGCTTTAGGTTTTCATAAATAATAATAATAATAATTATTATTATTATTATTATTATTATTATTATTATTATTATTATTATTATTATTATGAGATTGAATTGATATTAGGTACACGAGCTGCTATCTATTACCAGAGTGAGGTTAGTTTATTCTCTTTCTGTTAACTTAGTTTGTTATAGGCCTTAGATTAACATATTGAGTTCAGTTATGTCGCATTTAGGGGTGTAAACGAGCTAAGCCACTCGAGATTGGCTCGTGAAGAGATTGTTTAATTAACGAGCATGAGCTTCACTTGTCGAGCTTGAGCTTGCTCGCGAACTTAAACTAGTCTGTTATATATTTAATTTTTATTAAATATATATATTTTTGATAGTTGTTATATAAAGTTGAGAAAAATAACTACACACACACACATATAAGTTAATTAATTAATCGTAAACGAGCCCAACTCAAGCTTGAAAACCTACTCACAAGCGGAGCTTGAGCTTTAGAAATAGAGCTCAAAGCGAGCCAAACTCGAGCTCTTTGTAAGTTAAATGAGCCGAGCTCAAGTCTAGTCAAGCTCGGGCTCGGCTTGGCTTGTTTACATCCCTAGCCACTTGCGTATCTGATTGTTGAACTCATTTATCAAAGGGTTTGATTTCACAAGGTTCTTTAGAATCACTTAAATCCAGAAAACAAGCAATAATTGATGCTCACATTGTTCCTAAAAGTTTGAACTTATATTTTGTTTATAAGTGGACGCGAGTATTGTTGAGGTTAGTTTTATAACCGTGATGTTGTGTTATTATGCAGACGAAGCTTTTGGGGCAGATGATGTACTATATCTTGACAACAGGGGCAGGACAGCAGACACTAGGAGAAGAATACTGTGATATCACACAGGTGCCAATATAATACTCTCTATCTATACACCATGGTCCTCAATTGCCAATGCTGCTATGTATTGAAAGTTGAACAGTTGAACCTGTAGCTTCTACCTTAGGCTTACTTCTACTTTAACCGATAGGTACATAGCTAAACAAGTACCGTTTAAAAAACATAGCTAAACAAGTTGATCCTCCGTTTAAGTTTTTTATGAAGTGGTCCATAATCATTAGAAAGTTCTTATTTCATATGTTGTTTATTTGTTATTTTTATCGACTTAGTTTAGCTTAATGCTTATATTAAGGATAGGCAGCCAGTCAGTTGCAATGACTTAGGGGGGAAATATTTTGTATCTTTCGTTTATTGGTTAAAAAGTTTTACTACTGTAAGTTGATAGATAAAGGAGCATATAATTGAAATGATATCTATATCAGCTTTGCTAAGTTTGCCATATCATAGACACCAAAATCTTTAATAATATTAAGGTTTATACTCGTAGGTTGCAGGATCATACGGACTTCCTCCAACGCCAGCAAGGCGTGCCCTTTTTATTGTTTACCAAAGTGCAGTTCCCTACATTGCCGAAAGAGTCAGGTTCAGTTTTTTTTACTGATGTTTGTGGTTTGCAACTGTGACTTTGCGAATGCTTAATATAACTATAATCAACCATGTAATTTGCAGCTCTAGAATTGCTTCTCGTGGCATTGCATTGACCGAGTCACTATCTGATGATTTTGAAACTTCTGGAAGCAGCCAAGATCAGTTATCTGCTATTCAATCCTCTTCTTCTCCTTCACCGGTAGTTTCCATTTCACGGTTTTCAAGATTTAAAGAAAATTTTAGCAGAATTTGGTTGCACACAGTTCAAAGATGGCCTGCAGTATGTCACTTCACATTCAAATTTATCGATCACACTTCACAACCATACTTTGGCCAGTGGTTAAATATTTTTTCTTTAAAACGCAGGTGCTTCCATTAGCTCGTGAGTTTTTGCAGCTAGTTCTTCGTTCTAATCTTATGTTCTTCTATTTTGAAGGTTAGTATTCTGTACATTGTTATTATTATTATTATTATTATTATTATTATTATTATTATTATTATTATTATTATTATTATTATTATTATTATTATTATTATTATTATTATTATTGTTATTATTATTATTATTAATTTGTTATAATGACCAAGCAATTTGATTATATTGCAGGTCTATATTATCATATATCAAAGCGAGCAGCAGGCATACGTTATGTTTTTATTGGAAAGCCAATGAATCAAAGGCCTAGGTTGTTGTCTACATATGCTTAATTCTAAATGACTTCATATGATTTTAATTTTTTAATGATATTATTAATCTTTTTTAATGTAATATAATGCAGATACCAAATATTGGGCATGTTTTTATTGGTTCAGTTATGTGTTATTGTGGCTGAAGGATTGCGGCGTAGCAACTTAGCATCCATCACAGCTTCGGTTCAACATTCATCCTTGAGGGTTCACCAAGCTTCAGCAGGTCTTAATTTTCTCAACATAATTTTTATGATGATTAAGTTAATATGTTTTATTATTATTATTATTACTATTATTATTATTATTATCATTATTATTATTATTATTATTATTATTATTATTTGTTTTTAGGGCGTGGTTTGCCTGTTTTAAATGAAGAAGGAAATTTAATTACTGGAGACACTGACAAGGGTTATGGGATATCAGACTCCATGACAACTTCAGAGGTGTGTTTTTTGACTTATTATGATTTCACGTTTTTTCGGTTATGTAGAATATTAATGTTTAACTGGGATTAGCAAATATTAATATTTTTGCAGTCGGCGTCAATTGGGATTAGCAAATGTACACTTTGCCTTAGTAACCGCCAACATCCAACCACGACTCCTTGTGGTCATGTGTTTTGCTGGTATTTCCTCTTTCTACCTACATCATTAGGCCTGTAAACGACAGTGAACCATTCACCATTCGGTGGGAAGTTCTTTTATGTGATAAATGAACGGACATGAACAAAAAAAAATTAGTTCATTTGGTTAAACGAACAAATATGTTTGTTAATTACGGTTATTTAAGTTCGTTCGTTTACATTCGCTAATATTTTCATTAAATGTCTTAGGCCCATTGAAATATAGTCTAGTTTTACAAACATAAACGAACACGAACAATAGAACCTCATTCTTTTAGTTGTTTTGTTGGATCGTTTTTCATGGTATAGTTAAACGAACGAACACAAACATGCTTTGTTCAGCTCGTTTACAAGCCTATACATCACCCTCGAGGGTCGATTTGCGCTTTTGGTAATGGGTCAATCAAAATAAGTTCACCATAAGAGAAAATGGTCAAACGGGTTGAAAATCTTTGGTCTATTTTTAATTCATACAATCTCCTATATCATTATATTCAAATATTTAAAATATTATTGTCGTGTATTATAAACAATTTGTCACTCACACGCTCTCTAATAATGGTTGTGTTTTGTGTAGGAACTGCATAATGGAATGGTGTAACGAAAAGCCCGAATGTCCTTTATGCCGATCTCCACTAACTCATTCAACATTAGTTTGTTTGTACCATTCAGATTTTTAACACCCGATTATCACACAAGAAATATGCATGTTTGGTGACAAGTAAAGGTTTCCATGAAGGTATGTCGAGAACTATAACGATCGTCTCGAAATATTCAGGCTTTTATTTGTATTATGCATGTTATGTTGCATGTAACATTATGTCATTTGTAGAAAAGAAAATCTAGTTTAGAATATTTTTTACTGATCGAACGAAGTACACGAAAAGTGGAAGTCGTATGGGAAGTTATATTGCATTTTCTTTTTTTCTAAAGCATCGATTAATGTATGCTTCATGGGTTTCTCTCGATCAATGTAAGACTGAAGAGTAAATTGTACAACCTACCAAATAACAAGGTACACTTTGTGGTGCGCATGAAACTAGAATAGCCAATCCATAACCAAATAGTCGACATGCATAACCGAACTGACACAGCCCATACCAAAAATAGTCGGTTTTGAATGATTCTGAGTTATGTATTATTAATTGTAATCTGACCTGTAGAGGCGTAGACATAACCATTAGTAATAACTCGTAAGGACATATATTTTAAGAACTAGATGACTTAAGCATAAGTTTCAAGGACACATGAGTTACAATAACCAAGTAAATAATTCGAGTCGTACAACATACCATAATATACTTTACAAGATCGAAAACCCAGCCAGTGCAACACAACTCAGAAAAAGAAACCATCTTCGTGTAAGGTCTATCATGGAACAGGACCAGGTAACGCGTCTAAGTTGCCTCCACAAAAAAACGCAAGATTCAAGACATTACTAACCTCCTTAAAACTTATATTATCCTCAAAATGCATATAATGCTTCATCATGTTGCGTGCACGAGATCCTGAATACGAAAAACCAACATCAATGCCAAAATAATTTTCTTCAGTTAAAAGTAGACATAAACGAGTCAAAAATCAAAACTTGTGTCGAGAAAGAAGAGACCTTTGAATTGTGTGGTTATTTGGCAGGCGCGGTTGTTGTTTCCAGACGATGCAAATGAACGTCTTGAGGAAGGAGATGGCATTTGATCTTCAACTCTTCAAACAGTTTCTTCAGTTCTAAAACCAGTTCACTTCTTCGCCTATTCCTTTCAGTAAAATCTTGAAAATTCATCGTATGATTAAAAAAAAGTGCTATATTTATCTTGTTCACGTTTTCAATCTCCTTAATAACAACACTGTGATTCGGGTGCCATAATTGAGAATTCTTCTCCAAATACCTGACCATAAATAACAACACTTCATAATATACCCTAAATTTAGGCCTACAAACAAATTGAACGTCAATGAACTGTTCGGCAGGAAGTTCGTGTATTTCGTTTACATTATAAACAAGCAAACCTGAACACATGTCTCATTCGTTCATTTATGTTCATGAATATTCATTTACGTTTGTTAGTTCACGTTTGGTTAAGTTCGACCGTTTACGTATGTTAATATATTCATTTAAAACTTTTAAGCCCATTACAACTTAGTCTAGCTATAATAACTTTTTAAGCTCAACACATTGTCACATTTACTTTTACTCGGTTTTATCTCAGTAGTGTTCGTTCATCTGTGTTCGTTTTTTTACGTTCGTGAACCACTCGTTTATACTTTTAACAATCGCACATAAACGAACATAGACACATTCATTTTATTAACGAAACAACATGAACAAGAAAACCCCGTTCGTTTAATCGTTTGTTCAATTAAAGCTAAATGAATGAACAGAAACATGTTCTATTTGTTTCATTTACACGCCTACCTAAATTTTTGCAGAACTTATTAAATTATTATAGTTATGCAAATATAAAACTTACTTTTTGATCTTGTCTTTCAAGAGCCCGATCTTCTCAATCGGTGTAGCGAAATCAATAGAGAAATGCACGTTATCTCCCATGTCAGGGCTTCTATAGAAATTGCTGATTGGTTTTGTTGACAAAACCGAATTGGGATAATATATCTTCTCGTTATCAAATTTCAAGAAAACCGTTGTTAATATATTCATCTCTTCAACTATCAGCTGTCAAGTAACAAGTAGTTAATCGTTAATCATTTAATCAAATGCAAACCATAAATAACAAAAAAGTGACCAATTTGTACCTGAACCCCATCAATGACGCAACGATCACCAACATCAAACGGATGCATAATGAAAACAAAAACAATAGCTTCAAAAATCGTCTTGCAGGTATTTCCAAATATAAAAGCAGCCACAACAAGCTGTGACGAGAGTAAAACGAGCACTTTCGTGGTAGCAATTTCGGTCAAAAGAAGCCACACGACTAACACTACAACAAACAAGACGACTGTAACAAGCTTGTCCAGTTGTTTTACTGCTGTTTTGGTGTCACTTAACGCGTGTGCCAAAGCTTTACGACTTTTGTAAACTTTGACCTGCATAAAAAAACAAAGTGACATGAATGACGAAAACAATCACTTGGTTAACAAATTGTACTCAAACTAGTATTCATTTCTTACGCGTAGTGGCAGCTCGGTTTTGAATAAAATCAATATCAAAACGTAAATAAATAAGTGCACCATCACGGTGTATCCGAAATTTTGTAAAACATTACATTTTAAAAGTTACAAGAAACAAAGAAAGTATGCCTAAAGGTAGTCATAATATGAAAACAATAGGTGATTTTTGAAAAAAAAAACAAAAATTTATCGAAACGTAGATAAGAAAAAAAAAGCATATCAAGGGTATATTCGGAATTTTGTCAGTTTGAATAAATTTACATTGAAACATAGAGTAAGAAAACATGTAAAACAGTGTATTTGGCATTTTGATAAACATTAGATTTAAAAGTTATAACAGAAACAAAATGTGTTCAAAAGTAATTGTAGTATTAAAATAATAGTAGGTTTTAAGAATATGCCTTGTGTTGGAGAGCTTGTAAATCACCATTCATAACCACTGCTAATTGTATATACAAATAAATATAACCTGATCAAATATATATCCTAGATATCTTTTTTACATCATATGAATAAGATAAAAGAGTCTTACCACCCATTCTGTTAATGTTTTTCGGTCAATTTGTCCTTTTTCAGCCACGTCAATCAATGGAAACACGACATCTACCTCTTCCTTGATCATGAATCTCCTTAGATCCAAATCTTCAATGTATCTACAATGTAAAGATACAATATTTATAAACAAATTATGAATAATGAATCAATGACGCGTGTTTAAAAAGTAGGCATTCTTACGTGAAACCAGGCTGAGCTACATTTCTGAATATATGATAAGCAGCAGCAATTGCTTCCATTTCATTATTAATTTCCTTATCTGCTGCTGATTCATTTGGTCCATCATAAGCGCTTTCTTCAAGCTCACCAGAGAACGTTGAAAGCCCCGAATTCGATATTACATCAACCAACATTTTCATAGTCCAAGCCGACACTTTCTCTCGTTTAATCTGATGTAATTTACTTACATCAATCACTTCCTTCGTTTTCGACTCTTTCCCCTTTCTCTTAACCTGAAAACTCAAATGACTTTTACTAGCAACCGCCCCAACCATTTGTAAAGATTCCATTACTGGTGGTCCCGAAAGGGTTAACAATACATACTGCAAAAAGATTGATTCTTGAATCCTATCAAAGAAATTGCTGACGTGGAATGACGTGGCTAAAATTTTAAGAAGTAAAGTCTTTAAAAGCCATAGGATTGCACCGACTAATAACGAAACGATAGTCCAAGTGATGTAATCTAAAACCCGAGATGCGGTTTTTGATCTTTCGACATCTGAAGTGTTAAACAATGATGTCCAAGTAACAAGAACCAGAATCAACCAAATGAATACTTGTACGCTTTTCTTTAACCCGTGAACGAAATATAATACTTTTTTTCTCAACAAGAAGTTTAATTCTATCAACAACACGATGAAATGCATGAGCCAGTTGGTAACTAACATGCCACAAATGATGACGGTTAACAGCACAAACCATTTCCATAGCTCCAAGCTCCAGATTTTGTGTTCTTTCAACTTGTCAATTGTCAAGCTCGAGATAAGACAACCCAAAAGCAATAGAAACACAATCCATTCGAATAGAACCTTTATCTTCACTTTCTTGTACTTAAGTTTCTTTTTAATACTCACCTTTTTGTAAATCTCTTCATCCTCATCCTCTTCAGCAGCTCCTCCTGCAGCTCCCGGTGACGCCATTAATGGAGTTTTTGGCGTTATGGAGATAGTTCTCGTGGTCTCCTTCAACGGTGTACCATTTGGAGAAGCTGCAGTGTTTCCCGTCGTTCTAGGCGATGCACGATTCGATGAAGGTCTTATAGGTGAATTTGAGGTCTGGCCAGCTGGTTCAAGCGTTTCATCGAACATGTTGTGGTCAATCACCGGCTGCTCACCGAACCTTGACTTCGGCTTCGAGTAAATTGATCTTGACATAGTTTTTCGCCTGGTTAATGTTTCGGGATTGGGGATTTTGGGAGGCCGGTTAGGGCTTGGCATGAAAACTGCGTTTTCTGGATACGTATCGGCCGATTTTCTATGAGGTGATTCGGCAACACCTCTATCGATCGTCACCGCCACTTCGTGTTTTTTGTTGTCTGTCATGCTTATCTCCCCTGGTTTTGAGGTTTTATCCATTCAAACTCATAAACCTATAAATTAAACAGAATTCAAGTTCTAATACAACAAATTAAAAACCATTCACTAAGCACAAATAATCTACAAGTATGAAATCGATTAATGACTAATCTGTGAGCAATAACCGAACTGTTAACCGAAACCAAACCAAAGTTTACTGAAACCGTATTAACCAAAAGTAGGTTATCAGGTTTTATGTACCCTCGGTTAACTGAAATCAACCGAACCGAACCATTCAAATTTTCATATATTTCTAGTTTTTATGCCTCCATCTCATGTATTTATATCTCCATTTCATGTATTTCAAAGCAAAACTTTAGCTCAAGTTCGATTTGGTTATTAGACGAGATTAACCGAACCGAACTGACAAATTAACCAAATAAACCAAACCGAAAACCGATCAGTTAGTTCGGTTGAGGACTTGAGGCTAATAACCAAACAAACCAAATCAAACCGAAAATCGACAAATGAACCGAATAATCTTAAACTTGGCTTTGATACCAATTCAAGTCCCGGATCGATAAACAAACACGAATAAACGAATAACTCTCGTTTATATTAATCAAAAAATCTCACTCAAAAAACTGATTACAAACCTCAAACCCTAACTCGGTTTGACTCTTGATGAACCCTAACTCGGTTGCACCAACTTCACCATCTCTAATGTCTAACCATAACTCGGTTTATATAGACTAACCTAACTTGCTAGCCAAGACACTATCAAATATTATAAAACCCTAATTCTTGGGTTGGACCTTACACTCAGGCCAAACAACAATTGAGCCAACAAATAAACCTAACCGATTAACCGAAAACCGACTAGTTAGTTCTGTTGTGGCTAATAATCGAACTGAACCAAACCAAAAACCAACAAATGAACCGAATGAACCGAAAACCGATTAGCTAATTCGGTTGAGGCTAATAACCGAACCGAACCACACCGAAAACCAACAAATGAACTGAATGAACAGAACCGATTAACCGAAAACCGACTGGTTAGTTCAGTTGAGTCTAATAACCAAACCAAACCGATTAACCTAAAACCGACAGGTTAATTCAGTTAAGACTAATAACCGAAACCGAAACAGAACCGTGCACACACACACACACACACACACAGGTGAATCAACAACAGTGAGCTGAGCTGAGCTGAGATCTGTTAAACTTCCAATTGGAGAGTTAAAACTTCCAATACAAGAACAAATTAAAAGCACAAATAATAATAATAATAATAATAATAATCTACAACAAGCATATTATGAAGTCAATTAAGTAACAAGTAATAATATATAACAGAGATAGATCTGTTACCTAATACTGAAGCAGCTTTCACTTCACTCTCATTTAGTCATTTACATCAAGTTGTTTCAGATTCAAAACATTCAATTACTCACTTAGGGTTTATATTAATATTAATATTTCTAGAGAGAGAAACAAAGAACTAGAGAGAGAGAGTGAGTTATTGCTTAGCACGATAAGTATTTAATTCGAAACAACAAATTATTATTTAAATAATAATAATAGGAAAGACGAAGAAGACTATTATTATAATTAACGTGTTATTCTTCTAGAAAGCTGTACATATGTGATTTAAATGATTCAACTGCATGTGCGCCGGACGGAA
Source organism: Bidens hawaiensis (assembly GCF_021521415.1). NCBI lineage: Eukaryota > Viridiplantae > Streptophyta > Magnoliopsida > Asterales > Asteraceae > Bidens > Bidens hawaiensis. The sequence continues at coordinate 4,785,935 of NW_027491045.1, read as the reverse complement.
TAATATTCCGGCAACGGAAGTAAGGAAGGAATATATTGAATTTGATAGTGCACTAATGAGACACACTTTAAAATCATTTATTTAAAAAAGATACATCAACAAACAGAAACAGACACTACTTTATTTATATCTTTATTTATAAAAGAGACATCAACTTATATAAACAGTAGATATTGATAAATAGATAAATACTTTCCATTGTTAACCATTTTTATGTGTTTGTCTACCCTACTACTTGGGTCATAACAATATTATTCCATATATCTAACTAATGATTTCTTTTTCTATTTCTAATGCTTCACATACGTCCTCTCCTAAATCCAAACAACTGGTCCCACTTATACGGGTCATGCAACTCGTATGACCAGTTTCATACGAGTTGGATAATATCAATAAAGTTAGTTATATGCATGTATACGAGTCGTATGATCCTAGCAGCTTCAAATTTAATTTTTTTTATTTAAGGTTTTAGAATGGCTAGTGGAATATTATGTCGAGTTAAATAATTAACGGAATCTTGTATCGTCTTAAATAATTTGCAGAGTCTTGTATAGTATCAAATAATTGTCGGAATTTTTTTCGTCTCAAATAATCTTCGCTGCGTGAACCGGGGAGAACCTTGTATGGTCATAAATAACTTTGATTTTATACGATTCGTGGATATACGACTCGTGTAGAGTCATGCAAATTGTATAAAAGATCGGCAACTTCTTTGTACGATACTAGGTACAAAAAAGTTTATATGAATCGTATGACTTTATACGAGTCGTATTGTGGGTGTTTGCATAAGTGGGAGAGTGTGAATAGTATTATTCTTTTCTAACTAATTTTAGTTTAATAAGTTAGAAAAGTGTGTATTATTTAAATTAATCTTCTTTGACGTAATAGGTTTTGGATATGAGACTGAAACAAATTAAAAAGAGATTGGAAATACAACAAACAACTATCAAGTTATAAGCTGACGGTTTTTCTGACTAGAATGTTTCTAGAATACCAAATAAGCAAAAGCTATGATATACACTGTACACATGTGTATGATCTTGGTATTTTTGGTTCAACTACCTTTAAAGTTATAATATGAAAACATTTATGAGATTGTTAATGATTTGTTAAAGATAAATAAAAACATTTCAGATATATAAAAGTCAAATGTTGTATGCTTGTATTTGTTTTGGATTAAAAAATATTGTTTACAGATTGATAAATAAATAAAGTTTTATTTAATTCAATACAATACAAAGGGCTTTCAGCGACCAATACATATGTTAGAAATTCATCGGTGAAAGTAGTAGACATCGGTTATATTTCGGTGAAAGTCCATTAGCATCAAGCAACCTTCGATCGGATATTACTTACATACTAGACTACGAGTTACAGCCTCATACATCAATGATATATCTTTTAATTTGAGAATAAATGTATAATATAGTACCATTTTTTTTTTGTAAAAATGCAAGTTACTCGTTTCAAATAAATAACTAATTCTACTATTTGTCGTGATGATCATTCATGAATATTAATAAAATATATATTTAATTTACATTTTGGTTTGTCTGTCCTCTTGAGGATGTTGGGTTGTCCATGATGATGAATTTTCTAGTAACGATTTTTGTATTATAAAATCATTATTTAAGAGTATTTGTACTTAAGAAACACATTATTTAATTTAGTAGACCGAGTCGATCTAAGAACAAAATATACGTTTTTCAAAGTGCTGTCCTACCTTATTATAAACAAGTTTTGTTAATCAAAGTCAAAAGGTACTAAAAAGTTTATTACATGATGACTATTTTGAATTTTTTAGTTTATCATACAAAATTAAATAAAAAACTTATAAGGCTATGTGGTGTATATGTTGTTTTGTTGGCTCGTCGCTATAATTCATATTATATATATGTTACGTAATTATTTTACATCATGTGTAATAATAGCAGAGAAGGTTTTTATGTGTTTTGTAGTTTGTACTATAAATACTTTGTTATATTAATTTGTTATATTAATAGAGTTAATCTAAACTGTGATATTAATAATGTGTATTTAACTTTCACATAAGGTCCATGGCTTTATAGCCTAGTGGCATCTTGTTGGTGGGATAAGGCTTAGGGACAATAAGGTCCTGGGTTCGAATCCCACAAGGGGGTTTTCCCAAGATTTATTGGGTTTCCTCCTGAATTGGTGGTTAGGCATTATTGCCTAGTGGAGATGGATATGATCGCGTGGTTCTCAAGATGGAATTTGTTCCTCTTATGTGTTGAGAGTTTAGATGTCTAAGGCCTGTTAAGTTAAATCAATGAGAGAATGATCAATCTGTGTCTCTCCGTTTTGACAGGACATCTAGTAACAAAGGGATGTAATGATAAGACTTACCTATATCATATCAAGTATGGACTTGAAGGGGATGATGTTATTGAATGGCACTTAATCAAACACACTAGGGGTGGTGACCTGTTGTTAGGCGGTATTCACCATTAGCATTAACTTCTTATGAGTCACGTGCAAGTGGGAGATTGTTGGAATACCATATGCCCGAGACACATAATTAGGTTAATGCGGCTAGCCGTGTTTGATCCAAGTCGGGTCATACCCAATAACGAGTTAGACACACACCAATTATATATTTGTTAAGATAAGATCTATAAAACAAATACAGAACACGATACATTCAGAAAATCGGGTTTCTGAATATTTACTTGAAAGTGTTAAATAAATTAATTGGTTAATTTATTTATTCAAATAATTATTATTGGAATAATTATTTAACTATGTATTCTTTTATAAAATGGTTTATAAAAGATGGGGTGTTTATATATTTTATAAAATATAAAATATAAAATAAAAAAAAAAAAAAAAAAAAGGACATAATTGGGGCCGGTTTTGGGTGGGCCCCACACCCCATAGTCTTGATCACATCATGTCATATATTTGGTAATACATACATGATCATATTTACCTAATATCATGGGTGTATGTTGATGTATAATGAAAAGATATGATGATCAAAATATAACATTATTAATACACTTTCAAGTAACAAAAAACATATACAACTTCTTCCTTTCTTTCTTTCTTGTTTTACGGCCAAAAGAAAAAGAAAGGCTCGGGTCTCGGTTTTTCGTGTTCAAGCTTCCTAGCATAGCTCGGTGTGTGTTGAAGGCTCGGGGTATATTCCGTTTGAGGGTTTTCCTTTGAAAGTCTAACATTCACATCATCATCTTCTTCAACCATCTACTAAACTCTTAAAGGGTTAAGAATGTAAGTGTTTACTAGCTTGATAGTTTAGCTTTTCCGTATCATTTGATCCTTGCTTCGGGTTTCTAGTAAATAGATTATTGGTAATCTTATAACATGAATAAACTAGGTTATTCATGAACATATACATATATAAACACATGGATACATATGTTTAGTTTGTCTATCACGTTTCCGCATATATTATAACTAGTTAATCGGTTAACTAAGTTTGTTAAATCCTATAGAAACCTCAACAAATGGCATCAAGAGCCGGGATACGGGAAACTAAGCTTCGGGTTCTCGGTTTTATTTTTTCCCCTTGAAAGATTTTATACAAAAAAAATTAACATGCATGAATTTTCTTTGTATTTAATCTTGTTATTGTTTTTGGCTTTGTTCAAAAAAAAAAAAAAATAAATAAAAAAAAATAAAACCGAGTATATGGGCCGAAGCCCAAATCGGGTGATTTTGGGCCGAAGCCCACTTGGATATGGTTATTGGGCTAACCGGACTTAAAAAGGAAAAAGCTATATGGGCCGAAGCCCATTTTTGGTTAAATGGGCCGAAGCCCGTGAGCTTTTTAATTGGGCCGAAGCCCATGTGTTTTGCACATGTGGGCCGAAGCCCATAATCATGTTATTGGGTCAAGCCCAAATTGGGTTGGGCTAGGCCCGATAAAGTCAAGGGGTTTTGGAACGGGTTCCTAAAACATAACGGGTTATGTTTGTTAAAACTAGACCGAGCCGTAGACCAAGTGGATGTTTGTTTGTGGTTGATGTTGTGATTGTAGTTAATTATTCAAGTTTCGGTTTGTAATAATTAATTAGGGGCAATTTTGTAATTTTGTAATTATTTATTCATATGGGTATGTAATAAATAGGTTATTTGTAATATCTTTATTTTATAGAAAAATGTATTAGGACATTTGTTTTGTAAAATAAAGAAGATTGCAAAATTGGAAGTTTGGGCCTAATTGGGCCGGGTATGGTGATAATGGGTCTCACAAGCCCATTAAGGGATTCAAGCCCAAAAGGACCTAAGCCCACCAATTGAGCCCAAATGGAAGCTTATGGAAGCTAAGGCCCAAGTTCAAGCCCAGTGGATCACAACGGGGTTGAAGAAGATGCTCGAAGCATTTGGATGCGGGATCGAGTGGGAGCTACAACATCCATGTGTCATGTGTCCCTTAGGATTGGACCTAAGACACACACTTGTTTCGGCTAACAAGTGTGGTCTAATTTAGTGGCTCGTGTCTAGTATAATTATGTATGCTTGTTAATTGATTGTTTGATTGTGTGGTTGTTAGATATTAGGATATCAACTTCGTCACATAGAATTAATTAACAAAGCATAAAACGGGTTCTAATAATTATCGGTAATTACGTGACACATAGTTTAATAAAATGGATTTATTAACTAGCCGTCTCACGCCCATAATAAAATGGTTTTATTATAAATTAGAATTTTGAAAATGGTTTCAAAATATCATGTTACTAAATGCATGTTAGTACATGATTTAAAATTTTACAACTAGAATTATTAAAACTAAAAAACCCTTTTAAAATTAAGGATAATAAGTTAAACACCATCCTTTTGTATAACGCTTAACATATTAGTAAGCTCTTAGTGGGAAAAAGGTCACCTAACCGCGTAGAGTAAATTAATATGTTAAGGTAATATTGGCATATAAATGGGAAAAAGGTCACCTAACCGTTTGTATGTTAATATTACAAGTTGATACAAGTAGGACGACTTAAATTAGAACCATGTGAAGAGGGTCACCCAAACATGGGGTCTAATAGGTGTTGATGGGATAAACATGCCGACACGAAATATGATTTCGAACCGGTCCCATAAACTCTAGAAGTTGCAAAAGGGTTTGCAATTGTTATGAATAACTACCTTGATAAATCGACAATGGGAAAAAGGTCACCTAACCGGAGTCGGGTTTATCGTTGGATTCTAGATTTTAATTATTAATTATATTTGGTATATATATAAAAGGGTATTAATAATTAAAAAGGTAAAACACTAAAATGAACTTAATTAAAATTCTGCAGATGGCCGCACACGTCGACGACAACATAATCCCTAACGTCCAAAATGTCTCTCTCCGATCTATTCTCGCTAAAGACCGTCTTAACCACAATAACTTTTCGGATTGGTTCCGAAATTTAAGGATAGTTCTAAAACAAGAAAAATTATATCATGTTTTGGAAACTCCTATCCCCGAAGAACCGGAAGAGGGTAGTGAGGTCGAATATATGAATTGGGTCAAACTCACGGAAGATTCCATTCAAGTGTCATGCCTCATGTTGGCGACTATGGTTCCCGAAATCCAAAAGGATTTCGAAAACCATAATGCGTACGACATGATTACTCAACTTAAGGAAATGTTCCTTAAGCAATCAAGAGTTGAAAGGTTCGAAACGGTTCGAGCCTTGCATGCATGTAGAATGGATGATAATCAACCAGTTTCAACTTATGTACTTAAGATGAAAAGTTATATTGATCGCCTCGCCAAGCTCAATTGTCCCATCTCAAAAGAGTTAGCAACGGATTTGATCCTTAACTCTTTGTCGAAAAGGTTCGACACTTTCGTATTAAATTATAACATGAACGGGTGGGACAAAACCATTGGAGAACTTCACTCAATGCTTAAAACAGCCGAGGCGAGCATGGGCAAAAGGGTTTTACCCATGTTTGCGATCAATGAAGGTAGATCCAAGAATCGATCTCAACCCAATCTTAAGGCTAAGGTAGCCAAAAGAAAGGGTCCTCCTATGCATCTTAAGGGTAAGGGCAAATCACCGGTTATGGCAAAGAAACAAAAGGTTATGGAACCGAGGGGTCATAAGGATGATCCTTGTTTTGGTTGTGGGGAGACCGGACACTGGAAACGCAATTGCCCGGTCTACCTAAAAGAGCTAAAAGACAAGAGGAATGCGGCGCATACCTCGGGTAATGTCTTTATGATTAATGTTGAGCTAAATCTTATTTCTTCTAACACATGGGTATTGGATACCGGATGTGGAACTCATATTTGCAATTGGTTGCAGGGGTTCAAAAAGAATGAAGACTTAAAGAAGGGCGAAGTGAATCTTTTCATGGGCAACGGTGCAAGGGTGCACGTGGTCGCTAGAGGAGACTTCACTTTATCGCTTCCAAGTGGTTTGGAAGTTGTTTTGAGAAATGTTTTGTATGCTCCTAGTTTGACTAGGAACATTATTTCTGTGCACCTTCTTAGACAATGTAATTTTGACTTTAAATTTGTAAGATCAGAAATGCATGTATCATCTAATGGTATCTTTTATTTTAAAGCTGTACCAAACAACGGTATTTATGAATTGGTTCATGATAATACCTCAAATAGCTCATTATATCAAACTTCTACTAAAAGACTCAAAAAGGATTTGAGTGATTCCTACATTTGGCATTGTCGCCTTGGACACATAAACAAGAATCGTATAAATACTCTCCAAAAGAAAGGTCTTCTGAAAACAAACGAGTTAGGTTCGTTTGATGAGTGTGAATCTTGTATTCAAGGCAAGATGACCAAAGAGCCTTTCAAAGGTACAAATGAAAGGGCTAAGGATTTGTTAGGTATCATACATACGGATGTATGCGGACCTTTCAAGCCAACTAGTAGGAATAGTGAAAGGTACTTCATTACCTTTACCGACGATTTTAGTCGATATGGGTATGTTTATCTAATGAAACACAAACATGAAGCCTTTGAAATGTTCAAAGAATTTCAAAATGAAGTACAAAATCAGCTCGACCGAACAATCAAGGTACTCCGCTCCGATAGAGGAGGCGAATACCTAAGTGAAGCTTTTCAAAGTCATCTTAGAGATTGTGGGATTATTTCACAGCTCACTCCTCCTGGAACTCCTCAACATAACGGAGTATCCGAAAGGAGGAATCGAACACTGTTGGACATGGTTCGATCAATGATGGCACGAAGCTCACTACCGCCATCATTTTGGGGATATGCGCTACTCACAGCGGCTCGTATTTTGAATATGGCCCCGACCAAAAAGGTGGATCGAATACCCTATGAAGTGTGGCATGGAAAGGTTCCATCCTTTTCATATTTAAGGGTATGGGGATGCATAGTTTATGTTAAACGTGACACCCCAAATAAGCTTGAGGCTCGATCCATCAGGTGTATCTTCATAGGATACCCAAAGGATGATATAGGATATATATTCTATGATCCTAGTGAACAAAAGGTGTTTGTTTCACGCAAAGGATACTTCTTAGAAACTAGGTTCCTTATGGAAGGACCTAGTGAAAAGAGAGTGGAACTTGAAGAGGTTCAAGAATCACTGGATGATACACAGTTGGTCGAAACTAGCTTTCAACACGAGGATGTTGAAGATGATCAAATGGTTGATCATACACACGTTGCTCGCAGATCTAATAGGATTAGTCGACCTCCCAAGAAATATGGATTTCTTGTGGATGATTGTTACTTGGTCGATTCGGATGAACCGATCTCCTACAAAGATGCTATGTCACAATCTGATTGTGACAAGTGGCTTGAAGCCATGAGCGCCGAGATGCAATCCATGCACGATAACCAAGTTTGGGAATTGGTTGATCGTCCACTTAACTCCAAACTGGTTGGATGTAAGTGGGTCTTCAAAAGGAAGACCGATATGCATGGAAATTTAGATACTTACAAAGCACGACTTGTAGCAAAAGGTTTCACGCAAACTCAAGGGATTGATTATGATGAAACCTTCTCGCCGGTCGCGATGCTTAAGTCGATCAGGATATTATTTGCCATTGCAGCTCATTTTGATTATGAGATATGGCAAATGGATGTCAAAACCGCTTTTCTAAATGGATATCTTGAGGAAGATGTCCATATGGTTCAGCCTGAAGGTTTTGTCGATCCATCTAATCCTGATAAAGTTTGTAAGTTAAAGAAATCAATCTATGGGTTGAAACAAGCATCACGGATGTGGAATCATCGTTTTAATGAAGAAATCAAAGCGTTTGGTTTCGTCCAAAACGGTGATGAGGCGTGTGTGTATAAATGGGCTAGTGGGAGTATAATCATTTTCCTTATTTTGTATGTCGATGATATACTTTTATTTGGAAATGATATACCAAGTATGGAAAACGTTAAAGCATGGTTAAGTAGTCGTTTCTCAATTAAGGATCTTGGAGAAGCGACATATATCTTGGGAATAAAGGTCTATAGGGATAGACAAAGGAAATTGATCGGACTCAATCAAAGTGCGTACATTGATAAAATCCTGAAAAGGTTCAGGATGGAAAACTCTAAGAAAGGTTTGGTACCTATTCCTAGAGGAACCGTGTTGAGCTCATCCCAAAGTCCTAGCTCTAAGGAAGAGCAGGATAGGATGAAGCATGTTCCTTATGCTTCGGCAATAGGATCTATTATGTATGCAATGATGTGCACCAGACCGGACGTCTCGTATGCTTTAAGCATAACGAGTAGATACCAGCACAACCCAGGTGACAGTCATTGGATGGCTGTCAAGAATATATTAAAATACCTTAGAAGGACTAAGGATATGTTTTTAATATATGGGTCTGGTGAGGAGGAACTCGTCGTAAAGGGTTACGTGGATGCGAGTTTCCAAACTGACCGAGATAATTCTCGATCACAGTCGGGATATGTCTTCATTTTGAATGGAGGCGCTGTCTCTTGGAAGAGTTCGAAGCAGGATGTTGTCGCGTTATCCACTACAGAATCTGAGTACATCGCCGCTTCAATGGCAGCCCAAGAGGCTGCATGGATGAAAAAGTTCATCATGGATCTAGGGATTATCTCTTCCATTCAGGAGCCCCTAGAGATATTCTGTGACAATGAGGGTGCTATTGCACAGATCAAGGAGCCTCGTGCTCATCAGAAAACGAGGCACATTGAGCGCAGATTCAACTACATAAGGGATGAAGTTGAAAAGAGAAAGATATGTATTCATAAAGTTCATACCGATCAAAATATTGCGGACCCACTCACGAAGCTCCTCGATAGGCCAAAGCATGAGGGTCATGTTTGTGCATTAGGACTTCGGTATTCTAGTGAGTGGATTTAATCTGTATTTAGTGTTTGTAAAAGAACGAATGTAATGGGTATCTCATGAAAATTAATTATGTTTAATTATTCAATGAGTTATGTTCTAATTTTGCATGTTTAATCCATGAATGACTTATGTTATTCTAAACGTCCGTAGTCGATCATGCTTGTGGGAACAAGTATGAAGGTAAGACTATTATGAACCCGGATTGGTTGATATTCATGTGATGAATATAAGGCATAGGTTTGCCACCAAGGTTCATAGATATTTGTGGGATACAAATATTGGACATGATCCGCTCTCAAGGATCACTGCATGGAGTTAGTGCAACTGATCATAAGTAATCCTTGAGTAAAGGCGAGTATCATTGTGTCCTTTGACCTGAGATGCATATTGGATCTGGCTTTTCATCAAGTCTGATAACTTGACTCTCTTCTTTGTTTTTCGGTAACACGATGACATAAAAGAAAGAGCTCAGATATCATACGAGATGTCAACAAGGATGTATGCAGTCAAGATGGAATTTGTTCCTCTTATGTGTTGAGAGTTTAGATGTCTAAGGCCTGTTAAGTTAAATCAATGAGAGAATGATCAATCTGTGTCTCTCCGTTTTGACAGGACATCTAGTAACAAAGGGATGTAATGATAAGACTTACCTATATCATATCAAGTATGGACTTGAAGGGGATGATGTTATTGAATGGCACTTAATCAAACACACTAGGGGTGGTGACCTGTTGTTAGGCGGTATTCACCATTAGCATTAACTTCTTATGAGTCACGTGCAAGTGGGAGATTGTTGGAATACCATATGCCCGAGACACATAATTAGGTTAATGCGGCTAGCCGTGTTTGATCCAAGTCGGGTCATACCCAATAACGAGTTAGACACACACCAATTATATATTTGTTAAGATAAGATCTATAAAACAAATACAGAACACGATACATTCAGAAAATCGGGTTTCTGAATATTTACTTGAAAGTGTTAAATAAATTAATTGGTTAATTTATTTATTCAAATAATTATTATTGGAATAATTATTTAACTATGTATTCTTTTATAAAATGGTTTATAAAAGATGGGGTGTTTATATATTTTATAAAATATAAAATATAAAATAAAAAAAAAAAAAAAAAAAAGGACATAATTGGGGCCGGTTTTGGGTGGGCCCCACACCCCATAGTCTTGATCACATCATGTCATATATTTGGTAATACATACATGATCATATTTACCTAATATCATGGGTGTATGTTGATGTATAATGAAAAGATATGATGATCAAAATATAACATTATTAATACACTTTCAAGTAACAAAAAACATATACAACTTCTTCCTTTCTTTCTTTCTTGTTTTACGGCCAAAAGAAAAAGAAAGGCTCGGGTCTCGGTTTTTCGTGTTCAAGCTTCCTAGCATAGCTCGGTGTGTGTTGAAGGCTCGGGGTATATTCCGTTTGAGGGTTTTCCTTTGAAAGTCTAACATTCACATCATCATCTTCTTCAACCATCTACTAAACTCTTAAAGGGTTAAGAATGTAAGTGTTTACTAGCTTGATAGTTTAGCTTTTCCGTATCATTTGATCCTTGCTTCGGGTTTCTAGTAAATAGATTATTGGTAATCTTATAACATGAATAAACTAGGTTATTCATGAACATATACATATATAAACACATGGATACATATGTTTAGTTTGTCTATCACGTTTCCGCATATATTATAACTAGTTAATCGGTTAACTAAGTTTGTTAAATCCTATAGAAACCTCAACAGTATTGTGGGTGTTTGCATAAGTGGGAGAGTGTGAATAGTATTATTCTTTTCTAACTAATTTTAGTTTAATAAGTTAGAAAAGTGTGTATTATTTAAATTAATCTTCTTTGACGTAATAGGTTTTGGATATGAGACTGAAACAAATTAAAAAGAGATTGGAAATACAACAAACAACTATCAAGTTATAAGCTGACGGTTTTTCTGACTAGAATGTTTCTAGAATACCAAATAAGCAAAAGCTATGATATACACTGTACACATGTGTATGATCTTGGTATTTTTGGTTCAACTACCTTTAAAGTTATAATATGAAAACATTTATGAGATTGTTAATGATTTGTTAAAGATAAATAAAAACATTTCAGATATATAAAAGTCAAATGTTGTATGCTTGTATTTGTTTTGGATTAAAAAATATTGTTTACAGATTGATAAATAAATAAAGTTTTATTTAATTCAATACAATACAAAGGGCTTTCAGCGACCAATACATATGTTAGAAATTCATCGGTGAAAGTAGTAGACATCGGTTATATTTCGGTGAAAGTCCATTAGCATCAAGCAACCTTCGATCGGATATTACTTACATACTAGACTACGAGTTACAGCCTCATACATCAATGATATATCTTTTAATTTGAGAATAAATGTATAATATAGTACCATTTTTTTTTTGTAAAAATGCAAGTTACTCGTTTCAAATAAATAACTAATTCTACTATTTGTCGTGATGATCATTCATGAATATTAATAAAATATATATTTAATTTACATTTTGGTTTGTCTGTCCTCTTGAGGATGTTGGGTTGTCCATGATGATGAATTTTCTAGTAACGATTTTTGTATTATAAAATCATTATTTAAGAGTATTTGTACTTAAGAAACACATTATTTAATTTAGTAGACCGAGTCGATCTAAGAACAAAATATACGTTTTTCAAAGTGCTGTCCTACCTTATTATAAACAAGTTTTGTTAATCAAAGTCAAAAGGTACTAAAAAGTTTATTACATGATGACTATTTTGAATTTTTTAGTTTATCATACAAAATTAAATAAAAAACTTATAAGGCTATGTGGTGTATATGTTGTTTTGTTGGCTCGTCGCTATAATTCATATTATATATATGTTACGTAATTATTTTACATCATGTGTAATAATAGCAGAGAAGGTTTTTATGTGTTTTGTAGTTTGTACTATAAATACTTTGTTATATTAATTTGTTATATTAATAGAGTTAATCTAAACTGTGATATTAATAATGTGTATTTAACTTTCACATAAGGTCCATGGCTTTATAGCCTAGTGGCATCTTGTTGGTGGGATAAGGCTTAGGGACAATAAGGTCCTGGGTTCGAATCCCACAAGGGGGTTTTCCCAAGATTTATTGGGTTTCCTCCTGAATTGGTGGTTAGGCATTATTGCCTAGTGGAGATGGATATGATCGCGTGGTTCTCCTGGTGACACGATGATACTCCAGTGGTCCGTGAGTGATCCTAATTTGTCGTTCAAAAAAAAAAAAACTTTCACATAAATTACTTTTAGATAACAGTCATCAAATAAAGACGTTTGTAAAAAAAATATGTTAAGGTCTCTATTTTTTTGGTGCAAATATTTATATATTACATTTTCTGTTTCTATAATATCCAGTTCGATCAAAGATGATCATCTCAATAAACTGATGAAATTGACCAAGAAAGGTGGTTGTTTGTTTGTGGTCGCTATGAAGATAAATGATGATGGCAAACAAGATAATGAGACGTCGAAATGCATGAGTGTTGAAAATAAGGAACGACAAGATTCACGCCGATTCATTTAAGTTCTTTTAATCTCTTATTGAGTCCTTCAAAATTTTTGTGTTCTCAAGGTTACTCAACTTTTATTAAATGTTTAATAGTATGTGATTTTTTTTATATTAAAGAGAAATGAAAATATATGAATTTTAATTACTATTTAGTGATATATTTTTTTTCTTCAATTTGATGTAAACTCAAGAAGTATGAAATTTTGTTATTATTTAATGAACTTGCATATTTCAATGTTAATTGGAAAAAAAACAACACTAAATAGTAATCAAGATCATATATGTTTTTTTTAATTCACTTAATTTTAAAATAAAACACGATTGGAATACAAAAGATATTTGAATTGCTTTAAAGAAACAAAAAGAACTTTAAATAATTTGATGAAACACTTAAAAACTTGGTTATTATCGTGTATATACTTTTTTTTATGATAACCAACGTCGTTTATCTGGTATTAGAATGACAACGATATAACAATATAATTAAAATAGTTCTTCCCTTAATATTTTTCTCATGGAGTCAACACCGGTTAGATTTAGTCGACGTATGTTTAAGTGAGAATCGTTGAGAATTACAAAAACAAACTTTGTTATTATGATTACGGAATAACATAGTAAAGAACAAACTTTTTTATTATGATTGGTATAACATAGTAAATGTACTAGACAAACTTTAGAAGGTACTAGATAAAGACAAAACAAGTTTTAATATGACATTAAAGAACAATGTACTTTTTGGGTAAAATAATAGTTTTTATGAAAATTTTAAAATAAGATTTTTTTCTTTAAAAACATGATTATAAATACATGTTTGTGTAAACGACGGCAATATATTAAAAGGCTAGCAAAATGCTAGAAGACGATTACAAAACAAAATAAACAAAAGATCCACGCCAATGGACCAAACTTAACAATCCAAACCTGCTCTCTGAACTTCAACAAGTTGAATGAATATATCGACTCAACGTTCTTATTGTCTTCCACCTTTTTACCCAAAGAGTACGAGGTTGTTTGATAGTTTGTTAATGTTAGAGGTAGAACTGTAGAATATATTTGATTATTAACTTAAAATCCATATCTTAATAGGTCAGACCTATTAATGGTTTGGTACAAAATTGCAAATCAACCCTAAGTGTCACATCTAAAGACCTACATGTTACAAGCCTTCTAGATCATGTATATGACCATATAGACAAGGCCATATTTCCACTTGACTGATTTCTTGGACACCCCCGATCATCTAAACCGATTAATAAGATCAAGACAGTTAACGGGTGGCAAGCAGAATACCACTCCAAGAACACAACCAGTCCCAAGTAGAAACTGAAAACTCACAACTAGGTAAGGCTAAGCTAATAATAATAATAATAATAATAATAATAATAATATAGAGATGAGATTAAATAATTAGTTAAGTTTTTAACTTTAGTTAAGTTGAGAAGAATGGTAGGCCAAATTTGATGATGTAAAAAAAAGTTGTAAAGATGGTTTTCGTTGATTAAAGTGTGGATAAGTATAGGTGATTGTAAAAGTTGATTAACGTTGTCTTTAGTAAATTTAAACCTTTTTAATTAATATAAAGTATGAGATAATGGATTCATGAATATTTTGTGAATATTGTTGAAGAGATGCAAGTCTAATTTATTGGATTAATCTAGATTTCGTATTATTAACTTATTCTCTTTTTAGCTTAACTATTGTTCTTAAAACTTATGACATTGTTAAAAGTTGATGGCCTACTCCCTAAATAGAAAGTGTGCCTACTTATAGTACAGAGAATGGAAAAGGAGAGAAAATAGAAATGAAAATGGAATTGTAGAGAAAGAGAATTGGTATGGAGAATGAGAATCATTTCTCTTGTTTGGTACACGAGAAAATAAACAGAGAACTCTTCCATACCCAACCCCACCTCCACCCAACCTGACACCACTCACCACCGCAGCCCCACCACCACCAGCACCACCACCACAGCCCCACCACCACCACCAGCCCCACCACCACAGCCCCACACCACCAGCACCACCACCACAGCCCTTTCTTCAACCACAGCCCACCACCACCGGCTGCCGCCACCAAATCCCCTTCTTCAACCACAGTACACAAGAAATTAAAAAGATTCAAATTTTTGAACATAAGATATAGAAAAAGGAGGCTCAGATCTGTCATCACTGCCTCTTTGGAGATTTTGTGGTGGTGGTTGTGGTGGCGATGATGATGATGATAATCAGAAGCCACCTGCGACCACCGCCGATTTCCACCACCACTGTCACCCACCTGCGACCACAATCACCCGACCATCTGAAAACCCTAACCTACCACGAACCACCACTTGAAACCCTAATCTCCGTTCACCCGTACCACCTGCAACCTACAACCGGTTACCATCTCTGTGTTCACCACTGCGAACGGCGGAGACGGGGTGGTGGTTGCAGACTTGGAGACGAGGTGGCGGTTGCAGACTTGGAGACGAGGTGGCGGCCGAAGACGGGGTGGTGGCCGGAGACGGGGTGGTGACATGCTATGAGGAGGCTGCTGAGAAATGGATTTCTCTTTGTTTTAAAAAGAAATGGAATTCTCTAGTTTTAGAGAAATAGAAAGAGAAATAGAAATGAAAAGTGGAAAACAAACAAAAGAAATATTTCTAATTCCATTTCTCCCCAATAAAATCCCTCTACCAAACACCCCCTTATAAATTATTTATTTTTTTAAGAAAAGTGAAAGTGTGAGAACTAATATATTCAACTAAGTGAAGAATCCTTAATTAATTGGTACATAAGTTTGTGATTTTGTTTATATCATTAATTTTTTAAACTTGTAAAAGTTTAACAAAAGATTTCTTCGATTTAAATTTAAGATAATATGTAGTAAAGTTTTGAAAGGTTAACCTTTTTAAGACATGGAAATTAATGGTTGTTTTGGTGTTTCCACACGTAAATTGTCTAATGTGCACCAATAACCACGACAATATCTATCACTATCACGCCAAAACATCATTCGGCCTTAATTTTCTTATTAAAGACGGTCACATCAACCAAATGGATTGCATGCATCGAAGATCGAATGCATCACAATTAACGCAAAAAAAACATTATGAACATCCAACTAAGTGGCCTTTCTAGAAAAAACTGTGCGCCATTGCAACGACGAGGGAAGCAAGATAACACACAAACAGAAGACTATAATAAGAGGGTAAAGTCTCATGAACTCCAATCCAAGAAAGTATTTTTGCTTTAAGAATGAGTTAAGTTGAAAGGTAGATGAAAGAAAGCTAGGCTCAAAGTAGGAAGACTAATACATAAGGGTAAGTATAGCGGGCGATAAATTGCCAAAAATTGGGGCAATTTTTTGTTTAAACACCACACCCCAGGCGATAAGGGGAGGGGGGTGTTTTTTCTCACCGAGTTATTGTTTGATTAGTATTATTATTATATATTTGTGTGTGTGGTGTATATATATTGTTTCAGCAGCACCACTACACCCCTAAAACAAAAACTCACAATATGCTGACTGGACGTCACATGACACAAAACGCCCCATTTTGAAGCCATCCACTACACATAGCCTAATGTTCAAGCTCAAATAATTGTTTTTCTCATGACCAAGCTTGGGCGTGAGAGTAAGGGTGTGTTGTTTGAGAGTACTAACGAGTGAATTTAATGTGACAAATGTGGTTGTTATATCGTATTAATTATAGTGTTATGAACAGTGGTGAATTGTTGGTTGGGGCATTATATGCCAGTACTCATTACCCCTTAACTAGTAAATGTGTTACCCTTTTAACATTGGTCAATCAGAATATGGTTCGATCGGGTAATATAATAAAATCTTGAGTTCTGCCTAGTCATGATGTATGTGTTATGTGCCAAATCATGCTGGCTAGTCCGGAGCATTGTGTACCATACCACGTCAAGGTTGTTGCTTCAAAGTATTATTGTATGTATCGGATCAAGATTGTTGATCCAAAGTATTATGTTATAAATCAATATTGTTGGTCCAAAGTGTTATGCTTTGTACCGACTTAAAATTGTTGATCTAGTGTTATGTTATGTCCCGAATCGAGGCTGTTGAATTGGAGAGTTATGTTCTATACTGGCTTTATGTTGTTGATATGGAGTTTTATGTTACCTATTGGATTAAGGTTTGGCAAAGTATGTATTAATCGTGTCTGGGTGTGCACTTTCATCTCGTACAAAATGTATGTTGTTTCCTTAAATTTTGTTGTGTATTAAATCAGTATTTAAGAGTAACCTTTAGAAAAACAAATATTACAATACTTGAAGTAAGATTAAAATATATGTTTTCCGAAGTGTTACTTGTCCTCAAAACTCAAGTTCCCATGTCCGGGTACTATACGAAGCCCAAGTACATACACCGTCGTCGGTGGAATGGGTAATGGAGAGGGGATCGAGAGTTGGGGTTGTGTGTGTGTGTGGAGAGAGAGAGAGAGAGATGCAGGTAGACGGGAACATTGCCATCAATGAGAGCGGGCTCTGGTCACAAATACGAAGATGTAACACTCGGGTTGTGGTGATTACATGGGTAACGCCCCATCCAGCCTTACCCGGATAAACAATAATATCCCAAGATAATTAAATAAACACATCAACCTTTTTTTATAGGTTCTATCCTTTTTGGTTTGTTCTTTTCTTTTCTTTTTTATTTGTCGTTTACTTTGATTTATTATTTTCGATGCCTTTTATGGTTTATGTTTTGCATTTTTCTTTATATCAAATTCATTTAAAGATGATCTTAATAGAAATGATGAAAATGAGCGTAAAAGGCGGTGGTTTGTACAATAGTGATCGCTATGGGGATGAATCATAAAGGCAAAGAGCCGTAGAACAAGATGACGAAATACACAAATACATATAGGGATGTTAATCGTGTGTTGATCAGTCAACAAGTAATGGATTGAATTGTTCAAACATGAAACTGACTCGTTTAAATTTTAACAACCACTTAGCTTTAAGCATGTTAATCGAGCCCGTGGCTTGTAAATAGGGGTTAAATAGATCATAAACACGTTAACAACATGAGTCAACATAAGTGTGTAACTAGCTAGCCACCAACTTTTTTGTTAAAAAATAATTAGGAAACAAATCCAACATAGCTTTTTTACTAGGTTTGGACGTTATCACAAAAAGACATACTTTTTACATACAATAATAGTTTTTATGCAGTTTCTATAATTAGAAGTTTAGTCACTTCAAATATTTAGATGTAAAAGATATGATGTGATAAATAATAAGAAGGTATAAATTGTAAAATGTATAAAGAATAGTTTTAGCAACACACACACAAAAAGTATAGGAATAAAAAGTTTTATCTAAGTAATGTTAAAATATACAAGTAATAAAGATGAGATTGTATTTCACAAATAAAAGTAAAAAACACGATAATTTACGTGGTACGATCCAGACTGAAATACACCAATATCACTGGTTAAAACTAATATGAGTTACAAATTAAAATGAACAAAACAATGCAACATTATCTCCTTTCGATCTTTTAACTGGCCGCTCCATAATTTTTTAAAGTCGGGCCCAAAACAATCGAGCCTCCAAACCCAACATAATTTATATGTTAATACTATTTGGCGAATTAAAAATTAACTTGCAAATGTGCTTGATTTTTACTTACTGCTAAGTACAAACAACAATAATGTCATTATCGTACACATCTAGCAATTATTAAAGATGCGGTAACTCAATTATAGGTAATTATAAAAGTCGATAAAGTTGTCAATTATTGTCATTTAGTAACGTATCAGCCCATAAGAATCAAAACTTTGTTTTTAGTCGGATTGGGTTTGCTATCTAAAAGGGGGTTGCGGCGCAGCTTGTTGTCCGCTTACCTGCCACTTCATTGTAAATCGTTTGGATGTTTCTATGAAGTCACTAATATATTTAGTCAAAAAAAAATTATTATAAAGTATCAAGTGATATCATCATGAGCATTTTGGAAATCTAGTGCGTTGGTATTGTTGTTTTCATTGTGTTTATAATCATTGTATCCATAGTTATCAAAAACTAAAAAAATATTAAAATAAATCAAGGCCATCAAATATATGACATAAGATATGACATGTTATTCATCTATTTAACTTGGTTTGATCATAAACGTGCCAAAAGTTATAAAATAACAGTCGTTAATTAGATCACACCATTAGTTACATATATGAAAGTTATATATACGGATATTATTAATTTCAGTTTAATACCTAATTATAAAACATTATCTTACATTCATTTTGTATTATAATTACTCGTTACATGTCGTGTATCAAGTATCTCTACGATACAAAAATGTTAAAGTCTTCATGTTATTCATAAAATCTTATGGATACGATATGTAAACTCCAAAACGTTATTTATACATTGTTAAAACATTTTAATTTTCAATATGTTTCTTTCATCCTAGAAAAATATTGTTTTTAAAAAGTTTTATGATGTGTAAATTACGACTCAAATATTGTGGATCGGCACCAGAGTTGTTAAGTCATTAACCCCCACCACGTCAGCCACCAACCATAATGTTGCGCCATCAGCTTCTTATATTACCCGATTCCACCTGATTTTAATACATAAGAAATATCATCATTCCACTTGTATAATATCTTCATATTTTGGTATTAAGGTGTATAAATTGATGTCACATGGTATAAAACATTGGTGTGAATCTAGGACATTATAAAAAGTCTGCCCATTGGCGGGGAAAATGGCGTGATAGAATTTGTGATGGATGTCAAAATTTCATAAAAAGAATGAATTATTGACTTTTTGTACCAACTATTTGTCTAAAGCCATTAAATATATTATTTTAAATCTAATGAATCAGTAGTCCATCGTGATTGACGAATTTACACCAACTTAACCAGCAAATGAAGATCCAGCCCGTAATTTGCTTGTTCCACAAATAAACCCGAGCTTGAATATCGTCACTAAAATATTTGTGACCCGAGTTTAATCTTTTTTAAGTTAAATGAGCCAAGATCGAGTTTATACAAGATCAAATATTTACTTATTTATATGTTCTTGTTTTTTTGGGTTATTGGATTTGTATATCCCAACTTTCACATATTGCTCAGTATTGATCCTAATTCAGGAAATGTTTAGACACTTCCAAGTTTGAACGTATCTCATACGTATTTTCACATCATCAAAAAGCTAATGGGGTTATTTTTATTTAGTATGAGACACCTGAAGGAAATAACGTTCAATGTTGGGAGTGTCCATAAATATTTCATGAGTTGGGATTAATCTCGGGTAATAGGTGAAAGTTAAGATCGTTAAAACACAATAATTTTTTTTATATATATGAACTAATGGTGATAAGAGTAAAAGGAAAAAAACTAAAATGAAGAAGAAAAATCGATTTTGAAATCTCAACATATAAAGACAGAATAATTAGTTAAAGTTAGTTTTTAGTTGTCTTCACATATCACTAATATATTTAAATTGTCAAATTGGCACATAAAGATATTGGCATCTTTTTAACATATACAGACTTCAAGCACAGCCAAGCAAAAGTCTTCAAGAAATAAAAATACAACACATTTTGAATGATTAAAATTGATCACTAGTGACTAAACAGTTTCTTATAAATAATTTTATAAACATAAACGAAATCCAAATTATTTCCATACCATATTGTTTTATAATGTTTCTTTTACTAAAGATATATCATTTTGTTTTAGGCCGTTCTATATTGTTTGTTAGAACGATTCTATCGCTTTCATGATGTTGATCGTCATGCGTTAAACGTTAACTTGGAAAATATTATTAAATTTTGGAATTTGGTTTATATATTTATGTCTTTTTGTTGTTGTTGGAGAATAGTTCATATAACTAATTATTAACAATTCGATGTATATAATTGGTTCTCAACCAGCACTTGTCTTAAGTAAACCAAAAAATATGTATTTCTATTTCACGTGTGACATGTTATAGAGAATATGCCAAGTAGCCAAGAAGGTCTTGGAAAAAAAAAAGTAATGGGAAGTGATATAATTCAATAAAGGTGGCTAATCATAACACTTTTATAGTTTTATGTTTCGCTTTATCAGGTTATATAGGCCCCTTCATGAATATATGTGTAGGGGTATGGTACTAAACCCGGTTTTACGACCCTAAATTTATTATGTTTGGCTTATTTTATTATATGGACTAATATAATGTTATTGGGCTGAGGGGGTTTTGTGGAGGTAACCCTAATTGGGCTAGGCCCATTAGGGTACCATGATGGTGGCCATGAGACTCTCTATATAAGGAGGTCTCCACCTCCTTATTAAGGGGTCATGCTCAATAAGAGCCACCACCACCTTTTTGTGTCTGTAAACAAGAGATTCCTCAGGATTTCTTAGCAGTCACCTCCACACCCCCGAAAAACCATTGCAGGTCTCAAGCAGGCCGAAGAAGAAGAAGATAAAGGCGTGGTTCGTTCATCTCAAAATCCGTGGAAACATCGTCATGGATCAGGTCAGATTCATTTCGTGTCTCGACATTGGCGCCATCCGTGGGACGGCAACGAACTACCCTTCGATCTTCATCTCGGCTGTCAGATCTCTCCCAGGAAAAACCCAGATCTGGAAGTTTACAGAAAAAGGCTTCAAGGCTTGTTCTATTAAAGCTCAAAAAGATCCATAGATCTAAAAGAGGCTTCCAGATCTGTGCGAAAAGAAACTGCTGGACTCGAATGATCAAGTCTCCGGATCTGTGATGGTTTTAAATCTGCTCCGAGCTTCAGATCTATCCAGATCTGATTTACAGATCTAGATCTAGATTACAGACCTGGATTTTAGGTTTAAAATTGCGAGTCAGATTTTAGGTTTTATGTTTAGAGACCTCCGCCATGCACGCGCACTCGCGAGTCACCGCTCCATCGCCGTGCATGCGCGCATCAGGCCTCAGGCCAAACTCAAAGGTTGGGAATCCTCATAATATCCCATATGGCCACGCGCCAAACTTCAAGGTTGGGAATCCTCATAATATCCCATATGGCCACGCGCCAAACTTCAAGGTTGGGAATCCTCATAATATCCCATATGGCCACGCGCCAAACTTCAAGGTTGGGAGTCCTCATAATATCCCATATGGCTACGCGCCAAACTCAAAGGTTGGGAATCCTCATAATATCCCATATGGCCACGCGCCAAACTTCAAGGTTGGGAATCCTCATAATATCCCATATGGCCACGCGCCAAACTTCAAGGTTGGGAGTCCTCATAATATCCCATATGGCCACGCGCCAAACTTCAAGGTTGGGAGTCCTCATAATATCCCGTATGGCTACGCGCCAAACTTAAAGGTTGGGAATCCTCATAATATCCCATATGGCTACGCGCCAAACTTAAAGGTTGGGAATCCTCATAATATCCCATATGGACACGCGCCAAACTCAAGGGTTGGGAATCCTCATACCACATGCTCATGCACCACATATGCTCACGCATCACATATGCTCACGCATATTACTCATGCTTACGCATCACATGCTCACACATATCACAGTCTACGCGCACGCGCATGCAACATCTGCGCGCGGCGCGGGACATAAAGCCTACACGCACGCGCATGCAACATCTGCGCGTGGCGCATAACACAAAACCAAAGTCTACGCGCACGCGCATGCAACATCTGCTCGTGGCGCGGGACATAAAGTAGCTCGTAAGCCGCCTCACGCGCAAGCTCCACTATTATTACAGCTCATAAGACGCCTCGCGCGCAAGCTGTTATTATTCTTATAGCTCGTAAGACGCCTCGCGCGCAAGCTTTTATTATTCATACAGCTCATAAGACGCCTCGCGCGCAAGCTGTTATTATAGCTCGTAAGACGCCTCGCGCGCAAACTTTTATTATTCACACAGCTCATAAGACGCCTCGCGCGCAAGCTGTTATTATAGCTCGTAAGACGCCTCGCGCGCAAACTTTTATTATTCACACAGCTCATAAGACGCCTCGCGCGCAAGCTGTTATTATTCTTATAGCTCGTAAGCCGCAACTCGCGCAAGCTTCATTATTATTATAGCTCGTAAGTCGCCTCACGCGCAAGCTTCATTATTATTATAGCTCGTAAGTCGCCTCACGCGCAAGCTTTATTATTCTTATAGCACATAAGTCGCCTCGCGCGCAAACTTTTATTATTCACACAGCTCATAAGACGCTTCGCGCGCAAGCTGTTATTATTCTTATAGCTCGTAAGCCGCAACTCGCGCAAGCTTCATTACTATTATAGCTCGTAAGCCGCAACTCGCGCAAGCTTCATTATTATTATAGCTCGTAAGTCGCCTCACGCGCAAGCTTTATTATTCTTATAGCACATAAGTCGCCTCGCGCGCAAACTTTTATTATTCACACAGCTCATAAGACGCCTCGCGCGCAAGCTGTTATTATTCTTATAGCTCGTAAGCCGCAACTCGCGCAAGCTTCATTACTATTATAGCTCGTAAGACGCCACGCGCGCAAGCTATATTATTCATACAGCTCATAAGACGCCTCGCGCGCAAGCTGTTATTATTCATACAGCTCATAAGACGCCTCGCGCGCAAGCTTTATTATTCTTATAGCTTGTAAGACGCCACGCGCGCAGGCTTCATTATTCTCATAGATCCATAAGTCGCCTCGCGCGCAGGCTTCGTTATTTTTACAGCTCGTCACCATCATGAAGAAAACCTCCCAAAACTCAAAGACAATAAAGACAAGGCCAAAGAACAGGGAAAAAACCGCCTCACAGCCTAACACACCTCATAAAGTCCAGCGCTCCACCTAGACGCTTGCGCGTCCAGGAGCAACACTGGACTTGGGGGGGCTTGTAGGGGTATGGTACTAAACCCGGTTTTACGACCCTAAATTTATTATGTTTGGCTTATTTTATTATATGGACTAATATAATGTTATTGGGCTGAGGGGGTTTTGTGGAGGTAACCCTAATTGGGCTAGGCCCATTAGGGTACCATGATGGTGGCCATGAGACTCTCTATATAAGGAGGTCTCCACCTCCTTATTAAGGGGTCATGCTCAATAAGAGCCACCACCACCTTTTTGTGTCTGTAAACAAGAGATTCCTCAGGATTTCTTAGCAGTCACCTCCACACCCCCGAAAAACCATTGCAGGTCTCAAGCAGGCCGAAGAAGAAGAAGATAAAGGCGTGGTTCGTTCATCTCAAAATCCGTGAAAACATCGTCATGGATCAGGTCAGATTCATTTCGTGTCTCGACAATATGTATAAAAATCACCAAATTGTTGTTAACAACCGTATAGCACCAACTACACATGTTTATACGGTTGTTATAATTCTTTATTGAATATTGATTAATATGCGTGTGTAGTTTATGTATTCATATATGTTTGTTGTCTTGTGTCATTATTTAACTAGTTCCTTTCTAATTTAATTTTTTTTTATCACAACTAGGATTATTATTCGTGTGTTGCAACAAACTATAGAAACATAGATTAAACAAATTAGTCATTGAAATGATATATTCTCATTTATAATTTCATCAAAATGATATTTATGGGCTTATTCTCATTATGGTTATATTCCCATTATACTAGTGGTTGCAAGATTAATTTAGTAGTAGTGATAGTTATAGCGTGGTAATGACGACAGTGACCATACAAGAGCTAAATGTATAAATTTTATATATTTTCTTTTAGTAATAAGATCATGCGTAGTCAAAACTAGGCATATCCGGGCATTTTGCATCATGTGACGCCTATTTAGCTTTTGAGCATTTTACAAAAAGTGTGTGTAGTGCGAAAATGTCTCTCTCCTCCCCCTCTCTACCGAGACTCTCACAAGACCCTCAAAACTCGTGCCACACCAAAGTTATGTACAAAACGCCGGTACCAAAAAATCACCCCAAAATATCGAGGGGGAGGTGTTCCCTGCCGTTTTGGCCTCAAAACGTGTGGATAACTTGCCCACTACGGATGGTCTAAGGGTGTTGGAATAACGTACACTCATGTTTTAAAAAATAATAAATAGTTGCTCTCTACTAGAAACGGCTATTCCACCTCATGAAATATTAAATTAAATATTTTTTACTGAAGGGCGAATTTGGATCAGCTGCCAACTCGTGTTACTCTTCAATCATGGATTTTCACGAGTTTGTGCAAGGCACCCGTAACACTAAAAGGATGGTGCAAGCGGTGTTGGTAGTAACCTGTTTGGCTATCTTGAAAGCAAGATATGATGTCGTCCACACTTTCAAAAAGACGATCGCAAGTTCCATATTCCAAGAAATTAAGGCCTTAGGCTTACTTGTGGTCAAAACCCGATCCAAGCTTAATTCCTTAATTGAAACTCATTGGTGTATTTTTGATTTTGTGTAACATTTTCCTTGGTCGGTCTTAGCTTTGTTTGTTTGTTATGGTGTCTTGTTAGTTCGGTTTTTGGTTTACTAATGAATTGTCGTCTTTAGAAAAATAGTTTACAAAAATCAAATCTCATAACTAATTTAAATGTATTTAAACAGTTAAACAGGTTTTTATTAACACCTAACTACTTTGATAAATGTTTGTACTTTGTACTATATGTAAGTTTAGGTTTTGGGCCTAGCAGGCTTATGTATATTACTTTAATTTATTAAAAAAAGGGTCACACGATTTATAGCCCATTGTAAAAAGATGCAACTTAAGTGTATTTTTATGGCCCAACTTATTCAAGGAGGATTTTAAAGTTTTACCAGCTTGGTTTCATATGTTTGAAGAATAAAATAAATTTCAAATCAATCTTTGGTGGGAAACTGTATCATTAATCGAGTTATTGAGGACGTCAAAACACTTAGTTTTCTTTGGGTGAAATATAGATCGAAAATCCCACAATTATAGTGGGATACTTGGTGTAATTTTATTTTGTAAACCTTGTACTTGTTCTTGTTTGGTGTTTGGTCACTAGTCTAGCATCATACTAGGCTAGCTACTAGCTAGTGTGTTGTTTTTTGGAATAAAATGTTGGCCGTTCAAATAAAATTAAAATCCCACGTTACTGATTCATTAGTCGATCTTTTAAATCGGACATAGAATGATAGAAACCAAATAAATTTGAAGGGTTGTATTATATTCTATTGTATTTAGTAAAAATAGTCTTTTTTTTTGGAACATCAAATTTATTTTTACCAAAATACCCCAAACCTTGTGTAAGGATTCGAACTCATCACCTTCAGGGGAGGCTCGGAGGGTGTGCGAGCCGCACAATTGGCCGGGGCACATAAGATTCGGGGGCACACACTTTTTATACATATTACATATATATGCTTTTTGATGTTAAAAATAAGGTTATTTGCTATGGTTTATGAGATAAGTATGCTTAGATTGGTTTCTGCTGATAATAAACCGGTCGATAAAAATTTTATCCATATACGCTAACGAATAAATTATTTTTGTTAAGGAATGCGGGCCTTTTTATTTTTGCTTGGCTGAGGTATTTAAATTCTTAAAGACGGCACTGATCACCTTCATTTTAGATGAATGGGCATCATACCACTAAACCACTAGATCATAAAGTAAAAAATAGTCTTCTAATAGTTTAATACTAAAATTAAAAGCACTTAATTATTATTCTAAATACTTTCAATATCCACAAAACGTTTAATTGCCTTATTTTATTATTTCCCCCTTTTTATTATATCTCAACATAACTAAAATTAAATTATATTTCCATATCTCAGCAAAACCTTTTGGTATGACTAGTATTTAATGCAGTGGCGTAGTCAGAAATTTTTTCTTACAGGTTTAGAAAATTTCAAGACACAGACAACTAATTATTCATCACTTAGATTTTGGTTTTTTACAGGTTCGATATCAATACACTAATATATAACACTAAAACAAAATTTTGTATGGGTTTAGCCGAACCCGTTCTCCTAAAACTACCTACGCTCCTGATTTAATGAATACTAAGATTAAAACCACATACTTTTTTTTTCCTTTTTTCAATAACCGTGTAAAAAAATTATGTTTTTGAAAGCTGATAGAACAGCTTTAAAAATTATGTTTTTGAAAGCTTTAAATAATGAATATCGTGACATTATGCATCATGTGTTTAGATTATTATGTGTCATCCATCCAATTTGAATTTTTGGTCACTTTAATATATATTTAAAATCACCCGCAATCATATGTCATAAGCTTATTAACCTAGCTATTATGTAACATATGAATTTATATATATGTACCTTGAATGAAAAATATAATTTATATGAGTTTATTAAATATATATATATTTAATAAATATATATATATTTAATAAAGAGACCGTAATAATCTAAAACCACTATTATAGAATTTATTACAAACCATTATATACTTTAGGATATATATATATTTATTTTTTTTTAAGAGTTAAGAGTATATATATATGTGTTGGAGCATCAAATTATCAAATTTATTTATTTTTTATTTTTATTTTTTTTTTTTTGAGACATGGATTACAACTAGGTCATGGTATGAATCAACACTTTAGGAGTTTAGCCTTTCATTAGGCTAAAATTATAAAAATAAAATAGTAAAGAAATAATGAATTGTACCTGGAGTATGAAGTACTTAAAAACTTCAAAGATTTTTATTATCGAATATTTTACAAGTGAAAGAGAGGGTTTTTTATCAGTGGTTTTCTGATCTCTACCTCTAAACAAAACCCTACTACTCCTTTTATAATGGGAGTTCTAAAAAACAAACAAAAGAACAACAGTAAAAGTAATAATTATACATCAATTATCTGGACAATTGTGTCCAAAAGAGATTCCATTTGTCTGGGCAGCTGGCTTTAATTATTGTACCACTACCCAACTTTTTGAATTATTGATTCTCCTTTAATCAGACGCATGTGATCTGGGACCCATAATTTCGTCCTCATCGTTGAATCAACCCATTTATTATAGTACCTTTAAAGGATTCTGGTAAAATTTTTACAGATGTTCCATAGGAAATCCACCATTTTAAAAACCAATTAGGTATATCCTGGTTATAAACCTGAGGACATATCTTGAAGAACCAAGAATGTTTCTTCATTGGATTTTGATATAGAAAAGCTTTATTGAAAGCTTCAATATAATCCCAATAATTAAATTTGATAAGAGCACCAGATTCTGGATGACTCATCTCTTTTTCTTTTAATGGAGAATTTCCCCAATCTTCTAAGGATATTATCCTTTTAATAATTATTTTGCTATAGGTAAAAACCTTAGCATTTCCAGAATTATGATGGAAAATTTGAGCAGATTCGGTTGCTCTTAAAATTGATTCATAAACGAATCTTGATTTATAAATTCCAGCTGGATATGATCCAGTATCGAAAAACCTTTCCATTAAGGTCCATGGATTATCTTTCCATTTAAGCTGTTTATTATCAAGGAGTAAAATTATCTCCTTATAAGGATTTTGATCATAAGAACTTTCATCAGATTCTTCTGATTGAGTAACAATTGAATAGGAAGTATTACTTCCTTTTTCCTTAGCTGCTTTGAAAGCTAGGAATTCCTGGTATTCAGGATCATTAAATCGATTTTTTCCAGTATTACTGGATGAATTTGCTATATTAGCAATATTGGAAGCTATTAGCCTCTTTTGGCCAAATTGACCAATAATTATTTCAGAATTATTATGAGAATTTCTGCCTCTTCCTCTATTGGAGGATTGGCTCTTCTTTCCTCCTCGCCATGGAGGATCCATTCCTGCAAATAAAATTAAGCACAAGAGATTATTATCTCTTTTTCTTGAAGAATCTTTATTCGATTCTTAAAAATATAGTATTGATTCCATTCATTTGCTATAAGAAAATTTTTTTCTTGAGGATGTAAAGAATAGTCCATATTATATTCTGCTATTCTTAAAGCATGTCTCATC
This sequence comes from Bidens hawaiensis, assembly GCF_021521415.1. Lineage (NCBI taxonomy): Eukaryota > Viridiplantae > Streptophyta > Magnoliopsida > Asterales > Asteraceae > Bidens > Bidens hawaiensis. Next base: position 4,757,219 of record NW_027491045.1, on the reverse strand, counting down.
CTCATCCTATATTCAAAATCAATTTGTCTTCGAATATTTCCCATTGCAATTTTCAATGGTCCTTTAATTCCCATTAATTCTGCAAAATAGAATCGAGAAATTCTCTCGTCAAGAAATCTGGTAAACTATTATCAGATCCTTTTTTATAGATTATTTCAAAATCAAAAGGGGCTAAATGAGCTTGCCACCTTGCAAACATTTGTTTAGAAACATTATGTTTAAAATCTTTGTCAAACATAAATTTAGCTGCCTGACAATCAGTTTTTATTATAAATTTTTGATTATATAAATCATCTTGAAATTTTAAAACACATTTTACTATTGCTAAAACTTCTTTTGCAATAGTTGCGTAATTTTTTTGACTATTATTCCATTTTCCAGAATGGAATCTAACCAAATATTCTTGTTTATTGTTTGGAGAAACTTGTTTAAGAATTCCTCCATAACCAATGTCACTAGCATCAGTTTCAACTATTTTTTCCCAATTTGGGTTAGCAAGATTCAAACATGGAAGATTTTGAACCTTATGTTTAATTTTTTGTATTGCCTTAGTATGATCGTTTGACCAATACCTAGGATTCTTTTTTAACCTATCATACAAGATAGCTGTATCCTTTGCAAGATTTTCATAATAAGGAGAAATATAATTTAAACTCCCAAGAAACCTTTGTAATTGAGTTTTATCTAAAATTTCATCAGGAAATTTAGAAGCAAATTCAATACTTCTATGTATTGGAATTATAACTCCTTTATCAATATTATGACCAAGGAATCTAACATTAGTTTGAAAAAGCATCATTTTAGGTCTAGAAATTACTAAACCATTCTTTATAATAATATTTTTAAAGATTTCTAAATGCTGAAAATGCATTTCTATATTTTTTGAAAATATTAATATATCATCGATATATACAATGATAAAATTTGAATAAGGAATGAATATATCATTCATTATATTTTGAAATTCACTGGGTGCATTTTTTAACCCAAAAGGCATTACATTCCATTCATAATGTCCAAATGGAACTGTAAATGCTGTCTTATATCTGTCAGATTCATTAATTTGAACCTGCCAGTATCCAGATTTTAGATCAAATTTAGAAAATATAACTGCATCATGCAGTCTATCCAATAAATCCTTTTTATTAGGTATTGGATATCTAATCCATTTTAACACTTTATTAAGTGGTTTATAATTTATAACCAATCTAGGAACTCCTCTTTCCTGCTCAGCATGTTTATTAACATAAAACGCTGTACATGACCAAGGAGACTTAGATTTTCTAATTAATCCTTTATTTATTAAGGATTCTATTTCCTTTTTACATAATTCTAAATATTCAGAATTCATTTGGCAAGGTCTAGCCTTGGTAGGAATTTGTCTTTCATTAAAATCTTCCTCATAAGGAAGTGAAACAATATGTTTCTTTCTATCCCAAAAAGCATTTGGGTGATCATTACATATTTGTAAAGAAAACTTATTTTGAATCAATTTTATTTTATCCTTTAATTTAGGATTTTTTAAATTTTCTGAAATAGTTAATTCATTTATTTCTTGTTTTAAAAATTCTATTTGGTTTATTTTTGCTTTAATTAAATCATCAATCATATTATTGATGATTCTAGTGATTGGTTCAGAAACAAATTCAAAGGATATTTCTTCACCTTGAAATGTTCCTTTTATAATTTTTTCATCCACTTTTGTTAAAGGAAATATTTTTCTAAAAAATGGTGATCCAAGTATTACTTGACTTGTTAAATCTTTAACAAGAATAAAACTATTAGGAATACATTTATTATTATTACAGATATAAGCATTGGGAAGCTTATAACTTATCTGTAATGGTTTTCCACCAGCAGACCCTAATTTCTGGGTGGTTTTATGAAAATATCTTGAAGGGATTAATCCTTCTTGAATACAATTTAAATCTGCTCCACTATCTAAAAGAGCAGTAAATTCTTTGGAAAATTGTTTATCAATCATTAATTTGACTTTAATATGCCATTTCTGAGAAGTTATTTCTTCTATTTGTTTTAAATAATTTTTTAATTGAAGTTTTGGAAAATTTACATCATTAATTTCCAATCTTTTTTTTTCTAAATTAATAATTCTTTCTTCTAAATTATTATTGTTATTTCTAAGATTATTAATTTCTATTTTAAGATTATTAATCTCAATTTTTAATTCTTCAATACCAACCTGTTTATTTAGTTGATTTCTTTTATTCAATTGATTCTTAACCTCAGCAAAAGTATAAGGTTGAAAATTTTTATTAGATGAAGATGATTCACCTTTATCATTTCTTATTAAGTCTAAAATCATTTCTTTCTTAATTTTTTCATCTTGAATATTTTTTAATAAATCTAAAAATTCATTTGTTATAACATTTAATTCCATATTTTGGAATTGAGATATAATATCATAAATTGAATCATTATTTATCTCATTGTTACAACAATCTTCATGACAATCTCTATTATCATCTGAAGAAGATGAAATAAAGCTTTCATTATCTAAAATGTTTATATCTTCATATGAAGATTCTGCTTCTGATTCACCAGAAGTACTATTAGAATTTATGATAATCTTTTCTAAAGTTTCTCTAAGATTATCATCTTTTATTTCATTCAATTTTTTCTTTACCCAGCAAGTTGCTGCTTTATGACCTGGACGGCCACATTTTCTACAAATTATAAAAGATTTTTTATAAAATTTTTCAAAGGGTTTAATTTCCCTTTTCTTATCTCTTTCTATTTTTCTTTCTTCTCTTTTCCTTTTCCTTTTAAAATATTTTTTTGGTTTTTGAGAAGAAGAGTCTTTTCTTTTATTATTTTGGGGAGTAATTCTCTCCATGCCAAATTGATCACAAAATTGGCCTAACTGTCTTTTTTCCATTAAAGACTGTCTTTTAATTTGCTGATTTAGCTTTATTTCATTACATAAAGCTAATCCTTCATTTTTACATATACCTATTAAACTACCATAGGTGTATTCATCATAATTAATATTAATATTATCTTTTCTCAATTTCTGTTTAACTCTTTCTGAAAAGAAATGAGGTAAACCGTCTATAAATTTAGACTTCCAATGAGTACTATTACTCTCTGGTAATTCCATTACCCTGCATAAAAATGTATCTTTATACCATCTAAATGATGTAAGGGTTTTACATTTTAGATTTTGCAAAAGAGTTCTAATATTTTCAGAATTATCAGACCATCTGCCTGTAAAATGTTCCATTATATTGATAGCAAGAGTATACACACTATTCTCTTGACTGATATCATTTTCTTCTTTTACAGAAGAGTAAATTTGTTCTCTGTCTTGGAGGGTTAAATAATTATCCCACCATCCTTTTAATTGACCAGTAAATCCTGCTACTATCATTTTAGCAATAGATTTATCTGTATTTCCATTTGCTTTACATATCGTAGAATACATCATCATTCGATGTATAGTATTAGCTATTTGGGTGTCAGTTTGACCATCTATGTTCCATTCATAGATGTTCTTCCCACTATAAGAATTATTTACTATGTACTCCTGTTCTTCTATTAAGACATCTTGAGGAGTTGGTCTATCATAATAATATTTATTCATGCTAGGTTTATTAGCATATTTATTCTGTAACTTAGCAATTTCTAAGTTTATTTGTTCTTTATAATTTTCTTTATTTGTAGATTTAGAAAATTCTTTTGAAAGAGTATTTATATTTAAACCTTTCATTTTTTCTGAAATAAATTCTAATTTAGTATCTAATAATTTAGATATTTCAGAATTAGATTTTAATTTAAAATCTCTTATTTCAGGAGGGGGTTGAATAGCTGGAACTGCTATAACTTCTCCTGTTTCAAAAACTTTTTTATTTTTTACTAAAGAGGTTATTTCCTCAATTTTTTCTTGGATAGAACCTAATTGTTCTCCTAATATAATTAAACATAAATTTGTATAATTTATATGTTTAAATAATTTATTTAGGTGGAAAATTGTTACTGGTAAAGTATCACCTTCCAGTAATTTTTGAAAAGCTTGGTAATACATTGTTACCTTTTCTTTTTCAATTTTAAAACCTGTTTGGGGAGGGAAAATATATTTTATTTTCTTTTCTCCTAAATCATATTCTCTGTAAATAGTAGAAATTATACTATTCACATACTTATTAAAGAACCATGGAACAAAATAAATAATACAATTTTGTTCTTCTAATTCTTTATAAAATTCATCTCGAAAATATAGTAATTGTTTTATTTCAAAATTTTTTAAGTACCATTTTCTAAATTCCTCCCATTTAGGATCTTGGAATTCAGAATTTATTTTATCTCTTACCAGGGAACCTGGTCTAAAATCAATTTTTTCTATATTATTCATGATATAGAGAAATCCATTTCTGACTCGGTTAATTCCGGGTCCTGTTGAGGTCTATTAATTCCTCTAACTATATTATCAGAATTAATTCTTAACTCATTAATTCTATTGTTATTTTCAGGATATTTTTCTCTTATTTGAGAAGTTGAAGCTCTAGAAGGACTTCTAACAGTATATCCTAAAGGAGATATATGAAAATTTGATGAAGATAAAGACCTAGTTATTCTAGGTGTAACTTTTTCAAATTGTATTTGAACATTTCCTTCAGTTGTTTGTAAAATTTCTAAAGGATTGTTATCAATATAAGATTGAGATGGGGTATTTTCTTTTAATACCCAATTATCAGGAAAATTTATTTCTTCCCATCTAATTTTTCTTCTAGTGGTAATATTTGACTTACCAAAATTAGTTTCTATAACTATTGTTTCATTTAATGGTTTATCAACCATTTTGCATCTAGGATTCAAAGTATATAATGGTTTGTAATAAATTCTATAACAAACACATATAACTTCTGATCCTGGAGCATAATTGTAACCATTAGTTTTAACATTTAATGTTAAAGCATCTGTGATATTCACATCAGTTAAAGATAATTGTAAATTTGGATAAACATTAAAATAGACTGGACCATGTGCCAGACTAGATTGAACAATACCTATTAAGGATTGTTTCCAATCTAAATTTCTTCCATCTCTTAGAACAGCTATAAAGCTTTCTGGAAGACCTTCTAATGTTAATGGTTTAAAGGCAATTTGCACTAAACCTATATGAATGAATTTATATTCATTATTCTTATATCTGATTATTTCTCTGTTATTTAAGAGTTTCATTATCATATCCTCTTTATTAAGAGATATTGTTGATTCAGTAGTTCTAACTACTTGTTTAAAACTTAATTTTTCCATATAACCATATTTATAAATTTGGTTATAATTAATTTTTGGAATTGTCCATTGATTTAATAAATCAAGATTGTGAGGAATATCATATTCTTCCTCAATACTATTTTTAATTGTATCTTTATTTTTAATAATATTCATAAACAAACTTAAAGTGTTGATTCCCCAAAGACACTAATTATTCACCATGGCTCTGATACCATAAATACAGGATCAGAGACCGGGTATCTTTCGATCTCTTATTAATAATCCATTAAAAATTAAAAATTAAAAATTTTTCTTGATTTTCTGAAATATATATGAATAGGCCATATGGATGTTTTACCCATACTTAACTGTCATCATTGAATAGTATATGGTCAGTACAGGCCACACCCTAAAAACACCTTCAATCATCAAAACGGCTAAAACGGGCTACCATAATTCGACCACTACGCATATTCACATGCCTGTTTAGTATGGAACCAGCCCAGAAACACTCATACATATTTCAAAAATTTCAGACTCTTTTTTTTTTTTTTTTTTTTTTTTTTGAGACATGGATTACAACTAGGTCATGGTATGAATCAACACTTTAGGAGTTTAGCCTTTCATTAGGCTAAAATTATAAAAATAAAATAGTAAAGAAATAATGAATTGTACCTGGAGTATGAAGTACTTAAAAACTTCAAAGATTTTTATTATCGAATATTTTACAAGTGAAAGAGAGGGTTTTTTATCAGTGGTTTTCTGATCTCTACCTCTAAACAAAACCCTACTACTCCTTTTATAATGGGAGTTCTAAAAAACAAACAAAAGAACAACAGTAAAAGTAATAATTATACATCAATTATCTGGACAATTGTGTCCAAAAGAGATTCCATTTGTCTGGGCAGCTGGCTTTAATTATTGTACCACTACCCAACTTTTTGAATTATTGATTCTCCTTTAATCAGACGCATGTGATCTGGGACCCATAATTTCGTCCTCATCGTCAATTGATTCAATTATTTTCTTCTTTAACATTTCCAATTTTGTTTTGGCCTTTATTGTGACCTCATCCATGACATCATCTTCTGGATTTTGAGAATAACCTGCTAACATTGTATCTTCTTCTTCTTCTTGATTAGAAGATGGATTTGAAGAGTATTGCGATGAAGATTGCACTGGTTGGAAGTTTTTTATTAAATCTTCTTCCATGGCTGCAAAGTATTTTTCCAGTAAATCTTTTCTGGAAAGATCCTTTCCTTCTTTAATTGATATCTTCCTAGCAATTTGTTGAAATGGGCTAGGAGATTCTCTTTGAGATTGAACCTGAATTTGTTTTTGATACAGGTCCAGAGTTGATTCGATTTGATCAATGGTCTCTTGACCTTCTATGACTCCTTCTTTATTTTTTGAAGTCAATTTTTTCCAAAATTTTGTATAGAAAATTCTTCTTAAACATGGAATATTTTGAGTGGTATGACCAACTTCTGAAGACCATCTCCATATCCATGGAATTCCAAATTCCATAAAGAAAAATAGAGAAGGCATTCCTTCAATTAACTCATTATTATGAGTAGCTTCGATTATTCTGGGAGATAATTCAACCCATTTATTATAGTATCCTTTAAAGGATTCTGGTAAAATTTTTACAGATGTTCCATAGGAAATCCACCATTTTAAAAACCAATTAGGTATATCCTGTTATAAATTCTTGATTATATAAATCATCTTGAAATTTTAAAACACAATTTACTATTGCTAAAACTTCTTTTGCAATAGTTGCGTAATTTTTTTGACTATTATTCCATTTTCCAGAATGGAATCTAACCAAATATTCTTGTTTATTGTTTGGAGAAACTTGTTTAAGAATTCCTCCATAACCAATGTCACTAGCATCAGTTTCAACTATTTTTTCCCAATTTGGGTTAGCAAGATTCAAACATGGAAGATTTTGAACCTTATGTTTAATTTTTTGTATTGCCTTAGTATGATCGTTTGACCAATACCTAGGATTCTTTTTTAACCTATCATACAAGATAGTTGTATCCTTTGCAAGATTTTCATAATAAGGAGAAATATAATTTAAACTCCCAAGAAACCTTTGTAATTGAGTTTTATCTAAAATTTCATCAGGAAATTTAGAAGCAAATTCAATACTTCTATGTATTGGAATTATAACTCCTTTATCAATATTATGACCAAGGAATCTAACATTAGTTTGAAAAAGCATCATTTTAGGTCTAGAAATTACTAAACCATTCTTTATAATAATATTTTTAAAGATTTCTAAATGCTGAAAATGCATTTCTATATTTTTTGAAAATATTAATATATCATCGATATATACAATGATAAAATTTGAATAAGGAATGAATATATCATTCATTATATTTTGAAATTCACTGGGTGCATTTTTTAACCCAAAAGGCATTACATTCCATTCATAATGTCCAAATGGAACTGTAAATGCTGTCTTATATCTGTCAGATTCATTAATTTGAACCTGCCAGTATCCAGATTTTAGATCAAATTTAGAAAATATAACTGCATCATGCAGTCTATCCAATAAATCCTTTTTATTAGGTATTGGATATCTAATCCATTTTAACACTTTATTAAGTGGTTTATAATTTATAACCAATCTAGGAACTCCTCTTTCCTGCTCAGCATGTTTATTAACATAAAACGCTGTACATGACCAAGGAGACTTAGATTTTCTAATTAATCCTTTATTTATTAAGGATTCTATTTCCTTTTTACATAATTCTAAATATTCAGAATTCATTTGGCAAGGTCTAGCCTTGGTAGGAATTTGTCTTTCATTAAAATCTTCCTCATAAGGAAGTGAAACAATATGTTTCTTTCTATCCCAAAAAGCATTTGGGTGATCATTACATATTTGTAAAGAAAACTTATTTTGAATCAATTTTATTTTATCCTTTAATTTAGGATTTTTTAAATTTTCTGAAATAGTTAATTCATTTATTTCTTGTTTTAAAAATTCTATTTGGTTTATTTTTGCTTTAATTAAATCATCAATCATATTATTGATGATTCTAGTGATTGGTTCAGAAACAAATTCAAAGGATATTTCTTCACCTTGAAATGTTCCTTTTATAATTTTTTCATCCACTTTTGTTAAAGGAAATATTTTTCTAAAAAATGGTGATCCAAGTATTACTTGACTTGTTAAATCTTTAACAAGAATAAAACTATTAGGAATACATTTATTATTATTACAGATATAAGCATTGGGAAGCTTATAACTTATCTGTAATGGTTTTCCACCAGCAGACCCTAATTTCTGGGTGGTTTTATGAAAATATCTTGAAGGGATTAATCCTTCTTGAATACAATTTAAATCTGCTCCACTATCTAAAAGAGCAGTAAATTCTTTGGAAAATTGTTTATCAATCATTAATTTGACTTTAATATGCCATTTCTGAGAAGTTATTTCTTCTATTTGTTTTAAATAATTTTCTAATTGAAGTTTTGGAAAATTTACATCATTAATTTCCAATCTTCTTTTTTCTAAATTAATAATTCTTTCTTCTAAATTATTATTGTTATTTCTAAGATTATTAATTTCTATTTTAAGATTATTAATCTCAATTTTTAATTCTTCAATACCAACCTGTTTATTTAGTTGATTTCTTTTATTCAATTGATTCTTAACCTCAGCAAAAGTATAAGGTTGAAAATTTTTATTAGATGAAGATGATTCACCTTTATCATTTCTTATTAAGTCTAAAATCATTTCTTTCTTAATTTTTTCATCTTGAATATTTTTTAATAAATCTAAAAATTCATTTGTTATAACATTTAATTCCATATTTTGGAATTGAGATATAATATCATAAATTGAATCATTATTTATCTCATTGTTACAACAATCTTCATGACAATCTCTATTATCATCTGAAGAAGATGAAATAAAGCTTTCATTATCTAAAATGTTTATATCTTCATATGAAGATTCTGCTTCTGATTCACCAGAAGTACTATTAGAATTTATGATAATCTTTTCTAAAGTTTCTCTAAGATTATCATCTTTTATTTCATTCAATTTTTTCTTTACCCAGCAAGTTGCTGCTTTATGACCTGGACGGCCACATTTTCTACAAATTATAAAAGATTTTTTATAAAATTTTTCAAAGGGTTTAATTTCCCTTTTCTTATCTCTTTCTATTTTTCTTTCTTCTCTTTTCCTTTTCCTTTTAAAATATTTTTTTGGTTTTTGAGAAGAAGAGTCTTTTCTTTTATTATTTTGGGGAGTAATTCTCTCCATGCCAATTTGATCACAAAATTGGCCTAACTGTCTTTTTTCCATTAAAGACTGTCTTTTAATTTGCTGATTTAGCTTTATTTCATTACATAAAGCTAATCCTTCATTTTTACATATACCTATTAAACTACCATAGGTGTATTCATCATAATTAATATTAATATTATCTTTTCTCAATTTCTGTTTAACTCTTTCTGAAAAGAAATGAGGTAAACCGTCTATAAATTTAGACTTCCAATGAGTACTATTACTCTCTGGTAATTCCATTACCCTGCATAAAAATGTATCTTTATACCATCTAAATGATGTAAGGGTTTTACATTTTAGATTTTGCAAAAGAGTTCTAATATTTTCAGAATTATCAGACCATCTGCCTGTAAAATGTTCCATTATATTGATAGCAAGAGTATACACACTATTCTCTTGACTGATATCATTTTCTTCTTTTACAGAAGAGTAAATTTGTTCTCTGTCTTGGAGGGTTAAATAATTATCCCACCATCCTTTTAATTGACCAGTAAATCCTGCTACTATCATTTTAGCAATAGATTTATCTGTATTTCCATTTGCTTTACATATCGTAGAATACATCATCATTCGATGTATAGTATTAGCTATTTGGGTGTCAGTTTGACCATCTATGTTCCATTCATAGATGTTCTTCCCACTATAAGAATTATTTACTATGTACTCCTGTTCTTCTATTAAGACATCTTGAGGAGTTGGTCTATCATAATAATATTTATTCATGCTAGGTTTATTAGCATATTTATTCTGTAACTTAGCAATTTCTAAGTTTATTTGTTCTTTATAATTTTCTTTATTTGTAGATTTAGAAAATTCTTTTGAAAGAGTATTTATATTTAAACCTTTCATTTTTTCTGAAATAAATTCTAATTTAGTATCTAATAATTTAGATATTTCAGAATTAGATTTTAATTTAAAATCTCTTATTTCAGGAGGGGGTTGAATAGCTGGAACTGCTATAACTTCTCCTGTTTCAAAAACTTTTTTATTTTTTACTAAAGAGGTTATTTCCTCAATTTTTTCTTGGATAGAACCTAATTGTTCTCCTAATATAATTAAACATAAATTTGTATAATTTATATGTTTAAATAATTTATTTAGGTGGAAAATTGTTACTGGTAAAGTATCACCTTCCAGTAATTTTTGAAAAGCTTGGTAATACATTGTTACCTTTTCTTTTTCAATTTTAAAACCTGTTTGGGGAGGGAAAATAGATTTTATTTTCTTTTCTCCTAAATCATATTCTCTGTAAATAGTAGAAATTATACTATTCACATACTTATTAAAGAACCATGGAACAAAATAAATAATACAATTTTGTTCTTCTAATTCTTTATAAAATTCATCTCGAAAATATAGTAATTGTTTTATTTCAAAATTTTTTAAGTACCATTTTCTAAATTCCTCCCATTTAGGATCTTGGAATTCAGAATTTATTTTATCTCTTACCAGGGAACCTGGTCTAAAATCAATTTTTTCTATATTATTCATGATATAGAGAAATCCATTTCTGACTCGGTTAATTCCGGGTCCTGTTGAGGTCTATTAATTCCTCTAACTATATTATCAGAATTAATTCTTAACTCATTAATTCTATTGTTATTTTCAGGATATTTTTCTCTTATTTGAGAAGTTGAAGCTCTAGAAGGACTTCTAACAGTATATCCTAAAGGAGATATATGAAAATTTGATGAAGATAAAGACCTAGTTATTCTAGGTGTAACTTTTTCAAATTGTATTTGAACATTTCCTTCAGTTGTTTGTAAAATTTCTAAAGGATTGTTATCAATATAAGATTGAGATGGGGTATTTTCTTTTAATACCCAATTATCAGGAAAATTTATTTCTTCCCATCTAATTTTTCTTCTAGTGGTAATATTTGACTTACCAAAATTAGTTTCTATAACTATTGTTTCATTTAATGGTTTATCAACCATTTTGCATCTAGGATTCAAAGTATATAATGGTTTGTAATAAATTCTATAACAAACACATATAACTTCTGATCCTGGAGCATAATTGTAACCATTAGTTTTAACATTTAATGTTAAAGCATCTGTGATATTCACATCAGTTAAAGATAATTGTAAATTTGGATAAACATTAAAATAGACTGGACCATGTGCCAGACTAGATTGAACAATACCTATTAAGGATTGTTTCCAATCTAAATTTCTTCCATCTCTTAGAACAGCTATAAAGCTTTCTGGAAGACCTTCTAATGTTAATGGTTTAAAGGCAATTTGCACTAAACCTATATGAATGAATTTATATTCATTATTCTTATATCTGATTATTTCTCTGTTATTTAAGAGTTTCATTATCATATCCTCTTTATTAAGAGATATTGTTGATTCAGTAGTTCTAACTACTTGTTTAAAACTTAATTTTTCCATATAACCATATTTATAAATTTGGTTATAATTAATTTTTGGAATTGTCCATTGATTTAATAAATCAAGATTGTGAGGAATATCATATTCTTCCTCAATACTATTTTTAATTGTATCTTTATTTTTAATAATATTCATAAACAAACTTAAAGTGTTGATTCCCCAAAGACACTAATTATTCACCATGGCTCTGATACCATAAATACAGGATCAGAGACCGGGTATCTTTCGATCTCTTATTAATAATCCATTAAAAATTAAAAATTAAAAATTTTTCTTGATTTTCTGAAATATATATGAATAGGCCATATGGATGTTTTACCCATACTTAACTGTCATCATTGAATAGTATATGGTCAGTACAGGCCACGCCCTAAAAACGCCTTCAATCATCAAAACGGCTAAAACGGGCTACCATAATTCGACCACTGCGCATATTCACATGCCTGTTTAGTATGGAACCAGCCCAGAAACACTCATACATATTTCAAAAATTTCAGACTTTTTTTTTTTTTTTTTTGAGACATGGATTACAACTAGGTCATGGTATGAATCAACACTTTAGGAGTTTAGCCTTTCATTAGGCTAAAATTATAAAAATAAAATAGTAAAGAAATAATGAATTGTACCTGGAGTATGAAGTACTTAAAAACTTCAAAGATTTTTATTATCGAATATTTTACAAGTGAAAGAGAGGGTTTTTTATCAGTGGTTTTTTTTTTCTCTGGGAAAAAAATTACAACAAGAGAAATGTTTTTTTGCAGGAATTGAAAAACTTCTATTTTTCAATAACATTAGTTAATTGAAAAAACTAATGTTAAAAAATTAGTGGTCTAAAAATAATTAAGTGAAAGAGATAATAATCTCTTGTGCTTAATTTTATTTGCAGGAATGGATCCTCCATGGCGAGGAGGAAAGAAGAGCCAATCCTCCAATAGAGGAAGAGGCAGAAATTCTCATAATAATTCTGAAATAATTATTGGTCAATTTGGCCAAAAGAGGCTAATAGCTTCCAATATTGCTAATATAGCAAATTCATCCAGTAATACTGGAAAAAATCGATTTAATGATCCTGAATACCAGGAATTCCTAGCTTTCAAAGCAGCTAAGGAAAAAGGAAGTAATACTTCCTATTCAATTGTTACTCAATCAGAAGAATCTGATGAAAGTTCTTATGATCAAAATCCTTATAAGGAGATAATTTTACTCCTTGATAATAAACAGCTTAAATGGAAAGATAATCCATGGACCTTAATGGAAAGGTTTTTCGATACTGGATCATATCCAGCTGGAATTTATAAATCAAGATTCGTTTATGAATCAATTTTAAGAGCAACCGAATCTGCTCAAATTTTCCATCATAATTCTGGAAATGCTAAGGTTTTTACCTATAGCAAAATAATTATTAAAAGGATAATATCCTTAGAAGATTGGGGAAATTCTCCATTAAAAGAAAAAGAGATGAGTCATCCAGAATCTGGTGCTCTTATCAAATTTAATTATTGGGATTATATTGAAGCTTTCAATAAAGCTTTTCTATATCAAAATCCAATGAAGAAACATTCTTGGTTCTTCAAGATATGTCCTCAAGTTTATAACCAGGATATACCTAATTGGTTTTTAAAATGGTGGATTTCCTATGGAACATCTGTAAAAATTTTACCAGAATCCTTTAAAGGATACTATAATAAATGGGTTGAATTATCTCCCAGAATAATCGAAGCTACTCATAATAATGAGTTAATTGAAGGAATGCCTTCTCTATTTTTCTTTATGGAATTTGGAATTCCATGGATATGGAGATGGTCTTCAGAAGTTGGTCATACCACTCAAAATATTCCATGTTTAAGAAGAATTTTCTATACAAAATTTTGGAAAAAATTGACTTCAAAAAATAAAGAAGGAGTCATAGAAGGTCAAGAGACCATTGATCAAATCGAATCAACTCTGGACCTGTATCAAAAACAAATTCAGGTTCAATCTCAAAGAGAATCTCCTAGCCCATTTCAACAAATTGCTAGGAAGATATCAATTAAAGAAGGAAAGGATCTTTCCAGAAAAGATTTACTGGAAAAATACTTTGCAGCCATGGAAGAAGATTTAATAAAAAACTTCCAACCAGGGCAATCTTCATCGCAATACTCTTCAAATCCATCTTCTAATCAAGAAGAAGAAGAAGATACAATGTTAGCAGGTTATTCTCAAAATCCAGAAGATGATGTCATGGATGAGGTCACAATAAAGGCCAAAACAAAATTGGAAATGTTAAAGAAGAAAATAATTGAATCAATTGACGATGAGGACGAAATTATGGGTCCCAGATCACATGCGTCTGATTAAAGGAGAATCAATAATTCAAAAAGTTGGGTAGTGGTACAATAATTAAAGCCAGCTGCCCAGACAAATGGAATCTCTTTTGGACACAATTGTCCAGATAATTGATGTATAATTATTACTTTTACTGTTGTTCTTTTGTTTGTTTTTTAGAACTCCCATTATAAAAGGAGTAGTAGGGTTTTGTTTAGAGGGAGAGATCAGAAAACCACTGATAAAAAACCCTCTCTTTCACTTGTAAAATATTCGATAATAAAAATCTTTGAAGTTTTTAAGTACTTCATACTCCAGGTACAATTCATTATTTCTTTACTATTTTATTTTTATAATTTTAGCCTAATGAAAGGCTAAACTCCTAAAGTGTTGATTCATACCATGACCTAGTTGTAATCCATGTCTCAAAAAAAAAAAAAAAAAAAAAAAAAAGTCTGAAATTTTTGAAATATGTATGAGTGTTTCTGGGCTGGTTCCATACTAAACAGGCATGTGAATATGCGTAGTGGTCGAATTATGGTAGCCCGTTTTAGCCGTTTTGATGATTGAAGGCGTTTTTAGGGCGTGGCCTGTACTGACCATATACTATTCAATGATGACAGTTAAGTATGGGTAAAACATCCATATGGCCTATTCATATATATTTCAGAAAATCAAGAAAAATTTTTAATTTTTAATTTTTAATGGATTATTAATAAGAGATCGAAAGATACCCGGTCTCTGATCCTGTATTTATGGTATCAGAGCCATGGTGAATAATTAGTGTCTTTGGGGAATCAACACTTTAAGTTTGTTTATGAATATTATTAAAAATAAAGATACAATTAAAAATAGTATTGAGGAAGAATATGATATTCCTCACAATCTTGATTTATTAAATCAATGGACAATTCCAAAAATTAATTATAACCAAATTTATAAATATGGTTATATGGAAAAATTAAGTTTTAAACAAGTAGTTAGAACTACTGAATCAACAATATCTCTTAATAAAGAGGATATGATAATGAAACTCTTAAATAACAGAGAAATAATCAGATATAAGAATAATGAATATAAATTCATTCATATAGGTTTAGTGCAAATTGCCTTTAAACCATTAACATTAGAAGGTCTTCCAGAAAGCTTTATAGCTGTTCTAAGAGATGGAAGAAATTTAGATTGGAAACAATCCTTAATAGGTATTGTTCAATCTAGTCTGGCACATGGTCCAGTCTATTTTAATGTTTATCCAAATTTACAATTATCTTTAACTGATGTGAATATCACAGATGCTTTAACATTAAATGTTAAAACTAATGGTTACAATTATGCTCCAGGATCAGAAGTTATATGTGTTTGTTATAGAATTTATTACAAACCATTATATACTTTGAATCCTAGATGCAAAATGGTTGATAAACCATTAAATGAAACAATAGTTATAGAAACTAATTTTGGTAAGTCAAATATTACCACTAGAAGAAAAATTAGATGGGAAGAAATAAATTTTCCTGATAATTGGGTATTAAAAGAAAATACCCCATCTCAATCTTATATTGATAACAATCCTTTAGAAATTTTACAAACAACTGAAGGAAATGTTCAAATACAATTTGAAAAAGTTACACCTAGAATAACTAGGTCTTTATCTTCATCAAATTTTCATATATCTCCTTTAGGATATACTGTTAGAAGTCCTTCTAGAGCTTCAACTTCTCAAATAAGAGAAAAATATCCTGAAAATAACAATAGAATTAATGAGTTAAGAATTAATTCTGATAATATAGTTAGAGGAATTAATAGACCTCAACAGGACCCGGAATTAACCGAGTCAGAAATGGATTTCTCTATATCATGAATAATATAGAAAAAATTGATTTTAGACCAGGTTCCCTGGTAAGAGATAAAATAAATTCTGAATTCCAAGATCCTAAATGGGAGGAATTTAGAAAATGGTACTTAAAAAATTTTGAAATAAAACAATTACTATATTTTCGAGATGAATTTTATAAAGAATTAGAAGAACAAAATTGTATTATTTATTTTGTTCCATGGTTCTTTAATAAGTATGTGAATAGTATAATTTCTACTATTTACAGAGAATATGATTTAGGAGAAAAGAAAATAAAATCTATTTTCCCTCCCCAAACAGGTTTTAAAATTGAAAAAGAAAAGGTAACAATGTATTACCAAGCTTTTCAAAAATTACTGGAAGGTGATACTTTACCAGTAACAATTTTCCACCTAAATAAATTATTTAAACATATAAATTATACAAATTTATGTTTAATTATATTAGGAGAACAATTAGGTTCTATCCAAGAAAAAATTGAGGAAATAACCTCTTTAGTAAAAAATAAAAAAGTTTTTGAAACAGGAGAAGTTATAGCAGTTCCAGCTATTCAACCCCCTCCTGAAATAAGAGATTTTAAATTAAAATCTAATTCTGAAATATCTAAATTATTAGATACTAAATTAGAATTTATTTCAGAAAAAATGAAAGGTTTAAATATAAATACCCTTTCAAAAGAATTTTCTAAATCTACAAATAAAGAAAATTATAAAGAACAAATAAACTTAGAAATTGCTAAGTTACAGAATAAATATGCTAATAAACCTAGCATGAATAAATATTATTATGATAGACCAACTCCTCAAGATGTCTTAATAGAAGAACAGGAGTACATAGTAAATAATTCTTATAGTGGGAAGAACATCTATGAATGGAACATAGATGGTCAAACTGACACCCAAATAGCTAATACTATACATCGAATGATGATGTATTCTACGATATGTAAAGCAAATGGAAATACAGATAAATCTATTGCTAAAATGATAGTAGCAGGATTTACTGGTCAATTAAAAGGATGGTGGGATAATTATTTAACCCTCCAAGACAGAGAACAAATTTACTCTTCTGTAAAAGAAGAAAATGATATCAGTCAAGAGAATAGTGTGTATACTCTTGCTATCAATATAATGGAACATTTTACAGGCAGATGGTCTGATAATTCTGAAAATATTAGAACTCTTTTGCAAAATCTAAAATGTAAAACCCTTACATCATTTAGATGGTATAAAGATACATTTTTATGCAGGGTAATGGAATTACCAGAGAGTAATAGTACTCATTGGAAGTCTAAATTTATAGACGGTTTACCTCATTTCTTTTCAGAAAGAGTTAAACAGAAATTGAGAAAAGATAATATTAATATTAATTATGATGAATACACCTATGGTAGTTTAATAGGTATATGTAAAAATGAAGGATTAGCTTTATGTAATGAAATAAAGCTAAATCAGCAAATTAAAAGACAGTCTTTAATGGAAAAAAGACAGTTAGGCCAATTTTGTGATCAATTTGGCATGGAGAGAATTACTCCCCAAAATAATAAAAGAAAAGACTCTTCTTCTCAAAAACCAAAAAAATATTTTAAAAGGAAAAGGAAAAGAGAAGAAAGAAAAATAGAAAGAGATAAGAAAAGGGAAATTAAACCCTTTGAAAAATTTTATAAAAAATCTTTTATAATTTGTAGAAAATGTGGCCGTCCAGGTCATAAAGCAGCAACTTGCTGGGTAAAGAAAAAATTGAATGAAATAAAAGATGATAATCTTAGAGAAACTTTAGAAAAGATTATCATAAATTCTAATAGTACTTCTGATGAATCAGAAGCAGAATCTTCATATGAAGATATAAACATTTTAGATAATGAAAGCTTTATTTCATCTTCTTCAGATGATAATAGAGATTGTCATGAAGATTGTTGTAACAATGAGATAAATAATGATTCAATTTATGATATTATATCTCAATTCCAAAATATGGAATTAAATGTTATAACAAATGAATTTTTAGATTTATTAAAAAATATTCAAGATGAAAAAATTAAGAAAGAAATGATTTTAGACTTAATAAGAAATGATAAAGGTGAATCATCTTCATCTAATAAAAATTTTCAACCTTATACTTTTGCTGAGGTTAAGAATCAATTGAATAAAAGAAATCAACTAAATAAACAGGTTGGTATTGAAGAATTAAAAATTGAGATTAATAATCTTAAAATAGAAATTAATAATCTTAGAAATAACAATAATAATTTAGAAGAAAGAATTATTAATTTAGAAAAAAGAAGATTGAAAATTAATGATGTAAATTTTCCAAAACTTCAATTAGAAAATTATTTAAAACAAATAGAAGAAATAACTTCTCAGAAATGGCATATTAAAGTCAAATTAATGATTGATAAACAATTTTCCAAAGAATTTACTGCTCTTTTAGATAGTGGAGCAGATTTAAATTGTATTCAAGAAGGATTAATCCCTTCAAGATATTTTCATAAAACCACCCAGAAATTAGGGTCTGCTGGTGGAAAACCATTACAGATAAGTTATAAGCTTCCCAATGCTTATATCTGTAATAATAATAAATGTATTCCTAATAGTTTTATTCTTGTTAAAGATTTAACAAGTCAAGTAATACTTGGATCACCATTTTTTAGAAAAATATTTCCTTTAACAAAAGTGGATGAAAAAATTATAAAAGGAACATTTCAAGGTGAAGAAATATCATTTGAATTTGTTTCTGAACCAATCACTAGAATCATCAATAATATGATTGATGATTTAATTAAAGCAAAAATAAACCAAATAGAATTTTTAAAACAAGAAATAAATGAATTAACTATTTCAGAAAATTTAAAAAATCCTAAATTAAAGGATAAAATAAAATTGATTCAAAATAAGTTTTCTTTACAAATATGTAATGATCACCCAAATGCTTTTTGGGATAGAAAGAAACATATTGTTTCACTTCCTTATGAGGAAGATTTTAATGAAAGACAAATTCCTACCAAGGCTAGACCTTGCCAAATGAATTCTGAATATTTAGAATTATGTAAAAAGGAAATAGAATCCTTAATAAATAAAGGATTAATTAGAAAATCTAAGTCTCCTTGGTCATGTACAGCGTTTTATGTTAATAAACATGCTGAGCAGGAAAGAGGAGTTCCTAGATTGGTTATAAATTATAAACCACTTAATAAAGTGTTAAAATGGATTAGATATCCAATACCTAATAAAAAGGATTTATTGGATAGACTGCATGATGCAGTTATATTTTCTAAATTTGATCTAAAATCTGGATACTGGCAGGTTCAAATTAATGAATCTGACAGATATAAGACAGCATTTACAGTTCCATTTGGACATTATGAATGGAATGTAATGCCTTTTGGGTTAAAAAATGCACCCAGTGAATTTCAAAATATAATGAATGATATATTCATTCCTTATTCAAATTTTATCATTGTATATATCGATGATATATTAATATTTTCAAAAAATATAGAAATGCATTTTCAGCATTTAGAAATCTTTAAAAATATTATTATAAAGAATGGTTTAGTAATTTCTAGACCTAAAATGATGCTTTTTCAAACTAATGTTAGATTCATTGGTCATAATATTGATAAAGGAGTTATAATTCCAATACATAGAAGTATTGAATTTGCTTCTAAATTTCCTGATGAAATTTTAGATAAAACTCAATTACAAAGGTTTCTTGGGAGTTTAAATTATATTTCTCCTTATTATGAAAATCTTGCAAAGGATACAGCTATCTTGTATGATAGGTTAAAAAAGAATCCTAGGTATTGGTCAAACGATCATACTAAGGCAATACAAAAAATTAAACATAAGGTTCAAAATCTTCCATGTTTGAATCTTGCTAACCCAAATTGGGAAAAAATAGTTGAAACTGATGCTAGTGACATTGGTTATGGAGGAATTCTTAAACAAGTTTCTCCAAACAATAAACAAGAATATTTGGTTAGATTCCATTCTGGAAAATGGAATAATAGTCAAAAAAATTACGCAACTATTGCAAAAGAAGTTTTAGCAATAGTAAAATGTGTTTTAAAATTTCAAGATGATTTATATAATCAAAAATTTATAATAAAAACTGATTGTCAGGCAGCTAAATTTATGTTTGACAAAGATTTTAAACATAATGTTTCTAAACAAATGTTTGCAAGGTGGCAAGCTCATTTAGCCCCTTTTGATTTTGAAATAATCTATAAAAAAGGATCTGATAATAGTTTACCAGATTTCTTGACGAGAGAATTTCTCGATTCTATTTTGCAGAATTAATGGGAATTAAAGGACCATTGAAAATTGCAATGGGAAATATTCGAAGACAAATTGATTTTGAATATAGGATGAGGATGAGACATGCTTTAAGAATAGCAGAATATAATATGGACTATTCTTTACATCCTCAAGAAAAAAATTTTCTTATAGCAAATGAATGGAATCAATACTATATTTTTAAGAATCGAATAAAGATTCTTCAAGAAAAAGAGATAATAATCTCTTGTGCTTAATTTTATTTGCAGGAATGGATCCTCCATGGCGAGGAGGAAAGAAGAGCCAATCCTCCAATAGAGGAAGAGGCAGAAATTCTCATAATAATTCTGAAATAATTATTGGTCAATTTGGCCAAAAGAGGCTAATAGCTTCCAATATTGCTAATATAGCAAATTCATCCAGTAATACTGGAAAAAATCGATTTAATGATCCTGAATACCAGGAATTCCTAGCTTTCAAAGCAGCTAAGGAAAAAGGAAGTAATACTTCCTATTCAATTGTTACTCAATCAGAAGAATCTGATGAAAGTTCTTATGATCAAAATCCTTATAAGGAGATAATTTTACTCCTTGATAATAAACAGCTTAAATGGAAAGATAATCCATGGACCTTAATGGAAAGGTTTTTCGATACTGGATCATATCCAGCTGGAATTTATAAATCAAGATTCGTTTATGAATCAATTTTAAGAGCAACCGAATCTGCTCAAATTTTCCATCATAATTCTGGAAATGCTAAGGTTTTTACCTATAGCAAAATAATTATTAAAAGGATAATATCCTTAGAAGATTGGGGAAATTCTCCATTAAAAGAAAAAGAGATGAGTCATCCAGAATCTGGTGCTCTTATCAAATTTAATTATTGGGATTATATTGAAGCTTTCAATAAAGCTTTTCTATATCAAAATCCAATGAAGAAACATTCTTGGTTCTTCAAGATATGTCCTCAGGTTTATAACCAGGATATACCTAATTGGTTTTTAAAATGGTGGATTTCCTATGGAACATCTGTAAAAATTTTACCAGAATCCTTTAAAGGATACTATAATAAATGGGTTGAATTATCTCCCAGAATAATCGAAGCTACTCATAATAATGAGTTAATTGAAGGAATGCCTTCTCTATTTTTCTTTATGGAATTTGGAATTCCATGGATATGGAGATGGTCTTCAGAAGTTGGTCATACCACTCAAAATATTCCATGTTTAAGAAGAATTTTCTATACAAAATTTTGGAAAAAATTGACTTCAAAAAATAAAGAAGGAGTCATAGAAGGTCAAGAGACCATTGATCAAATCGAATCAACTCTGGACCTGTATCAAAAACAAATTCAGGTTCAATCTCAAAGAGAATCTCCTAGCCCATTTCAACAAATTGCTAGGAAGATATCAATTAAAGAAGGAAAGGATCTTTCCAGAAAAGATTTACTGGAAAAATACTTTGCAGCCATGGAAGAAGATTTAATAAAAAACTTCCAACCAGGGCAATCTTCATCGCAATACTCTTCAAATCCATCTTCTAATCAAGAAGAAGAAGAAGATACAATGTTAGCAGGTTATTCTCAAAATCCAGAAGATGATGTCATGGATGAGGTCACAATAAAGGCCAAAACAAAATTGGAAATGTTAAAGAAGAAAATAATTGAATCAATTGACGATGAGGACGAAATTATGGGTCCCAGATCACATGCGTCTGATTAAAGGAGAATCAATAATTCAAAAAGTTGGGTAGTGGTACAATAATTAAAGCCAGCTGCCCAGACAAATGGAATCTCTTTTGGACACAATTGTCCAGATAATTGATGTATAATTATTACTTTTACTGTTGTTCTTTTGTTTGTTTTTTAGAACTCCCATTATAAAAGGAGTAGTAGGGTTTTGTTTAGAGGTAGAGATCAGAAAACCACTGATAAAAAACCCTCTCTTTCACTTGTAAAATATTCGATAATAAAAATCTTTGAAGTTTTTAAGTACTTCATACTCCAGGTACAATTCATTATTTCTTTACTATTTTATTTTTATAATTTTAGCCTAATGAAAGGCTAAACTCCTAAAGTGTTGATTCATACCATGACCTAGTTGTAATCCATGTCTCAAAAAAAAAAAAAAAAAAAAAAAAAAAAAGTCTGAAATTTTTGAAATATGTATGAGTGTTTCTGGGCTGGTTCCATACTAAACAGGCATGTGAATATGCGTAGTGGTCGAATTATGGTAGCCCGTTTTAGCCGTTTTGATGATTGAAGGCGTTTTTAGGGCGTGGCCTGTACTGACCATATACTATTCAATGATGACAGTTAAGTATGGGTAAAACATCCATATGGCCTATTCATATATATTTCAGAAAATCAAGAAAAATTTTTAATTTTTAATTTTTAATGGATTATTAATAAGAGATCGAAAGATACCCGGTCTCTGATCCTGTATTTATGGTATCATATATATTTCAGAAAATCAAGAAAAATTTTTAATTTTTAATTTTTAATGGATTATTAATAAGAGATCGAAAGATACCCGGTCTCTGATCCTGTATTTATGGTATCAGAGCCATGGTGAATAATTAGTGTCTTTGGGGAATCAACACTTTAAGTTTGTTTATGAATATTATTAAAAATAAAGATACAATTAAAAATAGTATTGAGGAAGAATATGATATTCCTCACAATCTTGATTTATTAAATCAATGGACAATTCCAAAAATTAATTATAACCAAATTTATAAATATGGTTATATGAAAAAATTAAGTTTTAAACAAGTAGTTAGAACTACTGAATCAACTATATCTCTTAATAAAGAGGATATGATAATGAAACTCTTAAATAACAGAGAAATAATCAGATATAAGAATAATGAATATAAATTCATTCATATAGGTTTAGTGCAAATTGCCTTTAAACCATTAACATTAGAAGGTCTTCCAGAAAGCTTTATCGCTGTTCTAAGAGATGGAAGAAATTTAGATTGGAAACAATCCTTAATAGGTATTGTTCAATCTAGTCTGGCACATGGTCCAGTCTATTTTAATGTTTATCCAAATTTACAATTATCTTTAACTGATGTGAATATCACAGATGCTTTAACATTAAATGTTAAAACTAATGGTTACAATTATGCTCCAGGATCAGAAGTTATATGTGTTTGTTATAGAATTTATTACAAACCATTATATACTTTGAATCCTAGATGCAAAATGGTTGATAAACCATTAAATGAAACAATAGTTATAGAAACTAATTTTGGTAAGTCAAATATTACCACTAGAAGAAAAATTAGATGGGAAGAAATAAATTTTCCTGATAATTGGGTATTAAAAGAAAATACCCCATCTCAATCTTATATTGATAACAATCCTTTAGAAATTTTACAAACAACTGAAGGAAATGTTCAAATACAATTTGAAAAAGTTACACCTAGAATAACTAGGTCTTTATCTTCATCAAATTTTCATATATCTCCTTTAGGATATACTGTTAGAAGTCCTTCTAGAGCTTCAACTTCTCAAATAAGAGAAAAATATCCTGAAAATAACAATAGAATTAATGAGTTAAGAATTAATTCTGATAATATAGTTAGAGGAATTAATAGACCTCAACAGGACCCGGAATTAACCGAGTCAGAAATGGATTTCTCTATATCATGAATAATATAGAAAAAATTGATTTTAGACCAGGTTCCCTGGTAAGAGATAAAATAAATTCTGAATTCCAAGATCCTAAATGGGAGGAATTTAGAAAATGGTACTTAAAAAATTTTGAAATAAAACAATTACTATATTTTCGAGATGAATTTTATAAAGAATTAGAAGAACAAAATTGTATTATTTATTTTGTTCCATGGTTCTTTAATAAGTATGTGAATAGTATAATTTCTACTATTTACAGAGAATATGATTTAGGAGAAAAGAAAATAAAATCTATTTTCCCTCCCCAAACAGGTTTTAAAATTGAAAAAGAAAAGGTAACAATGTATTACCAAGCTTTTCAAAAATTACTGGAAGGTGATACTTTACCAGTAACAATTTTCCACCTAAATAAATTATTTAAACATATAAATTATACAAATTTATGTTTAATTATATTAGGAGAACAATTAGGTTCTATCCAAGAAAAAATTGAGGAAATAACCTCTTTAGTAAAAAATAAAAAAGTTTTTGAAACAGGAGAAGTTATAGCAGTTCCAGCTATTCAACCCCCTCCTGAAATAAGAGATTTTAAATTAAAATCTAATTCTGAAATATCTAAATTATTAGATACTAAATTAGAATTTATTTCAGAAAAAATGAAAGGTTTAAATATAAATACTCTTTCAAAAGAATTTTCTAAATCTACAAATAAAGAAAATTATAAAGAACAAATAAACTTAGAAATTGCTAAGTTACAGAATAAATATGCTAATAAACCTAGCATGAATAAATATTATTATGATAGACCAACTCCTCAAGATGTCTTAATAGAAGAACAGGAGTACATAGTAAATAATTCTTATAGTGGGAAGAACATCTATGAATGGAACATAGATGGTCAAACTGACACCCAAATAGCTAATACTATACATCGAATGATGATGTATTCTACGATATGTAAAGCAAATGGAAATACAGATAAATCTATTGCTAAAATGATAGTAGCAGGATTTACTGGTCAATTAAAAGGATGGTGGGATAATTATTTAACCCTCCAAGACAGAGAACAAATTTACTCTTCTGTAAAAGAAGAAAATGATATCAGTCAAGAGAATAGTGTGTATACTCTTGCTATCAATATAATGGAACATTTTACAGGCAGATGGTCTGATAATTCTGAAAATATTAGAACTCTTTTGCAAAATCTAAAATGTAAAACCCTTACATCATTTAGATGGTATAAAGATACATTTTTATGCAGGGTAATGGAATTACCAGAGAGTAATAGTACTCATTGGAAGTCTAAATTTATAGACGGTTTACCTCATTTCTTTTCAGAAAGAGTTAAACAGAAATTGAGAAAAGATAATATTAATATTAATTATGATGAATACACCTATGGTAGTTTAATAGGTATATGTAAAAATGAAGGATTAGCTTTATGTAATGAAATAAAGCTAAATCAGCAAATTAAAAGACAGTCTTTAATGGAAAAAAGACAGTTAGGCCAATTTTGTGATCAATTTGGCATGGAGAGAATTACTCCCCAAAATAATAAAAGAAAAGACTCTTCTTCTCAAAAACCAAAAAAATATTTTAAAAGGAAAAGGAAAAGAGAAGAAAGAAAAATAGAAAGAGATAAGAAAAGGGAAATTAAACCCTTTGAAAAATTTTATAAAAAATCTTTTATAATTTGTAGAAAATGTGGCCGTCCAGGTCATAAAGCAGCAACTTGCTGGGTAAAGAAAAAATTGAATGAAATAAAAGATGATAATCTTAGAGAAACTTTAGAAAAGATTATCATAAATTCTAATAGTACTTCTGATGAATCAGAAGCAGAATCTTCATATGAAGATATAAACATTTTAGATAATGAAAGCTTTATTTCATCTTCTTCAGATGATAATAGAGATTGTCATGAAGATTGTTGTAACAATGAGATAAATAATGATTCAATTTATGATATTATATCTCAATTCCAAAATATGGAATTAAATGTTATAACAAATGAATTTTTAGATTTATTAAAAAATATTCAAGATGAAAAAATTAAGAAAGAAATGATTTTAGACTTAATAAGAAATGATAAAGGTGAATCATCTTCATCTAATAAAAATTTTCAACCTTATACTTTTGCTGAGGTTAAGAATCAATTGAATAAAAGAAATCAACTAAATAAACAGGTTGGTATTGAAGAATTAAAAATTGAGATTAATAATCTTAAAATAGAAATTAATAATCTTAGAAATAACAATAATAATTTAGAAGAAAGAATTATTAATTTAGAAAAAAGAAGATTGGAAATTAATGATGTAAATTTTCCAAAACTTCAATTAGAAAATTATTTAAAACAAATAGAAGAAATAACTTCTCAGAAATGGCATATTAAAGTCAAATTAATGATTGATAAACAATTTTCCAAAGAATTTACTGCTCTTTTAGATAGTGGAGCAGATTTAAATTGTATTCAAGAAGGATTAATCCCTTCAAGATATTTTCATAAAACCACCCAGAAATTAGGGTCTGCTGGTGGAAAACCATTACAGATAAGTTATAAGCTTCCCAATGCTTATATCTGTAATAATAATAAATGTATTCCTAATAGTTTTATTCTTGTTAAAGATTTAACAAGTCAAGTAATACTTGGATCACCATTTTTTAGAAAAATATTTCCTTTAACAAAAGTGGATGAAAAAATTATAAAAGGAACATTTCAAGGTGAAGAAATATCCTTTGAATTTGTTTCTGAACCAATCACTAGAATCATCAATAATATGATTGATGATTTAATTAAAGCAAAAATAAACCAAATAGAATTTTTAAAACAAGAAATAAATGAATTAACTATTTCAGAAAATTTAAAAAATCCTAAATTAAAGGATAAAATAAAATTGATTCAAAATAAGTTTTCTTTACAAATATGTAATGATCACCCAAATGCTTTTTGGGATAGAAAGAAACATATTGTTTCACTTCCTTATGAGGAAGATTTTAATGAAAGACAAATTCCTACCAAGGCTAGACCTTGCCAAATGAATTCTGAATATTTAGAATTATGTAAAAAGGAAATAGAATCCTTAATAAATAAATGATTAATTAGAAAATCTAAGTCTCCTTGGTCATGTACAGCGTTTTATGTTAATAAACATGCTGAGCAGGAAAGAGGAGTTCCTAGATTGGTTATAAATTATAAACCACTTAATAAAGTGTTAAAATGGATTAGATATCCAATACCTAATAAAAAGGATTTATTGGATAGACTGCATGATGCAGTTATATTTTCTAAATTTGATCTAAAATCTGGATACTGGCAGGTTCAAATTAATGAATCTGACAGATATAAGACATCATTTACAGTTCCATTTGGACATTATGAATGGAATGTAATGCCTTTTGGGTTAAAAAATGCACCCAGTGAATTTCAAAATATAATGAATGATATATTCATTCCTTATTCAAATTTTATCATTGTATATATCGATGATATATTAATATTTTCAAAAAATATAGAAATGCATTTTCAGCATTTAGAAATCTTTAAAAATATTATTATAAAGAATGGTTTAGTAATTTCTAGACCTAAAATGATGCTTTTTCAAACTAATGTTAGATTCATTGGTCATAATATTGATAAAGGAGTTATAATTCCAATACATAGAAGTATTGAATTTGCTTCTAAATTTCCTGATGAAATTTTAGATAAAACTCAATTACAAAGGTTTCTTGGGAGTTTAAATTATATTTCTCCTTATTATGAAAATCTTGCAAAGGATACAGCTATCTTGTATGATAGGTTAAAAAAGAATCCTAGGTATTGGTCAAACGATCATACTAAGGCAATACAAAAAATTAAACATAAGGTTCAAAATCTTCCATGTTTGAATCTTGCTAACCCAAATTGGGAAAAAATAGTTGAAACTGATGCTAGTGACATTGGTTATGGAGGAATTCTTAAACAAGTTTCTTCAAACAATAAACAAGAATATTTGGTTAGATTCCATTCTGGAAAATGGAATAATAGTCAAAAAAATTACGCAACTATTGCAAAAGAAGTTTTAGCAATAGTAAAATGTGTTTTAAAATTTCAAGATGATTTATATAATCAAAAATTTATAATAAAAACTGATTGTCAGGCAGCTAAATTTATGTTTGACAAAGATTTTAAACATAATGTTTCTAAACAAATGTTTGCAAGGTGGCAAGCTCATTTAGCCCCTTTTGATTTTGAAATAATCTATAAAAAAGGATCTGATAATAGTTTACCAGATTTCTTGACGAGAGAATTTCTCGATTCTATTTTGCAGAATTAATGGGAATTAAAGGACCATTGAAAATTGCAATGGGAAATATTCGAAGACAAATTGATTTTGAATATAGGATGAGGATGAGACATGCTTTAAGAATAGCAGAATATAATATGGACTATTCTTTACATCCTCAAGAAAAAAATTTTCTTATAGCAAATGAATGGAATCAATACTATATTTTTAAGAATCGAATAAAGATTCTTCAAGAAAAAGAGATAATAATCTCTTGTGCTTAATTTTATTTGCAGGAATGGATCCTCCATGGCGAGGAGGAAAGAAGAGCCAATCCTCCAATAGAGGAAGAGGCAGAAATTCTCATAATAATTCTGAAATAATTATTGGTCAATTTGGCCAAAAGAGGCTAATAGCTTCCAATATTGCTAATATAGCAAATTCATCCAGTAATACTGGAAAAAATCGATTTAATGATCCTGAATACCAGGAATTCCTAGCTTTCAAAGCAGCTAAGGAAAAAGGAAGTAATACTTCCTATTCAATTGTTACTCAATCAGAAGAATCTGATGAAAGTTCTTATGATCAAAATCCTTATAAGGAGATAATTTTACTCCTTGATAATAAACAGCTTAAATGGAAAGATAATCCATGGACCTTAATGGAAAGGTTTTTCGATACTGGATCATATCCAGCTGGAATTTATAAATCAAGATTCGTTTATGAATCAATTTTAAGAGCAACCGAATCTGCTCAAATTTTCCATCATAATTCTGGAAATGCTAAGGTTTTTACCTATAGCAAAATAATTATTAAAAGGATAATATCCTTAGAAGATTGGGGAAATTCTCCATTAAAAGAAAAAGAGATGAGTCATCCAGAATCTGGTGCTCTTATCAAATTTAATTATTGGGATTATATTGAAGCTTTCAATAAAGCTTTTCTATATCAAAATCCAATGAAGAAACATTCTTGGTTCTTCAAGATATGTCCTCAGGTTTATAACCAGGATATACCTAATTGGTTTTTAAAATGGTGGATTTCCTATGGAACATCTGTAAAAATTTTACCAGAATCCTTTAAAGGATACTATAATAAATGGGTTGAATTATCTCCCAGAATAATCGAAGCTACTCATAATAATGAGTTAATTGAAGGAATGCCTTCTCTATTTTTCTTTATGGAATTTGGAATTCCATGGATATGGAGATGGTCTTCAGAAGTTGGTCATACCACTCAAAATATTCCATGTTTAAGAAGAATTTTCTATACAAAATTTTGGAAAAAATTGACTTCAAAAAATAAAGAAGGAGTCATAGAAGGTCAAGAGACCATTGATCAAATCGAATCAACTCTGGACCTGTATCAAAAACAAATTCAGGTTCAATCTCAAAGAGAATCTCCTAGCCCATTTCAACAAATTGCTAGGAAGATATCAATTAAAGAAGGAAAGGATCTTTCCAGAAAAGATTTACTGGAAAAATACTTTGCAGCCATGGAAGAAGATTTAATAAAAAACTTCCAACCAGGGCAATCTTCATCGCAATACTCTTCAAATCCATCTTCTAATCAAGAAGAAGAAGAAGATACAATGTTAGCAGGTTATTCTCAAAATCCAGAAGATGATGTCATGGATGAGGTCACAATAAAGGCCAAAACAAAATTGGAAATGTTAAAGAAGAAAATAATTGAATCAATTGACGATGAGGACGAAATTATGGGTCCCAGATCACATGCGTCTGATTAAAGGAGAATCAATAATTCAAAAAGTTGGGTAGTGGTACAATAATTAAAGCCAGCTGCCCAGACAAATGGAATCTCTTTTGGACACAATTGTCCAGATAATTGATGTATAATTATTACTTTTACTGTTGTTCTTTTGTTTGTTTTTTAGAACTCCCATTATAAAAGGAGTAGTAGGGTTTTGTTTAGAGGGAGAGATCAGAAAATCACTGATAAAAAACCCTCTCTTTCACTTGTAAAATATTCGATAATAAAAATCTTTGAAGTTTTTAAGTACTTCATACTCCAGGTACAATTCATTATTTCTTTACTATTTTATTTTTATAATTTTAGCCTAATAAAAGGCTAAACTCCTAAAGTGTTGATTCATACCATGACCTAGTTGTAATCCATGTCTCAAAAAAAAAAAAAAAAAAAAAAAAAGTCTGAAATTTTTGAAATATGTATGAGTGTTTCTGGGCTGGTTCCATACTAAACAGGCATGTGAATATGCGTAGTGGTCGAATTATGGTAGCCCGTTTTAGCCGTTTTGATGATTGAAGGCGTTTTTAGGGCGTGGCCTTTACTGACCATATACTATTCAATGATGACAGTTAAGTATGGGTAAAACATCCATATGGCCTATTCATATATATTTCAGAAAATCAAGAAAAATTTTTAATTTTTAATTTTTAATGGATTATTAATAAGAGATCGAAAGATACCCGGTCTCTGATCCTGTATTGAAAAATTCAAAAGTGAAAGAGAAGCTTTCAATATGTATTTATGGTATCAGAGCCATGGTGAATAATTAGTGTCTTTGGGGAATCAACACTTTAAGTTTGTTTATGAATATTATTAAAA
Organism: Bidens hawaiensis; assembly: GCF_021521415.1. Classification (NCBI taxonomy): domain Eukaryota; kingdom Viridiplantae; phylum Streptophyta; class Magnoliopsida; order Asterales; family Asteraceae; genus Bidens; species Bidens hawaiensis. The sequence continues at coordinate 4,726,359 of NW_027491045.1, read as the reverse complement.
ATAAAGATACAATTAAAAATAGTATTGAGGAAGAATATGATATTCCTCACAATCTTGATTTATTAAATCAATGGACAATTCCAAAAATTAATTATAACCAAATTTATAAATATGGTTATATGGAAAAATTAAGTTTTAAACAAGTAGTTAGAACTACTGAATCAACAATATCTCTTAATAAAGAGGATATGATAATGAAACTCTTAAATAACAGAGAAATAATCAGATATAAGAATAATGAATATAAATTCATTCATATAGGTTTAGTGCAAATTGCCTTTAAACCATTAACATTAGAAGGTCTTCCAGAAAGCTTTATAGTTGTTTTAAGAGATGGAAGAAATTTAGATTGGAAACAATCCTTAATAGGTATTGTTCAATCTAGTCTGGCACATGGTCCAGTCTATTTTAATGTTTATCCAAATTTACAATTATCTTTAACTGATGTGAATATCACAGATGCTTTAACATTAAATGTTAAAACTAATGGTTACAATTATGCTCCAGGATCAGAAGTTATATGTGTTTGTTATAGAATTTATTACAAACCATTATATACTTTGAATCCTAGATGCAAAATGGTTGATAAACCATTAAATGAAACAATAGTTATAGAAACTAATTTTGGTAAGTCAAATATTACCACTAGAAGAAAAATTAGATGGGAAGAAATAAATTTTCCTGATAATTGGGTATTAAAAGAAAATACCCCATCTCAATCTTATATTGATAACAATCCTTTAGAAATTTTACAAACAACTGAAGGAAATGTTCAAATACAATTTGAAAAAGTTACACCTAGAATAACTAGGTCTTTATCTTCATCAAATTTTCATATATCTCCTTTAGGATATACTGTTAGAAGTCCTTCTAGAGCTTCAACTTCTCAAATAAGAGAAAAATATCCTGAAAATAACAATAGAATTAATGAGTTAAGAATTAATTCTGATAATATAGTTAGAGGAATTAATAGACCTCAACAGGACCCGGAATTAACCGAGTCAGAAATGGATTTCTCTATATCATGAATAATATAGAAAAAATTGATTTTAGACCAGGTTCCCTGGTAAGAGATAAAATAAATTCTGAATTCCAAGATCCTAAATGGGAGGAATTTAGAAAATGGTACTTAAAAAATTTTGAAATAAAACAATTACTATATTTTCGAGATGAATTTTATAAAGAATTAGAAGAACAAAATTGTATTATTTATTTTGTTCCATGGTTCTTTAATAAGTATGTGAATAGTATAATTTCTACTATTTACAGAGAATATGATTTAGGAGAAAAGAAAATAAAATCTATTTTCCCTCCCCAAACAGGTTTTAAAATTGAAAAAGAAAAGGTAACAATGTATTACCAAGCTTTTCAAAAATTACTGGAAGGTGATACTTTACCAGTAACAATTTTCCACCTAAATAAATTATTTAAACATATAAATTATACAAATTTATGTTTAATTATATTAGGAGAACAATTAGGTTCTATCCAAGAAAAAATTGAGGAAATAACCTCTTTAGTAAAAAATAAAAAAGTTTTTGAAACAGGAGAAGTTATAGCAGTTCCAGCTATTCAACCCCCTCCTGAAATAAGAGATTTTAAATTAAAATCTAATTCTGAAATATCTAAATTATTAGATACTAAATTAGAATTTATTTCAGAAAAAATGAAAGGTTTAAATATAAATACTCTTTCAAAAGAATTTTCTAAATCTACAAATAAAGAAAATTATAAAGAACAAATAAACTTAGAAATTGCTAAGTTACAGAATAAATATGCTAATAAACCTAGCATGAATAAATATTATTATGATAGACCAACTCCTCAAGATGTCTTAATAGAAGAACATGAGTACATAGTAAATAATTCTTATAGTGGGAAGAACATCTATGAATGGAACATAGATGGTCAAACTGACACCCAAATAGCTAATACTATACATCGAATGATGATGTATTCTACGATATGTAAAGCAAATGGAAATACAGATAAATCTATTGCTAAAATGATAGTAGCAGGATTTACTGGTCAATTAAAAGGATGGTGGGATAATTATTTAACCCTCCAAGACAGAGAACAAATTTACTCTTCTGTAAAAGAAGAAAATGATATCAGTCAAGAGAATAGTGTGTATACTCTTGCTATCAATATAATGGAACATTTTACAGGCAGATGGTCTGATAATTCTGAAAATATTAGAACTCTTTTGCAAAATCTAAAATGTAAAACCCTTACATCATTTAGATGGTATAAAGATACATTTTTATGCAGGGTAATGGAATTACCAGAGAGTAATAGTACTCATTGGAAGTCTAAATTTATAGACGGTTTACCTCATTTCTTTTCAGAAAGAGTTAAACAGAAATTGAGAAAAGATAATATTAATATTAATTATGATGAATACACCTATGGTAGTTTAATAGGTATATGTAAAAATGAAGGATTAGCTTTATGTAATGAAATAAAGCTAAATCAGCAAATTAAAAGACAGTCTTTAATGGAAAAAAGACAGTTAGGCCAATTTTGTGATCAATTTGGCATGGAGAGAATTACTCCCCAAAATAATAAAAGAAAAGACTCTTCTTCTCAAAAACCAAAAAAATATTTTAAAAGGAAAAGGAAAAGAGAAGAAAGAAAAATAGAAAGAGATAAGAAAAGGGAAATTAAACCCTTTGAAAAATTTTATAAAAAATCTTTTATAATTTGTAGAAAATGTGGCCGTCCAGGTCATAAAGCAGCAACTTGCTGGGTAAAGAAAAAATTGAATGAAATAAAAGATGATAATCTTAGAGAAACTTTAGAAAAGATTATCATAAATTCTAATAGTACTTCTGATGAATCAGAAGCAGAATCTTCATATGAAGATATAAACATTTTAGATAATGAAAGCTTTATTTCATCTTCTTCAGATGATAATAGAGATTGTCATGAAGATTGTTGTAACAATGAGATAAATAATGATTCAATTTATGATATTATATCTCAATTCCAAAATATGGAATTAAATGTTATAACAAATGAATTTTTAGATTTATTAAAAAATATTCAAGATGAAAAAATTAAGAAAGAAATGATTTTAGACTTAATAAGAAATGATAAAGGTGAATCATCTTCATCTAATAAAAATTTTCAACCTTATACTTTTGCTGAGGTTAAGAATCAATTGAATAAAAGAAATCAACTAAATAAACAGGTTGGTATTGAAGAATTAAAAATTGAGATTAATAATCTTAAAATAGAAATTAATAATCTTAGAAATAACAATAATAATTTAGAAGAAAGAATTATTAATTTAGAAAAAAGAAGATTGGAAATTAATGATGTAAATTTTCCAAAACTTCAATTAGAAAATTATTTAAAACAAATAGAAGAAATAACTTCTCAGAAATGGCATATTAAAGTCAAATTAATGATTGATAAACAATTTTCCAAAGAATTTACTGCTCTTTTAGATAGTGGAGCAGATTTAAATTGTATTCAAGAAGGATTAATCCCTTCAAGATATTTTCATAAAACCACCCAGAAATTAGGGTCTGCTGGTGGAAAACCATTACAGATAAGTTATAAGCTTCCCAATGCTTATATCTGTAATAATAATAAATGTATTCCTAATAGTTTTATTCTTGTTAAAGATTTAACAAGTCAAGTAATACTTGGATCACCATTTTTTAGAAAAATATTTCCTTTAACAAAAGTGGATGAAAAAATTATAAAAGGAACATTTCAAGGTGAAGAAATATCCTTTGAATTTGTTTCTGAACCAATCACTAGAATCATCAATAATATGATTGATGATTTAATTAAAGCAAAAATAAACCAAATAGAATTTTTAAAACAAGAAATAAATGAATTAACTATTTCAGAAAATTTAAAAAATCCTAAATTAAAGGATAAAATAAAATTGATTCAAAATAAGTTTTCTTTACAAATATGTAATGATCACCCAAATGCTTTTTGGGATAGAAAGAAACATATTGTTTCACTTCCTTATGAGGAAGATTTTAATGAAAGACAAATTCCTACCAAGGCTAGACCTTGCCAAATGAATTCTGAATATTTAGAATTATGTAAAAAGGAAATAGAATCCTTAATAAATAAAGGATTAATTAGAAAATCTAAGTCTCCTTGGTCATGTACAGCGTTTTATGTTAATAAACATGCTGAGCAGGAAAGAGGAGTTCCTAGATTGGTTATAAATTATAAACCACTTAATAAAGTGTTAAAATGGATTAGATATCCAATACCTAATAAAAAGGATTTATTGGATAGACTGCATGATGCAGTTATATTTTCTAAATTTGATCTAAAATCTGGATACTGGCAGGTTCAAATTAATGAATCTGACAGATATAAGACATCATTTACAGTTCCATTTGGACATTATGAATGGAATGTAATGCCTTTTGGGTTAAAAAATGCACCCAGTGAATTTCAAAATATAATGAATGATATATTCATTCCTTATTCAAATTTTATCATTGTATATATCGATGATATATTAATATTTTCAAAAAATATAGAAATGCATTTTCAGCATTTAGAAATCTTTAAAAATATTATTATAAAGAATGGTTTAGTAATTTCTAGACCTAAAATGATGCTTTTTCAAACTAATGTTAGATTCATTGGTCATAATATTGATAAAGGAGTTATAATTCCAATACATAGAAGTATTGAATTTGCTTCTAAATTTCCTGATGAAATTTTAGATAAAACTCAATTACAAAGGTTTCTTGGGAGTTTAAATTATATTTCTCCTTATTATGAAAATCTTGCAAAGGATACAGCTATCTTGTATGATAGGTTAAAAAAGAATCCTAGGTATTGGTCAAACGATCATACTAAGGCAATACAAAAAATTAAACATAAGGTTCAAAATCTTCCATGTTTGAATCTTGCTAACCCAAATTGGGAAAAAATAGTTGAAACTGATGCTAGTGACATTGGTTATGGAGGAATTCTTAAACAAGTTTCTCCAAACAATAAACAAGAATATTTGGTTAGATTCCATTCTGGAAAATGGAATAATAGTCAAAAAAATTACGCAACTATTGCAAAAGAAGTTTTAGCAATAGTAAAATGTGTTTTAAAATTTCAAGATGATTTATATAATCAAAAATTTATAATAAAAACTGATTGTCAGGCAGCTAAATTTATGTTTGACAAAGATTTTAAACATAATGTTTCTAAACAAATGTTTGCAAGGTGGCAAGCTCATTTAGCCCCTTTTGATTTTGAAATAATCTATAAAAAAGGATCTGATAATAGTTTACCAGATTTCTTGACGAGAGAATTTCTCGATTCTATTTTGCAGAATTAATGGGAATTAAAGGACCATTGAAAATTGCAATGGGAAATATTCGAAGACAAATTGATTTTGAATATAGGATGAGGATGAGACATGCTTTAAGAATAGCAGAATATAATATGGACTATTCTTTACATCCTCAAGAAAAAAATTTTCTTATAGCAAATGAATGGAATCAATACTATATTTTTAAGAATCGAATAAAGATTCTTCAAGAAAAAGAGATAATAATCTCTTGTGCTTAATTTTATTTGCAGGAATGGATCCTCCATGGCGAGGAGGAAAGAAGAGCCAATCCTCCAATAGAGGAAGAGGCAGAAATTCTCATAATAATTCTGAAATAATTATTGGTCAATTTGGCCAAAAGAGGCTAATAGCTTCCAATATTGCTAATATAGCAAATTCATCCAGTAATACTGGAAAAAATCGATTTAATGATCCTGAATACCAGGAATTCCTAGCTTTCAAAGCAGCTAAGGAAAAAGGAAGTAATACTTCCTATTCAATTGTTACTCAATCAGAAGAATCTGATGAAAGTTCTTATGATCAAAATCCTTATAAGGAGATAATTTTACTCCTTGATAATAAACAGCTTAAATGGAAAGATAATCCATGGACCTTAATGGAAAGGTTTTTCGATACTGGATCATATCCAGCTGGAATTTATAAATCAAGATTCGTTTATGAATCAATTTTAAGAGCAACCGAATCTGCTCAAATTTTCCATCATAATTCTGGAAATGCTAAGGTTTTTACCTATAGCAAAATAATTATTAAAAGGATAATATCCTTAGAAGATTGGGGAAATTCTCCATTAAAAGAAAAAGAGATGAGTCATCCAGAATCTGGTGCTCTTATCAAATTTAATTATTGAGATTATATTGAAGCTTTCAATAAAGCTTTTCTATATCAAAATCCAATGAAGAAACATTCTTGGTTCTTCAAGATATGTCCTCAGGTTTATAACCAGGATATACCTAATTGGTTTTTAAAATGGTGGATTTCCTATGGAACATCTGTAAAAATTTTACCAGAATCCTTTAAAGGATACTATAATAAATGGGTTGAATTATCTCCCAGAATAATCGAAGCTACTCATAATAATGAGTTAATTGAAGGAATGCCTTCTCTATTTTTCTTTATGGAATTTGGAATTCCATGGATATGGAGATGGTCTTCAGAAGTTGGTCATACCACTCAAAATATTCCATGTTTAAGAAGAATTTTCTATACAAAATTTTGGAAAAAATTGACTTCAAAAAATAAAGAAGGAGTCATAGAAGGTCAAGAGACCATTGATCAAATCGAATCAACTCTGGACCTGTATCAAAAACAAATTCAGGTTCAATCTCAAAGAGAATCTCCTAGCCCATTTCAACAAATTGCTAGGAAGATATCAATTAAAGAAGGAAAGGATCTTTCCAGAAAAGATTTACTGGAAAAATACTTTGCAGCCATGGAAGAAGATTTAATAAAAAACTTCCAACCAGGGCAATCTTCATCGCAATACTCTTCAAATCCATCTTCTAATCAAGAAGAAGAAGAAGATACAATGTTAGCAGGTTATTCTCAAAATCCAGAAGATGATGTCATGGATGAGGTCACAATAAAGGCCAAAACAAAATTGGAAATGTTAAAGAAGAAAATAATTGAATCAATTGACGATGAGGACGAAATTATGGGTCCCAGATCACATGCGTCTGATTAAAGGAGAATCAATAATTCAAAAAGTTGGGTAGTGGTACAATAATTAAAGCCAGCTGCCCAGACAAATGGAATCTCTTTTGGACACAATTGTCCAGATAATTGATGTATAATTATTACTTTTACTGTTGTTCTTTTGTTTGTTTTTTAGAACTCCCATTATAAAAGGAGTAGTAGGGTTTTGTTTAGGGGTAGAGATCAGAAAACCACTGATAAAAAACCCTCTCTTTCACTTGTAAAATATTCGATAATAAAAATCTTTGAAGTTTTTAAGTACTTCATACTCCAGGTACAATTCATTATTTCTTTACTATTTTATTTTTATAATTTTAGCCTAATGAAAGGCTAAACTCCTAAAGTGTTGATTCATACCATGACCTAGTTGTAATCCATGTCTCAAAAAAAAAAAAAAAAAAAAAAAAAAAAAAAAAAAAGAGTCTGAAATTTTTGAAATATGTATGAGTGTTTCTGGGCTGGTTCCATACTAAACAGGCATGTGAATATGCGTAGTGGTCGAATTATGGTAGCCCGTTTTAGCCGTTTTGATGATTGAAGGTGTTTTTAGGGCGTGGCCTGTACTGACCATATACTATTCAATGATGACAGTTAAGTATGGGTAAAACATCCATATGGCCTATTCATATATATTTCAGAAAATCAAGAAAAATTTTTAATTTTTAATTTTTAATGGATTATTAATAAGAGATCGAAAGATACCCGGTCTCTGATCCTGTATTTATGGTATCAGAGCCATGGTGAATAATTAGTGTCTTTGGGGAATCAACACTTTAAGTTTGTTTATGAATATTATTAAAAATAAAGATACAATTAAAAATAGTATTGAGGAAGAATATGATATTCCTCACAATCTTGATTTATTAAATCAATGGACAATTCCAAAAATTAATTATAACCAAATTTATAAATATGGTTATATGGAAAAATTAAGTTTTAAACAAGTAGTTAGAACTACTGAATCAACAATATCTCTTAATAAAGAGGATATGATAATGAAACTCTTAAATAACAGAGAAATAATCAGATATAAGAATAATGAATATAAATTCATTCATATAGGTTTAGTGCAAATTGCCTTTAAACCATTAACATTAGAAGGTCTTCCAGAAAGCTTTATAGCTGTTCTAAGAGATGGAAGAAATTTAGATTGGAAACAATCCTTAATAGGTATTGTTCAATCTAGTCTGGCACATGGTCCAGTCTATTTTAATGTTTATCCAAATTTACAATTATCTTTAACTGATGTGAATATCACAGATGCTTTAACATTAAATGTTAAAACTAATGGTTACAATTATGCTCCAGGATCAGAAGTTATATGTGTTTGTTATAGAATTTATTACAAACCATTATATACTTTGAATCCTAGATGCAAAATGGTTGATAAACCATTAAATGAAACAATAGTTATAGAAACTAATTTTGGTAAGTCAAATATTACCACTAGAAGAAAAATTAGATGGGAAGAAATAAATTTTCCTGATAATTGGGTATTAAAAGAAAATACCCCATCTCAATCTTATATTGATAACAATCCTTTAGAAATTTTACAAACAACTGAAGGAAATGTTCAAATACAATTTGAAAAAGTTACACCTAGAATAACTAGGTCTTTATCTTCATCAAATTTTCATATATCTCCTTTAGGATATACTGTTAGAAGTCCTTCTAGAGCTTCAACTTCTCAAATAAGAGAAAAATATCCTGAAAATAACAATAGAATTAATGAGTTAAGAATTAATTCTGATAATATAGTTAGAGGAATTAATAGACCTCAACAGGACCCGGAATTAACCGAGTCAGAAATGGATTTCTCTATATCATGAATAATATAGAAAAAATTGATTTTAGACCAGGTTCCCTGGTAAGAGATAAAATAAATTCTGAATTCCAAGATCCTAAATGGGAGGAATTTAGAAAATGGTACTTAAAAAATTTTGAAATAAAACAATTACTATATTTTCGAGATGAATTTTATAAAGAATTAGAAGAACAAAATTGTATTATTTATTTTGTTCCATGGTTCTTTAATAAGTATGTGAATAGTATAATTTCTACTATTTACAGAGAATATGATTTAGGAGAAAAGAAAATAAAATCTATTTTCCCTCCCCAAACAGGTTTTAAAATTGAAAAAGAAAAGGTAACAATGTATTACCAAGCTTTTCAAAAATTACTGGAAGGTGATACTTTACCAGTAACAATTTTCCACCTAAATAAATTATTTAAACATATAAATTATACAAATTTATGTTTAATTATATTAGGAGAACAATTAGGTTCTATCCAAGAAAAAATTGAGGAAATAACCTCTTTAGTAAAAAATAAAAAAGTTTTTGAAACAGGAGAAGTTATAGCAGTTCCAGCTATTCAACCCCCTCCTGAAATAAGAGATTTTAAATTAAAATCTAATTCTGAAATATCTAAATTATTAGATACTAAATTAGAATTTATTTCAGAAAAAATGAAAGGTTTAAATATAAATACTCTTTCAAAAGAATTTTCTAAATCTACAAATAAAGAAAATTATAAAGAACAAATAAACTTAGAAATTGCTAAGTTACAGAATAAATATGCTAATAAACCTAGCATGAATAAATATTATTATGATAGACCAACTCCTCAAGATGTCTTAATAGAAGAACATGAGTACATAGTAAATAATTCTTATAGTGGGAAGAACATCTATGAATGGAACATAGATGGTCAAACTGACACCCAAATAGCTAATACTATACATCGAATGATGATGTATTCTACGATATGTAAAGCAAATGGAAATACAGATAAATCTATTGCTAAAATGATAGTAGCAGGATTTACTGGTCAATTAAAAGGATGGTGGGATAATTATTTAACCCTCCAAGACAGAGAACAAATTTACTCTTCTGTAAAAGAAGAAAATGATATCAGTCAAGAGAATAGTGTGTATACTCTTGCTATCAATATAATGGAACATTTTACAGGCAGATGGTCTGATAATTCTGAAAATATTAGAACTCTTTTGCAAAATCTAAAATGTAAAACCCTTACATCATTTAGATGGTATAAAGATACATTTTTATGCAGGGTAATGGAATTACCAGAGAGTAATAGTACTCATTGGAAGTCTAAATTTATAGACGGTTTACCTCATTTCTTTTCAGAAAGAGTTAAACAGAAATTGAGAAAAGATAATATTAATATTAATTATGATGAATACACCTATGGTAGTTTAATAGGTATATGTAAAAATGAAGGATTAGCTTTATGTAATGAAATAAAGCTAAATCAGCAAATTAAAAGACAGTCTTTAATGGAAAAAAGACAGTTAGGCCAATTTTGTGATCAATTTGGCATGGAGAGAATTACTCCCCAAAATAATAAAAGAAAAGACTCTTCTTCTCAAAAACCAAAAAAATATTTTAAAAGGAAAAGGAAAAGAGAAGAAAGAAAAATAGAAAGAGATAAGAAAAGGGAAATTAAACCCTTTGAAAAATTTTATAAAAAATCTTTTATAATTTGTAGAAAATGTGGCCGTCCAGGTCATAAAGCAGCAACTTGCTGGGTAAAGAAAAAATTGAATGAAATAAAAGATGATAATCTTAGAGAAACTTTAGAAAAGATTATCATAAATTCTAATAGCACTTCTGATGAATCAGAAGCAGAATCTTCATATGAAGATATAAACATTTTAGATAATGAAAGCTTTATTTCATCTTCTTCAGATGATAATAGAGATTGTCATGAAGATTGTTGTAACAATGAGATAAATAATGATTCAATTTATGATATTATATCTCAATTCCAAAATATGGAATTAAATGTTATAACAAATGAATTTTTAGATTTATTAAAAAATATTCAAGATGAAAAAATTAAGAAAGAAATGATTTTAGACTTAATAAGAAATGATAAAGGTGAATCATCTTCATCTAATAAAAATTTTCAACCTTATACTTTTGCTGAGGTTAAGAATCAATTGAATAAAAGAAATCAACTAAATAAACAGGTTGGTATTGAAGAATTAAAAATTGAGATTAATAATCTTAAAATAGAAATTAATAATCTTAGAAATAACAATAATAATTTAGAAGAAAGAATTATTAATTTAGAAAAAAGAAGATTGGAAATTAATGATGTAAATTTTCCAAAACTTCAATTAGAAAATTATTTAAAACAAATAGAAGAAATAACTTCTCAGAAATGGCATATTAAAGTCAAATTAATGATTGATAAACAATTTTCCAAAGAATTTACTGCTCTTTTAGATAGTGGAGCAGATTTAAATTGTATTCAAGAAGGATTAATCCCTTCAAGATATTTTCATAAAACCACCCAGAAATTAGGGTCTGCTGGTGGAAAACCATTACAGATAAGTTATAAGCTTCCCAATGCTTATATCTGTAATAATAATAAATGTATTCCTAATAGTTTTATTCTTGTTAAAGATTTAACAAGTCAAGTAATACTTGGATCACCATTTTTTAGAAAAATATTTCCTTTAACAAAAGTGGATGAAAAAATTATAAAAGGAACATTTCAAGGTGAAGAAATATCCTTTGAATTTGTTTCTGAACCAATCACTAGAATCATCAATAATATGATTGATGATTTAATTAAAGCAAAAATAAACCAAATAGAATTTTTAAAACAAGAAATAAATGAATTAACTATTTCAGAAAATTTAAAAAATCCTAAATTAAAGGATAAAATAAAATTGATTCAAAATAAGTTTTCTTTACAAATATGTAATGATCACCCAAATGCTTTTTGGGATAGAAAGAAACATATTTTTTCACTTCCTTATGAGGAAGATTTTAATGAAAGACAAATTCCTACCAAGGCTAGACCTTGCCAAATGAATTCTGAATATTTAGAATTATGTAAAAAGGAAATAGAATCCTTAATAAATAAAGGATTAATTAGAAAATCTAAGTCTCCTTGGTCATATACAGCGTTTTATGTTAATAAACATGCTGAGCAGGAAAGAGGAGTTCCTAGATTGGTTATAAATTATAAACCACTTAATAAAGTGTTAAAATGGATTAGATATCCAATACCTAATAAAAAGGATTTATTGGATAGACTGCATGATGCAGTTATATTTTCTAAATTTGATCTAAAATCTGGATACTGGCAGGTTCAAATTAATGAATCTGACAGATATAAGACAGCATTTACAGTTCCATTTGGACATTATGAATGGAATGTAATGCCTTTTGGGTTAAAAAATGCACCCAGTGAATTTCAAAATATAATGAATGATATATTCATTCCTTATTCAAATTTTATCATTGTATATATCGATGATATATTAATATTTTCAAAAAATATAGAAATGCATTTTCAGCATTTAGAAATCTTTAAAAATATTATTATAAAGAATGGTTTAGTAATTTCTAGACCTAAAATGATGCTTTTTCAAACTAATGTTAGATTCCTTGGTCATAATATTGATAAAGGAGTTATAATTCCAATACATAGAAGTATTGAATTTGCTTCTAAATTTCCTGATGAAATTTTAGATAAAACTCAATTACAAAGGTTTCTTGGGAGTTTAAATTATATTTCTCCTTATTATGAAAATCTTGCAAAGGATACAGCTATCTTGTATGATAGGTTAAAAAAGAATCCTAGGTATTGGTCAAACGATCATACTAAGGCAATACAAAAAATTAAACATAAGGTTCAAAATCTTCCATGTTTGAATCTTGCTAACCCAAATTGGGAAAAAATAGTTGAAACTGATGCTAGTGACATTGGTTATGGAGGAATTCTTAAACAAGTTTCTCCAAACAATAAACAAGAATATTTGGTTAGATTCCATTCTGGAAAATGGAATAATAGTCAAAAAAATTACTGGAAGTTGATACTTTACCAGTAACAATTTTCTCTTTTCCAGTAAATGAAAAATATCACAGATGCTTTAACATTAGTTACTCATAATAATTGAAGGGTTTTTTATTTTTTATATAAATGAAAAATATAATTTATATGAGTTTATTAAATATATATATATATATATATTAAGTCAATCATATACATTGTATAATGTATACCTTTTGTATATTAAGAAATATTGTAAAACTGAGAAAAATGTTTCTAACATGCTTAAATGCATATCTTTTTAAACACTTAAATTTATCATATACGAATTGAAGAAAAGTTAAAAACAAGTAACTAAAGTCGTCAACAATCGTACAAAGAAATCTGAAGATCGATGCATAAATGGACAAATTCAAGAATCGACTAAATGCTCAAATGATGACAAACCAACTACATCAATATGTCACGCGCCAAAATACAAAGGACATTTACTAAAAGTGATATTCTTATTAGTAAATATCATGTTTTTGGCTTATATAAGACAACATAGTATTTTCTTACATGAAAACCGTAAAACATCATTCAAACACTCCCTTGTACTAGAAGTGTTTTTCAAGAATCCACTACAAATTGCAGTCGTCATCTTCAGGTTAATGTTAGATAAGAACAATGTTGAGTTGCATTTTCTTTTTAGTACAAGTTTTCACTTTCATTTTTGTTTGTAAACGTAAATCGTTGTTTCCGTAATTATAATCTGAATAAGTGTGTTAGAGCTATGTGAAATTTATTGATTATCTCAAAAGTTTTGCAACACACTTTTGTGTTCTTTTTAAAAAAATGTTTTTTTTTTTTTGAAAAATGCTTAGATTATAGGTTAAATGTTAAAATGATATAATGGGAAAACACAAGAAAAAACTATGAGTGTATTTTGCAACTTTATTGCACTTATGATTTTGAACATCATAGTCAGAGAGAAAATAAATTTAGACAAGACAAACGTCTCATTTCATTCTCAAGAACCTTACATTAAGTGATTTCTTTTCATTATGCATATGATCATCATTTTCTTAAATATCTACATGAATTATATATATATATAAGTATATAACCAGTGAACTTATAACATTGATATTAAGCGTGATATATGCTTAACATGTTTCGTATAAAATGATTGTTTATTGTGACAATGTTTCCGCTATTTATCTATCTAGTAATCGTGTTCAACATCAATGAACTAAGCATGCATGTTGAAATGGATATTCATTTTGTTCAAGAAAAAATAGAACATTGGTCATATACGGGTTCCCACGTTTCATCATCTGTTTAAAATGTTTCGTAATAGTTTGGACGTTAATCCGTATTAACATTTACGTAACTAGTGGATAGTTATGGTAATCATACCATAAATAGGGCCTTTATATCTCAAGTGAACACTTTTAGAAATAACCAAAATATTGGAAGAAAAGAATCAAATGATAAAAAATATTAATTAAATTACATATGGAATCTGGCGTATAAAAGGAAGCCCAAGGTAAGTAAATCCCAAATTGGCAAATTGTGTTGACATTTCAAGAAAAATAAAATAAAAGAAACCAGTATTCTGCTGATGCTGCATTTTTAACAAGTTTGTTATAATATAATTAAATAAATAAATAAAAGAAAAAAAAGTGTGATGGGTTGGTTTGAGGTGACCATCGGTTCGGTTATCGATGTAATTTGATTTGTTCGGGTTTGAGTTTTTTTATCCCTAGTCGAAACCGAATCGACCCAGTTTTGGCAATGAACCTTGGGCTTCCGAATTCATTCAAATTCAATTCGGATCGGTTTTGGTTTAAAGTTGAACAAACTGGTTAATTTGGTTAAACCGAATAAATTGAACAAATTGCATTAACAAAAGGATTTGTAAATTGAACAGAAACCCGAACTTGAATACGATTATAATCGAAAATCGGAATTCTCAATTGAACTTCGGTTTTTTGGTTATGGATTTGATTCGGTTTCGGATTTTTGCACACCATATTATTTATGTAATCAACACTAAAATTAAAAGCACTTAATATATTAACATTTTAAATTCACAAAACGTTTAAAGGCCTTGAATGTTTTCTTTTTTTCCCTTTTTACATATCTGGACGTTACTAACATTTAATTTATTTTTCCATAACCTTTTGGTACGAATATTATGTAATCATTACTAAAATTAAAAGCACTTGATATATTATTCAAACTTTCAAAATCCACAGAACGTTTAATAGCCTTAAATATATTTCCTTTTTTCCATAAACGTGTAAAAATCATTTAATTTCAAATAAAACTAAGGTTAACATAATAATAATAATAATAATAATAATAACAACAACAACACTAATTTCCAACCTAAAAGAAATAAATTAGTCTTTATGGATTCGGACATAAAAAACAAAAAAAAAACATGTATTAATTATATAAAATAGTTCGAGTATTAAAAATAAATATAAAAGATGTTGATGATGTGAAAACATAAGTCTTTGTAAGGATATTTATAACATTGGAGAGAAAATAGATGTTTGTAGTAAGTTTGTAAAAATATGATGTGAAAGTTTAAAAAAATTATGTTTTTGAAAGCTTTAATAATGGAATGTAATGACATTAATTATACATCATGTGTTAAGATTTTTCTATGTATCATCCATCCTATATGAATTTTTGGTCACTTAAAATATTTAAAATCATTAGTAATCATATGCCATGTGCTTATAATCAACCTATAATGTAGCATATATAATCACACACATCGTATAGTCGTATACCCTTTGTATATTGAGAAACATTGTAAAACTCAGAAAAATGTTTCTAATATGCTCAAAATGCATATCATTTCTAAACACTAAATTTTATCATATACGAAATGGAGAAAAGGTATAACAAGTAACTAAAGTCGGTCAACGACCGTACAAAGAAATCTGAAGATCGATGCATGAATGGATAAATTCAAGAATCTACGAAACGTTGAACTGATGACAAACCAACTATATCTATATGTCATGTGCCAAAATGGAAATGGCATTCTTTCTAAGGACTAAAAGTGATAGAAATGCGAACTAATTAAATAATTAAAAAAAAGACTATAATATCTTAGTTTTTTCCTTATATAAGACAATATAGTATTCTCTCACATGAAAACCCTGAAACATCATTCAAACACTCCCTTGTACTATAAGTGTTTTTGAAGAATCCACTACATATCTTGTTGTCGTCTTCAGGTTAATGTTAGATTAGAACAATGTGGAGTTGCATTTTCTATATTAGTACACGTTATCGCTTTTATTTTTGTTTGTAGACGTATATCGTTGTTTCTGTAGTTATAATCAGAATAAGTTTGTTAGAGTTGTGTAAAATTTTTTGATTATCTCAAAAGTTTTGCAACACACTTTTGAGTCAATTCTTTAAAGAAAAAAAGGATTTCAGGCTAAATGTTAAAATGATATTATGGGAAAACACATGAACAAACTATGAGTGTATTTTGCAACTTTATTGTACTTAATGATTTTGAACATCATAGTCCTTATAGACAAGACAACATCTCATTTCATTATGCATATGATCATCATTTTCTTAAAAATCTTACATGAATAACATATATAACCAGTGAACCTATAACATATTGTATGGTTCCTAAAACATTGAACATTAAGTGTGATCGAATATCGATATATGTTTAACCGTGTACCGCTTGATTATGCCTTAGTTTCTCATATGATATATATCCACAAACAGGAAAACAAGCATGGAAGATAAGAAATATGCCGCGGAGATCGACTCAATAACCAAAGCACACGCTTTGATTAAGCCGTATGTTCATAGAACCGCGGTCGTATCTTCACAAATACTAAACTCCATGGCTGGGAAAGCTTTATTTTCAAGTGTGAATGCTTCCAAAAGGGGTAAGAAATTAAGTTCCAAAGATCAATTTTTATAAAAGAAAAAATAAAAAAAAAATTGTGTGTTTACTATTAGCAGAATATTTAGGTTTTGATATAGGATAATTTTTATTTTGAATCAAATATTTTCTCCAAAATAGAAGATTTTTTTTGTAGTAACCTATTTAATGGGAACGGTTTAATGAAAATAGGAAGAAAATTAAATATTTTACCTATCACAATCATGTGTTAATACCAACTGAAAAATTAAAGTGG
Source organism: Bidens hawaiensis (assembly GCF_021521415.1). Classification (NCBI taxonomy): domain Eukaryota; kingdom Viridiplantae; phylum Streptophyta; class Magnoliopsida; order Asterales; family Asteraceae; genus Bidens; species Bidens hawaiensis. Next base: position 4,709,346 of record NW_027491045.1, on the reverse strand, counting down.
GATGATTTTAATAACAACACTAGTTTCTAAATATGCTATAGAATACATTTTCCATGCTTTTAAGTTGGCCTTTTCGCTTTTAACTAAATATTTTTTTTATCGGTTAGAGGTAAAATGTATCTCGACTCAACAGATAAACGGATTAGCATCTTTTTGCTTATTAATATCAATTTTAATATTTGTTGATTGTTTTCAGTGGAGCATTTAAATTCAGAGGTGCATCAAATGCAGTCTTTTCTCTTAATGAAGAACAGGCAAGCAAAGGAGTTGTAACTCATAGCAGGTATGAGGCATCATTGACACAAGAAAATAATAATGGCAAAATATTAATTGTATAGACATTATTTTGCCAATATATAATATATGCATAATAAATGACAAAATAAAATCTTTTCCATTAAGTTTACATTTGATTTATTACCTTTTTTATTTCAATCTTATAAACTTAATATTATGATTTCTTAAGTTAATTAATTTTTTTAAAATGTAGTGTTAATCATGCCGCGGCATTGTCTTTGGCTGCGAAACTTCGAGGTATTCCAGCTTATGTGGTCGTGCCAAACACCGCACCAAAATGCAAAGTTGAGAACGTGAAACGCTATGGAGGTCAGGTTATATTTAGTGAGAGTAATATGAAATCTAGACAAGAGACCGCGAACAAGGTATTACTCGAGACTGGAGGTGTTCTTGTTCCTTCGTCTAACGATGCTCGCATCATAAGGTATTACCTTAATTATTTTCTAAGTTTTGTAACATCTATAACATGAAGTTGTCCCATAAAATCTTAGTTGTTTTAAATATCACTTATGTTTTTTTGTACTATTTTATAGTGGTCAGGGTACGGTGTCACTCGAATTTCTTGATCAGGTCCCACAACTTGACACGCTCATAGTTCCAATAAGCGGTTTGTGTATTTTTTTTGCTATGATCATATATGAATATTTTTATACTAGTTAGTTTTTTCACATGGAAGTAGAACACATGTGTAGGTGGTGGTTTAATATCTGGAGTAGCGATTGGAGCCAAATCGATAAATCCTGCCATTCGGGTCCTGGCTGCCGAGCCAAAAGGAGCAGACGACGCAGCACAATCCAAAGCTTGTGGTAGAATCATAACCTTGTCTGAGACCAACACAATTGCTGATGGGCTTCTAGCTTCTCTTGGAGATCAAACTTGGTAATATCATCTATCTTTATAGCTCTTCAACGCATTCATTAATAATAATAATAATAATCATAAAAAAAATAATAAAGGTTGCAAAAGTCGCTAGGCGGCCGATTGGGAAGCTGGGTGCACTCAGAGTACTTGGGTTCGGACATGGTAAATATAAATAAAACTAATTTTTGGATATTATATATATGTATGTCAAATATCATAAGTTTATTAATATTTTAATAAAATAGGTTAATATCAATATAAATAAGGGAAATACATTTTTAAATACTAAATTATTCTTAAAATTGCTAATCATTAATTAAAAAAATAATATTCGTTCTTCAAAATTATAGAAATACCAATTATGTTTTTTTCAAGTCAAGTTGACCAACTAGATCTGATTCTGGTTGAGGTTGACCAGTTGACCACCTTTGATCGATTCTTAGTAACTACATACCTTGTAGCGATTACTCAAGGAGTACTCAGCCTAGTAGACCTACTTTTACAACATTGTAACAACATTTGAGTGTGTAAAGTTTTATTTATGTAGGCCCATTGTACGTGATTTTGTTGACGATATCATAACCGTGGACGATAAAGATATTATTCAAGCTATGAAATACTGTTTTAAGATTCTTAAGGTTGCGGTTGAACCTAGTGGTGCAATTGGCCTAGCTGCGGTTCTTTCAGACAAGTTCAAGAATAATCCGGCTTGGAAGGATGCTCGTAACATTGGGATAGTGCTCTCGGGAGGCAATGTGGATCTAGGCCGTTACGCAAGAGGCTTGGAGGAGAGCAATGGCAAGAGCAACGGGCGTCATGAGCACTAATTAGTATGTTTTAATTAGTATTAAGAATGAATAATTGCAGACTCTTTTCATGTACTTGCTACTTATGTTTTGCTTCTGGTTTTTTTTTTTGCATGATCTATTTATTTTTAGTATTTTACACCTTATAAGGTGACCAAGTTTGGTTTGAATTATTAATTTAGATATTACATTTTACCTGTTTAGAATACCAATACCATGTGTAGCCATAACCCTTTTAATGAGTGTCACGAGACACGTGTCAGACACACCAGCAAGGGGGAGTTTTGACTTTTGACCAAATATTATGTGGTGGTATAAAGCCAAATAACCCCCTTTCAATCATTACACAATTATTATTATTGATTTTTTAATGCTTTTCTATTTTTTAATATAAATATAAAAGAAATTAATGTGGGGGGAATATGACTGGTTGGAAGAGTTGGGAGAGGCGTTTCATAGGAAATTCTCTAAGCCAAAACTCAGCTCATAACGCCCCGGGGCGGTGTGCTCAGAGGTTTTGCGCCATTTTGAGGGTGAGAAAACGCTTACTATATTTGGTCTAAACCAGGTCTAGCTTGGTTTTAATGTAACCATGTAGGGGTATCAACTTTAGCAATCATGTAACACTAATATAACGCCAAAGTATGTCTAGATTAGTCGTCAAACACTTGCACATCAGTGCCAAGTTCAAATCTTATAATCTAAAAGGAAAATTCCGTAACATTTTTTTTTTACTTTTCAAACGCTAAACCAGGTTCCTAGTTCGACCATCATTAGTGAAAAGCAACATGCGATTCAACCATACGAACCAAACCGACGGGCATTCAGTTCTCAATCCAATCACCCGACCCAATTAGGTCCAGTTTAATCAACATTGCACAAAACAGAAGAGAGAAGAAAAATAGAAAGATTTAAAATCCCATTTTATATGCATGTGTTTTAGCTAGTCATTATTTTATACAAAATTTGACACCTTGTCCTTCCAAAAAAAAATTAAATTAATATTCATGTGTAAAGTAAAAAGGGTATATAATCCATCACCACTTATGACCTGATGGTAAAAGGCTTGGGTTCTCTAGTTTGTAATGAAACCTAAAGTTCGATCCTAATGAATAACACTTTTAGTGGATATTGACAATGAATGATTTGAGCTAGGCATTACGAGGTTGCCAGCTCGAATTCCAACCCGAGTTTTCATCTTATTGTGTGTTACGCTAGAGAATTCTGCTCTTGTGGTTACACAATTACTATCAAGTAGCAGCGTGTGGTACAGTTTCCCAGGGAAACACCCAAGCCAGACTCTAAAGCTAGCTAGCGTGAACCCAGCTAAAAAAAAATGACAACATGACTCTCCAATTACAGAAGTTTGGTCGCCGTTAAAATAAATAATAAAGAGGTTATATTATCATATAATACAAGTACAAAGTTTGGTACCGCAAAGTCCCGATTGGGCAACTTTGCGGCATCTTATTGATCATTTCTGGGTTTTTAGTTTCGGTCCGTAACAAACGTAACGAAAACCGACGAATGCCAATTTTGTTTTTGTTTTAATTCCGGTATGGTAACGAACATAATGAAAACCGATCGAATTCGCGTAGACTCAACGCGTTTTGTTTTAGTTCCGGTACCGTAACAAACGTAACAAAAACCGACTGAATGCCTATTTTTTTTAAATCCAGTATCGTAACGAATGTCACAGAAACCAACTGAATTTGCTTAGGTTCACTGCCTCAACATCGGGGATCAACAACGGTCGAGTTTTACCAACGTCCGAGTTTTACCGGGTGACGCCACCCCATTGGTCCACCTCAAATCTTATTATTTTTTGTTTAGTTCCGATACAGTAACATACATAACCGAAACCGACCGAGTTCGCGTCGACTTACCGTATCAACACTTGCGGCCGACAATGTTTGGGTTTTACGCGCCGGGTAAAACAATAGTTAGTTACAAAATAAGAAGGTACCAAAAAGTAAAAAATAAAAAAACAAATAAAAAGAAACAGTCATATCAGTTAAACCGCCAGATTCATATAAACATCGACTCTCCCCAATTTCTGCTACTTTTTTTTTTCACTTTATTCTCAATTTCAAATAATAATCAATTAAAATCCGAAATGCGTTAATGGCGATCACGTATTTGTAATTGTAATATTTGCAGGTACGACTTTTATTATTATTATTATTATTATTATTATTATTATTATTATTATTATTATTATTATTATCTCATTACCTATTTCATCAATTCACTAATTATTCATTATTATTATTGTTCTCTCGTGAAACTGTTGCTCCGTTGTTCTTCGAATCGGTAATTAAAACTCTAATCTGTATACATTTGTGTTTTAAGTGTGTGATGCTGTTGATTTAATTGCTTAATTTTTGACCTAGGTATCAGATCTAGCTCAATTTCGATTAAAGTGATATAGAATTTATTAACCGAATTTACATAGCATTTATGTAATCACTACTTTTAATATTTGTGAATAATTGAGTTATTATTGATTAATTAATTACTGTTTGAATCCGGTTTTATTAATTACGTGTTTAGATTTAGTGCAATTGAATGAGAAATGATTTGTAATATGCAAGTGATTAATGCATCAAATCCCTAACATTATGTGTGCGTGTATATATATATGTGTGTGTGTGTCAGTGTAGCTTTACTAGGCTCAAGTTCGGCTCGTTTTGACTTACAAGACCTCGAGCTCGAGCATGCTTCGTTTCGGTTTCGGATTTTTTTTTTCTAAAGCTCAAGCTTAGCCAGTTCATAATTTGTCATAATTTCTATTTCTTTTTATTATTTTTTTGAAAAATCTTAAACGAGCCTAAGCTCAGCTGTGCAATGTGAAATTAATGCATAGAAGTTCAAAAGAGTTAGAACTTAAAAGCATAATTGGCTCGTTAAGGCTCGGCGAGCCTAAACGATCTCCCCATTCAAGGCTCGGGCTCGGTCTCGATAACTAAACGAGCTTAATTTAGGCTCGGGCTCGATAAGGCTCGGCTCGTTTTGACTTACAAGACCTCGAGCACGCTTCGTTTCGGTTTCGGTTTGTTTTTCTAAAGCTCAATCTTAGCCAGTTCATAATTTGTCAATTAATTTATATACATTTTGATTATTATTATTATTATTATTTTTTAAATCTTAAACGAGCCTAAGCTTGGTTGTGCAGTGTGAAATTAATGCATAGAAGTTCAAAAGAGTTAAAACTTAAAAGCATAATAGGCTAACGATATTCCCATACAAGGCTCGGGCTCGGCCTCGATAACTAAACGAGCTTAATTCGAGTCGGCTTGTTTGCGCCCCCAGTACTTGTAAATGGCGACTAGGTCATAATTTGACTCTTAACTGATTGTTGAACCCTAACATTTTGTGTTCATATATTTGATGATGAGGTAGCCTGTAAATCATGTCAGTATAAAATCCTGTAATGTGCAATATGCCTAAATTGGACCTTAGTGGCCTTGCTTATGTTGTTATAATGTTATGTAAACTATAATTGCAATAGTTTATATTCAGCTACTTATCTGCATATTGCACAATGAAATTGAAATATTTTCTACTTTGTTACATTACTCTTAAATCCCCAAGCTAAATTATCTTTCTGCCTGTTGCAACTTGTTGGCGTTAGGTGTAAACAAGTCGAGCTGAGCTTGACTAGACTCGAGCGAGCTCAGCTCGTTTTGACTTAGAAGAGCTCGAGCACCACTCGTTTTGGGTTCTTTTCATAAAGCTTGAGCTTGGCCTATGAGTCGTTTTTTCAAACTCAAGCTTGGCTCATTTATAATTTATTAATTAGTTTATATACATTTTAAGTATTTTTATTTATTTTTAGAAAAACCTTAACAAGCCTAAGCTTGGCTGGAGCTTGGCCATGCAGTGTTAAAAGAATACATAAAAGTCCAAAAGAGTTAAAACTTAAAGGTACAATAAGCTCGTTTAGGCTCGACGAGCCTAAACTATCTTCCCACACAAGGCTCGGGCTCAGTCTGATAACTAAAAAAGCTTTATTTGAGGCTCGGGCTCGATAAGGCTCGGCTTGTTTCGAGCCTTTTATCGATTCGATCTTGAGGAGCTCATTTGCACCTCTTGTGGTAATGCTTTTGGTTCACAAGAGTTTTTCGTCTTGTCATTCCTGAATGGTATAGTAGACTTTAGTTCCCCAAATAAAATATAAAATCTAGTAACTTTATAGAAACTATTACAATTCTAGATTGCACTTTCACTAATAATGACAATCTAGTTTCTTATTTTCAAATAACTTGTTACATGGGTTGATATACACATCTTACATAAGTTACAAATACTGAATTCTTTTCTCAGTTTGAAACATTGGATAAGTTGAACCGATTATGGATCCACCAGTAGCAGCAGAAGTGGAAACCAAATCTGAGAAATCCGAACTGGCTAAAAGCTATGACTGTGGACTTTGTGACACTGAAATTGTCTACAAAATAGCCCAAGAACTCCTGCCCGGGTTAGCCTCATCGTGTGTTGACAGCACAACAGGTGGCCTGTTCACAAGTGCTGGTTCAGTAGCCGTTGATATGAGAAAAGCAATGACTGACTATTTGACACAAAGAAGCGAGACTTACGTGGCTGAATTCTTACTATCAGAAAACGCCTCCATGTTGGAAATATCTGAACACCCATATGATATAATCATAAGCCTCATTGATGATTTCACATCTACTAAACGAAACATGTTCAGTCGGGTTTCCGAGTGGGTATTAAGTGACAGACGAGATGATAGAATCGATGATTTTGTACAAGAAATGGAAATCAACGGTTTCTGGTTATTAGCTCGAAGAGAATATGTTGCTTCAGTGTTGCTTAAGAATGTTGACTACAAGAATTCATTTCATTGTAATATGGTATGCAGTTCTGAGGAAGAACTCGTTAAGCATAGAGCAGAATGTATGTTTAGACCAATGGATTGCACCAATGAGGGGTGTACAACTAGGTACTGTGCAGCTCAAAAAGAAAATCATGAAGCGATTTGTCCTTTTATGGTGCTCCCGTGTGAACAAAAGTGCTCGGATTTTGTTATGAGGCGTGAAATGGATAGACATTGTGTTACTATTTGTCCTATGAAGCTTGTGAACTGTGCTTTTTATACAGTTGGATGCAATTCTAGTGTACCGCGGTGCAATGTTCAACAACATAATGCCGATGAACTCTCGTCACATTTGCTTTATATTATTAGAAGCGCTCATAAAGAAGCTAGTGATGAAGTCCTTAAACACAGGGTGGAACAGATTAAAAAAGTGAGTTTCTTTTAACCTAAGTTAAGTATTTAATGCTCGGATTAACAGATATCATTATATCGTTTGATTTTCAAATAATTAGTTTTACTCCGATTTCTTATAACTTCGTAGTCATGTTTCACAAATGCCTTTTTTGGTTATTTTATCTATTGGTTTCTTGAAAAATCAGAATTTTACAAACACTTGCAACTTCAAAAAACAGAAGGATATCCAAACACTATTTTATAAAGCTCGTTTTATTACAACTATCATCTAATCAATTTCAAACGTACATCAACGAAAAATCATCTAAATTTCGGTTTTGACAGCTTTCAAATACAGAGAAGTTAGCACGTGCACGCGATACACGAGCTTTAACATATTTGATCAAGGATGCTGAAGCAAAGCTTGGACCACTAGACATCAATAGCAAGCTACCCGAGGACAGCAACATAAACGAATCACCAACAAAAACCGAGCCATCAGTGGTCAAAGATGACGTTGACTCACCCAAGAAAAAGGAAGACAACAAAGTACATTCAACCGAAAAACCTGTCATAACAGAAGATAACGACACCAAGTTAGCTACAAAAACCGAGCCGTCAGTGGTCAAAGATGGTGCTGAATCACAAGGATCACAGTCGACCGAAAAACCTGTCATAACAGAAGATGACAAGAAATTACCCACCGAAGAAGTCAACTCAGAATCGTCAACATCTGTTGACCCGCCAGCCACAACAGAGGGAAATAAAGATAAAGATAAAGATAAAGATGAGTCGTCGTCTTCACCAAAAGCAGAAAAAGTCAAAGATGAATCATCGAACACTGTGAATGAAAAAACCGAACAATTATCCATTAATAACGAAGAACAGATCAAGAAATCATCTGATGAAGATAAAAACAAACAATCAGCTAGCAGCGATGAAGACGATACAAAAAAGTCAACAGAAAACGAAACGGTCAAAGGGTCATCAGAACAAAGAGAAAAAACACAGAACTCATACGAGAGCGATGAGGAGTCCATGAAATCAACGTTGGAGACAGACGATGACAGGTGAGCAAGTTATAGTTTTTATTTATCAAAGTTTCTATTTTTATGAGGAATTTATTTATTCATTCTTGAATTGAATCTTCTTGGTATATCAGTATGAAGTTTTGAACATTTAGAAGTATAATATATTATTGGAGTTTAATGAAGTATTCTCTATTTACAACTTTGTCTTTGATTTACATATTATTGGGTTCGTCAAGTTAGTACATGCGAGGCACAAAAGATTATGGTTTGTGTAATTGTATTGATACGATAAATGCATACATATACGATAAATGCATACATATATAAGTTTTTGACCAAAAGTTTTCAAAAACAGATAATGGAAATTTAACCTTCATTAGAGTAGTCAACCCTCATTTCCTCTAATCAGAAGCCGCCACATCAGCTCTGTCGGCTGAAACATCTAGGATTTAGCATTTTAGACTACTCTTTTGGCTGATATGGGTAGGAAAGTGCCGGTTGAGTCTGCGTTTTTGGATGCCGGGCTTAGCCCCGTGTGCTATTGGGGATGGCTAAACAAATGTCTATATTTGAAAATTTTGGTCAACTTTGATGTTTTGGTAATTCTCCTTGGTATTTAGATAACGAGTGGTGGGCTAGCCTTTTAGGGTCACATGTTGGACAAATGAGAGAGGCGAGTGACTGAACCATGGGCTATCCTCCATTCGTAGGGTCCGGAAATTGGGTCCGTGGCGAGAGGGAGAAACATGTGTGTATACCAGTGATGGATCCAAGATTTTTAATTATTTGGGACAAATACGGACTGGTAAAAACAGGTCAAAATAGTTGCGTTAAATTGTAGCAGCAAAAAAAAATCATTAAATTGTAAATTTCATGTAATATAGTAAAGCAAACTACATGTTACACTATTCCTCTCTAAGTGTGTTATTGTATGTTAGGTGTTAAATAGTAGAGGGACTAAAATGTAAGTGTTCATTAGTTAAAGATAAGATCTGTAATATGTTCATATACATAGGGATGAATCATGAATGAGAATGGCATCGATGATTTGAGACTAACGTCTTCTTCTTCTTCTATGTATTCTTCTTTCTCATTATCGATCTTATAGCTTGATTAGCAGTTTGTATCGTAATATATTAATATGTTCATATACACTACACGACTTACGAGTGTTCAAAAAATCATCATCAATTCAATTGAGCAACCTTTTTGACTTCACAAGCTGCCTTTACTACTGAAAATCACCTCTCTATTACAAAGAAAAAGGTAGTTTAAAGTTCAACCAAAAAATCTGTCTTGCTCATTTATTTCTTCCCATGTCTTCATGTTGACTTTTTGTTACATAAGATCTTTTAGAAGGATGTTATGTTACCTAAATTATAATCTTGTCATGTGATTGAATATGTAATGTAATTATTACCATCACTTGATCATATGCATGTGACATCAATTCATTTTACTACTTTTAATACTTAACATATATCAACCAAATATGATATAAATTAATAAACCATAATCATCAAACTTGATGTTCTTAATTAAAGTTGTGTATAACCACAACATCAAAATACTAGCAGCAATAATTAAGTCTAAACTGCATTTTAAGTCTTAATATATAAAAAAGGTTCATAATAACTTTTAGTAGTCATTCAGTAGCCAATTCATGGTTTGGAAGTATACTTGTTCATCAACTGAGTCAACTCGGCATCATACCCCGCCTCGATCTCTAGCTGCTCGTTCCAATGCCTGCTCTTCATTTCTGCTATCTTCTCCTCATGCGTTTTCACCAACTTCTCCCTTTCTTCCTCAAACTCCTTCATTTCTTCAATCTTCAAATCCCTATATATTAACAATATAATAATAATAATTATGATAATAATAATAATAATAATAATTTATAAAAAGACAATACCTTTTTAGAGGATCGACATCGACAGTCACACGCTCTTCCTGCTTCATCTGATCAAACCGGCCTTCTTTTGCATTCCTCGCATCTTGGATCACCTTCAGTTGGTCTTTAAAAAATTGTTCTTGGTAATCCATCTAATACATATCACACATTCACATATGAAATATTAAACTTAATAACAAAATCACATAAAAAATGTAGCAACTTGTTTTATAATTTATAAAAAATAAAAATTACCTCTTCCTGTTTCTGTTCATGATACTGCTGCGTTCTCTCCCTCACGATGCGCTTTTGTTTCTCACTTTCCCTCAGTTCGTTGAGATAATATTCCATACGACTCTTCAAGCGCTTTCGAATGCATCTTTTCCTTCACAACTCGGTTTTGTAATAGTGCAGCTGCTGGTTATCCTCGTTCATTTGCTTCAACTGGTTCACAACCTTTTCTTGGTACGAAACCATCTCAAATTTCAATTTCGACTTCCCTAAATAAACATTAAATTATAAAAATTAAAAACCAAGTCAACTGCAAGTCAAATGATGAATAAAACATAATATAAAGAAAGAATAATGCAGCCATGAGAGTGCTTATTAAAGAGATCCATATCGCTTTTTGTTGCCATGTAACCGTATAGCTTTCGTTTGCCTCCGGGATAGAACAGAATAGGGCGACGATCCCATGTGTCCCGATTCGCGCCTTCGTCTTCAAAATGCTTGCTCAGTCGTTCAGATTCCGTGTATCCAACGGCTGAGGCTTCAAAGATGAGCAAGCTCATGCCCATGTGGGCTCTTGGCCCGTATGAGTGGCGGGCCTTCACTGCTTCGTATGACCCGAAGTAGTCAAGAAGCTCCTGGTTTCCCATTCCAATCCACTGAAAATAATATCACATGAAAACATAAAATAATAATAACAACAACAATTATAATAATAACAATAATAATAATAATAATAATAACAATAATAATAATAATAATAATAATAATAATAATAATAATAAGTCCTAACATAACACAAGTAACAGAATAATAATAGTAATAATAATAATAATAATAGTAATGATAATAATGATGATGATTATACCTTATCATTGTCATCTTGTTCAAGCTGTGTATTCATAATAACAACCATGAGTGGCCAAACTATCTCCTTGTCTTTGACCACTTCATTCAGACCTTTCCATTGACCATACGACTCGCCAACTGGATTAATCGTAGCACCCCTTATACGCAACTCTTCCTCCAAAACTACAGCAAGATCTCGATGAATCTTGACTCGTTTGGACCCTTTTGTTTTCGTGTGTGTGATTAGTGACAGCAGGCTCTTGTACCAGTCAATAGCACCCGGCCCGTTCTGACAAGCAGGGCAATGCCACTGCCTTGTTGGTTCATTGATCTGTTCCAAAGTCAACATATCCAAAGTCTCGAAAAACGCAGCATACCATTTGTTTTTCTTCCGTTCCTCGTGCGTTTTTGGGATTTCATCTGAGTCATACTCGTCATTCAGAATATCATCATCGATTTCCTCATTTTGATCATCGTCTTCAACAACAGGTTGAGGATTCGGAATAATATTATTATTATTATTATTTCCCGACTGCCTCGAGTTCCAGTTCCATCCACTCTGCAGTGGTGGAGGGATTGCACCAGGACGGGCTGCCCACGCATTATATGGAGCCTGTACCGGTGCATTGGCCTGCACACCTGTTCTTTGAGCACCAGGTGGGCCCCATGGGTTCGGTTTAGTAGCAGCAGCAGCAGCGGTCCCAGCTCTTGCTTTGTTCTTTTTGGGCATCACCTCCCAACCAGCACCCTGGCTGGAGCCGAGGTTCACGTGTTGGACCACTTGGTTCAACTGATTAACATCAAAGTTAGCCGCCCCGGCTATGTTCTTCCCTTTGTTGGACTGACCAGTACCACCTCCTCTGTTGGAACTCATCTGCAAATAATTTCACAAACATCAGTTCGGTTTTTATACATAACCAAAACAAACTTTGGCTAATATTTTAGGCTTCACATAATGAGCCAGCCAACTTTTTGCTTAGAAATACATAAAGTGAAGATATAAATACATGAAATGGAGGTATAAAAGTTATAAATATATGAAAATGGTGGTACAAAAGTTTAAAATATGTATAAATATATGAATGTATCGGTTCGGTTTCACCGTTTTTCGGTTCAGTTTCAGTTTTCGGTTTTTATACATAACCAAAACCAATACCCATTACGCGATAATCGGTTTTCGTAAAATCCATAACCGAAATCCAGTTCAGTTATTTCAGTCAGTATGTCGGTTTCCGGTTCGGGTTAGTTAACAAATAGGCTAATAACCAAAACCAAACTTGAGCTAAAATTTTAAACTTAACAAAATAAACCAACTTTTTGGCTTTTCGCTTATAAATGCATGAACATGAAGATATAAAACACATGAATTAGAGGTATAAAAGCTATAAATACATAAAAATAAAGGTACATAAGCTTAAAACATATGAAAATATGAAAGCTTCGTTTCGGTTTCGCCAGTTTTCAGAAAATCCATAACCGAAATCCAGTTCGGTTATTTCAGTCAGTATGTCGGTTTCCGGTTCGGGTTAGTTAACAACTTGGCTAATAACCAAAAACCAAACTTTGGCTAAAATTTAAAAACTTAACATAATGGCCAACTTTTTGCTTAATACACGAAATGTTGATATAAATCATTAAATACATGAAATAGAGGTATAAAATTAAAAACTATAAATAACATGGAAATGAGGGCATAATGTAACACCCCGACCAAAGGCGGATTATACATCGGGGCGCCACATATTGTTTCATTACTCGTGACACTATTGGGTGTCAATATTTAATAAATATATTCATTCGCGCACGCGCAACGTAAACACAAGATAACATAAATCAACATAAATCAATATATTATAAGGCAAAATATTCGGACAACAATAACTTGTCTTGATACATTTTAATCTAGGTCCAAAAGTAAAAACGTCCTACGTGTCCACAAGCTCCAAATGTAGCTACAGCAAACCTGAACATGTGTTAAAATAAAACGTCAACACTTGCGTGTCGGTGAGAAATCAAGTTTAATAGATACAACTAGATAATAATAATCATTGCGCGCAACATGTGTATATCTGGTTTTCAACAAGGGTGTAATCAGATCGGGACCAAGTCTAAGATTCATAGCTCATAGTCAATCCGTGCCCCCAATTGAGCACAAAAACAAGAAAACTGTGCAAGTGTAAACAAAAGAGAAAATCATAAACGATAGTTCTCCCGTGTTCATCTAATGGATCCATGAAAACTGCGGAATAGGCCGACAAGACGGTTAATGATCCACACATACAAATAAACAGCCAAGTCTACGTCCATAACACATGGGGTTTTGCGCGACAAAAGTTCATAAACAAGTTTAAGACTCAAGTTTGTACGAACACATGAACATCCCAAAACATTAAAAATAAAAAGGGATTAGGTACGAGATTACTCACTTGTAAACGGTATGTTGATAGATAAAGCAAGAACCAACTTTTAAACAAGCAAAGTTAACCTATAAATAGAAGTTATTGGTTTAATGATTTGTTTTAGTGTCTTGATTATATGTTAGCATTATTAATAAGTAACTTAACAAATTATTATATATTATATATTATATATTACCGGAAATCAGGGCAGAACAGGAGAGAAGACGAATGCAAAGGGAGGAGACGGCAGAGGATCAACGGCAGAGAGCAAGGAAGATAAAGATAATAAGTATTTGTGTGTGTAGTGTTAAGAAAATAGCATTATTATTTATAGGGAAACCCTAGGGAACACAATCCCTAGAAAAGGGGAAAAGATCTCAAAAAGTAAAAGATTCTAAAAGCAAAAGATATCAAAAGATATGGCAGCTGCAGGGGACAAAGGAAAAGCTGACAGGGAACAGTAAACAGGCATGGGAGGGTCAGATAAAGGTACTGGTCAAGCATGGAAAAACAGATCTCAAAAGATAATGTCAGTCACTTTTTCTGTCAACCAATGGGGTTGGTGCGCATGCTGCGCCAAAAGTGGCTTTTCAGACAGAAGATAAGATATCACAAAAGTAAACGGGCTGGATTAAACTGGAGAAAAGACTTAAAAGTCTAGCGCGAGAAGGCTGAGTGCGCGAGCGCGAAGGCAGACACAGACAGACCTTAGCGCGCTGCGGGAAGAACCACAAGTCCTTAGCGCGCCGCGGGACGAACTACCATCCTTAGCGCGCCGCGGGAAGAACTACAATCCTTAGCGCGTCGCGGGAAGAACATAAAATCCTTAGCGCGATGCGGGGACAGTTCGCCTCGCGTATCGCAGGAACAGCTGGTCTTCACGCAGGCTTCCTTGTAAGGAGTCTGGCGCGTGGAGCTGCGCAGACATCCTTAGGCGGGAAGAACCAAAGGACAAGCAAAGAGTTGAGAGAAAAAGGGTTTCAAGGCGTAAAGGCTAAGCAGAGGGGCGGGACGGCGACAAGAGAGAGAAAGAGGCGGGAAGGAAAATATTATTATTATTAAAAAGTAAAATATAAGTATAAATATTAAATCATAACAGAGATCGGATCAGAAAACGGGTACCTGGGTCGGGTCGGATTCGGGCAGTTGTCACACATAAAAGCTTAAAATATATGAAAAAATAATGAAGTGTTTGGTTCGGTTCAGTTTCGTCGGTGTTTTGGTTCGGTTTTATTATTCACCCATGTAAGATCATGTAGACAGTATACAACTCTTGTTCAAACCCTAAAAATCTGTGCTTTAAAATAAAAAATAATAAATAAATAAATAAATACGAATTTAAACTATAAATACATGAAAACGGAGGTTTAAAAGCTTAAAATACATGAAAAATAATGAAGGGTTCGGTTCGGTTTCATCCGATGATCATGTAAACAGTATATAACTCTTATTATTTAAACACTAAAAATCTGTGCTTTAAAATAAAAAAATACGAATAAAAACTATAAATACATGAAAACGGAGGTATAAAAGCTTAAAATACATGATAAAAACTGAAGGGTTCGGTTCGGTTTAGTCGGGTTTTCATGTAAACAGCATATAACTCATATTCAAACCCTAAAAATCTAATCTTTAAAATAAAAAAAAAATACACAAAAAAGCAACATATAACACAACAGATTTACACGTGGCATTAGTCTTTATACCTGCTTAATTTTACTATCATCATAAACTAGGGTTTATAAAGTTTTATTTGATGCAAAAAAACCCAAAATCAGATTTTTTTAACGCAAATATTTCTAAGAATGGTAAAAAAAAGTAATAAAAATTTGTAAGGTGAAAAAGAAGAGTGGTCGTGTGTGGTGGAGTGTATGTTAACTACGGTGGAGGTGGATGGTGTGACGGTGATGACGTACTGGAGGAATCGGAGTTGAGTCGGAATCGGAATCGGAATCGGAATCGGAAACTGAGTCGGAGCGAGTTGACGAAAATGATAATGAAGAAGTGTGTGTGTGTATTGGTGAATGGTGATGTCACTACTATGTATGTATTTATAAAGTTGTCAGAAGCAACAATTTAAGGATTTATGTTTTTTTTTTATATATTAATATATTTATTTTGTATAATTTTGTTTGTACAATTGAAAATTTGTGTGTTAGACGAATATATTATTTTATTTATGAGTTTAGAAGGTTGGGATAGGGTTGTTAAAAAAACTCGTGACTCCTAGTTTGTTCAATAAAAGTTTGAATAAATTTGGTTTAAAATTTTTGATTTCAAATTACCTGAGCTAAGCTGGCTCATTTTAATTTGTAACCAAGCCAAAGCTCAGCTCGGCTCGTTGGCTCGATCTTAAGCTTGTTTAACTTCGAGATCGTGCTCGAGCTGAGCCGAGCTGGATGGTTTAATTTCTAGGTCGAGCTCGAACTTGTGTCGGCTTGGCTCGGTCTGACTCGTTTATAGCCCTGGTTTGGGGTGTAGATGAGACGAGCTAGGTTCAGTTGTATTTACGAGAGCTTAAGCTTAGTTTGTTCCGAGCATTGTTTTTAAAGCTTGAGCTCGACTCGTGTGTAAATTTTTTTAAGTTTGGGTTTGACTACTTTATTATTTATTAATTTAATCTATGTATGTTTTTAGTTAGTTTTGTAAATTTTGAAACAAACTTAGTGGGTCTTTAAAAAGATTTTATGGTATAAATTGTAACTTTTCTCAATAATCTTAACTCTTGTTAAACATGGAACATAATACATCAATAATCACAATGATTATGGATACCAATCATAAAAAAAAATATAACTATACTATAATCATAATCATAGCTAACTCTTCGATACACCCTCGCAGTTTGAGTTAGAGTAACACATGAACTAGACTCGAAACTTTGAAATAACAAGCAAGGAAGGCTTTAGGTGAAAATGTCCGCATACTAATACGAAGCTAGAATGTGACCCAGACATACTTGTTCACAAACAAAATGAATACTCTACATGCTTCAATTGGTTGATGTTGAATCTGATTACCCGACAACTAAACAACCTAGACGTTATCACAATACACAACCATGACAAAAATTTAGGAGAGCATGAAGCTCTATAAGAATATTTCATAAATAATAAATCAACACCACGACATTAGCCACTCCACGCTCAAACCTAAGAACACGCAATGCCCGGAAGTCGATCTGCAAGAATTCAGACCTAAGCTTGATTCGATCTCGTGTACGGTACCTTAAACAAGCTAAAGATTGATTGTACAGTCTGAAATTAATATGCATAAGTCCTAAAGAGTAGAAAAGCTTAAAAATAAATTAGGCTCGTTAAAGGTTTGATGAGCCTAAACGATCTTTCCATACAAGGCTCCAACTCAAGTTCAGCTCATTTCAAACATTTATCGATCCCACAATTTCAAGTAAATCACGAGTGACTCAACTAATTTACTAGAACGGATAGTTTTCTTCTGTATATTATATTAATATATTTAATGTGTGGTGGACTAAAAGAATGTCTATTATATTGACTTACAAAATTTTCATGTAACTTCATGTCATATGGATGTTAGATCCATTATTTGTAGTGCATATTTGTTGAAACACGATTTGTTTTAATATTTTTGTCTTATTATTTTACAAAGAAAAGGACATGTGTGCATCATAACAATTTATGAAAACGAATTGATTAAAAGAAAAAACGCGTAATAGATTTAATAAGCATCTTTCTTTTTTATTTTCCATATGATTTATGACAATGGAAACTTTGGGTAAATTACTAGATCAATTAATGCAACTTTTCTTTTCTATTTTCCATTTACGTGTTATAATGGTCTGTACATATATTAGTTGAGACGCGAAAACTTTAATAAGGGTTTTGGAAAAAAAAAGATTATTCTGGAAAATAAAAGAGTCATCATGTATGAGTGCATATTCACTACGAAAGGAAAAAGAAGGGTGCAATATGGTGTAATATTGTCGCATTGTCACATAAGGCGTACCATGTAAGGTTCGGATTCAACAATTTGTTATATAATTTTATATATACAATTGAAAACTTGTGTATTAAGATTGTATATAAAATAAGAGGTAAATAATTAGTTAATTACATATCAATGAATTTATTTCATTAGCATCGTAAATTTTTGGTGTTCAGGTATTTATTATTTCGACTTACAAGCGTTTTAGGTCGGATCGGGTCGCTTATACTCAAGAATCTATAGTCAGTTACATCATTATATCGATTTAACTTGATTGAAACCTGATTATTTTTAGTACTTATGTATTATTTTGCTTTATAAAAAGGGCATGTCTATATCACAAAAAATCATTAAAAAATGACTTGATGGAATGAGAGAGCAACATGAGTAATTTAAATAAAAAATAATTTTAGACCTCACATAGTCACATGCATCCACACTATATAAATTTGTTAGCCATAATTTGCAAAAATTGGATAACCATAGTGTATTGCAAATTGACAATGTGCATAGCAACTTTAAAAATTGTTACTTTTAATGTGTGTGTGACACTAATATACTTATACTAAATAATATTAAAATTCTAGATTTTGTAATATGTTTAACAAACAACAATAAAGCATTTATATAATTACTCAACATTTAAAATTTTACTTTAACTAGCTTTTAATGGAAAAAGTCTTTACACACGTGTCCATGTAAGAAGAAAAATATTTAGAATGAAGAGTATTTGAATTCATTTAAGAAACACAATTTTACTACAATAGACGTAAGTTGAACTCGCCATTACTTAAATTAGATTAGATGCGTTGTTATAATGAGTACATGTGTAAAACAAAAATGTTGATAGCCTCTTGACCTACTAACATAAGGTGTTTATCTCCACTAAAATGGTGTGGGTGCGGGTTCGAGTTCACAAATTTGCTGGATTTTAGGGGCATGTATGTGTTCACAGTTCAAATAAAACTTGTGTAAAAAAATGTACAATATCAATATTCATTAATAAAATCTAAAAATAAGAAGTCGAACTCATCACTGTAATGGATGGACATAACTTTTTAATTTTGTAAAAATTTATTATATTATAGAAAATAAAAATATAGATTCCATGATATATTTCTTTAAAATAAAGGCAAAGATGTATTAAAGGATACACATGCACAAAACTACTAGGAAGTTTCGTTTTCTTTTTCTTTCAAACTTGGAAGTTACGCCGCGTGTTCCAATGATATGCGGGACCAGAAGAAGGTTGTTGTCAAAATTTCATATGGGTATGGCTGACTGCTACATCATAAGTGTAGGTCCGTCCTGGGTGATGCTTAAAACTTAGGATTTTTATATGGTCTCGGGTTTGAATTTCAAAACTTGGCTTAATTGGAAGTTCCATAGTGAGATATTTCATTTTTGATGGTGTTTCTAGGTGAATTAGGCATGAACGTTAAAATCAGTATGAACAGTTAAATCTTATCTTAAAAAGACTCACTTAAATATTAGAGGTAAATGTTTAAAAAAAAACCCTACTAGGAAGTTACTTGAGTGCATGAAACTTCGAGGAAATTACTTGCCTGTTGAAGTAGGTAGTAATATCTTTCCATCTATTAACCATCTTTAAATTATCAGTTGTTTTAAAACGTAATAAAATAATGTATGTGGGTCATGACTTATTTAACTAACTCTTAGACCATCAATCATGGGCCTTCAACAAAGGCTTCAAAAAGTAATGTGGCCTGACAACAAGGGCGTAGCTTAGTTGGGGTCAGGGATGGACTCGATTATCTCCGTTTTTCATGCATGGTAGTATAAATTACCAGTTTTTAACCGAAGTTTTGAGCCCGATCCCCTCTCAATTATGACATGTTGAGTCTGCTCCCCTCGGCGTATATGTCCAAGCTTCGCCACTGCGTGAAAACAAGACTTAACATTGTGCCGGGGCGTTAAAGCCCGGGTGGCAAACAAAGAAATGGTAACGTATTAACAGGGCTTTAACAATGAAATTGTGGATTTGTGGGGCTTCAAACCATAACGCGATGTTAAAGAAGTGTGCTAGTTAAAACTTCACTGCGTACGTGACAGTGACATGATGCTTTAACTTGACGTTTAATGCCACCACAACAAGTAGCATTAACATAGTTATATTTGACCCTGTACACATAATTTATTTAAAACGCGTATTTATCTTTAAAAATTAATATTACTTTATCTTTTTATTAGTTTTTCTTTCACTAATAAACGCTATTTTCAGCTCGACAAATAACCCCTCACACGCATCATGTGAGTCCATAACTCTATTGATAAGACATACTTGTGGGCGTGACCACTGACAAATATACCGATAACACAAAACACCCTGAACGGATTTTTAGATATCAAACCGCGTAATAAATCATACACGACTTAATTACCCAAAATACGCATACCCAGTTTAACCATACACGTAAACATTTTTTATCATCATCATCATCATCATCATCGTACTCAGTATATCCCACCAATAGCAATGCTATGGTAGGGTCTGAAGAGGGTAAGATGTAGACAGCCTTACCTCTATCCCATAGGGATAGAGAGGCTGCTTCCGGTGAGACCCCCGGCTCGATAGTAGTTTTGAATCAAGCCTTGGACATAAGACACATAACACTCAATCATCGGGACACCGGCTGATTGGTGCATGTGCCCTTGTCTTTCGGCTATCAACGCCACCACATGATGCCTGATTAACCTTCCGCCACTTTTAACGTTATTTTCACGTGATTAGTAAAATAACGTCAAAATTAGTGCAATTTTACTTTTGCCCACCCAAGGGTTCACACATATATACATTATATGTGCGCACCGCAAGCAGGGGGTTCACACGTAAACATTTTTTATATTTTTCTTTATCATTAGTTAATAGAAATATCAAAATAGTCTGTCTATAATATATTAATAGTCCAACAAGTTTAAAATGCAAAAATAAAAACCTAGACGTTTATTATAACCCGTTTTGACCCGAACTTATTCCACTAAACACGAGCCCCCCGGTTCAAACTCGCCATACGGTTAACACCATCCAATTGACCACCAAAATTTGCCTCCATGGCCCGCTCGCTACTCTCAGCACGAACCAATACCTTTTCGGTTAACTCAAACGCCAGAGCCTGTACCCGACTACGCTCAACTTCATTAAACACAATGCACCTCGTCGGGTTGGTCCCACGCAGCACGAATCTCATCATTAACCATCATCTTACTAACAACACAATGAGTTTGACTTTCCAAAAGGTCAAACATACTCGCAAGATGTTCCAACTTTAACGTCTCGTATGATGACGAATAAGTAAACATATACGTTCTTAACGCTTCTTCCTTCATCTTGTTCTTCACCATTTGTAAAACCGTTTCACGGTTCTTAACAAGCTTCCAGATATCTAGCATGCTGATAAAGTCAAACGAGGTTTTGTAATCGCCTTTCGTAAGGGCTCGGGTGGCTGCAATGATGTGGTCATGCACGGTTTCAGAAGGGCCGGTGAATGTATGTTGGCTACTTGTTTCAAGTAAGCGTCATAGCGTCTTGCTTATGACTTTTCGGCCTGATGCCATGTTGGCAACTTCTAAAAGCATAGCACATATTAAGTGTACGGATTCTAAAAGCTCGAGGTTAATATGCATGTGATACGGCGTCTGCATTTGTCGTTCCAAAAGTTCCTGCAGAAATCGATTAACTCAGAATTTAAAACATATCAAAAGATAATAAATATCTATAACCTGTTAAAGTAGGTTTACAAGGCACAGTACTCGCTACAATGATGTGGCTGAGTAGAGTTTCTTTTAACTCCGCCTAGTTACTAAGAATCGATCAAAGGTGGTCAACCTCAGCCAGAAATACGTCTAGTCGGTTACTTTGGGCCGATTTTGACTTAAAAAAATAAAATATTTTTCGTATTTTTATAATATTAAAGACCAAATATCATTTTTTTAATTAATGATTAGCAATTTTTAGAATAATTGTTTTTTAAATTTAATATTAATTTATTTTGGTATAAATACTAGTAAAATTATGAGAAAAAATATCATTTTTTAATTAATGATTAACAATTTTTAAAATACTTTATGATTTAAAAATGTATTTCTCTTATTTATATTAATATTCATTTATTTTGTTATAAATATTAGTAAAATTATGATATTTGACACACATATATATATATGTATAATATCCAAAAATTAATTTTCTTTATATTTACCTGTTCTGGAGTCTTGTCATGAAACCGGGTTTGAGAAACACCTTGTGCAAGAAGCTCTTTAACCCTGCCACCCGAATGCAACTCGAAAAGACAACTATGCGCATCAACGATATTCCCAGCCCGAAAAGCACACAAACCGAGCTGAGCCATTGACCGATTCAACAATATCCGAGTTGAAACATCCATAAGATGAACATCATCCTGCAAGTGGCTCATAAGCAACAAATCACGAGCAGTTACAAACTCATCCGAAATAGCATGATGGTAAACATCACATAACATTGCACGGGCCTTGGTCCGCTCATCACCGTGCTTGTAAATAATATAAACCAGCAGATTCATCAGTTCTCTGCTGCTTGTTGGAAAGCCGACATTTAATTCGTTTCTATATACTTCAACTTCTGATTGGTCAACCGAGTCTTTCATAGCACTATACACTTCTTGTGGTTTGTAATACACGAGTTCAACGAGCTTTAACGCTGCCTTAGCTGCAGCCTTGTGGTCCCCGACACGTTGTAAATACGACTGAATGTTTTGAGCAAGAACAAACAACAAAGGCTCATCTTGAAGCCGCTCTGCATACTCACGAGTAGAGTATGCGAATCAATACACTGCAAACTTTTTTTAAACTCGGTATCTATCTTTTCAAGAAACGCTGCAAGGTTTTCGTTCACACGTATGGTATCAATGTAATCTGTATCAACCAGAATGTTTGGAAATTGCTCGAGCATATCGAGTATGACAAGAACATTCTGCACGCACTTCTTCCACACGTTTATAGGCACGTGACCGTTTAAACTAACATCAAACTGTGCAGACACCAGGGCTAACAAAATCTCAAGCTTTTGAGCCGGTGTTTTAGCTACCTTCGTTAAGAACGTAAGCTGTTCGATCAACTCAAGCTTTCCGGTCCCCTTTCTACCACGAGCAGATAAAACCGCCTTGAACTTTTTATTAACTGTATCCCAAGTTACTTGACTCGGATCCATTTCCTGCAAACTGACCCAATCATTGATCTTCATAGCATTATTTATCTGATCAATATTCGTCGACCACTCGTCAAACCTGTTCGAAGATATTGTCTATATATAAATTTTATATCCAATAACATTCTTGAATATTTTTGGTTAATAATCATAAGTTTAATATTATATACTTTTTGGTTCTGTGCATATTTTATGTCCGATTACCCTCTCTCACACTATTAGTTTGTTATTTTGTTAGATTGAGCTCTTGTAAAATTCTCAATCATACTTCAGTTCTTATTTAGTTCTTATTCTTCAATCCTTGTAAAAGAACAATTGATCTCGGTTTGTAATCCTAGTATTTGAAGTGTTACCAGATAGATTTAGAGTTCTTGACAAAACCGCTTGTCTTTTGCAGTCTTGACAGCACACTTGTTTGGTTTCTTTTTAGGCCTACTCATCTTCTTTTTCAAATCGCTTTCGTTATCACCAGTGTCGTCGATATACTTGTTTCTAGCACGCGCGTTTGGAACATCATCTGGCTCATGATCATTCACTTCGGGTTCAGTGTCACTGTCATCCTATTAACATGTACAACAAATTAAAACATATTATATTATCAGTAATCACATTAACATAATAACATGTTAATATTAATATCTCATGATTTGTGCATAATATTATTATTAAAAGCTAAACAAACCTCATTCCTCCAAAATCTTGATGCCATCTTCTTAACTCACAGATTAATGTAATGTATAATGTAATGCAGTCTCAGTAAACTTTTAAGCTGAATAATAACATGTAAATTCTTAGATTAAATAAAAACAAAGCGCGGTATTAACGAACAATTATATATTATATACATAGATAAATATCGGTGGCCAGCGCCATAGCGCCGCCACCGATATTTAATGTTCTTTCTTTAAATATGTAAATAATTTGTTTTTTTTTTGTTTTAGCTCCGGTGCCAAAATAAACGTAAACAAAACCGATCAACTTCGCATCAACTCGCCGCTGCAACGCTCATAACGAGCGTAACCAGCACCAAAGGAATTTGTATCGACTCACTACCGCAACGATCAGGTTTCGCAAAACTAGTTGTACTTTATATTAATATATGAGAAGTCGGTGCCACAAAAGAAGCATCCTGTTTGATTGGGCCACGTGGTAGACTTCGGTGCTACCACGTCAGCTAATTTAAAAAAAAATACAATTTTTTTCTTTAAAAAAGTATGTTTTTTTGAATTACTAATTTATGTTTATGATTTAATAACGATGCCGAATGAATTTGCATCAGTTCGGTGCCATAAAGTGCGGGTTCACTTATTTTTTATTTTTTATAGGAGTATATGTTAGTCAATAGTACTTTACCGTAACTTGCAGTCGCACCATGTGGATTTTACCAACCGACTACATGTTTCTGTTTCAAGGTTACTAACTTACCATAAACATTCTCGTTTATTTTTTCTTTAAAATAATATGTTGGTTTGTTGTATTTTAACCGTTTACGAATTTTACACGTAGTTTAAGCTATGTTTTTTGAATTTACTGATGTTACCGTAACAAACCTAACCAATATAGACAGAAGAAAGAAGATGATTGGTTTGACGGAGATACCTGAATGTGCAAATAGTTGACGGAAAACAGTAACGGCTGTTAGGTTTCTTGTCGATGTGTGGTAAAGGTAAATCCTGTAGGCCGATTGATTGTGGGTAACTACGGTAATTTCTTGACTTAAATACAAGGATGGTAACTTTTAAACAATGTTGGGCCTTGGGCCTAAACTGGGTGTTTTTTTATTAAAAAAAATGAGCCGGGTAGGTAGAGGTGCACACAAAAACCGGTTAACCGGTTTAAACCTGATTTTCTAACCGGTTAGTAGTCGATCCAATCTTAATCGGTTACTAACCGATTCTAACCACCGGTTAGTAACCAGTTTGTATTATTGGTTTCAAAACCGTTAAACTGATTTTTTAATTGTTATTTTATTAAAAAACGGTTATTAACCGTTCCGATCTAACCGGTCAAATCCGATTCTCTAACTGGTCAAAACCGGTCTAACCGGTTAATTTTCGCCAAAAAATAACC
The DNA here is from genome assembly GCF_021521415.1 of Bidens hawaiensis. NCBI lineage: Eukaryota > Viridiplantae > Streptophyta > Magnoliopsida > Asterales > Asteraceae > Bidens > Bidens hawaiensis. The sequence goes on along the minus strand of NW_027491045.1, from coordinate 4,684,509 downwards.
GGTTAGTGGTTAACCGATTTGTGCACCTCTACGGGTAAGTATCAGTTCTTGGTAATGGTTAGGTTTTGACTGTTTTTGTTGGGTTTTTTATCAAGTTTTGGACGGGTTGGCCTGAGTTTTGACTATGTAGAGGTGGAAACGGTTCAAGTGGGTCTGGTTCGGTTCTAGGTTCGGGTGGCTATAGTTTCTCTGAGGAACTGAAACTTGGTTTGTAATCGCAGGTTGGATCTGGAACTGGGTTTTATGCTCGAGCCTTGCACCCTGCTCACCCTTATGGGCAGGGGATGGGTTATTGTCGCCTACATGTGTGTTTCTTTTATTATTATTATTATTATTATTATTATTATTATTATATGTGTGATATATAAAGAGCTACAACATCATTACCCTTAAAATAAAAACACTAGACGTCACATAACACAAGTTGTCCTATTTTGTAACCTCTCCATTACACGTAACACATGGCCTAAGGATAGTCTAACCTAGTACTCCATTAGTTTAGTCCTTGGGGTTTCACACTTTCACATGTCAGGTGAGACATGGTAAATCAACATATAAAATTGTTATGATGTGACTTTGTGAGTTATAGGCATGTCCTTTTTGTCTTCTTTATTGTTTTAAACACATCATGGTAAGTAAATAGTCTAGTAATACAAAGTTACAAACCTTATGCGATACACTTCATGTCATTTTATAAAGCTACAAACATTATTAATTTATTATCCACTATACAATACAGTTACACACACTCTTAATTTTCCATCATGTCCTTGAACGTCATCTATTGCTACAAAAATATATTTAAAAGTTAAGAAAATTTTACTGCCTTAATTAAAAAGGACGGTTGGTGTAGGTGACGATGGTGGTTGATGCATGAGAGAAGATGTTAATGATGGTGAGTTGTAATCGGAAGTTAACCGGTGATGGCGACGGAGCATATGCAAACGAGAGAAATTAAATTAAAGTTTGATGGTGAAAATGTTTTGACAATAAATGAAATATTATAACTCGTTTATAGGCTACCTGAGTTTGGTGAGACCTATGACCTTAAAAAATTATTTTTTGACTATTAAGAGATTAGGTTACAAATAAATGAGCTATATTTGGGGTTTACTTCGGGAGATTAAAGACATGGTAAGATCTCACTGCCACAAACCCATTTTAATTACATATTTGGTTTAATCGGTATGAAAAATCCAAAGTAAATACTCCCTCCGTTCCATTAAAAGTGTCATGTTTGAAAAACACAAGGTTTAAGGTAGATTGAATGGTTACTTTTTTTGTTTACCAAATGACAATAATGTCCTTAGAAATGGAGTCCATAATATTGTTTATTAATATTAGTTGTGTGTGTTTAAGGGTAAACTTGGAAATTGGCTAATGAATTTAAAAATTGATACTTGTAATGAGACAAAAAAAATGAAATATAAACACTTTTAATGGATCAGAGGAAGCATTTATTAAACAACTTGAAAGGTTTTGTAAATATTAAATATAGATTTTTTATGAGTGTAAATATTTGCTTTAGTTTGTACAGTTTAAAAAGATAAGAGAATGTCTAAAAAAAATAATTAAAACTATATGTTCAGGATTAGCTTAAAAAGTTTACTACTTATATCGTCTCTTAAAAACGTCTAATAACGTTGAATTTGTTCACATTCTTTCTTCTTTCCATTTGTAAAGACCCCTCCGGTCCTCATGAAAGAACACATCAGGGAATGCACGCCACACTGTATACTACTTATAATGACAGAAGAAAATATTTTCCGTCCTGTTAGTAGAAGGATTCTTCCGGATACGAAATCATTGTTACGGAGAAAGTTTTCAACCACGTGCATTGGGTTTCATAAAACGTTAATAATTATTTCAACCACATGCATGTCCTTTACGTAATAAGCCTTATGTCATATCATAAAGCTAGCTAGCTATTATAACAAATATATGGAATATATTTATCATGAGTTGTATTTGTCAAACAATTGTATTTATATATGTATTTGATCTTGTTAGTTGCACTTTACCGTTATATAATAACTATCAAAAGCTACACATACATTCATACACTCTTCTTCATTTTCTCAACTCTTGATATTCTCTGGTATCATCATAAACCTAACTGTATGCACTCCATCATTCTTCTTTCTAATTCATTTTTATCCATTTTTTCACTTTTTTTTAAATAAAAGCCATGGAAAGAGTAATGCAACGTGCAAATATATTATTTTTAGTTAGTTTTGGTTGATCTACGTTTTCATGTTGTTTTTTTAGTTTTTTTATATTTCTATTATTTTTTTTTAAATTATTTATAAGTTTAGGGTTTGAAGTAACAGGAGTTATATTATGTGTACATGATGCTGATGTTGTCCTTTGAGTTTTGTGTTTTTTGTTTAATTATAAATGTTTAGGGTATATGAACAATAGTTATATACTGAGTAGTAAGTACATGATCTTATCCTTTGCAAATAATAAATAATAATATTATTGTTCAAAGTCTAGGGGTGTGCACGGTTCGATTTAGGTCGGTCTTGGTTAAAACCTAACCAAAAACCGAAAGTTCGTTTTTTTTTTAAATTTTGTTTTGTGTGTTTTTTTGTATCATAAATGTTTTAGAGTTTGAACAAGGGTTATATACTGTGTAGTTAGTAAATGATATTATCCTTTGCAAATATTAAATAATAGTACTAGTGTTCCGAGTCTAGGGGTGTTCAAGGTTCGGTTTGAGTTAAAACCTAACCAAATCGATTTTTTTTAACTGAAATTTATTTTGAAGTCGGCTCTGTTTTAGTTTTCTCGGTTTCGCCATTTGAGCTAAGAAATTTTTTTGGGAAAATTTTTGGCTAAAATAATGATTAATGTACATTTAAGCTAAAATTTATGAGTTACATATTTGTTAAGTTCTTGTAAATTACTTGGAATAGTAAATGAAAATCTATAGATTCGGTTCGGGTCGGTTTTTATTAAGGCAAATCGTCAATATTGGTTTCGGTTTGTTTCTTTTGGCCTTTTTCGGTTTCATGCACACCCATAAATCGTCGTTTTGTGATTACTTTTCAGTTATGTTTTGTTTTTGTATTTTTGTTTTTCAAAATCACAAATGTTTGAGGTTTGAACAAGAATGATATATTGTGTACATATATATGATCTTAATTTATCCTTTGTAAATAATAATATTATTATTTAAACTAAGAACACAATGGTTTGTGAAACTATTTGCAGATGAGTTCTAACAGAGGAGGTGGTAATGGTCAGTCCAACAAAGGTAAAAACAGAGTCGGTTCTAGTCAGAACCAGAACCCGTGGGCCCCACCAGTACGGGCTCCACATAATGCATGGCCAGCCCGTACTGGTGCAATCCCTCCACCTATGCAGAGTGGATGGAACTGGAACTCGAGGATTCAGAATAATAATAATAATAATAATAATAATAATCATAATAATAATAATAATAATAATAATAATATTCCGAATCCTCAACCTGTCGTTGAAGACGAGGATGTTGAAGACGACGAACTCGAAGAATCCGATGATGATATTCTGAGTGACGAGTATGACGATGAAGTCGTTATACCGCACGAGGAAAGGAAGAAGAATAAATGGTATGCTGCGTTTTTCGAGACTTCGGATACGTTGACTTTGGAACAAGTCAATGAGCCAACAAGGCAGTGGCACTGTCCTGCTTGCCAGAACGGGCCGGGTGCCATTGACTGGTACAAGAGCCTGCAGTCACTTATCACACACGCGAAAACAAAAGGGTCCAAACAAGTCAAGATTCATAGAGATCTTGCTGTAGTTTTGGAGGAAGAGTTGCGCATTAGGGGAGCCGCGGTTAATCCAGCTGGCGAGTTATACGGTCAATGGAAAGGTCTAAACGAAGCGGTCAAAGATAAAGACATAGTTTGGCCACCAATGGTTATTATCAAGAATACACAGCTTGAACAGGATGACAATAATAAGGTATATTATTATTATTATTATTATTATGTTTTCATATGATTATTATTATTATTGTTTTATGTTTTCATATGATTATTATTATTATTATGATGATGATGATGATGATGATTATTGTTATTGTTATTATTATTATTATTATTATTTTATGTTTTCATATTATTATTATTATTATTATTATTGTTATTGTTATTGTTGTTATTATTATTATTATTTTATGTTTTCATATTATTATTATTATCATTATTATTATTATTATTATTATTATTATTATTATTATTATGTTTTCATATGATTATTATTATTATCAGTGGACTGGAATGGGAAACGCGGAGCTGCTTGACTACTTTGAGTCATATGCAGCAGAGAAGGCCTGCCACTCATACGGGCCGAGAGGCCACATGGGTATGAGTGTGCTCATATTTCAAGCCTCGGCCGTTGGATACTTGGAGGCTGAACGTTTGAGCGATCATTTTGAAGAGGAAGGCACTGACCGAAACAGATGGGATCGCAGCCCTGTTCTGTTCTATCCCGGAGGCAAACGAAAGCTATACGGGTACATGGCAACGAAAGAAGATATGCATATCTTTAATAAGCACTCTCACGGTCTGCACCGTACCGTTTGTTCTTTATATTATGATTTATGATTTGTTCTTTATAATAATAATAATAATAAGTTAGTATTCTCAATCATTTGACTTGCAGTTGACTTGGTTTTGTTTATATAATCTAATGTTTATTTAGGGAAGTCGAAATTGAAATATGAGATGGTTTCGTACCAAGAAAACGTTGTGAACCAGTTGAAGCAAATGAATGAGGATCACCAGCAGCTGCACTGGTACAAAGACCGAGCTGTGAAAGACAAGATGCTTTTGAACGAAGTTGAAAAGTCGAAAGAAACGTTGTCTAAAATAGTGAGGAAAAGTGAAGCAGAAAAGTGCATCGTGAGGGAGAGAATGCAGCAGTTTAATGAACAGAAACAGGAAGAGGTAGTTTTTATAAATACAAGTTGTTACTTTTTTATGTGATTTTGTGTTTAATATTTCGTATGCGAATGTGTCGTTTGCGTTAGATCGATGACCTAGAACGGTTTTTAAAAGACCAGCTGAAGGTGATTGAAGATGCGAAGAATGCAAAAGGTCGTGTTGATCAGATGCAGATGCAGCACGAAGAGCGTGTGACTGCGGATTCTCTGAACATGTATTGTCGTTTTTTTAATGTTGTTATTATTATTGTTGTTGTTGTTGGAATTATGGTGTTTGTTAATTTGTATAATACTATATATAGGAATTTGAAGCTTGGAGAAACGAACGAGTTTGTGGAATGAAGGGAGAAATTGATGAAAATATACGAAGAGAAGATAGCTGAAGCGAAGAGTTGGTATGACGCCGAGTTGACTCAGTTGGTGAACACGTACACTCCGGACCGTGAATTGCTGTTAAGACTACTAAGTGACTACTAAAATTTAGTATGAAACTTTTTCTAAGTATTGAAACTTGTAATGCAGTTTATATATTATTGCTGCTAGTATTTGATGATGTGGTTACTCACAACTTTAATTAAAGAACATCAACATTGATGATTATGGTTTATTTAAACTTTAATGTATGGCTTGTGTTATAAACTAAGTTTGAGTATCAGTCTTTGTGCAATATATTTTTGTATGTGCACATGTATGTGTTTGGCATGTGCGTTACATACCATTCTCATATTTTGTTTACTATATATATATTGTCTAAACATGAGAATTAACAGAGTAATTATATAATATATATAATATACGAGTAGAGTAATTATGTAATTATATCATAGAGTAATTACATAATTACTTTATCATGTAACTATATAATTACTCTACTTGTATTTATAATTACTTTACTTGATTCTTACGTTTAGTACGTTAATTTCATTTGTACGTTAACTTTCCTCGTATTGTATAGTGAATCATGAATTCGTGATTCATGCTAATGTGACCAACAGTTAAACATACAAATATCATAACTAAGTATTTTAAATACCTGTGTTTGGTGATTGTTATGATTAACATTAACTATAACAACAATATTGGTAAAAAGTTGGAGTAAAGTGTTTTTTGTGTTTAAGCGAGTAAGAATAAATAGACGCCACACTAAAACAATAAATATAAAATCGAGATAAAAAATGAAATTATCAAGATGAATCCTATAATGCACAAAAATTTAGTCGTTAAAAAAAAGAGATGAAACGGTGAACAATGTATGCTATTATTATTTTTAGTTCGTCTTAAACAAAATAATTAATACAAGCGTTTAACATAACGACACACAATCGAAATTATAAATCTACTAAAAGATATATATAATCAACAGCCGTTTAGGTTACTTACTTACTTTGATATAAGGGTGAGCAAATGGCGTTTCGTATGGTTGCAACCTTAATTGATATATTGGTTAATCAAATAACCTTAACCATAACTGTTAGTTAATCTCGTTTAATTCAGTTCGGTGACGGGTGCAATTACTGGTTAATGGTTAATGTATGTTCAACTGCATTCGGTATCATACGCCCACGCCTACCATATAAGCTTGGAACTTTTCAAGCCTGTATACGTAGGGTGCAAACAAGCTGAGCCGAGTCGTTCGTGAGGTACTCAAGATCAAATCGATATATAGCTTAAAACAAGCCAAGCTTTCGCTCATTTAAGGTAGTACACGAGCTCAAGCTTTGTAAGGGAAGCTCGTTTACGCTCATCGAGTCTTAACGAACCTTGTGTATTTATAAGTTTACCTTTTTTGAATTTCTATGCAGTAATTTACATTCCATACTCAAGCTCGAGCTGAGCTTTCGCTCATTTAAGGTACTAAACGAGCTCGAGCCGAGCTTTGGCTCGTTTAATTTTTTTTTCTCAAAGTTTATAAAAAGTATTAAAAACGTATATAAATTAGTTAAGAAATAACAAACAAGTTATGCCCAACCTTATAAAAATGAATCACGAACCAAACTCGAGCTTTAGAAGAAAAGCTCGAAACAAGCCAATCCGCTCGACCGCTCGTGAGCTCCTCAAGATCAGATCAATAAAAAAACTCAAAACAAGTAAGCCCTTTTTCATATAAAACGAGATTAATAAAACAACTCACGAGTCAAGTAGAAGCAGTGTCCAAAGTCACGGACCCAAATACCCGTGGGGTGACTGTACTCAACACCTATAAAAATTTTCAGACAAAATTTTGGAAAATTTTCCAAGCTCGAGCTTAAAAATGCGAATCACAGGCCGAATGGTTATAGTAAGTAAAACGAGTCAGACTCGAGCTTAAAAATAAACCCTATTATTTTATTTAAGAAACAGACAAAAGACACAAACACAAAAGACTCGGGTCATCCGATGGTACCAAACCACCAAATCTAGGTTATTTAAACCTCTACAAATCCTTCAATTTCTTCCAATTCCTTTGAACCCTAAGTCAACCACACTCTCAATTTCATCACCCACCAATTTCCCCCAAATTATACCTCCCGCGTTGACCGAATATGGACGGAAGTCAACCCTACAACCCGCGAACAGTTGAAGAGGTGTTTCGGGATTTCAAGAGCCGACGAGCTGGCATAATTAAAGCCCTTACTACTGGTAAGATTATACACAATACCCACCTCTTGGTTTTGCTTAATTTTGTTGTTTTGTTAATTAATTTGGTGTATTTTGACCTAATTTTGATGGGTTTTTGTTTTGCAGATGTTGAAGAGTTTTATCAGCAGTGTGACCCGGGTTAGTTGCTGTTTGTGAAAGTGGTTATTGGGTTTTTTTAGATAATGTTAACTGAATGCAAAATTGCAGCTTTTGGATGTTTTTAGTGTAAAGATAATGTTGTAGATACGCGGTTCGGTTTGGGTTGGTTTTGGGTTAAAACCAAACAAAAAACCGAAATTTTGATTTTTGAAAACCATTCGTATTTTTCGGTTATGCCATTTGACTGAAAATTTTGGGTAGATTTTTTTGGCTGAATATATTTGAGTTCTGTATTTATTAAATTTTTTATAATATAAAATACAAAAATAAAGAATGAAAATTTATAAATTTGGTTTGGTTCAGTTTTATTTTCTGCAAAAGCTAAACGTAAATTTGGCTTTCGGATGTAAATATAGGTTCAAGTAGGGTTTAACAACAGAGTGTTCATTAGAGTTTTTTAGATAATGTTAATTGAATGCGATTCGCTTCGGCTTATGAAAGTTGAAATTTTTGATTGTAAAGAAAATGTCGCAGATACATGGTTTTGTTTGGGTCGGCTTTGGGCTAAAACAGGACCAAAAACCGAAATTTTGATTTCTGAATTTTCAAAAACCGTTCGATTTCGGGTTGGTTTTTCGGTTTTGCCATTTGAGCGTGAAAATTTTGGTTAAAAAGAAAGTTTTGGCGAAAATAATGAACCTGAGTGTAAGCCATTTTGTTAATAACTAATTGATTGTTATACATTTGGCTAAATATATAAAATAAAAAATTCAATTCTATTCAGTCGGTCGGTTTTTTTGGTTATTATTTCTTGCCAAACCATAACCGAACTGTACGTTCGGTTTTTATAGAAACATAAAACCAAACCTTCGGTTTTTTTCGTTTTCGTGCGCACCTCTGATAACGGTGAATTATGATAAAATTTGAAGAATCTTTACACTGTTGCAAATTTTCACTCAAGGCATCAAAAGATGGCAACTGTTGCAATTTCCATGGTTAAAACTAAAAGGGAGTAGAATATTGTTTTCATTTGCTCGTTTGATGTTTTGATCAATAAAGTTATGACATCACCACAAACAAAAAGTGATGACGTAAGTCAAGTAATAAAATCTCTTGTTAAATTTTATGTTTATGGCTAAAATGTATTGACTTTGATGTTATAAATTGAATTTCTTGGTTATGTTATAAATTCATTACAAAAGTAAGCGTGAAAAGTGAGGGAACAACAGGTTTACGACTAGGCATGAGCAGTTGCTAACTTGCTATTTCACATTGTTGGTTTGCTTGACATCTGCCATGTTTGACTTTTTATATGTCTAGCAGACCAACAATATGAAACCTATGGTTTTGATTGTAATAGCAAGTAGCTACGGTTTACGCCTTAATCGAGAACTACTTGTTCCCTAGTGTTTAACGTTTATTTGTTATGTTGAATTTATGGTATAACCAAGACATTCAGTTTATAATATCACATTTAACAGATTTGAAGCAAAGACCTAAAATACAACATCGGGGTTTTGTCACGCGACTTACTTCGTGACCTTTTATTTGGATTACAAAAATGTTAAGTGGTTAGAACAATGGTCTTTGATTACTTTTTATGCTTTTGGGTGACAAATTGGCTAACAATTTGTTTGAACACGGTTATAAATCGTAAACTTAAATTTTATGTTTTCAAGGTTTATAGCATGAATGTGAGGTTAATGTTTTGAAATTTGTAAAATAATCGATAAAATCTTGAACATTTGAACTACTTAACTTGCTGTATGGTAGCTGCGAATTAACTGCTTCTTAAAATTCTTACGAGAATTTCTTTTTGTGTCAGCAAATATATATTTAGGATACGTAACTAAACTTGCCGTATTTGTGTATAATTAATAAATTATGTTGTTATATATGATACCAATTCTATTTACATACTTTTGTAATCTATTTTCCGTCTTCTTTTATGAGTCAATTGCTTCAAATATTTTCATTGTATATTGTATGCTACATTAGGTATTATACGTGCAATTATTAACTTTAACATTAAAGTTCACATTTTTTCGTTGAATACAGAGAAGGAAAACCTATGTCTGTACGGATATCCTAACGAGCAGTGGGAAGTCAATTTGCCTGCTGAAGAGGTACCTCCTGAGCTTCCGGAACCTGCACTCGGGATTAACTTTGCCAGAGACGGTATGCCAGAAAAAGACTGGCTAGCTTTAGTTGCGGTTCATGGTGATGCATGGCTTCTTGCTGTAGCCTTCTATTTCGGGGCTAGATTTGGATTCGACAAAGCCGATAGGTACTTTTTTATATCCTAAAATGAAAATATTTAGATTCTTGATGTTATTGTTTGACCATATTTTTTTGTTTTCTTTTTTGCTGAATTTGAAAATTCGGGATGCAGGAAACGCTTGTTTAATATGATAAACGATCTCCCAACAATTTTTGAAGTTGTGTCAGGATCGGCTAAGAAGCAAGTGAAGGAGAAGTCAACCGTGTCAAACCACAGCAGCAGCAAGTCAAAGCCAAACTCTAAGGTTCTTGTATTTGTTAAAAATTTTCACCACCTGATGCATGCTATAGTATAAGAATATGTTATCGCGTATACGCAACAAAATCACTTTATTCATAAAGTATTACTAAATCCGTCTACAAAAAAAAAAGGATTCTCAATTTAAGATCTGTGCATGTAACGCATACTTTAATAAGCAGAATGACAATTTTACCCTTAGTACAGTTATGATAAGAGTGATAACAACTGAATTGGAGGACTTGTAAGATTCAGTTATAAGAATACTCAAGGGTAAAAGGGTAAAAATAGTAACTTTTTACGTGGGCGATAATTGTAAAAATGTATCTTTTTGCAATCATATTTGACACACGAGTTATTTGCAAAAACACAGAATTTCGACATAAAAGTGTTTCGGGCCAGTCCATCCCGACCCGTTTTGACCCGTTTTAAAACCAGAAATGACCTGTTGCTGACTTTTTATTTAATTTAATTTATTTAAAAGGCAAAAGGCTCCGAACAACAGTCTAAATTTCCAAAAGTTTCAACGCCAAAAGATGAAGAAGAAGAGGGTCTAGAAGAAGAGGAAGATGAAGAGGAACACGGGGACACGTTATGCGGTTCATGTGGTGAGAATTACGCAGCCGACGAGTTCTGGATCTGCTGTGATATTTGCGAGGTGTGGTTCCACGGTTCGTGTGTCAAGATAACACCTGCAAGAGCCGAGCATATCAAGCAGTACAAATGCCCGGCCTGTACCAACAAGAGAGCGCGTCCTTGATGATTGTGCTGGAAGTTGGAACGTCGGTAAGCGAAGGAAGAATGTTGTTATCACGTGTTGTTTATCTAATCGTTAGTTATGGGAGGCGAGATGGAATTTGTAGGGTTTAAATGTGCATTTCATTTATGTTAGTGACAGGTTCTTGATTTTAGTTTTTTTTAAGTAAAACTTTTTTGTTTGTTATAATTGAAGTTTGAATGTGTTTGTTAATTTGGTGCTGCTTGTTTTTTTGAATAAACAATGTTTCATTTACTCACACTGGGATAACTCCCGAACTCCGAAGATCGTGGTTCAGCGAAGACTGCCTTAGTCTGCAGTCTGCACCCGTAGGTCCGAGGTCTTGTCAAAGTGTCCTGCAGGTGGTTAGTTTCTTAAAAATTAACATAGCTAAACCAAAGTAACATGTAATATTTTAGTTTCATCAAACTAGAGCAAATTGTTATGAACCTAACCTTCTTCTCGTAAAAATAACTTGAGGCCTAGTGGTCAGTGGCAAAGCTTGGACCAAGGCACCGGGGGGGGGGGGGGGGGGGGGCTCAAAATGCATACAAAATTTCATAAACGAAGGGGGGGGGGGGGGCTCAACTTTTCGATAGAAAAGGCTAAACTTACACTACGTATAAAAATTTTCGGTCGAAAATGGGTAAATTCACGCTAATGCGCAAAAAACGGGGGGGGGGGGGGGGGGTGTGGTCGGGGCCACCCCCGCCCTCAATGAAGCTTCGCCAGTGCTATTGGTAGGAAACTTGGGATACTCAAGTTCGATTCCCACTTGTGTTACTTTTGTGTATCATGATAATAAATGATTTGGGGTAGCCTTGTGAGACTCTCAGTTTGAATTCAGAGCCCACCCAGGTTTTCGTCACACCATGTGTTACACCTAGTGTTGAAAAAATCCCGACTAGGCACCGATTAATCCCCGATTAATCGCTAGTTCCTACTTCACTACTTCATTGATTAATTTCGGGCTAGTCGGCCAATGGCCAAATCTGACCAAAATCGGCGGTTTCCGGCTAGATTCCGACCAAAATCAGTGGTTTCCGGCGACTATCTGACCAAAATCAACGGTTTCCGGCAAGATTCCAACAAAAACCAGCGGTTTCTAGCGAGAGTCCTGTCAAAATATGTTTGTGTATGTATAAAACTGAAAATTACATATAAAAAATGCGTGCGTGTATATATAAAACTAAAAATTATACATTAAAGTCCGATCCGATTAATCGTTACTTCGTTAGTCCCCACCCCACCGTCCGACTAGCAATTTTTACAAAACTGGTTACACCAGAGAGTTATGCTCTTGTGGTGGTATAACGGTTGCTAAGTGACATCCGACAGTATGGTTTCCCGAGGGAACGTCCAAGCCAAACACTGAAGCCAATGTGGGCACGATTAAGATAACATAATCTGACCAGTGTGTGACAACGAGACTCTCTAAAATTGAGGAGCACGGTGTCCTACACACATAAGAAAGTCAACGTTTCAAAATAAAATTGAAGAGTACAAACGAACAAACAAAAAAGTTAGTTATGTACGTCCGTTATCCCATAAACGAACTTCCCGTCAAAGAGTTCACCGGTTTATTACAAGCAAAGCAACGTATGACGTGGCGGTTACACATCCTATCCTGTTTGTTTGTTTCCCGTAACCGAAGCAGCCGTTACCTGGTAAAACTTAACTTCCGTACATCCTCGAAGAATTGACTGACACGTGTCCACCGTTACTAAACCCTATCACGCCGCCTTTCTTACCTTCTTCCATTTTATCCTTTAATAATAATATTAACCGATCTTTTAACTATTATTTCAATTTCATTCAATTCAGATGGTCGCCGTTAACTCGCCGGTTAAAGTTTACTCAATTTCGAGGTTGTTTGTTAATTAATTGAATTGAGATTGAGCTGACTTACTTACTGCATGCCTGCTAGGTGTTTGTTGAAATGCTTCAATAAGATTAGTGGTTTCTTTTAGTTATGGTTTCAATATATTATATTATTATTCTGATTAAGTGGTGATTAATTGAACTGACTGCCTGCCGGGTGTTTGTGGAAATGCTTCAATAAGATTAGCGGTTAATTTTTTATTGTGGTTTCGGTATTTCGTTACGATGAAGTGGTGTTAAGACTGCTGGTAGCTGATTAATTGAGCTTACTGCCTGCAAGGTGTTTGTTGAAATGCCTTAATAGGATTAGTGGTGTCTTTTGATTGTTTTCTATAAATTTGGTGCTAGGTGTTTGTTGAAATGCTTTATTATGGTTAGCGGTTTCTTTTGACTGTGATTTCGATATTTTGTTCCGAGAAAGTGGTGTTTGTCTGCTAGTTGCTGATTGATTGAGAGGTGTTTGTTGAGTTGCCATAGTAAGTTTACTGGTATCTTTTGATTGATTTCAATAAAATTGGTGCGAGTAGTTTGTTTAAGCCGACTGCCTGCCAGGTGTTTGTTGAAGTGCCTCGATAATATTAGTGATGTCTTTTGTAAATTTGGTGCTAGACTGCTAGTATTAAGCTAACTGCCTGCAAGGTGTTTTTTTGAATTCCTCAATAGGACTAGTGGTGGCTTTCGATTGTTTTCTATAAAAAAGTTGGTGCTAGACTGCTAGTAGTTGATTTGAGCTGACTGCTTGCCAGGTGGTTGCAATGCCTCAGTAAGGATAATGGTATCTTTTGATTGACTGCAATAAATCTGGTGCTATACTGCTAGTATTGATAGTAAGCTGATTAGTTGAACTGACTGCCTAGTCGCCTACGGTCTACCAGGTGTTTGTTGAAGTTCCTCAATAGGATTGGTGGTGTCTTCTGATTTTTTTTTTTTTTGTAAATCTGGTGCTATATTGCCTAAGTAAAGATTAGCGGTGTCTTTTGATTGATTTCTGTAAATTTGGTTCTGGAATGCGAGTAGTGAGCTAATGATAGTAGTTGATTAATTGAGCCGACTGCCTGCCAGGTCTTTGTTGAAATTCCTTAATAGGATTCGTGATGTCTTTTGATTGTTTTATGTAAAACTGGTGCTAAGCTGCTAGTAGCGATAGTAAGCTGATTAAATGAACTGACTGCTGATTGTCTGCCAGGTGTTTGTTGAGATGCCTCAGTAAGATTTGCGGTGTCCTTTGATTGTAATTTTAATATTTCGTTCCGATAAAGTGGCGAAAATGAGTTTGGGAACGGCGGAGGATGATTCTACAACGGAAATCCATCTTCCAGCTGACATTGATTGGGAGATGCTGGACAAATCAAAGTTTTTCTTCTTAGGCGCGGCTTTATTCTCCGGTGTTTCAGGTGCGTTGTACCCGATGGTGGTGCTGAAAACACGAAAACAAGTGATTGTTAAAGATGTGCCTAGTGTCAAGCTGGCGGTTTCAATATTCAGACATGAAGGTTGCAGGGGGTTTTACAGAGGGTTTGGGACTTCGTTAATGGGTACGATCCCGGCTCGATCGTTTTACATGGCGGCATTGGAGACCACCAAGAGTAGTGTCGGTTGTGTCACTTTAAAAATGGGGTTTTCAGAGACGAAAGCTGCTGCTATTGCTAACGCTGCAGCCGGGTTAAGTTCAGCCATGGCTGCACAGTTGGTTTGGACACCTATTGATGTTGTAAGCCAGAGGTTAATGGTTCAAGACGGATTCAGTGCGGTAAGATATAATGGTGGTATTGATGCCTTTAGAAAGATTATCAAAACAGATGGTGTTCGTGGGTTATATAGAGGATTTGGGATTTCAGTTCTGACGTATGCACCGTGTAATGCGGTTTGGTGGGCGGCTTATTCCATGGGGCATAGGGCGGTTTGGGGCGGGATTGGTTGTTATGTTTTGAAGAAAGAGGGCAACGGTGGTTGTGGTGGTGGGTTTACACCGGATTCGAAGGCGATAGTGGCGGTGCAGGGGTTAAGTGCCGCCATGGCTAGTGGGTTCTCGGCGGTGGTTACAATGCCATTGGATACGATCAAGACAAGGCTGCAAGTTTTAGACGGAGAAGGTTGTAATGGGAAAGCGGGGTATCGTGCAGACGGTTAGGAATTTAGTTAAGGAAGGTGGATTGAGTGCTTGTTACAGAGGGTTGGGTCCGAGGTGGGCTTCAATGTCTATGTCTGCAACTACAATGATCACCACCTATGAGTTCCTCAAGAGGCTTTCTACCAAGAGTCAAGATTGCAATGTTATGGGTTAAGGATGCTGAAATTTGACAACCGAAAGATAGAAGTAACACACGATTTAGAGGAGAAGCGTTCTCTAAATACATATGTAAATACTGTAGATATTTAGGTGCTATGTTGTTATATTAAGGTTTAAGTTTCTGGTCAATAAGTTAGTTCTCTTTTAGTTTGGGAGAATAGGATCAATATCTATATATGCATGAGGATTGTAATCTGATCATCACCCAACACACACTGCGCACAAACACAAGCATTTGCACATATTGGTGTCAACTGTCATAGAACCATGGTCTCCGCCAAGGTTGGTTTTATAATGCGCGCATCAGGAGTGCATAACATGTGACGTTGCAATTCGATAAGACGAGTGTGATGCAATCCCTTGTATGATGTAAAATAACACATATTTACATTGCTTTATTGATTTTTGAGTAAAATGCGGGTTTTCGTCCATGTGATTTGTCCAAATAGTTTTAGCCCAGTAATTTCAATAATTTGCGATTTTCGTCCCTGTGGTTTCAATTCACTTGCAATTAAACTGAACACACCAACCCGTTAAGTCTGGTCGTTAAACTCATCAACGTGCTCCTCACCTGAGGGGCAAGTTTGTCCTTTTTATCCCAAATACACCCTAGCCCCTCCCGTGAGGGGGCTTGCGAATAAGGGTTGGGGTGTATTTAGGGAGAAAAAGGACAAAACTGCCCCTCAGGAGAGGGGCACGTTGATGGGTTTAACGATCAGACTTGGCCGGGTTAGCGGGTGTCGGGTTTAATTGTAAGTGAAATGAAACCACAGGAACGAAATCACAAATTTGAAACTATTTGGCTAAAATCACAGATTTGGTCAAACCACAGAGACGAAAACCGCAGTTCACTCTTGATTTTTATTTGAATCATGCCCTCTATACATACATACATACATACATAGAATGTGTAAACACATATCAGACATACTATATGATTTACTTAATGAACCTCAGTGTGGTTCGTGACGATTGGACTTAAGATGGTCCTCTTTCCAGGCAATACTAGCCTTTCAAACTTTCTAAGAGTCACCACAATCAACCGAATGGTGTGTCCGACAACCAGAAGAGTCATCAACGCAATCCATACGCCCACAATACCTTCTGCAACATGCTTGAATGACTCTGACTGGGGTGTTGGTGTTAAGACCCATATACTAACCAAGTAAGTGAGAGACATAGACGTTGTCGCGATCCACATAATAACCATTAAAACCCACAAGAAAACCTTATGCTTCAAAAATGGTAATCCACTAATAAGCAACAAGATGATGCTAAGTGTCGAAACAAAGCCAACCGTGTTGCAAACTAGAAATATATGGTATAACCTCGGATGATTGTATACCATGACAGCGGATCCAGCCTTTGCGATTGAGTTGTCTTGCCAAACACCACTTGGAGGATTAGTGCCGGCTTGAAAAGCCATGGTTGCGATCAATGATGCGACAACCATCAAGGAACTTCGCTTCCTGTTCAGCCAGTCTTCGCTTTCTGTTAACTCTTCTCTTAAATGAAGAGGTGGTGAGTTTTTAAGATGCACTAATCGGTATGAACCCGTTTTGGTTCTTGAAGCTTTTGGGATTTGGCTAAAAGAACCTTGTATATTTGTCTCAACCGCTCCTGCTCGTGTTAACGACTGCATGATTTGTTGATATTTTAAATCTCTGTGAACTTGGGCTAATATATCCATTGAAGTTTCGCCATTCGTGTTTGTCGCGTTTACTTCAATTGCTGTGTTGCGTAGCAAGAAGTTTATGGTCTATAACAAATGTTCAAAAGGATTAGTCGATGGCTTAAATTCGGCCAAGTAAATTTACGACTTTTTCTTTTAAAGTTTTTGAAATCGTAGCCCGCTTGCTACCCCTGAAAGCAAACCTAGCATGTTCACTTGTGTGTCAAGCGAACTCGAGTTTAGAGACACCAACAAACTCCAAAAACATTGTCATAGCTTGTATGAGTTCACTTACAACGATAGAAAATTGGCCTACTTGCAGGGGCGTCTCAGAGAATGTATCATCAAAAATCCAAGGGACCGAAGCGAGTAAAAAAAATAGGCCACTAAAATATAATTTTATGAAAAAATTATAAACAAAACATAAAATATATTCAAAAAAAATAATTAAAACATATTACTGGGAGAGCGGGCCCTAGGCGGTCCTTGCCCCTCCTCCGGCTGCGATATGAACAGGTTCCCCCATCAAGATCACACGCAAGGAAAGCCTCAACGTTAGCCGATAGCAACACTTTAACTATTTCTGTGTAACCTTTTGCTGATGCTATATGAAGAGGGACACGCTTTTGTGCATCGCGTTCCATAGCCAGATGTGGCTTTCGGGTTATAACCTCCTTGACAAAATGAATATGTCCAAGCATGGATGCAATGTGAAGAGGCGTGTCGCCGTGGCGGTCTAGGGTAACTCTATCAAGAATTAGTGGATCTTCTTGAAGCAATATTAGCAATATGTTTATGTTTCCTTCTAGTGATGCTTCATAAAGAAGTTTCTCCATTCTCTCTATGTTGATCTCTCAAATGCACATAACACAAAATATGTAATATATAGAAGTTTGGCATTGATCATGCTTTGTTTAATTTATATATATTCTGCTGGTCGTCAGATAACGAATTTAGTTATATATATATATATATATATATATATATATATATATAGGTTTGATTTCTTTTAAGAACCACTTTGAGTTTTAAGAACTCGAAAGAACTAAACGTAACAATTTTTTTTTCTTGAATTTGTTTTTACACATATGTAATACGTAAGTGTAAGTAACGTAAAAAAATTTACAGTATTATTTTACAAATCGAATCGACTTATTACACATGTGTAACTAACAATTAAACTTGTGTAATCATCAAAAATACTTGTTCTCTCTCATGATTAATTTTTAATCAGATTTATTTTCAGCCACATATTTCATACTCATTTAATTAAATTTGTGATCCATATTGATTTTTTAAAGTTCTTACAACTCATATAGGTTCTCAAAATATCCCTCCCCTACACACACACACACACAGGGTTTGGATCAAACACAAATGAAATTACGTGCTAAACGCGAGAATCAAGTAGAGCAAAAAGGTTTTTAATTTCTTAAGTGATTTATGAGGGCATGTGGTGGGAGCCTGGTCCTAGCTCAGCCACGAGGATTTGGCGTTGCCCCTTTAAAAGTTTTCATTTTTGCAAAGATGGTATGTCAGGATACAAGGGGTACTCTAGGTTACTCATGCATTTCCAGCGGGATCATTTCAATGAAAAGGAAAGAAGAGATCAGTTAAATGAGCGTCTTGCTTCGGACTTGGAACTCTACAATGACGTTGTCGAAACCTGGAGATTTCTTAATAATTGGCTATGTGGGAGTGCATGGCTCTGAGTGTCTTGAATAGGTCTTGTCGACACGGAAAATAAGTGGCTAAATGCACCTCACGTGCAGGAGGCGACTTTGATTTTATTGTGGGGATCCCTCAACCCCGTGATCCGCAGGAGGAACTTGGGAGTGGTCCGTCTAGGACGATTGTGGTAGGTGTCGCTCTCCTTGAGCGCATCCTCGCCCTTCCTATTGCTACAGTCAAGAGTATCCCGCCCGCGTGCCACATGGCTTTCGCCCAGGCCTTGTCAGGGGGGCTCCGTAAAGTGGTGGATGCCCTCGGGTCTATTGAGGCTCAGGTTAAACTTTTGTTGTTGCCTCGCTGCACGTTACGTATTTTCAAACCGGCTACTAGGCAGGAACGAAGGTCGGGTAACAGGAAATCGCTTCAATGCAAATCCATTATGCGGGCTTTGGCTGTTTGGAAAGAAGGGGCATGTTTAGAAGGGTTGGTGCTACCCCTCCTTGAACTCTCTGTGATGTGGGATGGCCAAGTTAAAGAGGAGGGAGTGGGCAATATTAAGCAGTGCCTCCGGAAGGTAGCGGATGACCATTACACAGCGGCAGTCAAAAACCTGTGTTCATCCGGGGTCGCGCCTGCTGGGGGATACCTTGAGAGCCTTGATATGTGGTGGACCCCCGACCTTGCCCTCCGCCGTGCCATCGGAACCAGCCAGGTAGATGGTGAGTGTGTATGTTGGAATGTATTAAAACCTTCCCGAACGGTACATCTTGTGGGAGGGATGGTTTGCGGGTCCAACATATTTTAGACGCTTTCTGTGGCCAGGGGTCTCCAACCGCTTCCGGGCTCCTAAAGGCCACCACCGATGTTGTCAACTTGTGACTTGGGAGGCTTTGTCTTAGCGGAGTTAATTGCTTCGACACCGTTGACCCCCTGTTGAAGCCTAACAATGGAATTAGACCCATCGCGGTTGGGGGCATTTGGAGAAGATTGGTGTCGAAAGTCGCTATGCGTAAAGTGGGGAAAGATGTGGCTGCTTATCTAGGGGATTTTCAATTCGGGGTTGGGATCCTTAATGGGGCGGAAGCGGTACTGCATAGTGCTAACAGATTTCTGAGCGCGTTCCATTCTGACGGGTCCCTGGCTATGCTCACTGTTGATTTTTCTAAAGCCTTCAATGAGGTGGACCGGACGACCCTTCTCAGGGAAGTTAGCTGCAGATGTCCATCCATCTTCCCATGGGTCCAGTTTTTATATGCCCAGCCCGCCAGGTTATATGTGGGGGATACTCATATTGGGGCTTTTACTGGGGTGCAGCAAGGGGACCCCCTTGGCCTCTTCTTTTTGCGCTGGTCCTCCATCCGCTCATCCTTAGTGTTCAGTGTTCCTTGCCCTTCCATGCTTGGTATTTAGACGATGGCACTATCATTAGTAAGGCTGAGAAGGTTGCTAGGGCGTTGGGAATTATTCACTCAGAGGGGGTGTCTCTGGGGCTTAGGCTTAATATTCAGAAAATGAAGATTTTTTGGCCATCATGCAATGGTCCGAAGAATGTGCCGGGTTTATCCCCTAGCGAGATTAGCAGGCCTGTGAGGGGAGTTAAACTCCTTGGGGAGCGGTTAGTCGGGATGTAGGGTTTATTCGGTGTTTAGAAAATAAAAGATCTTTGAGGGCGGTTGAACTTATGAAACGCTTGCCGGACCTTAGGGACCCCCAAAGTGAGCTCCTTTTGTGCATGGGGGTTGCTAAGTTAGTGTTTGGGCTCCGAACTATTAAACCTGAACATGTCAAAGAGGCCGTGGCCATCTTTGATGCGGGCCTGGGCGGGGGGGGGGGGGGATTGAAGATATTGTTGTGTGTGGATGACCGTTTTTTGGGGACCTCAGGCTTCCTTCCCTATGCGTTGTGGAGGCTTAGGAATTTTCTTGGTTAAGGATGTCTCTGCATATGCCTTTGTGGCTTCCAGGGCCCAGTCGTGGAAATTGCAGGACCATATCTTGCGAAGCGCTGGTGTTATGTGGTAGATTCTAACTACTCCCTTGCATTTGATAATATTGGAACAACTCTTCCGGACCTTGATCTAGGCGGTTTTACTGATAAGGAGACCGTCCCCAAGAAACCTCAACAAACCTTGGCGAGTGCTCTTTATGGTAAACACGTACATGATTTGGAGGAGCGATTCGATATGACTCCGAGACAAAAGGCAGTTTTTGCTTGTCTTAAGGGGGCTCATGCTCAAGATTTTTTTTACTGTTGTGCCCATTGAAGGTCTTGGGCAACGGATGTCGGCAGTTGAATACAGAGCCATCCTTAAATACCGGCTCATGATTCCTATTTTCCCTTCAAACAAATCATGGCCCATTTGTAAAAAAGCATGTTTGGATAAATTTGGTGAGCATGCCCTCTACTGTAAGGAATTGATGGGGTTCAAGTATCGTCACGACTGGGTTAGAGATGTCTTATGGGATGTGCTTAGGCGTGCCGGGATCTCAGCCAAAAAAGAGGCGTCTGTTCTGACTGCTCTGAGAGAGGGAAGATCTACACTGCGTCCTGCGGACGTTCTTGTGTTTGGCTGGGCAGGGGTGTGTCGACCTCACTGTGTGTCCCATTGGTGGGGTTGAGAGACAGTGGTTTCGTTCCAAGACAGACGGTTTTGAGGGCGGAATCTAGTAAGGTTGCTAAGCATGAGGCAACGTGTTTGGAATATCAACACGTGTTCATTCCATTTGCCTTCGACACATTTGGATCCATAGCTCCCGAGGCGGTTCGCTATTTGGAGCGGGTGCAGAAGGTGGTCCACAATGACTCGCAAAGCCCGTGGACCCAAGGATTCATATTTAGTAGAATAGGCTTTGCAATCCAAAAGGGGATAGCGGCGCAACTTGTTGCTCGCTTACCCATTATCCAGATGTAGTTTGGTTTGTGTTAAATGTTAATAAATAAAGAAACTGGTTCCGTTAAAATAGTTAGCGGGCTCGTAGCTTGCTTGAATAAAAAAAAGTAGAATAATAATATATGCAAGTAGAATAATGATAATTACTCTATGATGTAATTACATAATTACTCTACTTGTATATATAATTACTCTTCTTGATTCTCATGTTTAGCACGCTAATTTCATTTGTATTTGATTCAAATCCTATATATATATTGTGAAAAAATGTATAAACACTTATACTTATTGCTTAACTTGTGACATAATCTCTTTCCCTCTAGTACTATATTTTTATATATTTAAGCGGTACAATGTACAAACTGTTATGCGTTTCTTGCGATTTTCTAGTTAAAGATGATATTTTAATGAACCCGCCGAGTATATATTATTGTCTACTATAATTTTTTTCATGTTAACTAGTGGGGAAGGACATATTATCCGAACAAAATCATTAACTAGCTACAATATAAATTATGGATTAATAATATTCATGATCTGAGCTTTACTATTGACCGCACTTTGTTTGTGCTTAGATGACTCAACTTGGAAAATTCTCAGCCTCTTAACTGTAATTATTTAAGATTTGAAAAGTATATATGTATCATTTTTTGTGAAGAACTTTTCAAAATTTATTCGGTCACTTACACATCACCAATTATATGTTTTTTTAATTATTGTCCAAGTGACAAGACTATTGAAACTACAAGTTATTGCTTTAAAAGCTAGTAATTGATGTGGGCCCAAGTGTAGAAGATGATGTTTCTAGAGGTTCGAGATCGCGCTTCCAGCGGTGCTGCACGAAAATGAGCATAAATTGGGCTACGGACCTCCGTTTCAAGCGTGCTACTAGTCAAAATAATGCTTCTAGATACACTTTTGGGCCACTTTTTTCGTCTAGTTTTTGGGTTTTCTTTTGGGCTGTTGTTGGGCATGTGGTTGTTTGTGTCGTCCCAAGCCCATTTTGGATGCTTTTTTAATATGCTAACACACTTTGTGACTGATCATTGATCAGAATATAATAATTATACTTTGGCTTTTCAAATTCTTGTCTTTTGGGTCGAATTTGGGGGTTTGGGGAAGGATCATTACGGGTATTCGTAGAATCAACGGGATTAGCCTTCGTTCTCTATTAGTACCCTGCATTAGTAATTGAAGGCCTCAGGTCGATTAACACAACGAATAATATGTAAGTAACAACTATTAAACAAGAACGAGATTGTATTATTATTTTTGTATTGAAACAGATGATTACAAATGATGGTGGCTGTCCGTATTTATAGGCTGCCGGAAATCTGTTCCTACCGTTACGATGTTTCACAAATGACGCAACATAGACGGTTTATTTCTAACTAATTACGATATTGACACAAACTATCTACAAATTACACTAACGAAACTTTCTAATAGAGTTTATCTATTTTATAATTAGACATACTAAATGTTTTACTTATTGAATCTCAGCATGGTTAATGACAATTGGACTTAAGGTGGTCCTCTTTAAAGACAAAATTAAATGGCTAATAATACTAATAATAATAATAATAATGGCTATGCCTAATGATTCACCTAACATTTTACAAGTGGGGTGCGATAGGACATAGCCATGTCACAGTTTGCTTCTTTCCCTTGAGCTTCCTCTAGGCTTCCAAGTAATTTCTTGTTTTCACATACATACATACATACATCCGCCCGCAAGGCCGGCACGAATGATCAGTGCATCTTGCATACACCTCTAGATTGCAAAAATGGCAGATGGTGCTGTGAATTTCTTACCGGAAAAGGTGACAATGATTCTAAGGCAAGAAGCATCATTACTTGGAGATTCACAAAGCGACGTTGAAGCTATACATCAGGATCTTAACATCATGAAATGCTGCATGAGGGATGCAGAGATAAAAAGCTTTAAGAGTCCATTGGTGGAAACATGGGTAAGACAAGTGAGTGAAGTGGTGAACAAAATAGAAGGCGTGTTAGATGAGTACGCTTATTACAAATATATGGAAGCGGAAAGAAAGAATTTGGTTCAAGACATGATCAAGGTTCCAATGCACATGATAGTGACAATAACTTTTCATGTCCGTGTTTGGCCCCTGTTTGATTGGAGCCTACTTCTTGAGTTGGATACCTTCCGTATACATAATTTGGGCTAAACTTTTGGTCAGCGGGGTCCATCTGTTGGACGCATGCGTCTGGCCTTTCTGCCTGTTTTTGAAGGGCTCGTACGATGTGGCCTCCTTTGCTGACTTTAGTTGTTTAGTCTTGACCATACGGAAGATATCTTTTTTACCTTGGCGAGCTCTGTTGTTATCATTTCTTGCTTCGTTTCTCATCAACTCTTTTCCCAAAGTCTTCTTTGCTCGCGCATATCTCTTGGCTGCGGTCATGACATCATCCCAACGATGCGGCATACCATCTCTGCCTGTAAGGTTTCGAATTAAATCGTCACATCTTACATTTTGGCGGAAGGCTACGCGCAAGAGTTCTTCGCTCACGCTACCAATGTTCAAACCCTCCTGGTTGAACCTGGTAATAAAATATTCCAACGTTTCGCTATCTCTTCTGGTCACATTAAGGATGTCTGCTGGGTCACTGATGTGACGCCGCTGTTGGCTAAATTGCTGGATGAACTTATTTGATAAGTCCTCCCAGCTTGTAATTTGGCCTTCTGGTAACCTTTCGAACCAGGCCCTCGCCGCTCTGACTAATGTCAACGTAAAAATATGGCACCATAACGGCATGATCCACCCTGACACTAACCCGGTGGTGATGTAAGTTTGCAAATGATCATCCGAATATGACAGACCGTCATACTGGCCTACTGTTGGCGGAATCTTTGGGTTTGCTGGCAGTTCTGCTTCAGCGATCTTTTTTACGAATTTTGACTTTCCCGCCGAGGTTGTTGGTCGATAGGGTTTGGAAAAGTCTTCATTTGCGTCTGGGTGATATTTTATCAATTTCCTGGTGGCAGCGTCTAGGCCCCTCCAACTTGCTTTGTAGTCGGGGTCATCTAGCCGCGAATCACCTTCTAGACGCGACCGGTGTGATTTTTCTGCCTTCCTGTTCTGCCGAATGATTGGCGCTTTGCTGGTTGGTGTTTTTGTACGAACCGGATTTGACTCCTCTTCGTACTCTTCTTCGTCTTCTTCGCCATTGCTGCTGGCTTTAGCGTCGAACAATGTTCTTGGCAGAACAACTGCCGCTAGTTTCTCTTGGAACTTGTCCTTGAGTTTTTTCTGTTTAGCTTCCAACCAGGCCATTATTTGTGGTTGCATGGTCACTTGTGAACGTGACTTCGTTTTTGCCTTTTCTGTAATGGTAGCGCGAAGGGTGGACGCATTAGCGATGCCATCGCCACTGCCTACTACATCAAAGACTTCTATGTTTCCTGCTTGGTTGGTCTTTGACTGTTGGCCAACCTCCTTTGATGGGGTTTTACCACTCATCTGAATCAAGAATGGAGTAAGTTTTAAGTAACTGTTCTAGCGATATGCACGAATGGTGCCAATGAAGAAACACAAATCCTCCCCTTAGGTCTAACAAGTTAGTCTAAGGGTAATGGTTAAGTATTCCCCACGATGGGTTATAAAACCTTCTTGGCGCAGGTGAGTAATTCCCTGCAAAACAGAACACCATGAGCTCGTTACGAGGAATGGGGGGATTCTCTCATAACCACCATTCGGCGTGATAATCAGTACTTGATCGTACAAAAAGAATGTATTGAGAGTGTTGTAATATTCGATTGTGAATGCTTTACCGTTTCGAAATGTATTGGTATTTATAGTCGGAGGAGAGGGAGAGTATGGTCAACTATCTTGTCAGGCTTTCCACCAATTATATTCTCCACCCGTGCAGTCATGGAGGTTGGTGGAAGTTGGTGGACATCATGGCCTTTTGACTGGACGTGTTATACTATTTCGTACCGTCATTTATGCGTTGTCCAATCCCCATTGGTTGGGTGGTATTCCTTATGTTAATTCTTCCTTTTTGTCCCATGCTGGTGGAATTCTTTGCGCTACAATTCCCTAGGTGTCAGGGAATGTTTATTATATTAGGCTATGACCTTGGCACCATGTAGACTGCTTGGCGCACAGTTTGTCTGCTTCTGTTAGGCTATGTTTAGGGCGCCAAGTGTTCCGCCCAGCGCATGATTTTATCCCTTCATTGGGTGTTGTTGTTTACTGAATGGTGGGTTTAGTACTCTACCTCTACAGGACCAAAGCAAGTAGAAAAAATAGGCCACTAAAATATAATTTGATGAAAAAAATTATATAAACAAAACATAAATTGTATTCATAAAAAATAATTAATACAAATTGCAGGGAGAGCGGGCCCTAGATGGTCCTTGCCCCTCCTCCGGCCCGCCCTGCCTCTGCTTGTCCAAGAAATTTTAAGAAAATGTTAGAAGTATTCGGTTGGATCCTAAACCACCCATTAATCCAAAAAAACTTTACATGGAAAATTAAATCTTAGTATATATGCACACCTGAACTTGTTTGTCAGCAACAGCCAGGTGTAGCATAGTATTACCATCAGCATCTTTAATATTTACAAACTCATGATCATCCACAGTCTTTACTAAAACCTTCAAAACCTCAAGTTGGTTATACTTCCTTCACACACAAATGCAATATATTATCATGTTGCACCATGACTTTAGCCGCAAGAGGCTGAGCTTGCACTAGCTCTTTCACAACTTCATGGTGTCCTTTAACGGACGCAATATGAACAAGTTTTCCCTCATCAAGATCACACGCAAGGCAAATTGCAACACTTTAACTATTTCTATGTACCCTTTTGCTGATGCTATATGAAGAGGCACACGTTTTTGTGCATCGCGCTCCATAGTGAGGTGTGGCTTTCAGGTTATAACCTCCTTGACGAAATGAATATGTCCAAGCATGGATGCAATGTGAAGAGGCGTGTAGCCATGGTGGTCTAGGGTAACTCTATCAAGAATTAGTGGATCTTCTTGAAGCAACATTAGCAAGATGTTTATGTTTCCTTCTAGTGATGCTTCATAAAGAAGTGTCTCCATTTTCTCCATGTTGATCTCTCAAATGCATATAATACAAAATATGCAATATATAGAATTTTGGCATTGATCATGCTTTGTTTGATTATATATATTCTGCTGGTCGTCGGATAACAAATTTAGCTAAATATTTTATTATGAAAAACTGAATAAACACTTATACTTATTGTTTTAACTATGAAGTAATCACTTTCCCTCTAGTAATACATTTTTGTATTTTTAAGAGGGTATACTGGTTTTTATTAGTCCCAACTATCTTCTTTTGGCCGATGTCGGTCCCAACTAACGAATTCGCTGCTGACTGTCCCAACTTTTGACGTATTTGTTCCCAACGGTCCGCGACTAACGGAATCCTAACACCGTTAGTCACAGGTCATCGGAAAAACATTTTTGTCCGAAAAGTTACATATTTTTTTTCAAAAAAAATCCACCCGAACACCACCACCACCAGCCAACCACCGCCACTTGAGCACCACCAGCCAACCACCGCCACTTGAGCACCACCAACTATTCTGACGATGGTTATAGAGTTCCAGCGACCTCAATAAGTAGAGCTTCTGCTAGAAAAAAGTTTCTAAAGGTCCGATACAAAGTTACAAAGATGTTTGGGACAAAAATGTTGAGTTTTCCGGAAAAATGTGTGTTTTCCGGTCAAAAACGATTTTCTGGCGAACTGCAACCAACGACGTTAGGATTCTGTTAGTCTCAGACAATTAGAAACAAATACGTTAAAAGCTGGGACCATCAGCAACCAATTCGTTAGTTGAGACCGATAGCAACCAAAAAGCGATAGTTGAGATTAAGAAAACCTAATAAAAATTAATATACCTTTTAAGGTACAATGTATAAACTGTTATGCTTTTCTTGCGATTTTCTAGTTAAAGACGATATTTTAATGAACCCGCCGAGTATATATTATTGTATATTATAATTTTTTTCATGTTAACTAGTGGGGAAGGGTATATTATCCGAACAAAATCATTGACCAACTACAATATAAATTATGGATTAATAATATTCATGATGTGAGCTTTACTATTGACTGCACTTGTTTATGTTTAGATGTGACTCAACTTGGAAATTTCTCAGCTTCTTAACTGTAATAATTTATGATTTGAAAAGTATATATGTGACATTTTCTGTGAATAACATTTCAAAATTTATTTTGTCACTTGCACATCACTGGTTATATGTTTTTTTATTATTGGCCAACTGAAAAGACTATTGAAACTACAAGTTATTGCTTTAAAAGCTAGTAATTGATGTGGGCCCAAGTGTAGAAGATCAGACCATGATGTTTCTGTAGGCCCAAGATCACGCTTTCAGTGGTGTTGCACGAAAATGGACATAACTTGGGCTACATACCTCCGTTTCAAGCATGCTACCGGTCGAAATAAGGCTTCTAGATACACTTTGGGGCCATTTTTGTGTTTTTCGTTTAGTTTTTGGGTTGTTGTTGGGCCTGTGGTTGTTTGTGACGGCCCAAGCCCATTTTGCATGTTTATTTAATATGTTAACATACTTTGTGACTGATCATTGATCAGAATTTAATAAAAATACTTTGACTTTTCAAATTATTGCCTTTTGGGTCGAATTTGGGGGTTTGGGAAAGGATCATCACGAGTATTCACAGAATCAACGTAGTTAGCCTTCGTTCTCTATTAGTACGCTGCATCAGTAATTGAGAAGGCCTCATGTCGATTAACACAACGAATAATATGCAAATAACAACTCTTAAACAAGAATGAAATTGTATTATTAATTTTGTATTGAAACGAATGATTACAAATGATGGAGGCCGGCCCTATTTATATAGGCTGCCGGAAATCTGTTCCTACCGTCACGACGTTTCATAAACGACGCAACATAACGGTTTATATCTACCTAATTACAATATTTACAATACAAATTACACCAACAAAACTTTCTAACGGAGTTTATCTATTCAATAATTAGACATGCTAAATGTTTTACTTATTGAATCTTAGCATGGTTAATGACAATTGGACTTAAGGTGGTCCTCTTTAAAGACAAAATTAAATGGCTAATAATAATAATAATAATAATAATAATAATAATAATAATAATAATGGCTATGCCTAATGATTCACCTAACATTTTACAAGTGGGGTGCGATAGGACATAGCCATGTCACAGTTTGCTTCTTTCCCTTGAGCTTCCTCTATGCTTCCAAGTAATTTCTTGTTTTCACATACATACATACATACATACATCCGCCCGCAAGGCCGGCACGAATGATCAGTGCATCTTGCATACACCTCTAGATTGCAAAAATGGCAGATGGTGCTGTGAATTTGGTTCAAGACATGATCAAGGTTCCAATGCACATGACTCGAAGGCGTAAAATGTCTTTGAAGCTTCAAAAGCTTAAAGCAGAAATTGGTGAGGTTTTTGAAAGAAGAAAAAGATTCACATTTGATCTTCAAATGCGAGACGAAATCAGAGGTGTTAGAAATGATCCCGTTCACTGTTGGCAGCGTCAAGAAGAGCTGTCCGTGTCCGTTGATGAAGATGAAATAGTGGGAATGGGTGATAACAAAGACCAACTCCTAAAGTGGTTGATGGATGGTGATACTAAACCGATGGTTATATCGGTTGTGGGTATGGGTGGGTTAGGAAAGACAACCCTGGTTACTAAAGTGTACAATGACCAGATGATTCGACAGTACTTTGATTGTTGGGCGTGGGTTTCTGTCTCTCAAACTAACGAGGTTGAGGAGTTGTTAAGATCCATGATCAAGCAGTTGTATCGGGCAAAAAATAAATCGGTTCCTAGTGATTTGGTATCGAAGACTTACAAGGACTTAGGGGATATGCTTATCGCCTATCTGAGTAACAAAAGGTATATTATTGTTCTAGATGATGTTTGGAATATACTTCTATGGAGTAGAATAAGAAGCGCATTTCGAGATAATGGTCATGGAAGTCGAGTTATATTCACAACAAGACAAGATAACGTAGCAAACTCGGTAGGACGTGGAAAGCATATTCTTCACCTGGATCCTCTTGGAGAGGATGATTCATGGGCTCTCTTCTGTAAAAAGGCTTTTTGGAGTGAGCCGGGTCATTTTTGTCCGGTAGAGCTAATAGAGTTAGCTCAGGCGATTACCAGGAAATGCGAAGGTTTGCCACTTGCCATAGTGGCAATTGGAGGACTTCTGTGCCCGAGAAACCAAACCGTGTTGGAGTGGAAGAAAATATATGATAGTCTTAACTGGGAGTTGAGCAACAATCCTCTCCTTGAGAGTGTTAAAGGGATATTGTCATTGAGTTACAATGATCTTCCATCTCACCTAAAACATTGTTTCTTGTATTGTTGTGTTTTTCATAATGGATATCCAATTAAGAAGAAAAAGCTTATAAGACTATGGGTTGCGGAGGGGTTTACCTCGAAACAAGCAGGGCTGACAATGGAGGAAGTAGCGGAAAACTACCTTATGGAACTTAGTCTCCAAAGCATGATTCAAGTCACCAAAACTAATGACTTCGGCAGGTTGAAAACATTTCGTGTCCACGATGTGATGCGAGAACTTGCAATGACGACATCTGGAAAAGCCAACTTTTGCTCAACATATGATGACAAAGAGGCCATAACTGAAGGTAAACTACAACGACTCTCGGTTTATAACAGAGGTGAAACTGTTCGATGGTCGTGGTCACGTCATCTACGTGCTTTCTTTGTCTTTCAAATAGAGACAAAGTCTTCTTTTACCATAGATGTGATCATGTCTAGATTTAAGCTTTTAAAAGTTCTAGATCTGGAGGCGGTGTCTGTTGGAGCGATCCCAAATTCCGTCGGTGATTTATTTAACTTGAGGTTTTTGAACCTACAAGGAACCAACATCAGCGAGCTTCCACAATCAATCCAAATGCTAAGAAATCTGCAAACACTTGATGTCCGAAACACCCATCTAACCAAGTTACCAAACGGGATATTAGTTATACCAAGACTACGCCACTTGCTTCTAGGTCTCTCTAAAGCTTCCACAATTCATTCTGGCTTCCGCGTACCTACACAAATCACACAAATACAAAGTTTACAAACTTTAGCATCGATTGAAGCCGAGGAAGAACTAATCCACAAAGTTGGGAACTTGACCGAGCTTAAAAGATTGGATATAACTAAACTGAAAGCAAATGATGGTCCGAAACTGTGCACTTCAGTCAAAGAGATGAGACATCTTAGGTGTCTAAGCATCACCGCAAGTACAGAAAGCGAAGAACTTGTGCTTGAAACATTATCTCACACTCCTTTGTATCTCCAGAAGCTGGCACTAGTTGGGAAGTTGAGTAAGCTGCCTCCGTGGCTTGAGTCTCTATCAAATTTAACGCATCTTTACTTGCGTTGCTCAAATTTAGGAGAAGATATCGATATTCTTTCGTCAATCCAGAAATTACCCATTTTAGCATGTTTAGAACTCAAGAACGCTTGCAACCGAAGGTTCTTGCACTTCAGAGCAGGTGGCTTTAACAAGCTCAACAAGATGTTATTGATGGATCTTGCGGCGCTTTTTTCTTTGAGATTTGAGAAAGGTACGTTGCCAAGTATCAAAGAATTGAATCTAGTACGATTTCTAGAGACGAGCTCAACGTTACAAGGCATCCAACATCTTACAAGTCTTCAGAAGTTACATTTGGAAGAAATGCCAGCAGAATTGGTTGAAAAGTTGCGAGGTGATGAGCGTACAAATGTTCAACACATAAACACAATCGGCATATTGTACCGAACTGGCCAAGGACAAGTAATCGAAACACTTTTTTAGTTGTGAACCAGTATTCGTATCCGTGTTGCGGCCAGACATGTTAGATATGTTAGATGTATTACCAACTTAAACCAAATTGAAATCCAATCCGTTACCAATAAAATACAAATAGATAAAGACCTCGCCCGCGTTGCAGAAACACATATTACGTTAGTTGTAGCATGCCAAAACGATCATATAAATTCAACAAACTAACACCTTCATTTATACTTATTGCTTTAACTGTGATGTAATCTCTTTCCCTCTGGTACTATATTTTATATTTTTAAGCAGCACAATGTACAAACTGTTACGCGTTTCTTGCGATTTTCTAGTTAAAGATGATATTTTGATGAACCCACCCAGTATATATCTAGGTATATATTCTTGTTTACTATAAATATTTTTCATGTTAACTAGATGGGAAGGGTGTATTATCCGAACAAAGTCATTGACCAACTACAATATAAATTATGGATTAATAGTACTCGTGATGTGAGCTTTACTATTGACTGCAATTTGTTTATGCTTAGATGACTCAAGTTGGAAATTTCTCAGCTTCTTAACTGTAATAATTTAAGATTTGAAAAGTATTTATGTGACATTTTATGTGAAGAACATTATTTCAAAATTTATTTATCACTTACACATCACCGGTTATATGCTTTTTTATTATTGGCCAACTGTTTTGAGTACTTGAAAGCTGGGACCATCACCAATGAAAAATATCAGTTGAGACAATCCGTCAGAATTTCACTGGTAGATTACCGACAGTTACATGTTACTTGTTTATTTTTGGTTTGGGTTGTAGGCCACAAAGTCATGATGGCTTCGTACTAATAACTACTTGGTAGTTAGTGATATCCTCAAAAAGATGCATATTTAACAATCGTGCCGTTTCAGTTTGTTTAAATAGGATCAACCGGAACCGTTTGTTTTCACAAACAATTCCATATTTTCGGTTTCAATCAAGTGTATGCTTGCATTTTGTGTTTGGTAGTTTTAAGTGTGATTACAAGAATGGTGTCGAAGAGCAAGATAATATCGGATCATCATACAAACAAAGAGGCATTTGATCGACCATGGGCCAAGACCTATGACCATGGGCCAAGACTAATTGCATGACTAATTTAAAGGGAAATGCAAATTGATTTGTTCCTAAATCAAGGACGCTAAAGTGGAAGTTAATCGGCATAGGGCATATTTTTTGACTGAGTGATGAGGAGCTTATCTAAGAGTTAGCGTACTCTTATATGGACGGTGGACCTGGTTGATAGGAGAGAATAAGGCAGCAAGGGCCCACACTTAAAAAATGGAATAACTTGGGCTACTGGTGGAATTACGAAGCCTATTACTGTGGTGGTTCGGCCAAGCAGTATGCCTCCAATTCACCAAAGAAGACTTTCCCCCATTTCTCGCAACATTTAATAATTTTCAAATTTAGTTTTACGCGGTTTCTTGATGATTTTTAGTTTGGGTTTTTTATTTAATGTCTTAATTTTCGTATTCGATATTTATTTTGTAAGTTCGAAAACTTGACAAACCTTCCAAATTTATAAAATCCCCTTTATAAAGGACCCCCATTGTAATGGTTTAAGCATTCAGAATTCAATACATCTTCTTTGAGATCTATTTCTCTGTTATCATTTTATTTCTTCCGCTTTGCATCACCGAGTAACAATGGATACTTTAGTTTGTATCAGCAAGAGCCAGAGTTGCTTGTAGTATAAGCTAAGCTAAATAGTTCTACACATAGAGGACTGTAACCTACAACCACCTCTTAAGTATATGTAACACAATAAATAACCTTTTTATGTATCATCATGTCACCCATACATATGAGGGTTTCATGGCTAAATGCTGAAAGTTAACTTTAAGTATGGTGTAAGATAATTGGACTTAACATGGCCTTCTTTCTAGAGGAAGGCAACTTTTGGAATATTTCCATTAGCCGGATCGCGTGTCCTCCAACGAGTAAAGTCATCAAGCCAATCCAAACCAACACGATACCGTTTACCACATTCTTAAATGTCTGTGCCTCGGGTTTTGGTGTCAAAACCGATATGGCAACCAAATAACTGAGTGACATAGATGCCGTCGCAATCCACATAATAACCATTAGAACCCACAAGAAAACCTTATGCCTCAAAAAGGGTAGTCCACTAATAAGCAACAAGATGATGCTAAGAGTTGAAACAAAGCCGATCGTGTTGCAAACTAAGAATGTATGGTATAACCTCGGATGATTGTATACCATGACAGCGGATCCCGCTTGTGCGATTGAGTTGTCTTGCCAAACACCACTTGGAGGATTAGTGCCGGCTTGAAAGGCCATGGTTGCTATCAATGATGCCACAACCATCAAAGTGTTTCGCTTCTTGTCTAACCAATCATCATTGTTCTTCGAGTCCGTCTTTAAGTGTGGTTTCTTATGATACTTCATGTTGCCAAGCCCAATATTTTGGCTGCTGGGATTTATAGGAATTTGTTCAAACAAGTTTTTATTTTTCGCCTCGGTTACTCCTGCACGTGTTAGACACCGTAGGATTTGTTGATCTTTTATGTCTTTAGGACCTTGAGCCAATATATCCATGGGTGTTTCCCCATTTGTGTTTGATGCATTCACTTCTATTGTTGTATACAATACCAAGAAGTGTACAGTCTAACAAATGTTCAACATAGGATAGGTTGGTCTAAATTGTATACATTTTACCAAAAATGCTAAAATAAAATGCATAGCAATATAGCATGTTACTAAACATAGAGAAAAATTCATTACAAAATACTAAATTATTGTGAGAAGAAAAAGAACAAATCCGAATCGTTCAATTTTTTTTTCTTTTATCAATGCTTTGTATTTTTAAGTTTTGTAGTTCTTAGATACAAATGTGTATGTTATGGATATAAAAAGTTAAAAACCATCAAACTAGTTTGTTTATATATTTTCTTAAATATAAACATTTACCTACACATATGTAGGATGCCTTACACATGTGTAGTATCTATATATAACTCTTTCATATATTTTTTTGGTATATTGGTTTTTATTGGTGTCAATTATCACTTTTTAGTCTCTGTCGGTCCCAGCTAACGAATTGGCTGCTGACGGTCCCAACTTTTAATGCATTTGTTCCAAAAGTCCGCAACTAACGGAATCCTAACACCGTTAGTTGCAGGTCGCCGGAAAAACGTTATTTTGGAAAAGTCACATTTTTTTTCCAGAATTCGCCATCCGAACACCGCCACCATCACCAACCAAACTCCACCACTTGGGCCCCACCAACCGTTTGCGACGATGGTTCTAGGGTTCCGGGAACCTCAATAATTAGGGTTTTTTTTACTAGAAAAGGTTCCTAAAAACCCGATACAAAGTTATAAATGTTTGGGACAAAAGTGTTGAGTTTCCCGGGGAAAAATGTGAGTTTCCTGGCAAAAACACGCTTTTCCGGTGACCTGCAACTAACGGTGTTAGGATTCTGTTAGTCGTGGACCGTTGGGAACAAATACGTTAAAAGTTGGACTGTCATCAGCCAATTCGTTAATTGGGACCGACAACGAACAAAAGGCGATACTTGGGATTAATAAAAACCAATATACCTATTTTTTTGGTTGAATTTCAAGAAAGATGATTAAACATTGCATTTCAAACATTTTGTTATCTAAAAGAAAATTTAAGATTGTAAAAGTAATTATTTACTTTAATTCTGCAAGTTCTCACAAAAATTGTGTTCGATTGGACTAAAACCTCCATGTAATGAATTTAAGGAAAGTTGAATAAACATTGCATACCTCAATTTGTTTGTCAGCAACAGCTAGGTGTAGTATCGTATTACCATCGGCATCTTTAGTGTTTACAAACTCATGATCACCCACAGGCTCTACCAAAATTTTCAAAACCTCAAGCTGGTTATACTTCACACACAAATGCAAAATAGTCTCCTGCTGCACCATGGCTCTAGTTGCATGAGGTTGAGCTTTCACCAACACTTTCACAACTTCACACCGTCCTTTAATGGCTGCAACATGAAGCACGTTCCTCCCATCACGATCACGCGTGCTACACATCTCAGGGTTAACCGATAACAACGCCTTAACAATATCAACATGGCCTTTAGCTGATGCTATATGAAGCGGCAAGCGTCTTTGTGAATCGCGTTCAAGAGAAAGTTTTGGATTTCGGGTTAATATCTCATTGACAAAGTCTATGTGTCCAAGCATTGATGCAATATGTAGAGGCATGTCATCTTGTTGGTTTAGTGTAACTTTATCAAGAATTAGTGGATCCTTTTGAAGCAACATTTGTAAAACTGTTAGATTTCCTTCCATTGATGCTTCATAAAGAAGTTTATCCATTTTTCTAAATTATGCAGAAAACACAAATTATCTTAAAGAAGAAGAAGTTTTATATAGCTAAAGATTTGGTATTTAATATATCTCTTGAATTGTAAAATTTGTTGTCTAACTTTGAATTTTTCCCCAGTTAATTTATGTTTTTTTATTACAGTCAATTTATGTGGGTAGGAAAATTTGTTCCAACAGAGGCTTCTTTGAACAAGTCTCACTAGTTTATGATTGGTACAACTTACCAACTAGTCAACTATTTTGCAGTTTTCTAGAAAGAATAATTACAAGAATACCATTTGACCAAACTAACCATTGACTTTTAGTTTTAAAAAGAAAGTTACTTCAATAAAAAAAAATGGCATGAGGTGAGCGTGTATGAAGATGATGGTTCAAGCTCAAATACTTACGATCTTATATTCAAAATCTGGTTTAATGAGATTTTGTTTACAGCGATGAATTTCCTCATTCATAGCATTCCTTCCTTCATGAATGAGTTAATATGGACAATAAAACGCTATCTAATGAGTACTTACACTTCCAAACACTATTAAAAATTTATAATATTAAAAATATAAAATATAAAAAACATAAATGATATGTCTTATGTCTTTATAATACTTTCTAAAAACCAAACCTTTACTATAAAATCCTGAAATTATTTAAACAATTTTTATAAAGAATTAAAAACGTAGTTTTTTGAAATATATATAAGCTGAAAATAAGTAAAATTTAAGATTTTAAAAAATATTCAAAGCTTAATTTTTAAGTTATTTAAGAAATTAAGCTTTAGAAGTATTAATTTAATACTAAATTTTTACAACAGTAACTAAGATTTTGAAATAATTTAAACTTATTTAAAAAAATAACCTAAAAGTTATTAAAGCTTAGCTTAAAAGAGCATGGCTTGGACTATATCAACTGATTCAACTCAAGAGGGGGCCAATTTTGTGTCTTGTTATTGCAAATAAAACTATAAAAGTGAAGAGTATTTTTTAAAGTAAACGGTCAACATGGTTAGTTTTGTTTTTTTCTTTAATGACACAAATATCCTGTTTTCTAGTCTATATTATATCGACTAATACTAACTAATCTTGAAAATCGACTGTTTATTTGACTATGACAAGTTTTGTTCAAAATTATAAATGTACATTTCGTTTAATGATCTATGCAATTCATGTATACTTCAAGAAAATCGTCTACAATCAGGAGGAGTAAAAAGGTTAGTGATGGCTGGGTTATTTGCAAAAAAGCCCATCTAAGAATCGAGGACGGGTTCAACTTCGTTCCAGGCATAATATTATCCCGAGGACGGGTTCAACTTCGTTCCAGGCATAATATTATCCCCTTACAAATCCTCACCAACGACGTTAATATATAGCAAATTGAGCGGCCGGAATCAAAAACCATTGTCCTTTAAAGCAAAAACTGTCGTTCCGTAATAATGTTTTTTACCGTTTCACTTGGTTATTATTTTCTATTTTCTATTTATTATGTTCTGGTATAATCTTTTGTGAGTAAATTTGTGAGGTGGTTTACGTTTTTACGTCTATTTTCTAGTTTGGTTTAACGGTCCATTCGCAACACAAAAGTCCTACAAACTAGTTAACTTTATTTTCCTTTCTTTCCATACAAGCCAAGATTGAATCTAATAAAAAGTTCATGTATGCATGTTCAGGAAGTAAGGAATATATGAACCAAACTTTGAGTTTGGAATAATTATTTAATTCCTTTCGTGTAACCAAACATATTCCTCTCCTTTCGTTTCCTATATATTGAGCATTAGTGTCTATTTGCTTTTTTTTTTGAAAGATAACTTTTATAAACAACCGGCCACCAACTCTACTCCAAGAAGGAGAAAGAGCCGAGGCAAAGCAAAACCTAATACATCACTTCAAAGTTACACCACGAATTCCAATCTACACAACCTTTTTTATATCTACATCTAAACAAAAGAAAGCTCAGAATTTTATCTCCGCCACCACTTCCGTAACCTTCAACTTTTTATCCGAAAATATGCGATCATTTCTAGCTTTCCAAATAATCCACAACGAGATGAACATGATCCCCTGAAATGCTATCTTCTTAACTCCTTTCAGCCCCACTAATTGATGCATGTTCAGGACGGGTTCAACTTCGTTCCAGGCAGTATAATTGGTATTAGAAAGACATTGAGATGACAGACAGTATAATTGGTATGTCTTCTTTCCTTTTATTCCATTGCCAGTATAGATTTTTTAATATTTTATTTGAGTTTTTTCTTATTTTCTTTAATCTAAGTTAATGTAAGGGGTTTATCTTTTGGTTTAGTTCTGGTAGCATAACAAACCTAATCGATACTTACCGAATTTGCTTTGTTTGGGCGCCGCAACGCATGGGTTTTACCGACCGAATAAACGCCGTTTTATATATGATTTTTTTGTTGCATAAGCTATACGATTGACAATATTATTAGGGGGTTTTATTTATTTATTTTTTGGCTTTAGTGTCGATAACATACCGAACCTAGCTGACCGAATTTGTGTCACTTTGATCATAAGTTGTACGCGTGCTCAGGGCTAGCTCACGAATGTGGAGGCCTAAATCGAAACAAGATTTTGTGGCCTTTTCTTGACGATTGTTAAGAAATAAAAAAAATTAGTTATAAAAGTTTTGAACTCATAACCTATTTTTTAATAACAACCAACACCATCACCACACCAATACATTACTTTGAGTTTACTTAACTTATTATAATATATCTATATATAATGTTTTTTTGTTTTGAACTTGGATGCTTTAATTAATTATGGGCCTAAAGCCATAACTTGTATTCACTGTCCCATGAGCCACCACTGTGCGTGCTGACATTGTTTTGGGCATTTATAAATTTATCTTTTGGATTTATTTCTAGTCCCGCACCAAACTTAACCTGTATCGACAGTATTCGCTTCCTGTAACGACTAAGGCCACAGTTCTAATGCAACTCAAACATCTTCTTAGTTTGACATAAACGTATAACCTGAAATCTCAAAATTAATTTTATGTTCATATTTATTATACTTAATTAGTATAGGGCATTAATATCTGAACAATTTGTGAATCTTTCATGAACTTGGTTACATGATATCATAAAATTATTTTGATTCAATGATTTGCCTTAACATAAGTAATTCATTGATGTAGCTCTTACCGACCAACTTCATCACTTTAGTCATGATCATCCGCTCTGCCTTGTGCATCTACTGCAACCGATTCCCAGAAAGGAAAATGATGAAGATGAAGATGAAGACGAAGAAGATTTGGTGGAGGAAGAGCATCATCATGGTGGTCAATGCAACATGTGCGAGGAACAAATCTGGTCATTTCATTTGTGTTACTACAAGTGCAGGTCTTGTGACTACTCATTGCACAAATTTTGTGCTGAACTACCCGAGATCCACCAAAATCACCCATTACATCCTGGCCACGAACTTTTTCTTGATGATACATCAAGGATTTATGATAATCGTCATAAATGTTTTGTCTGCAATCTTAAGTTTTCGAATATCTCTTATCTTTATTGTTGTTTTGACTGCAAATATTACATGGACATAATCTGTGCGACTATGTCAAAACAGAAGATAAACCACCCTAGTCACCCTCACCAACTGGATCGAATGTTCGGAAACAAAAACATATTAGATTGTGTAGCTTGCGGAAATAAACATGAAGGGATATTCTTTCAGTGCAACACTTGTCCTTGGTTCCATATCAACCTAGACTGCACTTTTCTTCCTACCAAGTTACTGATACAAAATCGTACTAATGGGTCTTTCACTCATTCTCATCGACTTACCCTTGCTTATTCATTTCCGAGATCTGAATATGAATCTAAACTCTATCCTAGTTGTAGACTCTGTAATGAATCGTTCCATACCCATTTATGGATTTATAAATGCGATAAGTGCATATATTATGTGCATGTAGATTGTGCAACCTCAAAGAGAGAGCCATTTATGTCCATCTTCATGTCAGCAGGTGAGCACTCTCTTCCTTTTTTTTTTCTATTAGTTCATGTGAAGACAATCTTAGTATTCATTAGGCCTTGGTAAAACTTATAAAAATTATAAAGATGACGAACATCCGAATTTGCTCCACTGCCCATTTCTCGATGAAGGTGACAACCTTTTGAAGCGTCACATGTCTTATCAAAAGGAGCTTACTGATAGACCACATGATGATGAATTGCTCAACCATTCATGCCATGAACACCCACTCATCCTTTTTGACAAGCAAACATCGGTTGGTAAAAATTTCGTTTCTCTTCACGACCCTATAAAAAGAGTTCAACTATTATGTGATGGATGTGTGAAACCAATCATGACACTGCCGTTTTATATATGTTGCCAATATGTTGACGGGAAGTGTTGTTTTGTTCTTCATGAATGGTGTACCAATCTACCCTCTCAAGTGCAAGATGACGCGCGCCATCATAAGCATACTCTCTTTCTTCGACCAAAAGTAAGTACATTTTTCGGTGTGTTCCAGTGTGCCATTTGCTACTTACCATCCAATGGTTTCGCGTATGGATGCACAATGTGTAATTATTATGTTGATATCAATTGTGCATTCATGCCCAAAGAGATCACGCATGAAGCACACCCAAATCATCTCTTATCAGAAGTAATTAG
Organism: Bidens hawaiensis; assembly: GCF_021521415.1. NCBI lineage: Eukaryota > Viridiplantae > Streptophyta > Magnoliopsida > Asterales > Asteraceae > Bidens > Bidens hawaiensis. The sequence continues at coordinate 4,644,346 of NW_027491045.1, read as the reverse complement.
ACCTTATATTGATCGACCAAATGTGTGTTGTAATGCCTGTAATTCTGTGTTGTACGAGGAGTTGGGATTTCATTGTGCCTCTTGTGATTTTTACATTCATGCAGTGTGTGCTTTGTTGTTGCCTAGAGTAATCAAGCACAAGTGTGATGAACATCCTTTGAGCCTAAGATATGGTCCACTGGAGAATCATCCCGGCGAGTACTTTTGTGAAATATGTGAGGATGAATTAGACCATCGGAAATGGTTCTATCATTGCACTACATGTGCCCAATCCGTGCATGCTTCTTGCACGCCCTTTATACTTCAATATGAGCAAGCTAAGGGCATGCATTATGTGAAAAGCTCTGTCTATCCGTATCTCAATGTCAAATTCGGAGGAACAGTTGAGATCAAAGGTCACTCACACCGCTTGGCCTTTGTTCAAGGGCTTACGAGCGACGGCACGTGCATCAAGTGCCATTACGAATTGAAGCACGGGATGATCTTTAAGTGCTTAGAGTGTAAATTTGCTCTTCATCACTGGTGCGCCAAATTATTTGTAAGATGATCAAGTTCTTTGTTGGGTTATGCTTTGGTGCATCCATAATATTGTAAACTTGTTACGTGTGTTCAGTCAATTCTTTTGACTATCAATTGGTGTCAGCTACTTAACATTGAATTGGTGTATCTTGTATAATCATTGTGTTAGTTATTTATAATCCTTGATAGATGCTCAACAAAAGAATATCGAATACGTAGGAGAATTAAGCAAATGACTAGATGGCGTTAAGTATTACTAAAAGATATGGTCAAAGTTGATTTTATGTATTATTCTAATCAGTATCCTAAATATATTCCAATGAGTCGTATGAGTAATCCTAGAATTTGTAATTTAGTATGAACTAACCCGGCGTAACGCGTCGGGTAGCTCGGATCTGTTTATATACTCGTCGCTTTGCGGTGGCGCACTAATGTGTGTTCGGTTGATTAACATATAAAAAATTAAAATAGAAAAAAAATCATTTATTTAGTCAGTAAAGTAAAACCCGGGTGTTAGTAAAATGCGAGCCATAGACAAAGTGTTAACAAATAATAATAATAATACGGAGTAGTAATAATAATAATAATAATAATTGTAATATATCTATTTAAAAACTTGAAATAAAACAAAGGCGCCTGCTTAAACCCGGATTCGAACATGCGCCCCTACTCACCAAGGTCTTACAAACAAAACATAAACCAACACATCACATTGATTAATTTCCCAAATAACATATCTAAAAGTTAAAAGAGCAAGCTTCACTACTAGAAAAAACGCTTTTAATGACTCGCATTGCGAGTCATAAATGGGTACAGATGACTTGCAAATGCGAGTCATTGATAGCCCAGTCATAAATCAATTATGACTCACACCCGCGAGTCATAACTTATGACTCACATTTTATGACTCGCCTTTATGACTCACATTTCATGATTCACGTTTATGACTTGCACATCATGACCCTCATTTATGACTGTAATTTATGACATGCAAAGTTGCGAGTCATGGTATTAATTTTAAAAAAAATTTATTTACTATTACTATTATTATTATGCATTCTAGTATTTAAATTAATGACGCAATTATACAAAATAAACATTTCATTTCATTTCTTAATTAAGCATCCTACATCAAAACGTTACAAAAAATATTTTTTTAGTCAATATAAGAAATCATTCTCGAAAAACAAACTGAACCGCATAGCTTGCCCATTCTTCACGAACCGCGTCAAGATCCGCATCCGTGTATACCTCTTTGCCTCCACCAACCTAAGAAGAAAAAAAAAGACGTTACAAACTTGGTCGGGTCAAAACATATTCGATCAAAACAAACCAATAAAAGAGTAAATTACACTTACATTGTTATTGACGAGTATGTCAAGTCCGTCACGAACTATCTCCTTCATGAAGTTTAAGATATAATATCCGCACTCTATATTTCCCGGTTGAGTTGGACACTACAAAATAACATATTCAAAGTTACGAATTATGATTGAATGATAATACAAGATCAGAACGGCCCGTAGATCATAATAACACTCAGATCATAACAGGTCGCGAGCCCGGATCAGATCAACACGTGAGCAATCAGTTCAAATATGCACGCGCGTGCAGATTAGTATGCCTGCAGTTCAAATAAGATATGATAATAACGCGTGCAGTTCAATTTCCATTTAAAGAAATTAAGTACTCACCTTATTGTTGACCCAGTTGACTTTGATACGCATTGTTGAAGCTTATCCTGTAATTGGGAATCATGTTTCCAAACTATACTTATTAGAAATCAATAGATAAAAATATACAATCAATAAAAAAACTTACAATTCTATCAACAATCACTTGGACATTAGAGTCGAAACCTCCTGTTTTTAGTTCTCTTGCTTTCTTCCACAACAACGACCTATCAATCTCCTCTTCATCCTTTCCGGTTTATTGCATCTACACAACAGTGAATCGAGTCAGCGCGCGCATGCAGTTTTATTGCGAATCTCCTCTAACCATCTTAGTTATTAAATCTAGTTGAGATTCATACCCTGCATCCCCTTTTCATTTTATAAAACCATCATTTCCCACCACAAGTGGATGAGGTTGCAATGGTACACTACATGTTCATCACCAAAAGATGATAACAAGTCTAACCATGACTTCAAACATCAAATATCAAGTGTACTAGCCTACATTGTCAAAACTTGAACTAACTAGGTTCAAACCTATCCATTTCATGTGCTCACAGTGTCTAATATGATGGGCTGCTTCATCAGTATCAGTCTCGGTTTCCTTATTGCAATAATAACATGGAACAAGGAAGCATGGTTCAATTGGCAAGAAACAAGCGCAAGCCGTATTCAGGGTTGTTTCATTATTGGGTTTGTAAAAGATCTACACGTTTAACCCTCCAGAGCTTAAAGAAGTCAAAACACGCCAATCCACTTGTCAAAACCCTTTCCTGAATGCCTGTTGTTACAACCGCTTGTGCTAGATAATAACTACGGTATCTCGTTACATGTCCTCGAATGGGATTCATGAGGAAGAACGGATTCCTGAATAAAATAGGAAAGCCCCTTTCCTTTTTTTTGGGGAAGGAGGATATTTAGTCCTTGTTCAAATGATGGATTCAAAAAAGGTGACGGACGGAATAATTATCATTTTTCGTGGTTACCAACAAAATATATACAAGAAAGCTTTGATCTTGATTAGAAAAGATTAGCTCTTAACTATCACCATAATCATGAACCATATGAAGATGAACATACCAAAATGATCATCGAACCTAACAATGACAGTGAAGTCGTCAAAAACCGTTGTTGCAATATGCAAATTAAGTCGTTGGTTGAGCCCTGGTGCGCCATGATCCAATTTGAAGCAAACCCAATGCTAAATAAGGAAAGCTAAGTTCATGGTCTAATATAAAACTACATATATGATCCTTTCTGTTTAAAGAAAATATAATGATACATAATTTAAACGTAAAAGCAAGTAACAAGTGATTGGAGTGCATTAAAGTTATATTTATACAATTATATATACACACACATGTAGGGGTGGTTTCAAATGAGAACCATTTTATTCACGTGTGCCGGTGAGTACATTATTAATCATTAATAATTGCAGTGCATTCACTAGTGGTGAATATACTATTGTAGAAGCATCAAAATAGTATAGTGTGTTTTTTAATGAACACATATATTCACCGATCAGTAAAATGGTTCCTAATGGTTTTCATTTGAAGCCACTTACGCACTGTTTGTAGTATGCGTATATAATGTATATATGTGTGGGCTCGAGAAGGGGGGGGGGGTGTGAAATTGTACTAATTTTGACGTTATTTTACTATGAAAGCAAGTTGTGATGCATTCCCTGCATTCTTTTTCATTTTATAAAAGTATCATTTCCCACCACAAAAAATGGATAAGGGTGCACTACATTGTGGCTGCATATGGTTATCTAAAATAACCCAAGAATATGATTATAGTTCTATAGTCATAACATCACAAATCAATATTGCCCGAGACAAAAAATATATATATTATCAAAACTGCTTTCGTTGAGATTTGAACTCAAGACCTCCAGCTCACTAAAGGGGTGCTCTAACCAACTGAGCTGTGAAAGCAAGCAGAAATTCATCCCCTGCATTCCTTCTTTGTTTTATAAAATTATAATTTCTCACCACAACAAGTGGATCAGGTTGCAACGATGAACCGGAAGTTCGCAATCGTATAAAAACTAATTACAAGTCTAGTCATTACTTCAAATATCACATATTAATAGTGGAGCAAGACAACAAAGAACAATTGCAGGCCGAATTCGCAGTTGTTTCATTCTTCTGTTTGTAAAAGATCCACACGTTTAAGTTTTAACCCTCCAATAGTTTGACCCACGTACCAAAAAGTTGACCCTTAACTAGTGATTTATTAACCAAACATGGTAAGAACATTTCAGCACTTTCTTTCCTAATCATGCTTCATCTTTTGGTTTGTTGATAAACATTAATCGGTTCATGTTTGATGTTCACAATAACATCTCTTATTCTCCAGAAATACAGATACAATAAACCAAGTGAAGAATAGTTTTTAACAATGTTTGTAACCATCCCAATACCTGAGCGAGCCTTACCGAGACGGGATGCCAGCCGTTCATACTGATTTTGACACTCTAGACATGACTTACCCAGGAACACTATCAAGGAGGAAACTCATCACTGTGAGAAATTCGAACCTGAGACCTTAAGATCCAAAATTCACAAGCCTTAACCATCATCCTAATGCCATTGGACCAAAAAGCCAACTGCAAACCAAATGAAGATACACTAGCTAGGTAGCTGGCCGTAATCCTTTTCTGCCGTAAACTATTTTGGCTCTAGTTTTAGCAAGTTACCAAGATTTGGATTTAGGGTTGTCTTGATTGTTTAACCTATAGATAAGCCTCTGTGGAATATTGATGAATAGTTTTTGTCAGTGGCGGAGCCACATACAAGTCACCGGTTCGGCCGAACCCGGTCCATTTTCGGTTTTATATATAACGTATAGGTACGATTTAACGAGCGAACTCATTCTTTTTCAGCGAGCGAACCTAGTGTCACAAAATCTCCGCAAACATTTCACTATTTGCCGGTGAAAAAACAAAAACTTGACTTTTAGAGAGAGACAACGATGTCGTTTTCTTCAGCTAGCGTGTCGTCGATTTTGTGATATTTTGAGTACATGCCATTTAGTTTAGAGCATCCATGTAAATTATTTAATGACTTTGTATTTTATTTTAATGATGGTGATGCACTTTTGTTATGGTAGTGATATTGCATTTTAACTTCATCAAATAAATATCATCTTCATGACCTTTTAACTTAAATGGTTCTTTTTTTTAAAGGTATTAAATTAACATTTTTGGATTAAACCCAAATCTGGTATGTTGATCCCCAGATGGAACGTGAATGGATGAATTGCTTCAAACTAAGCCCCCAAAGGCAATAAATTATAAACATAAATAAAAGTTCAATACTTTTTTGGAACGAAGTTTTGACGTCGCGATACGCAACTAAACCTATCATTCATTAAGACCCGAGTTTGAGCTTGAGACGTAATTTCAACTATCAACTATTAATTTGACCATCTAGAAATTTGCACCTAAAATAAAATGTTAGTAAGATAAAAGTTTAACAAAAATCCAAATTCTTTTTGTGTTAAAATTAATCTAAAGTTCCGGTTTTTATATTTCAAAACTGAAATAGTTCAGCTTATGTTCGTATGTTCGTTATTCTTTTATCAAGTTGATAAACGTTGAGAATTTTATTCTCTTTTTTTTTTTAATAAATGAAAATGAATTTGCATATTGGAAATATGTTATACGAAATACATGTATTATTAATACGAATCAGTTTACGGTAACTTTTATATTAGAATATAGAAATTACGTTATCAGCCAAGAGCCGATATGAAATTTGCTCAATTGCAACCTGAAGTTACTAGTTTGTTTCAAATCTGAAATCCAATGTTGATTTAAGTTTGAATACGGATAACAGTTTCTGGTTTTTTTTAAATGGCAAACTAACTTACTCGTAGTTACTCTTGCTAACTATATATATACTTGCACAGTACAAGATTTGAACTCAACCTTTAGAAATAAAAAAAAAAAGAGGCATCTTACCACCACGTCATGTCCTCAAGAGATTATGAAGTTATCAAGCTTGATCGATTCATTTAAAAGCGTCATTTTTAATCAAAATTCACATTATTACAACTAAACCATGATTTTATGATTTTTGTTTAAGTGAGAGCCAACCTCAATGTTTCTTCTTCTTATCCTATAATCAAGAATGTCAAGACAACATTAATTAGTCCCTCATGTGTAGTTAAATGGACACTAACCACCAAAATCGGTTATATTCATTACTAGATTTAAGTAGCTCTACACCCTCGGACGCTAGCAAACCAAAAGTATCAAATGTGAAGGGTATAAACACGTGTTGGTTGTCAAGACATGTTTCCTGGCGTTTGGTCTTGCATTAAACAACTTTAAGGTTCCATTATATACGTACTATTGTTTGGAGAACAAGCCAAGTAATTCGAAATTCAAAAGATGGGGGATCGAATTATAACATACCAAAATGATGAGTACAAAATTATAATGAAATAAGCACATATATTCTTAAATCTTTAATATGTATCAAAATGTTGCTTACACCTTTGGCATTTTTGAGTATGGCCTTCCAGGGAACATTAACTTTTTGAAGAATTTTAATATCTGGAAGGCGTGTCCTACTGCTAAAAGAGTCACCAAGACAAACCATACCAACACGATACCACACACGACATATGAAAGTGTGTGTGACTCGATATTTGGTGTCAAAGCGAATATGGAAATCAAATAAGTTAACGACATAGAGGCGGTAGCAACCCACATAATAACCATCAGAATCCACATGAAAAACCGACCCTTCAAAAAGGGTAATCCACTAATCAGCAACAAGATAATGCTAAGAGTCGAAATGAAGCCAACTGTGTTGGAAATTAGGAAAGTATGGTATGCTATCTGATAGTCATTTGCCATAACCGCATATCCAGCCTTCTTGGGTGGATCCACGGTTAAGTCATCATCTTGCCAAACGCCACCAGGAGTTTTAATGCCTGCTTGAAAGGCCATGGTTGCTATCAATGACGCCACCACCATTAAAGCGTTTCTCTTCTTGTCTATCCAATCATCACTCTTCTTCATGCCTCTGGAGTTTTGAAAAATTTGTTCGAGCATACTTTCATTGTTCGCATCAACCACTCGTGCTCGCTTTAGAGCCCATATGATTTGTTGATCTTTCACATCTCTTGGACCTTTAGCCAATATATCCATCAACGTTTCCCCATTTGTGTTTGATGTATTCACTTCTGTTGTATTCAATAGCATAAAGTTTATGGTCTAACAAATGTTCAAGATAGGAGCAATTAGTCATAATCACTACAACAAAACCAACTATTAATCCACACTCACTAAATTCATTAACTGTATTTTATTTTTTTCAAAGAATTCTTAAGTATGATGGATAACATGTACATTATTATTCGTATTAAAAGAATTCAAAAGAATGAAAACTTGTATTGATGAATAATATTTTCTATATATCAAATAACTAAAAAACGGATCTTTTTATTTACAGAATTAAAAAGGATAGTGATGAAACTAACCAACTAATAGTACTAATAATAAAACGTTAGTAACCATCCTAATATTCAAACTAGAGATATAAAAATAGATGATAAACAATTAAACCACTACTAGAAAATAAGACATTTTTCTATGATGGTTTTCGTAGGAAATTAGTTGGAAAACCCACTTTCTAATAGTTTTCCAACAAAAATGTTAGTTGGAAAAAAACATGCTTGAAAATCATTTTCAACATTTTTCCAACAACTTTTCTAATAAAGTTGCTACAAAAATATGTTGTTGCAAACTTCCTACAACATTCCCACAAATGTTTGCTACAACATTCCAACGAAATTCCAACAAAAAAACTAAATTTAACAAAACAAAATTCAAATATGCAATATAAATACCAAAAAAAGCTGAAATATTGGATTTTGTTGGAAAGTAGCAACAGTTTTCCAACGGAAAATCGTGTTGTCACTATGTTGTTGCAAAATTATAGCTATTTTTTTGTTGAAAAGTCATTTGAAATTTGTTGAAATTACTTGATGTGGGAAATTTGTAGGAAAATGTATTGTTTTCTAGTAGTGAACCGGCTAACCATTACCTCGGTTTGTTTGTCAGCAACAACTAGTTGCAGTATAGTATTACCATCGGCATCTTTAGCGTTTACAAACTCATGATCACCCACAGTTTCTATTAAAAGCTTCAAAACCTCAAGTTGGTTATGCTTCACACACAAGTGCAAGATGGTCTCCTGCTGCGCCATGGCTCTTGCTGCATTGGGTCGAGTTTGCACCAGAACCTTGACAACTTCATGGTGTCCATTAATGGCTGCAATATGAACCGGATTTTCCCCGTTACGATCATCCACAAGGCATGCCTCAGGGTTAGCCAATAGTTGTTTAACTATTTCAGTGTGGCCTTTTGCTGATGTTATATGAAGAGGCACACGTTTTTGTGCATCTCGATCCATAGCGAGGTGTGGCTTAAGGGTTATGATCTTCTTGACAAAATCCACATGTCCACGCATGGATGCAATGTGTAGAGGCGTGTTGCCAAGGCGGTCTAGGGTAACTGTGTCAAGAATTAATGGATTTTCTTGAAGCAACTTTAACAAGATGTTTACGTTTCCATCTCGTGCTGCTTCGAAAAGATCATTCTCCATCCTCTCTAAGTTTCACAAATGTAGAAAACTCAAAGTTGCTCACGGAAGAAGATTGTACATGTATGCATATATATAAACTTTGGAAAGAATAATGCTAGCATTTTAATATTTAGATGAAAGCTGGCTTTCTGTATTTTTCTGAATTGCATTTAGAGTTTTTCTTCTTTACCTTAATCTCATATATGTTGGTCATAGAGGATCACTACTACAAAACAAGTCATTTTCCCACAAAAATTTCCTACAAATTTCATACGACAAGTAGTTCCAACAGATTTCCAACAAAAAAAATAAAGCTCCAACTTTGCTACAATATTATCTATAAACATTATGCTAAGTCAAAAATAGTTTCTATAGGAAAGTTGTAGGAAATTTACAACCACATGTTTTTGTAGCAATTTTGTAAGAAAAGTTGTTGGAAAACAGTTGAAAACGATTTTCAAGCATGTGTTTTTCCAACGTAACTTTCTGTTGGAAAACTGTTAAAAACTGGATTTTCCAACAAATTTCCTACGAATTCAGTTGTAAAAAAACATCTCTTTTTCTAGTAGTGGATGACATTACAAAAATTAACATTGCTAGCAGTGACTTGGTCGTTTTCGGGTTATTTGAATTCAAAAATTTTAACATTGAACTCAAAGATGCATATAAAATGGATAAGAATAAAGTTACTTGAACTCAGTTTATTTGAATAAATGTATTAAGATTCAGGTTAATCGAGTCGGTTCCATTCGAGATTCATAAATTCGATTTGAAATTCTTCTCAAATAAAAAATCTAATTCAAATATTCAAAATTTGATTTCATATTCATTATTTGAATTGGCTTAAAATTGAATTTTGAGCTTTTTTATTGCAATGCTAATAATAAGCTACTCTAGTAGAGTGGGTAATTACTATTCAATAGAAAGATATTAATTGAATGATTTCATATTTAATGTAGTAAAGAATTAATATATATAAACAAGATGTTGACGTGTTTAAATTCTTCTAAATCATCATCATCATCGTACTCAGTATATCCCAACAATAGCAATGCTATGGTAGGGTGTGGGGAGGGTAAGATATAGACAGCCTTACCTCTATCCCATAGGGATAGAGAGGCTGCTTCCAGTGAGACTCCCGGCTCGATAGTAGTTTTGCATCAAGCCTTGGACATAAGGCACATAACACTCAATCATCAGGACACCGGCCGATTGGTGCATATGTCCTTGTCTTTCGGCTATCAACGCCACCACATGATGCCTGATTAACCTTCCACCACTTTTAACGTTATTTTCACGAGATTAGTAAAATAACGTCAAAATTAGTGCAATTTTACTTTTGCCCACCCGAGGGTTCACACATATATACATTAAATTCTTCTAACGGTGCTTACAAAAAATATCGCAACATGACATGTGTGCATCAATCATGAAAGATAAGTAAGGAGATATCATTTTTGTCGTCCATGCATAGCCTTATAAGAATTCATTTAAATATCTAGATATATTGACTTAGACTTTTTGTCAGAATTTTACAAATTGGTTTAACCATAAGTATAATAAATAAAAAAAGAACCTATAATTTTCATTTACATAACTAATTGTAGAAAAATCTCCCGATTCTGTATTAACAGTACTAGACGTGCATATAAGCTTATAATAGTTGGCTATTTGGTAAAATCACCAAACATTTATTTAAGTAATTATGAGGTAAAAATGTAAAATGAGGTAAAAAAACCAGAAATTTTTAAAAAGCAGAAACACATGGATGTTAAACGAAGGCTAAATAGATACTTTTGTATCAAACAATCAAACTGATTATCCAAAACTTAATTAGTAAATTATTAATAGAATAACTAGCACATTCCAAAACAGCTAAACCGTGTGTCACAAACGCTGACCTTTTTCTTGGAAAGAGGGTATATAGTTCTTGTTCAAACAGTGAGAATAATCATCACATATCATGATTACTTGAATAAATTATCATCATACCAATATACCAAACGAAGAAATTTTATTTTAACTCATTTGGAACCACCCCTAATATCCAAATGAGTCTTCCTGAGATGAGATGCTAATTTTGGCGCTTCAGACCTGGTTCACCCAGAAACATCTAACTCACTATTATGGGCAAATTCCATTGAGTCAGGTTTCAAACCTCAGACCTTAAGATCTTAAGCCTTAACCATCACATTATGCCATAATTGGTCGGACTAGAAGGCCAACTACAAGCCAAATGAAGATACACATAAGGTGTGTTATGTGGCCGAACCTAATCCTTTCCTGTTGTAAACCATTTTCGGCCGTAGTTTTAGCAAGTTGCCAAAATACCAGCCAACTTATTTTTGGGTGTTTTCTAATTTGCACAAAGATTAAGATTTAGGACAGTCTTAATTGTTTAGCTTATTGATACAACCTCTTTGGAATCATGATATTAAGAATTTTTGTGGGTCATTGTACGATTATTAAACTTAACAATCAATATCAGCCATCAAGATTCAAAAACCCCCTCTTGCAGTATGCAAACCAATATGTTGAGCCCTGTTGCACCATGATCACATTCCATAAATAAGGAAATATCTATACCTGTATAAGGAGTACATCAAGAACCATAGTATATCAGCAACAGCCCATACGCTATCTAGTGTAGGATCTTTGATAAATTTTGGAACTTCGTGACAAAATCGTGAGACCAGTCAAATAAAAAGAAAAGTTGGAACTAATATATATTTTTCATTAAACTCAAAACCGCCACTCCCGTTTGAATAGTAAAGCCAATCCTACTAAAATTCGGGACTTAGGAGCCGAACAAGTATACCATGGCGACACATTGAACCCTGCTCAGAAAATTCACAGCTTCCGGGCAAAAAAAAAAACAAATGTATCAAAAGCAAATGCGAGAAACACATGTTAATTCTCTAAACAAGCATTCTCGTGTTTAACAACTTTGCCCGATTCATCCTTCAACTCAGCCTGACCCACTCATGTAAGGACCACACATGATTGTTCCACCCTGCCCACCCAAACACAAGAAATTGATTCATCATTTCATCCTCATCTTATAACTTGAACTGATTCAACCCAAATCTGGCCGGTTGATCCCTCTGATCAAAGGTTGACAGTGACTTTTAGTTTAGTTTAGGTTAGATTGTTTGGATATTGGATTCATGTAGGTTCAAATCATACCCCAAAAGCAATAAATAATAAACATAAATAAAGGTTCAATAATTTTTTTGGAACCACATTTTGAATTTGTGGTAATTAAGCGATTAGACCTACCAATCACCAATGCATGATATCCATTATTAGTTTCGGAAATTCAAACCCAAAACCTCAACTGGGGAAATTTCTTATTCATTACTAGAAATAAAATATCCCCAATACAATACATCCAAATTTTAGGATGTTATAAATAATCATACAATCAAACCTTTTTAACCAATAGTACAATTAAGGGACACCAATCAAGAAGAGTTTAGATACAAAACAGATACATGTAACACGGGTTATATGTATCAACATATAATAATTGGACTCAAGATGACCTTCCAGGGAACCAGCTCTTTTTGGAGAATTTTAACATCCGGCCGATAGTGTGTCCTACAACTAGAAAAGTCACCAAGGCAAACCATACCAACACGATACCACCCACTACATACGCAGGTACACTTGACTCGAGATTTGGTGTCAAAGCCCATATGGAAACTAAATAAGTTACCGACATAGAGGCGATAGCAATCCGCATAATAACCCTCAGAACCCACATGAAAACCCGATCCATCAAAAAGGGTAATCCACTAATCAGCAACAAGATAATGCTAAGAGTCGAAATAAAGCCAATCGTATTGGAAACTAGGAAAGTGTAGTATTCTGTGTAATAGTCATGTGCCATGACCGCATATCCAGCCTTCTTGGGTGGATCCACAGTTAAGTCATCGTCTTGCCAAACGCCTCCCGGAGGATTCATGGCTGCTTGAAAGGCCATGGTTGCTATCAATGACGCCACCACCATTAAAGAGTTTCTCTTCTTGTCTAACCAATCAGCACTCTTCTTCTTGTAGCCAAACACCATTTTGCGTCCGGACTTTTGAGGAATTTGTTCTAACAAGCTTTCATGGTCCGCATCAACCACTCGTGCTTGTATTAGAGCTTGTATGATTTGTTGATCTTTCTCATCTCTTGGACCTTTAGCAAATATATCCATCAATGTTTCCCCATTCGTGTTGGATGCATTCACTTCTATTGGTGTATTCGGTCGCAAGAAGTTTATGGTCTAACAAATGTTCAAGATATGATCAATTAGTCATAATATAAATTGTATTTTATTTTTCTCAAAGAATTCTCGAGTACGATGGATAATACGTAGGTTATTATTCGTTCTAAAAGATCGATTTCAAAAGAACCGAAATTTGTATTGATGACTAATATTTTCTATATATGAAATAATTAAAAATCAGATCTTATAATACAAAGAAATTACAATATATAAAAAGGATAGGGATCCAATCAACCAACTAATACTAGTTATAAAACGTCAATAACTAATTAACTATCCTAATGCTCAAAACAAATATATAACAATGAGTAAAAAACTTAAAAATAAATAATAAAAACTATAATAGATGGTAAACTTGGGTAACGATTACCTCAATTTGTTTGTCAGCAACAGCCAGGTGTAGTATCGTATTACCATCGGCATCTTTAGCGTTTACAAACTCATGATCACCCACAGTCTCTACCAAAATCTTCAAAACCTCAAGTTGGTTATACTTCACACACAAGTGCAAAATAGTCTCCTGCTGCACCATGTCTCTAGCTGCATGAGGTTGAGCTTGCACTAGCACTTTCACAACTTCACACCGTCCTTTAACGGCTGCAAGATGAAGCGGGTTCATCTCATCGCGGTCACGTGCAAGATGAAGCGGCTGCACCATGTCTCTAGCTGCATGGTGTGTACAAGTAGTTACACATAAGAGCTTGTAAGATTTAATTTAGACTGGAAGGTGTTTCAAAACCATTGTTACTTCACGCACACCATAAAATGCTTTCATTGAGAATCGAACTCAAGACCTTCCGCTTAATAAACGGGTGCTCTAACCAACTAAGGTGTGAAAGCAAGTTGAAGTACGTCCCCTGCATTCATTTTTCATTTTATAAACTATCACTTCCTACCACAAGTAGTGGATAACGGTGCACTACATTGTGGCTGCATATGGCTATCTTAAATAGCCCAACAAGATAATCATAGTTCTAGCCATAACATCATAAATCAATAATTCCCTAGACAAAAAAAATATATCAAAACGTGCTTTCGTTGAGATATGAACTCAAGGCCTCCCGCTTACTAAACAGGTGCTCTAACCATCTGAGCTATGAAAGCTAGTTAAGATACATCCCCTGCATTCCCTTCTCATTTTATAAAACTATCATATCCCACCAAAACAAGTTGATCAGGTTGCAATGGTGCACTTTATGTTTCCCACCATAAGATAATTACAACTCTTGCTATGACTTCATGTAAGGCCCGGTTTTGGTTGTTGAGTCTTTCGTATTTGTAATTAGTTTATCTACGGTTTTAGATCATTTACGTTTATTTGTATTGGGCCCGAGGCCTTTGTATTTGGAGCCCATTGGGCATTATCAATGAAGAGTGTATAGAATACACAACCTAACCCTTTCATTTTTCATTTTATCTAAGTCTTGCAAACTCTCTCAACCTCTCTAACCCTTCTCTCTATTTTCGGTTTTCTCTAACACACATACAAGATCCGAGATCTCGGTCCGACTAGTTGCTTCCGCCAACTAGTTGTGAGGTTGATCCAAGAACGACTAGTACTTAGTTTGTTTTGTTGTTTGATCCGGTTTCGGGACCTACAATTGGTATCAGAGCTTTCGGGCTCTACTAGTTGTAGATCTTGGGTCACAACCTTGGATTTTGGTCTTGTGTGTGAAAAGACGGGTTTTTCAAAGAAAATAAGTGGGTTTCGGGTTCATAAATTTTTCAAAGTTTCTAAGAAAATAAGTGTGTTCATGTTGAAGATGATAAAGTTTGGTTGAAAAGTTATTGGTTTTGGTGTGTGAATCTCAAAATATTTGTGTTTGTAGTGTTATGCATGTATTTGGGTTGGTTTGAGAAATGTGATAGGAAAGTGAGTTGGTGACATTCTAAAAGAGGAATTCAAATACTTTTGTCACTTGAATACAATTGTTCCAAGTAAATTGTATTCAAATCCTTCATCATTTGAATACAATTGTTCATTTGATACAATTGCTCTAAGTAAACTGTATTCAAATCCAAGCTTCCGAGTTCTAAGTAAATTGTATTCAAATCTTTCATTATTTGAATACAATTGATCTAAGTAAATCGTATTCAAATCCAAGCTTCCGAGTTCTAAGTAAATTGTATTCAAATCCTTCATTATTTGAATACAATTGATCTAAGAAAATTGTATTCAAATCAAAACTTCTGAGTTCTAAGTAAATTGTATTCAAATCCTTCATTATTTGAATACAATTGATCCAAGTAAATTGTATTCAAATCCTTCATCATTTGAATACAATTGTCCATTTGAATACAATTGTTATTTGAATACAATTGTTCATTTAAATACAATTGTTATTTGATACAATTGTCCATTTGAAAACAATTGTTATTTGAATACAATTTTTCATTTGAATAAAATTGTTCATTTGAATACAATTGTTATTTGAATATAACTGTCCATTTGAATACAACTGTTATTTGAACACAATTGTTCATTCAAATACAATTGTTATTTGAATACAATTGTCCATTTGAATACAATTGTTATTTGAATACACTTTTGTGATTCAAATACAGTTGTTATTTGAATACAAATTTTCATTTGAATACAATTGTTATTTGAATACACTTGTACATTTGAATACAATTGTTATTTGAATACACTTATTCATTTGAATACAATTGGTCATTTAAATACATTGGACTTGTGTTTTTCAAACAGTCTTTGTTTCAAGAGTGTTTGATCTTTGAGAAAAGGGTTGACCCGTTGACTGTTGGCTTTGACCGTTGACTTTGACTCGTTGACTGTTGACTTTGACCTGTTGACCTTTGACTTTGACCCATTGACTGTTGACTTTGACCAGTTGACCAACAAAACTTTTTTTTTTATTTTTACTTAGTTTTCTATTAAAAAAATGTCTTGCAATTCTAAGCTTGAAGGGAGTCTCAATATGAGGGAATGCCAAAATGACATATTAAAAGAAGAATTCAACAAGTTTAAACATATTCAAGGAGAATTGGTTGCCTCTCTCATCAACAGATTTGAGTCACTCGTTACTAAATTGAGAAGTGTCGGTATCATCCCTGAGTTGTCTGAGATCAACATGAAGCTGTTGGATTCACTGCCTTACGCATGGAACACCAGTGTGATTACCATCAAGAGAACGACAAACCAAGATACCTTAACACTCTCAGAGTTGACTTCTACCATCAAGTCTTTTGAATCAATGGATGCCAACCTTCGAATAAACAATCAGTCAAAAGAAAATAAAGATGAGACATGTGATGCGGGTGTGAGCAGTCAATCAAGTCCTTATCATCCCCGAGTGTGCTGCATGTGGAAGTAGTCAAGCAAACACCTCTTCAAGCTGCTCCGATGAGATTCCTACACCTGACTCACTCATTCCCGAGGTACACAAACTTTGCACTCAGGACTGTATAGATAAAGTTCTTCATTATAGAAACCACAATGCTAAAATTCTAGAACAAATACATAGCATTAAAGTTCAGAATGATGATCTTAAGAAAGCTGCAAAGATTTATATCACTAGGATTAACACTCATGGCAATGATATGGCAAAACTTAGAGGAAAGGTCACTATTGCAACAAATTTAGCTCAACGTCATGAAAAACATATAGATGAACTAAATGCTAAAATTTCCAAATTAGAAATTGAATTATCTCAAAAGAAAATTGCCATAGAAAACTTTGAGTTAGCATCTGAAAAGCTGAACAAACTAATTGGGTCACAAATGGAATTAACATTAAAGACTGGTTTAGGCTATGATAGTTCTGCTATACCTCCACCGTTTAACAATAACTATACTAGCCTTTCTCACTTTGATTTTAATTCTTCTCCTGAGGAAGAAATGGTCTATGGTATTGGTCATGTGCCCTTATCTGTAACATCACGTAATTTTCGGGCCAAAAATGTCAAGTTTTCAAAGTCTAGGGACCAATCCTGCAAATTTCTAAACTCAAGGGGCAGAAATGAAAATTCTGATCTCTTGTCCTTTCGCGATACGCGACGGGACAAAAGACAAGCCCATCGCGTACCGCGATGGGACATGGTCAAATCTTCTAGACGAAGTCAACGACGATACGCGATCGCCGTTGAGCCTACGCCATCGCGATACGCGATGACGTGGCCTGACACGTTGTGACACGTGTGCCACGTGGCAAGTGGTGGCACGACGTGTGCCAGGTGGTGCCACGCGTCACAACGCCTGCCACGTGTTAACACATGGCAGGTCTAGTGTCTGCGTCATCAAGCCTATATCGTGGTACGCGATAGGGTGCCGAGTGACCCATCGCGTACCGCGATGGGATCCAATTTGGGCTATATATAGGGCAGCCACGAGCTCAGCCCTCTCACACCAAAATTTCACACATATACTCTCTCTCCAGCTTTCTCTCACTACCTCGAAATACGTGCCAACGATCCGTCTCGATAAACGTGCCCCGAAAGCACGTTTTCCGTACCTGTTACCTCGATTTCCGTGCCATCTCGAAGTGCTGCCCGACGTCCCGGAGATTTCCTCGAAGTGCGTGCCAAGAGTGTCTCAAAAAGCGTGCCAAGTGTGGGAAGGGTGTTTGATCAAGCGTGTGTCGATAAAAAGCATAGAGTCGAAGTACTGCCCGAGTGTTGAGGGTATTTCTAAGCCGAACAAGATAGGCATAATGCTCGACCAAAATATTAATAAAATAATATAACGGCTTAATACCCAAGTCAAAGTTATGCTCGATGATAAACAAAGAAAAATATAACAAAGAAAATAAAGAAAAGAAAGATAAATATATATATATATATATATATATATATATATATATATATATATATATATTCTTTGTTATGAAATATATTATTTAAGTATAATGAGTATACTTAAATAATAATAAAGAAAGAATACGTTTCTTAATGAAGAAGAAACGTCGGGATTTATAAACTAAAGGTTTATCAAATATTACTTTTCAACTAAAGGTTTTAAAGTAAAATAATGAACTAAAGGTTTATCGAGATAAATAAGACTAGTGGTCTTAAAGCCGGATCGTGTATCCGACTAATAAATGTTATACTCGTACTATAGGTGCGAGATAGCGAAGGAGAACTAACGGACGGTGTTGAAAGCCGATCCCATTTGAAAGGTGAATACGCCCCACTTTTACAAACTTGTTTTCAAACAAACAAACGTGTTATGTGTAAAACTTTACATGAGACTAAGTGTCTCTAAAACCAATGTAAATAAGAGTATAAACCTAGCCCTCAGGCTCGCCTAAAACCTTTTCTTTCCCTCTCTACAATCTATACTACCCAAAAGATGTCTTATGAAGAATTAATAAAATATTTTGACAAGGAAGCAAGAAGAGCGAAGAATACTACAAATTTCCAAAAGGTATCATGAGCAAAGACTACTTCGAATCCTTTTTCAACAAAGAACACAAACAACACCCCAACCCAAGTCCAATCTACCATCTAAATAACACACCACATGGAGAATACCAACCCCCAAAGCACTATCCGATTAACGTCCCCTATAACCCACCGAAGTCAAGTTTTGAGGCACCAAGGCACTCGAGCTATCATCCACCGACTATGCCAATGTATCAACCGTCAGAAATACCAACATATCACCCGTCAGAGATCCCTACCTATCAACCCACGGAAGTACCACAATATTTCCCAACTGGTTATGTACCGCCAAATCCACACCCGTCATATGCATTCCTCTCCAATTTACCAATCAAGGAGGAACCAAAGTCCCCTTCATCCTACTAGATGCAATGCCACTCCGACCAACGAAGATGGCATACCGGCACATCAACCATGGATTCTGCCAGCTCACAACACAACAATGAAGGACCCTCTCGAAAGCCCAAGATGAGGGTAATGACGCCATATGAGAAGATCCACATGACTGCAATGACCGAGGAGGAATTAGAAGAGAATCAAGAAGAGGAACCAGAGGAAGAAACCGACCCCGAGGAAGAATCAGAAGAAGAACCTGGGGAGGAAGAAGAATACCCGGACAACCCAAATGAAGTAACCACACCAGAGGAAGAACAACACTCCACCCCAAGCTATGGTTTTGTCGACCCATACATAAAATTTCTCTATGAACTTAAGGGTAAAGCATCGTCAAGCTTTCCGCCATACCAAGGCGAGATCCCGTCCATTGAAGAGCAAGCAAAAGAAATTCAAGAACATAATGAGGCTGCTAATGCTTTCTTCAATTATCCCTCTGATGAGATGGCAACTCCATACCCAGATCCAAAGAACCACTACGACGTTGTAATGATCGGTTACCGCGACCCACCTCCAAGATACGGGTATCCTACTGACATGCCTCAGTCCCAGGAGGAACATTTGGATCGAGCCTTACAAGAGACCGATGACCTGAGAAAGAAGATTGCTGTGGAGGAGAAGAGAAAGAAGAAAATAGGAGACAAGCTTCTTCGCAAATGCAACAAACTCACCAAAGTTGTGAAGAAATTTATGAAAGATTGAGAAGATAGTGGCGTGTGAACAAGATGTTGAAGTTTGTGTAATATAGTTTGTATAATATGTGTGTATGATATGTAATAAGGATAGGATCTTATATAGCGTTTTAACGATATATAAAGTATGTTGTAAAATGATATACATATCATTTACGATATGTATATGAATGTGAAATAGATAAAACTTGTATAATAAGAAAAGAAATGTGTAAATTTCAGATAAAAGATAAAAAGATAAAAGAATGTCTAGACAAAGCGATAATCGTGAGGCATCCCGAAAGGAAGCCGAGAGACACGAAGCTAAAGGGAAAGGTCCCGAACGAGAGGAACCAATCCCCGACAAATACATGAACCAAATACAACAAATGATTAGAAAAGCTGTTCAAGAAGAATCTGAAAATAGATCCCGAACTAGACAAACCAAACATACTCAATCCAAGAAACCTTCTCGAAAGTCTGTTTCTAAACCCCGTACTCGACCTTCACGTGAGGAAGAGAGTGAGCATGATTCAAATGACGATAAGGGTGTTAGAAAATAATTAAAGAAACTTAAGATAGGAGGATGTTCCTTCAAAGATTTTAAATACTACGGGCCGAAAGAATTTCACGGTGACAAGGGAGCCATCAATACCGTAAGGTGGCTTGAAGAGATAGAGACGATCGTTATTACAAGCAAGTGTACGGAGGAAGAAAAGATTCAATACTGCGCCTTGATGTTCAAAGGCGAAGCATAGAGTGGTGGAACGTGTTACTAATGAGTAGAGGAAGGGAAGTTATGTATAGCTTGACCTGGAAAGAGTTCAAGGATTTGTTGTTGTCAAAGTTCTGTCCGATGCACGAGACGGACCAGATCCAATCCAAGTTCTTGGCTCACAAGGTTGTTGGAACAAACCTTCATGATTACAATACAAAGTTTCACGAATACTGTCGCTTGATTCCCCAGCTGGTCACCCCGGAATCCAGCAAGGTTACTCGTTATATTTGGGGACTGCCACGAGAAATTTGTGACATGGTATGGTCACACTAGCCACAGACTGCCGACTCCGCGATGGAGTTAGCAGGATATTTGATGGGCGGAATGATCCGCAATAAGGAGGAAGATAGAAAGGTTGTACCAGCAAATGACTCGAAGAAAGGTGGAGATACCCAATTCAAGGGTAAGGGAATTGACCAACGAAGGTCTGGCTTCAACCCCGGCATCCCACAGTGCAAAATCTGTAAGAAATATCATCAGGGTAGATGCCTTCTAGCTCCACGACTTTGTGAATCATGTAATAAACCTGGCCACACCACGACCGATTGTTGGAAGAAGAAGATGACCTGCTACAATTGTAAAGAGATGGGACATCTTAGCTTCGAGTGCCCCAAGAATAAACCCGCGACTGGTGGTGCGGGTGGTAGCGGTCAGAAGAATGAGCCCAAGAAGGGCAATGCAAGAGTCTTCATTATGGACACCAAGAAAGCGGCCGACATGCCGGAAACTATCACCGGTACGTTTCTTGTTAACAACGCTTATGCTAGAGTCTTGTTTGATTCGGGTGCCAACTTAAGTTTTATAGATTATAAGTTCTGTAGTCTATTAAACGAACCTTTAATCAAACTTAACAAAACTCTAAACGTCGAGACCGCTAGTGGCGAAACAATTAAAATCTTTGAAGCCTTAGAAAACGGAAAGGTACTATTAGCAGGTTATGTTTTGCCTATTCAATTGTTACCCATGACTCTTGCTGGTTTTGATGTTGTATTGGGTATGGACTGGTTATCCGACAACCATGCTCGTATCCTTTAAAATACCAAGATTGTTGAACTACAAGCCCCTGATAAACGTACCATATGAATTGAAGGGGATAAAGACGGGGGCCAAGTTACCCTAATCTCGATGATAAGGGCTAACAAATGTTTAAATCAATGATTCTTAGCATTCATGGCCTACGTTACCGAAGAATCTAAACCCAAAGAAATCAAAGACGTTCCTGTTGTTTCTGATTATGCCGATGTATTTCCTGATGAACTCCCCGGCATTCCTCCCGATCGTGAAGTAGAGTTTAGGATCGATCTCATTCCCGGTACTGCTCCGATCGCTAAAGCTCCGTATCGCCTCGCGCCAGCCGAGATGAAGGAATTGAAGAAAAAACTAGACGAGCTACTCGATAAAGGTTTCATACGACCTAGTTCATCACCATGGGGAGCGCCAATACTGTTCTTTAAGAAGAAGGATGGATCCATGCGGATGTGCATCGACTACCGAGCTCTCAACAAAGTCACAATCAAGAACCGTTATCCACTTTCGCGTATCGATGACTTGTTCGATCAGCTTCAAGGTGCTAGCTACTTTTCCAAAATCGATCTTCGTTCCGGCTATCACCAACTTAAAGTTCAATCCAAAGACATTCCAAAAACCGCCTTTCGAACAAGGTATGGACATTATGAGTTCACGGTTATGCCGTTTGGACTTACTAATGCTCCACCTGCGTTTATGGACATGATGAACCGAATATGTAAGCCTTACTTAGATAAATTTGTAATCGTTTTCATCGACGACATACTCATATACTCTAAGTCCAAGGCTGATCATGAAGTCCATTTACAAACCTTACTTGAAATCCTTAGGACCGAGAAGTTGTACGCCAAGTTCTCGAAATGCAAGTTCTGGTCACACGAAGTGCAATTCCTTGGTCACATCATCAATGTTAATGGTATTCAAGTAGATCCCGCTAAGATTGAAGCTATCTCGAAGTGGGAGATTCCAAAGTCGCCAACCGAGATTCGAAGTTTCTTGAGATTGGCCGGCTACTATCGAAGGTTCATTGAAAACTTCTCTCGAATCGATGTTCCCTTAACCGCTCTAACTCGAAAGAACATTAAGTATGAATGGGGAGCAAAGCAACAAGAGGCGTTCGATATATTAAAGCAAAAGCTTACCCAAGCTCCTATACTGGCTTTGCCAGAAGGTGACAAAGATTTCGTTGTCTTTAGTGACGCGTCTCATTCCGGCTTGGGATGTGTGCTAATGCAACGAAAGAAAGTAATCGCCTACGCCTCTCGTCAACTTAAGGTGCACGAATAGAACTATACAACGCACGATCTAGAGTTAGGCGCCATAATCTTTGCACTTAAGATATAGAGGCACTATCTCTATGGCGTAAGGTTTATCGTGTACACCGATCACAAAAGCTTGAAACATATTTTTGAGCAAAAAGAACTAAACATGCGCCAATGACGCTGGATGGAAACTCTTAACGACTACGATTGTGAGATTGTTTATCACGAAGGTAAAGCCAACGTCGTGGCTGATGCCTTGAGTCGTAAAGAGCATGAAAAGCCAAAAAGAGTCCAAGCGTTGAGGCTAGAACTTCAAATCGATCTTATTGACCGAATCAAATCCGCTCAAACTCAAGCGATTAACGAAAACAAGATCTCCGATGAAAAACGTAACGGCACCATTGACTCGTTAGTCAAAGGTGACGATGGTATCCTTAGAATAGGAAACCGGATTTAGGTACCAATCATTGGAGATTTACGTGAAAAGATCATGAATGAAGCCCATAAGTCCAAATATACGATGCACCCCGGTAGTGACAAAATGTATCAAAATCTTAAGTCGAACTACTGGTGGAATGAAATGAAAAAGGACATCGCTTCGCATGTTGCGAAATGTCTAACTTGTTTAAAAGTCAAGGCTGAACATCAAAAGCCTTCGAGATTGCTTCAGCAACCTGAACTTCCCGTGTTGAAATGGGAGTTTATCACCATGGATTTCATTACCAAACTCCCGAAAACGACTCGACAACATAATGCTATATGGGTAATCGTGGACCGTTTAACAAAGTTCGCACATTTCATACCTATCAATGAGTCGTACTCAATGGATAGATTAGCGCGTATCTATGTGAACAACATCGTTGCTTTGGATGGAGTACCGTTATCTATAATTTCCGATAGAAACAGTCGTTTCACGTCTCATTTTTGGAAAAGCTTCCAACAAGCACTCGGCACAAAGCTAAACCTTAGCACCGCCTATCATCCACAAAATGATGAGCAAAGCGAAAGGACAATTCAAACGTTGGAAGATATGCTCCGCGCTTGTGTGATAGACTTAGGTGGAAGTTGGGACGACCACTTACCACTAATGGAATTTTCGTATAACAATAGTTATCACTCGAGCATTCAAGCCGCACCATTCGAGGCGTTATATGGTTGAAAGTGTAGGACGCCCGTGTGCTGGTCTGAAACTGGAGATATCCGATTGTTTGGACCCGAAATAGTCCAAGAAACCACCGATAAAGTTCTTCAAATTCGAGAACGACTTAAGACTGCGCGTGATCGCCAAAAGAGTTACGTCGATGTCCGTCGTAAGCCGTTAGAGTTTAGTGTCGGTGACAAAGTAGTTTTGAAAGTCTCGCCGTGGAAAGGCGTAGTCCGATTCGGCAAGAAAGGCAAACTAAGTCCTCGATTCGTTGGACCCTTCGAGGTACTCGAACGAATTGGTATTGTCGCATACCGTTTGCGACTACCCGAGGAAATGCAAGGGATACACGATGTATTCCATGTTTCGAACCTACGAAAATGTCTAGCCGATGAATCTCTTTCAATTCCCCTAAAAGACGTAGAAATCAATGAAAATTTAAAATTTGTAGAACGTCCCATTCAAATCGACGATTCAAAACTAAAGAAACTTAAAAGACGAACATTAAAGATCGTGAAAGTGAAATGAGATTCCCGACGAGGACCCGAGTACACTTGGGAACTCGAGTCCGAAATGAAAAAGAAATACCCCCACTTGTTATCGTAAGCAATCTCGAGGACGAGATTTATTTTAAGGTGGGGAGGATGTAACATCACGTAATTTTCGGGCCAAAAATGTCAAGTTTTCAAAGTCTACGGTCCAATCCTGCAAATTTCTAAACTCAAGGGGCAAAGATGAAAATTCTGATCTCTTGTCCTATCGCGATACGTGACGGGACAAAAGACAAGCCCATCGCGTACCGCGATGGGACATGGTCAAATCTTCTAGACGAAGTCAACGGCGATACGCGATCGCCGTTGAGCCTACGCCATCGCGATACGCGATGACGTGGCCTGACACGTTGTGACACGTGTGCCACGTGTCAAGTGGTGGCACGACGTGTGCCACGTGGTGCCACGCGTCACAACGCCTGCCACGTGTTAACACATGGCAGGTCTAGTGTCTGCGTCATCAAGCCTATATCGTGGTACGCGATAGGGTGCCGAGTGACCCATCGCGTACCGCGATGGGATCCAATTTGGGCTATATATAGGGCAGCCACGAGCTCAGCCCTCTCACACCAAAATTTCACACATATACTCTCTCTCTAGCTTTCTCTCACTACCGCGAAATACGTGCCAACGATCAGTCTCGATAAACGTGCCCCGAAACCTCATTTTCCCTACCCGTTACCTCGATTTCCGTGCCATCCCGAAGTGCTGCCCGACGACCCAGAGATTTCCTCGAAGTGCGTGCCAAGAGTGTCTCGAAAAGCGTGCCAAGTGTGGGAAGGGTGTTTGATCAAGCGTGTGTCGATAAGAAGCATAAAGTCGAAGTACTGCCCGAGTGTCGAAGGTATTTCTAAGCTGAACAAGGTAGGCATAATGCCCGACCAAAATATTAATAAAATAATATAACGGCGTAATACCCAAGTCGAAGTTATACTCGATGATAAACAAAGAAAAATATAACAAAGAAAATAAAGAAAAGAAAGATAAAATATATATAGATATATATATATATATATTCTTTGTTATGAAATATATTATTTAAGTATAATGAGTATACTTAAATAATAATAAAGAAAGAATACGTTTCTTAATGAAGAAGAAACGTTGGGATTTATAAACTAAAGGTTTATCAAATATTACTTTTCAACTAAAGGTTTTAAAGTAAAATAATGAACTAAAGGTTCATCGAGATAAATAAGACTAGAGGTCTTAAAGCCGGATCGTGTATCCGACTAATAAATGTTATACTCGTACTATAGGTGCGAGATAGCGAAGGAGAACTAACGGACGGTGTTGAAAGCTGATCCCATTTGAAAGGTGAATACGCCCCACTTTTACAAACTTGTTTTCAAACAAACAAACGTGTTATGTGTAAAACTTTACATGAGACTAAGTGTCTCTAAAACCAATGTAAATAAGAGTATAAACCTAGCCCTCAGGCTGTGGTATACGTTTGTCTGGATCCTTACATATGTGGTATGCGGTTGGCATATCGCACCACGCCTGGTCACGACCTCCAGCCACGATAGGCCGGACCAAAGTATGTCCGAGTGAGAATGACCTTATGTATATTTATGGTACCTAAGTATGTCGGAACGCTGCGGTGTTCTGCTGAGGTGACCTAGAGTAGAGACTCGAGTTTATGATGATTGTTTAACTTGATTATTCCTAAGCCAAGATGGGCCGAGGCTTACATGGTCTCGAGGGATAATTAAAGTAAAGAAAATATTTTTGCGTCAGCATATTCACCAGCATTCGTTGCTGACATATTTTATTAAACATTTTGCAGGTAATCAGGAATAGAGCTTGCAAGACGAAGAAGCTCAAGAATCCGGTGGGTCGGATAATTTTGTGTAAATATTAAAATATGTGGTTTTGTAAACTTATAAACAAGTAAATACTAAACGAGACTTCTGTCTCGTCTTTTGTAATATAAATATTTTATAATATCGATCCTTTGTTTTTATAAAGACTTCCGCTTAAACCCGCAACTCTGATTTATTTACAAATACGGTACCAACTATGGTTCACACTTCTAGGCCTAAGATGGGGGTGTGACAGGTTGGTATCAGAGCCATCGATCTTAGCAAATTGGGTATCATAAAACAATACCCAATCTTCGATCCAAGCATAGGAAATATTTACTTGTTTATTTGAATAGGGATAAGATTGGTTGGTAACCTTTTCTTTCCCCCTCTACAATCTATACTACCTAAAAGATGTCTTATGAAGAATTAATAAAATATTATGACAAGAAAGCAAGAAGAGCGAAGAAATGCTACAAATTTCCACAAGGCATCATGAGTAAAGACTACTTCGAATCCTTTTTCAACGAAGAACACAAACAACACCTCAAACCAAGTCCAATCAACCATCTAAATAACACACTACATGGAGAATACCAACCCCCAAAGCACTATCCGATTAACGTCCCCTATAACCCACCGAAGTCAAGTGTTGAGGCACCAAGGCACTCGAGCTATCATCCACCGACTATGCCAATGTATCAACCGTCAGAAATACCAACATATCACCCGTCAGAGATCCCTACCTATCAACCCACGGAAGTACCACAATATTTCCCAACTGGTTATGTACCGCCAAATCCACACCCGTCATATGCATTCCTCTCCAATTTACCAATCAAGGAGGAACCAAAGTCCCCTTCATCCGACTGGATGCAATGCCACTCCGACCAACGAAGATGGCATACCGGCACATCAACCATGGATTCTGCCAGCTCACAACACAACAATGAAGGACCCTCTCGAAAGCCCAAGATGAGGGTAATGACGCCATATGAGAAGATCCACATGACTGCAATGACCGAGGAGGAATTAGAAGAGAATCAAGAAGAGGAACCAGAGGAAGAAACCGACCCCGAGGAAGAATCAGAAGAAGAACCTGAGAAAGGAATAAGAATGCCCGGACAATCCAAATGAAGTAACCACACCAGAGGAAGAACAACACTCCACCCCAAGCTATGGTTCTGTCGACCCTTACATAAAATTTCTCTATGAACTTAAGGGTAAAGCATCGTCAAGCTTTCCGCCATACCAAGGCGAGATCCCGTCCATTGAAGAGCAAGCAAAAGAAATTCAAGAACAGAATGAGGCTGCTAATGCTTTCTTCAATTATCCCTCTGATGAGACGGCAACTCCATACCCAGATCCCAAGAACCACTACGACGTTGTTATGATGGGTTACCGCGACCCACCTCCAAGATATGGGTATCCGACTGACATGCCTCAGTCCCAGGAGGAACATTTGGATCGAGCCTTACAAGAGACCGATGACCTGAGAAAGAAGATTGTTGTGGAGGAGAAGAGAAAGAAGAAGATAGGAGACAAGCTTCTTCGCAAATGCAACAAACTCACCAAAGTTGTAAAGAAGTTTATGAAAGATTGAGAAGATAGTGGCGTGTGAACAAGATGTTGAAGTTTGTGTAATATAGTTTGTATAATATGTGTGTATGATATGTAATAAGGATAGGATCTTATATATCATTTTAACGATATATAAATTATGTTGTAAAATGATATACATATCATTTACGATATGTATATGAATGTGAAATAGATAAAACTTGTATAATAAGAAAAGAAATGTGTAAATTTCAGATAAAAGATAAAAAGATAAAAGAATGTCTAGACAAAGCGATAATCGTGAGGCATCCCGAAAGGAAGCCGAGAGACACGAAGCTAAAGGGAAAGGTCCCGAACGAGAGGAACCAATCCCCGACAAATACATGAACCAAATACAACAAATGATTAGAAAAGCTGTTCAAGAAGAATCTGAAAATATATCCCGATCTAGACAAACCAAACATACTCAATCCTTACATATGTGGTATGCGGTGGGCACATCGCACCACGCCTGGTCACGACCTCCAACCACGATGGGCCGGACCAAAGTATGTCCGAGTGAGAATGACCTTGTGTATATTTATGGTACCTAAGTATGTCGGAATGCTGCGGTGTTTTGCTGAGGTGACCTAGAGTAGAGACTCGAGTTTATGATGATTGTTTAACTTGATTATTCCTAAGCCAAGATGGGCCGAGGCTTACGTGGTCTCGAGGGGTAATTAAAGTAAAGAAAATATTTTTGCGTCATCATATTCACCAACATTCGTTGCTGACGTATTTTATTAAACATTTTGCAGGTAATCAGGAATAGAGCTTGCAGGACGAAGAAGCTCAAGAATCCGGTGGCTCGGATAATTTTGTGTAAATATTAAAATATGTGGTTTTGTAAACTTATAAACAAGTAAATACTAAACGAGACTTCTGTCTCGTCTTTTGTAATATAAATATTTTATAATATCGATCCTTTGTTTTTATAAAGACTTCCGCTTAAACCCGCAACTCTGATTTATTTACAAATACGGTACCAACTATGGTTCACACTCCTAGGCCTAAGATGGGGGTGTGACATTATCAAAGACATTTGTTCCTGCTGTTCGCAAGACTGTTAATTCAGCTTGTTCTTCAGTTAATCCTAATAGTGATTCATCTTCTATAGCGGGTTGTGTAGAAGAAAATGGGTGTTTGGAAACAAACAAGGGTTGTGGAGATAAAAATGTACTTTTTGATTCATCTATTTTCAACCCTGTCTGTAACAATATTGATTTCAAAAACATTTTGAACAATGATGTATTTGATGAGAGTGTTCATGTTGGCACGACTCTTGAAAATGAAAAGGGTGTTTCCATTTCTGATAGTGACTCTGAAACTATTTTTGATGAAACCATTGTTGATAGAAACGTGCATGAAAAGGTATATTTGAATACTAACTTACCTATTCGTTCGTTAAATAGTTGTAAAGTTGAGGAAACCAAAGTTAATGAAAATTGTTTTGAAAAGGAAAAGGCAAGTACATCTGGTAAATATGTCCCACCTCATAGAAACAATTTTTATCAATCTACAAATCAATATTATCAACCTCAACTTTACAATCAATTTGATAATAGCTACTATGGTTATTATCCACAAGATTATGTTAACTCTTTCTATGCAAATGTTTTTGATGATCGGGGTCATAGATCTGACAACTTGTTTGTTCCCGTATAACCATCTCCTTATTCGCCACAACCCATGTATTATCATTCTGATAGTTTCTATAGGGAAGATAGAAGAAAATTATGTTTTGTGTGTGGTAACCCTTCCCACCTTGCAAGACATTGCAAGAACTGGCATGATATGAAAAGGAAAACGAACAGTCGGTTTAATCAATTCAGATCCAGAGCTAAACCAAGCTCAAGGAATAGAAATGATCAACCTGACAGTTCTGCCAGTGAAATGGACGTGAGATCCAAAAATAAAAGAAATGACAAACCTCCTTTTTGGATAACCAAGAAAGAGAGAGCAAAAAGAAATTCAAAGACTGAAAGGTCTGAGAATTTATCAAAAAAATAGAAGAAAAGAAATCCAAAAATTGAAAAATCTGAGGATGTTGTTTTAAAACAAAGAAGGAGACAGTCTCGAAAATCTTTTAAAAGCAGGAAACCTGTTCGTGCATGGAATCCTAAAGACTACTCTTCTGGTTCTGACACGTCCCATAACTTCATAAATAAAAATGAGAAAAGGACATTTGACCCTCCCGAGACAACTAAGTCTCGGGAACCTGTATCTAATTAAACGGTTAATGTGTGAAGAGTCAGCCAAGACATTATGTAAATAGTATTTGGTATTTGGATAGTGGTTGTACTCGACACATGACATGAGACGAATCCTTGCTGTTTGACATTAAACCGTTCGATGGCGGATACGTTTATTTTGCTAGAGATATGGGTGAAAATATCACTAAACATGGTAGAGTGTTAAATGGAGTCCTGACGTTTGACGACGTCAATCTGGTGGAACAACTGAACCACTACCTACTTAGCATCTCTCAAATCTGAACCGAAAGCTTGTCACAATAGAACGAGTCGATACTGATGACAACTATGCAGACCTGTTTACTAAAGCCTTTAATCGTGCCAGATTTTTGTTTCTCGTTGAGTCACTTGGCATGATCTCTTTTGTACAAAATTAAGTTTTAATTTTTGGTTTATTTTTCTTTATTTTTATTATAAAATATTTTATTTTTATTTTTTTTTATTTCATTTTATTTTTATTTTTTTAAAGGTTTATTTTATCTAAGTTCTTTTTAATTTAGTTTCCATTTTAATTTAGCTTATTTTTTAATTTTAAACTTTTATTTTCAAATTAATTTTTTATTAAAGTTTTAAAATTTGAAACTTTTATTTTATTTTTATTTTGTTTTTAATTTTCTTTTTAATTTGCATTTCATTTTATTTCATATTTCTTTTATCTTTTTATATATAAAAATTATAAATATTTTTTAAATATGTCACAATTTTAGAGGGAGAAAATGAGTTAATTTTAACTCGCCAAAATGATTTTACCTTTGTTAAGAAAAACAAAAATTAAGTCACTTGACTTTTCAAAAATGTTTTATATTATTATTTGAAAATGAGTTAACTTTAACTCGCCAAAAAGATTCTACCTTTGTTAAGAAAAACAAAAATTAAGTCACTTGACTTTCCAAAAATATTTTATATTATTATTTTATTTAAGAAAATCTGAAAAAAGACTTAAAAATATAATCTTTCATTTAGAGGGAGCTCCTGCTTAGAGGGAGTCGGATAACATTAAAATATCAAAAAATTTTGAGAAATTGATCTGACCTTTGGAAAATGATAGAAAATTGTCTTAAGTGATTCTAGCACATGAAAAGAGTAGATCAAAAGCCAACAAGATCATTGCTTGATGTATAGATAGGCTTGACAAATGAGTAAATATCATAGTGATATAAACTTATTGATGTAACACAAAGTGTACACATTTTAGCATCAAATTATCCTTTTATTTTGGTAAAACTCCATGCAAATTCGTTGTATTTAGTACTTAATTGAGTTATTTATAAATTTGCAGGTCCGGGCACCCACCCGACGAAGAAACGATGAAAAGATGGTGTTTTTCGGACAAAAATCAAGAATCTGCACAAAGTGCATGATCATGCCAAGAAAGTGCATGATCATGCTGCAGGTGCATGACCATGCTAAGGAAGTGTATGACCATGCTGACCAAACTGCACCATCATGCGCTTTTGGTGCACCACCGTGCACCTTTATCGAAACCCGTGCACATCTGATAACGTGCCAAAGTGCATGACCATGCTACGAAACTGCATGACGGTGCACCTTTATTTGAACCCGTGCATATCTACTGTCGTGCAAAAAATGAAACTGCACCATCATGCACTTTATGTGCACCATCATGCACTTCCGAGAGCACGAGCCCATGCACTATCCGATGCCGAGAACAAGACACATCAACTTTGAAAGTGCACTAGCTAGTGCCGGAAATGCACGACCATGCACTTTTTATGCATGACCGTGCACTTTTTTGGAACCTACAACTCTGAGCCGCCAAAAGTGAAAGTTTGACTTACCAAAAATAGTGCACGAACATGCACTTTTTGTGCATGACCATGCACTTTGACCAGAAGTTTATAAACACTTGTTTTCACTTCATTTTAGTGTGTGGAGCCTTGGTGATTCTCTCTCAACTCTTGAAATTTATGTTTTCAAGAGTTTGAAGGCTTCCACCATCCTCAAGATCCATCATTCCATTCTTCAATCCTTCTTTGATCTTAGTTTACTTCCCATTGTTCTTGAACATGTTTTGTAAGCTTATTTCTAGTTTGATTGTAGTTGTATTAAGCCTTATGGGCTAATTACTTTTGCTATCTAGACAGTGTTGAAACTCTTATTAATGTGATATATTATCTATGCATGATTTTGGTAAAGTGGTTTTCTTTCAAGAATATGGTTGAATTTATAAGTTGATATTGATGGTGTTCATGCTTGTTATGTTACATAACCTTGTTAGTTTTGCAAATGTTTAGGCATTCATGTTGGAAAACTATGTTCTAGATGTTTGTTTGTAAACTTTGAATGTTCATGAAATTTTTGGTTACATTATTAAGTTAGGAATGACTAGTAAAAATTAACTTAGTTATATAATTATTGATGAGTATGAAACCCTACACTTAATATTGGAAAATTGATGAGTGTTGTTATGATTCTTGACTTGGTGAAGATTTGCTAGTTAAAGTTTCATAAGTTTATATTAATTTCATGAATTTGGCTACTTTAGTGTAATCTTAGGTGGTTAGAATGTTGTTCATGCTAGCTTTCCTTTGATTATGAGACTTTGTTGTTTTGACAAACAAGTTAGGCTATGTTTATCTCTTGATTGAAAACCCATCATGATGATTATTTGCTAGTATTAGGTTGCTTTATTGTAATCTAGTATTTATGTTTAGATTCATGATGTTTTACCATATTATTGCTATTTTATCATATTAGTAGAGTGGATTCATGTCTACGTAGTTTGTTGGATTGATTATATTCTTGTGTTTTTATTTGCTTATTTTCATTGTATACAAATTTAGTTAATTAAAATTCAACTTAAGATTTACTTGTTCGGTTGGTCATTTACAAAGATTTAGTACTAGAAATTTATCGTGTCCATGGATTGATACTCGGTTCTTACCGACACTTTATTACAAACGATAGGTACACTTGCCTTTTGTGTGTGCTTTAGTTGTAGGTGAAAACCTATTTTAAAACCCGATTTGTGTGGAACTTTTACTTAAATTTTATATATATATATATATATATTCACACACGTCACTTATATATATGCCTATGCTAGTGGTTACACTCTTATGAAGCAGTTGCCGACTCCAATTAAGTCATATTTATGACGGCAAAAATCCTAATAGTCAGTCATACAAGAGCCCGTTAGTGATTGGTCACAATGAAAATTATTTCTTGCTTTAGCTTCAAATATTAAAAAAAATTATCAAAAATTGTTAAAAAAAAGCATAAAAATTGCAAAATACTCAAAAAGTATTCAAAAATCAACAACAAAATGTTGATAATTTTATCAAACAAAAAGGGGTATATTAGAACCACGTAATATGTGGCAAACAAGTAAGTCCTAAACACTTTATATGAAGGCATAAGTCAACAAGGCTAGTAAGTCAATGGTTCAACCTTTACATATTGTTTGAAAGAAAAGTTTGCAAAAAGTCTATGAAGCTCAAAATGTTTTGATCAATCATTAGGGTGTCAGAGTCAATTCGGGGTGATACTTATGAACACATGGTATGCCCGAGGTATGATGGAGTATGTAACATGTTTGATTAACAGGGGACCACACAAGTATTGTGTCTAACTATACCTTAATGTATCACGGTGAAATCAAAATACTTGTTAAGTTTATAGTGGACCAACATATCTACAATCGACTTTGGGTTCTTGGCATAATAATATCCAAATAGAAGTGTGATCTAGGACACTATAGACAATATGATTCCATGTCGTGATATTTCTCACAAAAAACAAGTATTAATAGCCTCTTCTGCAAATTAATAAATATGATTAATATGTTATTAATTTTCTCCTTATTTTAATTTTAAGTTTTAGCTCATTTTTAAGTTTTTATTTTATTTTATTTTACATGTTAAAATTAGTTTAACTTGTATTTCTTTTAATTTTATTTTATCTTATTTCATTTAACATTTGATTTTAATTACTTTTACTTTCAACTTTTATTTTTAACTTTATTTTTAAATTTTATCTTTACTTCTAACTTATTTGATTTTATCTTATTTTATTCTTAATTCTTAAGTTATTTTACTTTTGTTTTCGTCTTTGTAATTATTCTAAAACTTCTTTTGAATTTTGTATAAATTTCATTTTTGTCTAAAAGGTTTCATTTTCTGTTTTATTTTAATTTAAACATTTAAAACTTTATTTTACTTTAAACTTATTTTAAAATTTTAATTTAATTTAATTTTATTTTAATTTTTAAGTATTTAGTCAAAATGGGTTTTTGTTTACAACAAGGTCCTCATTGCATTGTTTGTTAAGTATTGACCCGATAAAATATATCTTGAAAAGTGCTTGGATGAAGACGATGATGAGTCAGAAGAGAGATGACGAGGATGAGTATGATAGCTATGACGATACTCAGTGGTAGTGGAATTGGTAGTGGTGAGT
Organism: Bidens hawaiensis; assembly: GCF_021521415.1. Classification (NCBI taxonomy): domain Eukaryota; kingdom Viridiplantae; phylum Streptophyta; class Magnoliopsida; order Asterales; family Asteraceae; genus Bidens; species Bidens hawaiensis. The sequence goes on along the minus strand of NW_027491045.1, from coordinate 4,609,977 downwards.
CTATCGAAAATAAGACGGCTAATGCTGAGCCGTCAAAGGAGGCTGAGAAAACAAGGGAATAGGAGGCTGCGGTGGAGGCTGAGCTTGCCTCTTTACTAAATGTTTGTTCTTTTGCAGGTACCATTCCTTCTGTTCGAGAAAGCCGTGGATTAAAATAATGATGAAAGTGATGATGGCATAAATTATTCTCTCGATCCCGACACACCAGTTAGGGAGAATGTTGAGCCAGCCGTTGATAAACATGTTGTCACTCATATTGTTGCACCTGCTCGAAGAAACTCAAGAAAAGGAACCAAATTTTACAGCGTGAGCAGGATGGGAAGCATGTGAACGAGGTCGAAGTTTCTTCACGACTTCATTGCATGGGAATACGACAACGAATACGGCGACGTTATCATACATTGCACTCGCAGTCATGAGCTCACGTTCTTTGATGAGCATGAACTGGCAGGACTTGGACTCCGGGACCTCAAGAAGCTAATAGAGTCACCCCTTTGCACAGTCGAAGATGTCCGTCATGACAACACGGACGCCGTCGTTGGAAAGTTCAACAAGTTTGCTAGTTTACTTGTTGAAAAGAAGCCTTTTGAAGATGATCCGGATGGTGTATTTGACTATGAGTCTCAATGCGAGTGGTGAGAAGGAAATAATACAAATACCAAAAGACTAGAGGGAGATTGTAAGGCCCGGTTTTGGTTGTTGAGTCTTTCGTATTTGTAATTAGTTTATTTACGGTTTTAGATCATTTACTTTTATTTGTATTGGGCCCGAGGCCTTTGTATTTTGAGCCCATTGGGCATTATCAATGAAGAGTGTATGATAATACACACTATATATAGTGTGTGTATAGAATACACAACCTAACCCTTTCATTTTTCATTTTATCTAAGTCTTGCAAACTCTCTCAACCTCTCTAAGCCTTCTCTCTATTTTCGGTTTTCTCTAACACACATACAAGATCCGAGATCTCGGTCCGACTAGATGTTTCCGCCAACTAGTTGTGAGGTTGATCCAAGAACGACTAGTACTTAGTTTGTTTTGTTGTTTGATCCGGTTTCGGGATCTACACTTCAAACATCACATATCAATGGGAACACCTTATAACTACTAAAACAATCATCAACAAAGGTTTAAAGCAACAAATGTAGAAGTGTGCTAGCCTAAGCTGTCTACTCGGATTTAGTTTGCGGAAATCACTCTAGTTTGTATGAACAAAAGAGAGAAAGATAGAAAGTGAAGTAGGTGGTGGAGAGAAAAACTTCTCTTTATTTCCAAGTGTGTTTTTATTTTCAAAAAAAGTTGGTGGAGAAATGGGTAAAGTGACCCTTTCATAGGGTCTCCATTTCTCCAAGTTTACATTACAGGAGTACACAGTAAACGTATTGAGGTACGTAATACACCGACTATTAGGAAATAGAAAGACATAGACAATCCTAATAATAATATAGAATATTTGCCCTACACTGTCTACCTAGGTTCAAAGTTCAAACCCATCCAGCCCATGTCCTCACAATATCTAATATGACTGACTGCTCCATCAGTATGAGTTCAAATAAAAAAGGTTCAATTGACAAGGCAAAGTGCAAGCCGGATTCACGATTGTGTCATTCTTGAGTTTGTAAATGACCCACTGGTTTAACCGTCCAACACTTTGAGCCAGATACCAAAACATGACCATGAACTAGTGAGTTTTTAACCAACTCTAGTAAGTACAAGTCTGCTCTCACTTTCCTATTGTTCATCTTCTTTTCGGTTTCTTGATAAACTTCAATAAAGTTCAGTGGTTATGTGGGATGTTAAGAACTACATTACCTCATTACAAGTCCCCTAATGGGATTCCCGGGGAAGAATAGATGCCTGACTACAAAGTAAAAATCGTTCCTTTTTCAGGTAAGAGGGTATTTAAATCATGTTCAAACGGTGGGAATAGTTGTCACATGTCATGATTACCTGAATAAATGTTTTATCTTGATCACAAAAGCAAATCTTTTCATGATCATCATAATAATTAACCAAATGCAGATGGTTAATAGGTGATGATGTGAAGAACCGTTTGACATCTTTAGTATGTTACCAAAACAAATGAGAATATTTTAATTCAAACTGTTGAGCCAGTCCGTTATCAGGGAATCGAATCATCTAGGCCTACTCGCATCTTATCAAGCGGTAAATAACTAAATATTCACACTACTTTTCCATTATCAATATCAGGTAGACAAGACAAGCATATAATTAAACTGATTCACTTGATGAAACTGTTAAAAACTCTTTAGTCAACTCCTTTGAATATCCATAAGTCTTACTACAATATTCTAATTAAATAAAGCTTACATGATCTTGTTTATTTCCGGTTATTAATTTCAGTGTAAAGGCTATATAAAGCCTAGTGGTTGTATCTTAAATGAAAATTTATGAATTGATCTAGTTATTCTCTCTAGTTTCTGACTGTCTTTCTGATATGGAACCTTTCTTATTTTCTTGGACCATTTGATTAACGATTCGGTTCGTATCAGTCAGATCTAACGGTTCTTTAACGAGTTCCGATGGACCGACATATACAGCGGATCCATTTGAAGTTCTGTAGGATCCAACGTTTTGGATGGCTATTTTGGGGATTTTGTGAAAGTGAGCTATTTTGGAATTAGGGTGGTCAATATATATGGCTATTTGGGTCATTTTCCCATAAATAATAGGCATAAAGAAAAGTTTAATATATTTTAGAAGGGCCTTTTGACTCTGTGGTACATCAATTGCAGAGTTTATGCCTATAGATGAATTTCAAACATCCATTATTGAAGAAATACTAGAAATAAAATATCCTCAATGCAATATATATTAAACATTTAAGTGTTAATATGAATAATGCATACAAGCTAATCGATCTTTTTAACCACTAGTTCAATTATGAGACACATCAATCAAGAAGGTTTTAGATATAAAACGTTTATAAGGATTTACTATAAACATTGCAAAATACAGATACATACTTTTTGTTTGGAGAACATGCCCCAAGTGATTCGAAAGAGTACAAATTTATTCTAAAATAAACACATATACAGATTCTTAGGTACGTCTGATCAGAACATGCGTTATATGTATCAACAACACATGTTGAATACACCTTTGACACTTTTGATTATTAACCTTATGAAGAGTATTAAAAGCCGGATGGCGTGTCCCACAACTAGAAGAACCGTCAAGCCAATCCATACATACATGATAACGTTTGCTACTGCATACTTAAATGTGATTGACTTTGAATCGGTAACTACTGTCAAATTGAGTATGATAACCAAATAAGTTACCGACATAGAGGTGGTGGCAATCCACATAATAACCATCAGAACCCACATGAAAAACCGACGCTTCAGAAAGGGTAACCCACTAATCAGCAACAAGATAATGCTAAGAGTCGAAACAAAGCAAACTGTGTTGGAAACTAGGAAAATACGATGTCGAGAGTCATCTTGTTCATCCAAAAATTTTGGAGGATCAGTAACTGCTTGAAAGGCCATGGTTGCTATCAATGACGCCACCACCATTAAAGAGTTTCTCTTCTTGTCTAACCAATCAGCACTCTTCTTCTTGTAGCCAAACACCATTTTGCGTCCGGACTTTTGAGGAATTTGTTCTAACAAGCTTTCATGGTCCGCATCAACCACTCGTGCTTGTATTAGAGCTTGTATGATTTGTTGATCTTTCTCATCTCTTGGACCTTTAGCCAATATATCCATCAATGTTTCCCCATTTGTGTTTGATGCATTCACTTCAATTGTTGTATTCAATATCAAAAAGTTTATGGTCTAACAAATGTTCAACATAGGAGCAATTAGTCATAATCACTACAACAAAACCAACTATTCCGCACTCAAATTGTATTTTATTTTTTTCAAATAAAACCTAAGTAAGATGGATAACATGTAAGTTTTTATTCGTATTAAAAGAAATCAAAAGAACCGAAATTTGTATTGATGAGTAATATTTCTATATATCTAAAACTAGTTTTTATGTTTTATCTTATTTGTTTATAATATTTTTATTTTTTGAATTTTTATTTTTATTATTGTATGAAAGTTAATAATATACTTATGGTTTGATGATAAATTGTTTCATAAATAAATGAGACGTTCCGGTTTAAAAGCTATATGGGTTTGATGAGACCCAAGACCCGTTTACTTTTTTACTATAAAATTGGTTTTTTAATTATAAATAATATATAACTGTTTTTAAATAAATCAGATATTAATTTTGGGTATATCCCTACTTTATAGGATTTTTAAATCAAATATTTAGTGAGATTAGTTTTTAATTTAATGAGATGTTATAACTCATTTAAGAAATATTTGGGTTTGATAAGACCCATACCCGTGAATTTGGGTCAAATGCATGAGAATCCTCCATTTAAAAATTAAGCAAATCTGGTGACTCCAAAAAAGGGGGAAGCGGCCACATCGCGACACCTGGGATTTTTGGGTTTTCATTTATATATATTACTAATTTTTATCCCCCGTATTATGGAGGTTGTTTTATATTGTTTGTTCTAATAGTTATTTATTTTTTGAATATATATATTTTTTTATTGTATGAAAGTTAATAATATATTTATGGTTTGATGATAAATTGTTTTACAAATAAATGAGAAGTTATAACTCGGTTTAAAAGTTATATGGTTTTGATGAGACCCAAGACCCATTTGTGAAAGTTATAATATACTTATGGTTTGATGAGACCCAAGACCCGTTTAATTTTTTACTATAAAATTGGTTTTTTAATTTAAATAATATATATCTTTTTTAAATAAATAAGATATTAATTTTTAGTATATCCTATTTTATAGGATTTTTACATCAATAATTTGGTGAGAATAATTTTATATTTAATGAGATGTTATAACCCGTTTAAGGAATATTTGGGTTTGGTAAGACCCATACCCAATTCGGGTCAAATGCATGAAAAGCCTCCATTTTAAAATCAAGCAAATATGGTGACTCCAAAAAAAGGGGGGCGACCACATCGCGACACGTAGGATTTTTATGTTTTCGTTTATATATATTATTATATATATAGATAGATAGATAGATATAAATATAGATTCATATATTTTTATATGCTAAAATTGATAATGATAAAACTAATCAATTAATGATCATGTTAAAATGTCAATAACTATCCTAATATTCAAACTAGAGATAGAAGAATAAGTAATAGAAAGAACATAAGAATAAATAATAAATCAATAATAAAACTATATATTATAGATAATAAACTCAACTAACATGAATTACGAACCTCAATTTGTTTGTGAGCAACAGCTAGGTGTAGGATAGTATTTCCATCAGCATCTTTAGTGTTTACAAACTCATGATCACCCACAGTTTCTACTAAAAGCTTCAAAACCTCAAGTTGGTTGTGTTGCACACACAAGTGCAAGATGGTATCCTGTTGCACCATGGCTCTTGCTGCATGGGGTTGAGCTTGCACCAGTTCTTTCACAACTTCACACCATCCTTTAATGGCTGCAAGATGAAGCGGGTTCCTCCCATCGCCATCACGCACAAGGCATGTCTCAGGGTTAGCCGATATCAGCAGTTTAACTATTGCAGTGTGGCCTTTTGCTGATGCTACATGAAGAGGCACACGATTTTGTGCATCGCGTTCAATAGCTAGGTAGGGCTTTCGGGTTATTACCTCCTTGACAAAATCCACATGTCCAAGCATGGATGCAATGTGTAGAGGTGTGTCGCCATGGCGGGCTAGGGTAACTCTATCAAGAATTAATGGATCTTCTTGAAGCAACTTTAGCAAGATGTTTATGTTTCCATCTAGTGATGCTTCAAAAAGACGTTTCTCCATCCTCTCAGTTTTTCAAATGTAGAAAACTCAAATTTGCTCATGGAAGAAGGTGTACATGATGTCCGCATATATATAGAGACACATATGGAGGGACATGCACACACATCTAGTATAATAAGGAGTGGGACATGCATACACGTCTTGATTGCAGGGCCGACTTAACGATTTTGAAAGCCTAAATTGAAATGAGATTTTGTGGCGTCTTTTTATGACAATTGTTTAAAAAAAACTTAAATAAATAAAGTGCTAACAATGAGTCTCAAATTGGTGACCTGCAAGTTAGTAACACACAAGCTTACTACCAGACAAAATAGACATTTGTTTCTAATTGGTCGATTAAATATATATCTATATATAATGTTTATTTTTTAATTTGGATGTTTTAACTAAGTATAAGTATAAAATCTATATCACACACACATAACATTAAAATAATATTAAAACCAAAGCATGAGCGGGCAACAATTTCTCCTCGCCATCCCCCCCCCCCCCATTTCGCCTCTTTGCCACCCAGGGGGCGGTGTTCCTCAAAGTCGTCTCCCCAAAACTCTCATTTTGTCATACCATTACACATAGCCTTATATGTGAGTCGATCTTAACCGAATCAAAAGTTCAAACTCGGAATAAGAGACATCCTAGCATCGAAAAAAACGAGTCGGTGAAAAGGATCATGGTTCTGCTAATTATAAAACAATAATAAATAAATAAAGCTCACAATCAGTACAATATAATATGACACAATAATAGTGGTAGTACAATTGTCCGAATAACAACCTAATTGGTTTGGATTAATAACAAAATAACTAAGATTAAAATTAATTATGATAAGCTTCATATCATGGCCGGCCTTGAGGGTGTGCGAGAAGCACCCTCGGCCGAGGCACATTTATTGGGGGGCAAAAATTTTTTATCATTATATATTTAAAAAGATAATTCTTATGTATTATTATTGGATTTTGAATCATTTTAAAATTAGCAGGCACAAAAATATTTTATTCATAATTCACTGGATAATATTTAGATTATTAACTTATATAGTTCGTTAGTCATTAAAGTCCATGGGTCTTTTTATTTCAGCTTAGCGTAGGTATATAAATTTTCGGAGACAACCATGCTTCATAAATTTGTATTTTGGAAATTTCAAGTCTACTCTGATTCTATTATCTTAAGTCTTAGGTCGTTGAGGGGATTTATTGCACGTTGCTTAGTTGAACAAGTAACTAGATAATGAAAAATACTTAATTTTGCTTGAAAAAAAAAGTATTAACATACGGAAGAAAGTAGGCTTTCTGCAAAATTAATCTGAAATGCATTCGGAGTTGTTCTTCTTTTCCTTAATCTCTCAAATTTGCTAGCAGTAGTGCCTGTTCATTAGGCCGTTTTTGGGATTATTTGATATTGGGTGCAGTTACTGTACGCTAATGCCTTAACGTACGGTAGGTACGCGAGACGCTCAAAGGCAAAACCCTAAAACGCTCGGAAAACTTAAACGCTCAGCAAACGCTCAAAAAACGGTCTCCGTGAAAAAAAAATGAAAAATTGATCGATTAACCATCCAAAACTATTTTTTCGGAGAACAAATGATTGATTGGATATGTATTGACGATTCCAAGATGTTTGGATGTGATTTCATGGATCGATTCGTGAAAAAATGGATTCGCGTACGTTAATGTACGTTAAGAATTAGTGTATTGGATCTTTTCACATTTGATATTTGATTTATTTGGATTAAAATTTTATTGCTAAACTCGAATTTGACTCAAAACAAATTTAAATAAAGTTGTTTGAACTCATTTGAATAAACGTATTTGATTAGGGTTATTCAAGTCGCTTGATTTTAGATAAAAAGTTAATTCGAATATTCGAAATTCGGTTTCAAATTATTATTTGAATTGACTTAAGCTACTCCGGTGGAGTTGGTAACTCTTCAATAGAAAAATATTAATTTCATATTGAATGTTGTAAAGAATTAATGCAAATAGGAAGCTACGAGTTTGAATTTTGACATGAGTAATGGTTAATGGATTTTAAAGAATATTTCTTGTTAAATTACCATCATCTTTTTTTAGTAAACAACACGTTTAATAGATAATGCATTTTTAATCATTACCTTTTCAAAACACATACATGTTTTATTGTAAAAATGTCCACCACGCCCCATAACGCCACCTGGGAAGGTAAATGATCCTATAATTATGACCTCATATGCACAAATTTAGGGGGGACGGGGCGGTGCGGAAGGATGCTCCATCACGCGTGATGGGCTTTTGCACACCGCCGCCAGTGCTCCATCAAGCTTGAGTGATGAGATTTGCGTGATGGCCATCACGCAAGTGATGGGTTTGAGTGATGGAACTCTCCCTCTCTATATACATATATATACACCCCAAATACACTCCTCTCACTCACACAAAAACCTATATGTATATATATATGTATGTATATATACCAAAACCTATCACACCACACCACACCACCACCCCTACCAAATTCCATCAAAATGTGATGGATTTGGGGTTGGTGACGTGGCATAATTTGATTGGTGGTGGTGTGTGATGAGAAATGAACCACCCCTCCCCCTTAGAGAGGCATCGATATTACTAAACCAAAGGCACTTTGTCACCACCTTCTATTGGTTTGAATAATTTTTATAAAGCTGCTTACGCAAAAGAAATGTCACACCATGACATATACGCATCAGTCCATGAAAGATAAGTAACAAAAATGACGTTTTTTTGTACTTGTAGAAACTTATATAAGTAATTGAAATAAATATCAAGATATATTATAGCTTAAACATTTTGTGAGAATTTTGCAAATAGGTATAGTGGTAAGTATTCTCGCCTGTCACGTGGGAAACTCGGGTTCGGTCCTCAAAAATGGTGTCAAAAACTTGATGTGCTAAAAGCGGTCTATAAAAACTTAAGATAACCTAGACACTCTAGTTTTAAATTTATAAATCTAGACTATAGTAATGATAGACCACTAAACAGAAAAGCGTACATATCGACTATAGTAAAGCCTAGTGAAGTTCGGATATCGAACCCAAAGGACACTAGCGACACCTAAACTAGACTCTGACTAAGAATTTAATGATTTTACAGATTAAACAATTAACTAATTAAGATATAATTGATACTAACACTGACAAACTTCAACTCGATTAACTAGACGAACTCAAAGACATGAGAAGCACTACCTAGGTTTAGAATCATACTTGTAACTCTTGGATCTCTCTTGGCTATAGAAACTATAATGGAATCGGGATCTTAGAATACGACACCCTCGGGCGACATAGTGATCCCTAATCATTCTCCGGGCCAGTGTGACCTAAAAGGAAACCCTAAGGGGCGAGTAAACGTATCAGTTTATCGGATTACCTGTCAGTCTCTCCAACAATACTAAAATACCATCAGATCACATGTTAGTCTCACTATCTCAATACACCATAAAGTGCAAGGGGTAACCTAAATACAATCAATAAGACAAATAATTACAATGAAACTAGGGAATTCTAGGGAAACCTCATGTCAGAGGATTTAAACCTAAACTCCTAAATCCAAAGACAACCCGACTATCTATTACCTCTTAGTCTCTAAATAGGTAGAATATAAAGCTCTAATAAATCACCAACCAATGTTCATATGGATTACTACGTCTAGCAAAACCATAAAATAATCACATATACCCAGTAAGCGACCTAAACATGCATATATAAATGAAAGACATTCAACAAGACACATGCGGAACAAAGATTAATATACTCAAAATCAAACCAAAATAAATAAGCTCAAGTCATGAATTCATGACGAAAACATTAAATTCAAACCGAATAATAACGATGTTTGGATGAGTAGATGTTGAACCCGAGCACTCTTTAATCAAACCAACGTTCGTGGCTTTGATTTTTCTCCAAAATAATAATATCCGACGATGCTCCCAAAAAACCTCTGCCGTTCAAAATCCTTTTTTTCTAACTCGATGACATTTCTTTTATAACCTACGGTAGGTTTTGTTTATTTGTTCTTGTGCTTCTTATTCTTGGTTGGGCCACAAGCCATCAAGATTTTAGTTTGTTCACAACTACTAGCTCGCTTCATATCCTCTTTTTGTTTCCAACGAGACCAGCTATATGGTACTTATTAATAAACTAGCTTTAAGTTTTAATCAACTGAATATAATTACGTTTAAACACATCATAATAGCTCTTTGTCTCTTTGAACCTTTAGAAACCCACGTATAAACCAATTAAAAATAATATTCAATTAAAATTAAAACATGGCTCAAAAGTCTTAAACATGTGAGAATATTTATATAATAATGTGTATATTTCAGACCAAATCATCGCACCACGACATATGCGCATCAGTCCATGAATGATAAGTAACAAAAATGACATTTTTGTTGTACCCGCGTAAACTTATAAGAATTGATTTAAATATCTAGATATATTAGCTTAAACATTTTGTGAGAATTTTGGGAAATAGGTTACCATAAGTATAATAAACAAAAAGGGATTATATTATTTTAATTTACATAACTAAATATAGAAAGACCTAATATTGTATTTAATTAAATAATTTTCATTACATAAATAATTACCTTTTTTTTAGATTTAGTTCATAAATTAATTAAAACACGGACCAAGGAACAACACCAAAGACCGCATACAAACTAAGTACGTGGTAATAAAAATAACATTTTTTTTCTTTTTCTTTTTTAGATTTAATTAATAAATTAATTAAAACACAGACCAAGGAACAACAAGGACCGCATTTATATAAGTACATGATGACATATGCGCATCAATCCATGAAAGATTAGTAACAAAAATGACATTTTGTTGTACTTGTAGAAACTTATAAGAATTGATAGATATCTAGATATATTAGCGTAAACATTTTGTGAGAATTTTACAAACAGGTAACCATAAGTATAATAAACAGAAATGGAATATATTATTTTAATTCACATAACTAAATATAGAAAGAACTACTATTGTATTTAATTAAATAAACCCACGATGCATGTAGTGTTATGACTTTGAAGAGTAAAGACAAGTAAAGGTGTACAAATTGGTTTAAAATATAAAAACGGTTTAGGTTAAAACCGGTTTGGTTTAGTTAATAAAAATCAAAATCAGGTTATGACCGGTTTCGGTTAAGGTTGAAACCGGTTTCTTAACTAGGTTGCGGTTGATTTCGGTTCCAGATTTAATCAGTTTGGAATCAGTTTTGGAGGAGAAAATTACAGACCGTTTCGGAACCTACGGTTCCAAACCGGTTTCTGCTTAATCGTTGGTTCGGTTTCGGTTCGACTTTCAGATCGGTTCAGTTAACCGGTTTATTTGCCCACATCTAAATGTAAGAAAATGATTGTACATTGGGTTTTGATGGGTTTATTATCTCATTTCTCATTAAAGTCATGTAATTACAAGACTTTTACAGGTGTGCAGGTTCGTCTCTAAGAATTAGTGAGCTCTCAAAGGCCCTATGCGAGAAAAAAAGACCACTAGTATAAACTTATATATATATATAGGGGATGGTTCAAGAGAGAAATTGTATTATTGCAATAAATGTAAGAAATGAATATGGACCACTAGTTTTATTTTAAGTTTTAAATGCTTAAAGCTAAATAAAGAAACTATTAATTATTCTCTTTCTTCAGTTAATATAACTAATAAACCATAATAGTTATTTATTTAATTAATATAACTAATTAAATTATTATAATTAGAAAATATTAAGAACTCATTATTTTTATAACTTACTTTTCGTTTCTTGAATTTTTATCCTACACAAGTATAATTTATTCATACATAAAATTTCTTTCTATCCAAAACTAATTTCTTCCAACTCAATATATTAATATCCATCAACACATACTTACATTATGGTGAATAATACCAAAAAACAATTTTACTTGTGTTTGAATTAGATATCAACAAAAAATATACAACCTACACAAAAGCGTATAATCTACACTTGTTCTAAGAATAAGACAGCATATAACCTACACACGAAAAACATTTAACCTACACACATCATCATCAATAAAATACACACGCACACGAAAACATATAACCTACACACGGAAATTTTATCTTACACAAATACAATTTATTCATACATTACTTTCTTTTCAAAACCAATTTCTTCAAATTCAATATATCAATATCCATCAACACGTAGTTACATTGTGATGAATAATACAAAAAACTATCTTACACATGGTTGCATTAAATGTCAATAAAAAATATACAACCTACACAAAAACATATAACCTACACTTGTTCTAAGAATAAGAAAACATACAGCTTACATACGAAAAACATATGACCTACGCAAGTGTAGGGTATGTGTATCTTTGTGTAGTTTATATAATTGTTGATGTCGAATTACATATGTAAGTTATATGATTTTTGTATATTGTACGTTTTTATTGCTCAAAACAAGTGTAGTTTATATAACTTTGTGTAGGTTGTATATTTATTGAACTTAAATACGTTGATATATGCTAATATATTGAATGAAAATTATATTTTTCATCATCATCATCATCATCGTACTTAGTATATCCCACCAATAGCAAAGCTATAGTAGGGTCTGAGGAGGGTAAGATGTAGACAGCTTTACCTCTACCCCATAAGGATAGAGAGGCTGCTTCCGGTGAGACCCCCGGCTCGATAGTAGTTTTGCATCAAGCCTTGGACATAAGGCACATAGCACTCAATCATCGGGACACCGGCTGATCGGTGCATGTACCCTTGTCTTTCGGCTATCAACGCCACTACATGATGCCTGATTAACCGTCCGTCACTTTTAACGTTATTTTCACGAGATTAGTAAAATAACGTCAAAATTAGTGCAATTTCACTTTTGCCCACCCGAGGGTTCACACATATATACATCATATGTGCGCACCGCAAGCAGGGCTAAAATGAAAATTATATTTTTAATATAAAGAAATAGTATTATATGAATAAATTGTATTTATGTTGAATACAATGAAGAATGTGTAAATAAAAAATAAAACTAAAGTAGTGTTTTTATCTTTTTAATTATTATAGTTAAATTAGTTAGATATATTAATTAAAGATATTTATTATGGTTATATTAGTTGTATTAATATAAAAACTTAAGATAACCTAGACACTCTAGTTTTAAATTTATAAATCTAGACTATAGTAATGATAGACCACTAAACAGAAAAGCGTACATATCGACTATAGTAAAGCCTAGCGAAGTTCGGATATCGAACCCAAAGGACACTAGCGACACCTAAACTAGACTCTGACTAAGAATTTAATGATTTTACAGATTAAACAATTAACTAATTAAGATATAATTGACACTAACACTGACAAACTTCAACTCGATTAACTAGACGAACTCAAAGACATGAGAAGCACTACCTAGGTTTAGAATCATACTTGTAACTCTTGGATCTCTCTTGGCTATAGAAACTATAATGGAATCGGGATCTTAGAATACGACACCCTCGGGCGACATAGTGATCCCTAATCATTCTCCGGGCCAGTGTGACCTAAAAGGAAACCCTAAGAGGCGAGTAAACGTATCAGTTTGTCGGATTACCTGTCAGTCTCTCCAACAATACTAAAATACCATCAGATCACATGTTAGTCTCACTATCTCAATACACCGTAAAGTGCAAGGGGTAACCTAAATACAATCAATAAGACAAATAATTACAATGAAACTAGGGAAACCTCATGTCAGAGGATTTAAACCTAAACTCCTAAATCCAAAGACAACCCGACTATCTATTACCTCTTAGTCTCTAGATATGTAGAATATAAAGCTCTAATAAATCACCAACCAATGTTCATATGGATTACTACGTCTAGCAAAACCATAAAATAATCACATATACCCAGTAAGCGACCTAAACATGCATATATAAATGAAAGACATTCAACAAGACACATGCGGAACAAAGATTAATATACTCAAAATCAAACCAAAATAAATAAGCTCAAGTCATGAATTCATGACGAAAACATTAAATTCAAACCGAATAATAACGATGTTTGGATGAGTAGATGTTGAACCCGAGCACTCTTTAATCAAACCAACGTTCGTGGCTTTGATTTTTCTCCAAAATAATAATATCCGACGATGCTCCCAAAAAACCTCTGCCGTTCAAAATCCTTTTTTTCTAACTCGATGACATTTCTTTTATAACCTACGGTAGGTTTTGTTTATTTGTTCTTGTGCTTCTTATTCTTGGTTGGGCCACAAGCCATCAAGATTTTAGTTTGTTCACAACTACTAGCTCGCTTCATATCCTCTTTTTGTTTCCAACGAGACCAGCTATATGGTACTTATTAATAAACTAGCTTTAAGTTTTAATCAACTGAATATAATTACGTTTAAACACATCATAATAGCTTTTTGTCTCTTTGAACCTTTAGAAACCCACGTATAAACCAATTAAAAATAATATTCAATTAAAATTAAAACATGGCTCAAAAGTCTTAAACATGTGAGAATATTTATATAATAATGTGTATATTTCAGACCACATCATCGCACCACGACATATGCGCATCAGTCCATGAATGATAAGTAACAAAAATGACATTTTTGTTGTACCCGCGTAAACTTATAAGAATTGATTTAAATATCTAGATATATTAGCTTAAACATTTTGTGAGAATTTTGGGAAATAGGTTACCATAAGTATAATAAACAAAAAGGGATTATATTATTTTAATTTACATAACTAAATATAGAAAGACCTAATATTGTATTTAATTAAATAATTTTCATTACATAAATAATTACCTTTTTTTTAGATTTAGTTCATAAATTAATTAAAACACGGACCAAGGAACAACACCAAAGACCGCATACAAACTAAGTACGTGGTAATAAAAATAACATTTTTTTTCTTTTTCTTTTTTAGATTTAATTAATAAATTAATTAAAACACAGACCAAGGAACAACAAGGACGTCATTTATATAAGTACATGATGACATATGCGCATCAATCCATGAAAGATTAGTAACAAAAATGACATTTTGTTGTACTTGTAGAAACTTATAAGAATTGATAGATATCTAGATATATTAGCGTAAACATTTTGTGAGAATTTTACAAACAGGTAACCATAAGTATAATAAACAGAAATGGAATATATTATTTTAATTCACATAACTAAATATAGAAAGAACTACTATTGTATTTAATTAAATAAACCCACGATGCATGTAGTGTTATGACTTTGAAGAGTAAAGACAAGTAAAGGTGTACAAATTGGTTTAAAATATAAAAACGGTTTAGGTTAAAACCGGTTTGGTTTAGTTAATAAAAATCAAAATCAGGTTATGACCGGTTTCGGTTAAGGTTGAAACCGGTTTCTTAACTAGGTTGCGGTTGATTTCGGTTCCAGATTTAATCAGTTTGGAATCAGTTTTGGAGGAGAAAATTACAGACCGTTTCGGAACCTATGGTTCCAAACCGGTTTCTGCTTAATCGTTGGTTCGGTTTCGGTTCGACTTTCAGATCGGTTCAGTTAACCGGTTTATTTGCCCACATCTAAATATAAGAAAATGATTGTACATTGGGTTTTGATGGGTTTATTATCTCATTTCTCATTAAAGTCATGTAATTACAAGACTTTTACAGGTGTGCAGGTTCGTCTCTAAGAATTAGTGAGCTCTCAAAGGCCCTATGCGAGAAAAAAAGACCACTAGTATAAACTTATATATATATATATATAGGGGATGGTTCAAGAGAGAAATATTATTATTGCAATAAATGTAAGAAATAAATATGGACCACTAGTTTTGTTTTAAGTTTTAAATGCTTAAAGCTAAATAAAGAAACTATTAATTATTCTCTTTCTTCAGTTAATATAACTAATAAACCATAATAGTTATTTATTTAATTAATATAACTAATTAAATTATTATAATTAGAAAATATTAAGAACTCATTATTTTTATAACTTACTTTTCGTTTCTTGAATTTTTATCCTACACAAGTATAATTTATTCATACATAAAATTTCTTTCTATCCAAAACTAATTTCTTCTAACTCAATATATTAATATCCATCAACACATACTTACATTATGGTGAATAATACCAAAAAACAATTTTACTTGTGTTTGAATTAGATATCAACAAAAAACATACAACCTACACAAAAGCGTATAATCTACACTTGTTCTAAGAATAAGACAGCATATAACCTACACACGAAAAACATTTAACCTACACACATCATCATCAATATAATACACACGCACACGAAAACATATAACCTACACACGGAAATTTTATCTTACACAAATACAATTTATTCATACATTACTTTCTTTTCAAAACCAATTTCTTCAAATTCAACATATCAATATCCATCAACACGTAGTTACATTGTGATGAATAATACAAAAAACTATCTTACACATGGTTGCATTAAATGTCAATAAAAAATATACAACCTACACAAAAACATATAACCTACACTTGTTCTAAGAATAAGAAAACATACAGCTTACATACGAAAAACATATGACCTACGCAAGTGTAGGGTATGTGTATCTTTGTGTAGTTTATATAGTTATTGATGTCGAATTACATATGTAAGTTATATGATTTTTGTATATTGTACGTTTTTATTGCTCAAAACAAGTGTAGTTTATATAACTTTGTGTAGGTTGTATATTTATTGAACTTAAATACGTTGATATATGCTAATATATTGAATGAAAATTATATTTTTAATATAAAGAAATAGTATTATATGAATAAATTGTATTTATGTTGAATACAATGAAGAATGTGTAAATAAAAAATAAAACTAAAGTAGTGTTTTTATCTTTTTAATTATTATAGTTAAATTAGTTAGATATATTAATTAAAGATATTTATTATGGTTATATTAGTTGTATTAATTGGAGAGAGTGAGTATTGTTGCATTTACATATTTTTTATTTATTTTTAAATATTTAAAACCTAAAATAAAACTAGTGGCTCATATTCATTTCTCTCATTTCTTGCAATAATTTGATTTCTTTCTTGAACTTAAACATATATATATATATATATATATATATATATATATGATCATGATCATGAGAGAACTTTTTTGAATTTAAGAACCATTTTAGACCACAAAAAACCCCAAAATAAAAAAAATCATAAAAAAACACAAAAATGAAAAAAGTAAAAAAACCAAAATTTTTATTTTATCATCCCGGTTTCATTAAAAAAAACTCGGTTTAGCTAAAGTATATACACATATGTATAATATATACATATATGTACATTTACATGTTTTTATACACATATGTATAATTTAAGATAAATGATATTGTACATATGTGTATATTGCGTAGCTAAATATTAAATAAAATTATGCATATGTGTATAATACGACGTTTTTTTTATTGAAACCGGAATGAAATATAAGAATTTTGGTTTTTTTACTTTTTTAAAATTTTTGTTATTTTTTATTTTATGATTTTTTAAAGATGTTTTTAGTAGTCCAAAATGATTCTCAAAGTTCTCAATTTGCAAAGGATTCTCATAGAATCCTTACCCTATATATGAAAATCATAAAATAAATGACAAAAGAATTATATGTGCTTTTCTTGTAAGTAGCAAAAGTAACATTATTGTTTAATGTTTATGTATTTTTGACGTATACAAAACAAATATCACACTTAGTCACACTCCATTCCATTTCATTTCTTCAACAATACTTCTGGAGCATTATAATCCGATGTACCCACAGTAAAAGAATCCTACTTCATCTGCCAATACTAAATAAGGATATATGTCTGCCGGTTCATGGTCTAATTCAAAACTACAGATCCTCTAAGAGCACTCTCAACCCATTCTTTAAAGTTATCAAACCCATATAATTTAGGGTAAATTTTTAGAAAACCATCAAAATCACCTCTCCAATCCATTCCCTATTATATGGATGAGTTATATGGCAACTAAAGTAAAATCCCAAATATAGGGACTCACTTTTGATCCATACCATATAATATATCACCTATCTTCCAATCACCATTTACTATATAACAAGACAAAAGAGAAAATAATAATAAAGAATTAATTTATGGATATGAATAGGGAATAGAATGTGAAACAAATTTAAAAAATGAAAGACAAATTTATGAAATTGTGTTTTTTTAGCTAAATTATATAGTAAAATATATGAAATGGGCTAAGAATGCTCTAAAATGTACCAAGAGAACCTTCGTTGACATTAACAAGGGAAAATAAAAGGAACTTTATTCTAGTCCTACAATGGTTAAATTTAGCTCTGATGTGCTATGATCATTTCAGCTTAAAGAAAATACAATGATAAAGAATGTAATGTAAAAGCAAGTAACAAGTGATTGAAGTGAATATTTATACAATAATATATATGTGTGTGTGAAAATATGAGGATAAAAAAGTACAGTAAAAATTGCTTTCATTGAGAGTCGAACTCAAGACCTCCCGCTTACTAAACGGGTGCTCTAACCAACTGACCTATGAGAGCAAGTTGAAACAAATCTCTTACATATCTTTTTCATTTTATAAAACTATCACTTCCCATCACAAGAAATGGATAAGAGTGCACTAAAATGTGGTTGCTAATGGTTATCTAAAATAGCTACAATGGATCCATAACATCACAAACCAGTAGTCCTTGAAATTTAAAAAACAAGAACATAAAAAGGGTTGCTTTCATTGAGATTTCAACTCAAGATCTCCCGCTTACTAAATAGGTGCTCTAACCATCAAACCATCTGAGCTATGAAAGCTAGTTGAGATTCATACCCTGCATTCCTTCTTTGTTTTATAAAATTATCATTCCCACCACAAGAAGTGGATCAGGTTGCAATGATGCACTGCATGTTTCCCACTATAAGATGATTACACCTCTAGCCATGACTTCAAACATCATATATCGATGGGAGCACCTTATAAGTTATAACTACTAAAACAATCATCAACAAAGGTTTAAAGAAACAAATGTAGAAGTTCAAGTCCCGGCAGAAAATCTAACTCAAAAAACTGATTACAAACCTCAAACCCTAACTCGGTTTGACTCTTGATGAACCCTAACTCGGTTACACCAAACTCACCTCTCTAATGTCTAACCATAACTCGGTTTATATAGACTAACCCTAACTTGTTAGCCAAGACATTACCAAATATAATGTAACCTAATTATTGGGTTGGGCCTTACACTTGGGCCAGACAACAATTGACCCAACAATCACCCCCTCAATTGTTGTACCCGATTCACCCGACTCACCCCCTAATTTCCTACTCGAAATTGGCGGGTCTTCAACTTCACGCTTGTCATCATTCTCTTGATTCTCCCGAGGCTTTTCATGATCTCTTGCAATGTTCTTTCGGCTCCACTTGGCTAGAAGACACACTTGCTTTGTTTGATCATTAGACGCCTTCCCTTGGGCTTGAATCACTTTTTTTACCACGCGTTTAGTTTCTTGAACACTCTTCTTTGGACTTTGAATTTTGGAGCTTGGATCTTTTATTTGAATCTGACTAGTAACCGGCTTGTCTTCTTTCAGTCCAATTCTTTGAAGATCCCTACCTGCAAAATTCTTCATTTCAATGATAGCTCGTTTACCGGAACTTGTTATCTTGAGATTGATCTTGTACAATCGATTCTTGGTCCTTGTCACCTTCATCAAAAGCTTACCTGTATCATCTTTCATGGTTAGCAAATCATGCTTCATGTGAATCTCGCACCCACCTTCCGTTGCTTGACCAAGACTTATGATATTGCATTGTAAGCTCGGGATGTAGTAGACATCGGTTAACAAACGTTGTTCCCTCGTTTTTCCTTCAATTAAGACCGACCATTTTCCCCGAATTTCAATACAAGATTCATCTCCGAACTTCACCGTTCCCGTGACTTGTTCATTCAACTCATAAAAATACGCTTTATTACCCGTCATGTGATTCGATGCTCCGTTGTCGAGATACCAAACATCTTTCTCCATCGGCTCGGTTTCGAAACGCTTTGGAATCACACCATCTTCATTCAGAAAAACCGTTTTCTAATCACCTTTTATCATAAACAAACTTGGATCAAAATCATCAATTTTGTTCAAGTTAGATTCTTCCTTTTTCTTCAAACGTTTCGGACACGTAGACGCAAAGTGACCGAACTCATCACAACGGAAACACTGAACCTGTGACATATCCTTTCTTCTCCATTGACGATCCTTCCTTTGACCCGTATACCTTGACCCACGATGTTGACCATCTCGGTTTTCACAACCATCTTGATCCTCATCCTCTCGGTCTTGACCTCCGGTTTCACGGCCTTTTCACGTCCCCGTGAACTCGACCAACCCTTACCTCGGCTACCGGACTGATCATACGACTTCCCTTTGTAATTACTTTATGTCCGATTGAAAAGTAACTGACCTCGTGAATTTGAAGTGCGTTCTCTCCCTCGTAGATGTTCCTCAAACGCCTTAAGTCTTCCAACAGCATCTTCAAACCTCATACTATCAAGATCAACCGTTTGCTCGATTGAGGCTACCAAGTTGATGTATTTGTCTGGAACCGCATCCAGTAACTTCTTCACCAAGTCATCTTGCTCGAACACGTGACCAAGACCCGTTGCCTTTGAAACCATACCGGTTATTTTTCCCGAAAATTAATCAATAGTCTCGTCTTCCGCCATCTTGAGTTTCTCAAATTCACTTTTCAACGTCAGTAGTCGAGCCTTTTGGACTCGCTCGGCCCCAACAAACTGTGCCTTCAAAGCCGCCCATATTTCTCGAGCATTCTTGTATTGAGAAACCTGAAGAAGAATATTACCTTCCATAACTTGGAACAAAAACGACCTTGCCGTTTTATTCTTCTTCGCATCAATAACCGCACCCTCATTCGGTTGAACAACTTCCCATAACTCTTGATCATCCAAGATCGCTTCCACCACAATCGCCCATGTGATGTAATTAGTTCCATTCAACTTTGGAACTTGCAACGACATCCCCCCACTCGCTTTGGGTTGGATTATTGGCTCTTCTTTGTCACTTGCCATTGACTTTGTCGAACACCCTTGCTCCACTTCGTTGGAACAAATACGAACAACTCAGTCTCGAACAACTTTATAGAACCAAACCCGAGTAACGATCACGACTTAGATAGTGAACCCCAAAATAAAAAAAACCACAATCAAAGTAAACCAGAACCTGTGAACCCAACTTTTCTTTTTTCCTTCGTCACCACACAAAAGTAAACAATAATATAATCTATTTAGATTATTTCCTTTACTTTATTTTTGGCAGGACACAAAAGAAAAAAATATTGACCTGTGCAAGCTTGTTCTTTGTTTTACTTGATCAAAAAGCACGCACGTTGACTTTTATGGCACTTTATTAATCACCTTTGATCACAATAATCAATAATCGTAAACCTTTACTGCCTCCGAATCCTCCTGTTTTTTTTCTCGATCGCAACTACCGAACAAGAACAAACCTCCACCACAGATCCGCCTGACCTATTGATGCTTTTAGACGTTGTTGTTGCTGAAAAGAAACTTCGATTCGAAAACCCAAATTTGGTTCCGATATGCGCCAATGATAGCTCCTCCTCAAGCCACCGCTCGTCGCCGACCGATTATCGATTTCTTGAACTTGGCTTTGAGACCAATTCAAGTCCTGGATCAATAATCAAACACGAATAAACAAATAACTCTTGTTTAATAATAATCAGAAAATCTAACTCAAAAAACTGAATACAAACCTCAAACCCTAACTCGGTTTGACTCTTGATGAACCCTAACTCGGTTACACCAAACTCACCTCTCTAATGTCTAACCATAACTCGGTTTATATAGACTAACCCTAACTTGTTAGCCAAAATATTACCAAATATAATGTAACCTAATTATTGGGTTGGGCCTTACACTTGGGCCAGACAACAATTGACCCAACAGAAGTGTGCTAGCCTAAGCTGTCTCCCTAGGTTCAAAGTTCAAACCCATCCAGCTCATGTCCTCACAGTGTCTAGTTTGACGGACGGCTTCATCAGTATGCGTCCCGGTTCTCACAAACAATGGAGCAAGAAAACAAGGTTCAGTTGTCAAGACAAAGTGCACACCGGATTCACGCTTGTCTCATTCTTGAGTATTATACAGTCTCCAAATGGGATTAATGTAGAAGGAAAATACCTGCCTATAAAGTTGAAGCCGATTTCTTTTTCGGGTAAAGGGTATTTAGTTCTTGTTCAAATGGTGGCATCAAGAAAAGAGAAGGGCGGAATAATTATCACATTTCATGATTACTGGCCTAAAAAAAATCTTTGATCTTGCTCACAAAGGAAAAGCTTTTCATTATCATTATAATCATGAATATGAGTATAAGGACTAATGTGATGCTGTGAAGAACGGTTTGACATCTTTAGTATGTTACGAAAGCATTTAGGAGAATTTATTAGTCCATTATTAGGGTGTAAGATTAAATATATAATTATATATATTTATATATGGCCATTATAATCATTAATATTATAACAGATCAAAATATTAATTATACCTTATTATATATTAGTTTGGTAATTGTTGATGAGCCATATTACCCTTACTAACTAATAAAGGGTTTCTCATTGGGTGTATATATTGAGAGAATAAATTAACATCATAACCTAATCATACACACATAACAATTTGTGTGCCTCCTCTCTCCTAAAATCGGGTTCCTCTCAAGAACCCTAACACCATCCTTAACTATACATCCTAAAGGGGAACTCGACCAAGCTGACAACCATGTCGTCTACATCCGTCTTTGTTGCGGTTACTACTCTCCATGCTGTAACATGTTCATAGGTTAAATATTTATCATGTTTTCAATTGCTTACATGAAGAACTGATCAACATAGGGAATAACAGAAGTAACCAAGAAACATTTGGAAAGAGTTCACAAAAAAGATCATCTAGGTCTACTCCACGATCAACGAGCAAGTCACGACTCAAATTGTTGATCAATCTGCCTCATAACTAACAATATAAAGGGTTGGTATTGCTACACATCTTATCAAGCGGTAAACAACAAAATATTTACATTACTTTTCTCTTATCAAGATCATGTAAGGAAAATAAACGCGTAAATAATGTGATTCAACTGGTAAAGAAGTTGATAATCATAAAATTGTCCCTCTTCTACGTAGATTGTGTCATGGTATCTCGATCAATAATTAAGGTTACTAGGGGCACATGGAGTACCAAGAAAACCCGATTCAAAATCATACGAGGACACCTCATTTTTTTTATCAAAGTAACGTACCCCAAAAGTTGGCCAAATTGCCGTAGGGGGCGGTGTTTCAAACTACCCAAATTCTCGATGCATCTTTCGACACAACTTCACATATGCTATTTGGTTAAAGTATTAAAAGTACAGACTTAAGTAAAAGTAAGTACCAAAAAATCTTGTATCATGCTATATCAAAACCACAAAACCTTCGTACAACTTTTTATGACAATCGATCTATGAAGATGAATGCGAGGAATAACCTAGATGATAATGAAGACAAATAACAAACTGAAAAAAAAAAAACGAAGCTGAAAAAAATTGCTGGAATCGAAGATAGTAAACCTTCGATTTATTGTTGAGATATGCTTGCTTCCACATGACTATAGAATTGGGCTACTTCAAAGGGCAATTTTGTCTTTTAGTTTATTACAATTCCTAATTCTTTTGTAAACTTACCGACCAAACATCTTAGCACTTTCATTCGAATTAATTGCATAAAGTTATTTCAAGGAAACCCATGAATCGAGTATTCAAATTGGATGAATGATAGCACGATGACTCGTATTTGTTGGTGAAATGACTATTATCACACACCTAGTTAGTTATTAAAGCGTTCATAATAATATCCCATCAGAACGATCAAAACCGTAACAAATAAAAATGAAAAAAAAAACTTTGAAGCTAGGGTTCAAATTCGACGAATAATATCAAAATGACTTGCATTTGTTGGCAAAAACGATTAAAAAACTATCACGGGACACGTTAACGAAGTTTTTTCGACAACATCCACTAAAATGACAATACAGACGTACATAATAATAATCATTAGATTGTACCTACATTTCAAGCAACTTTTTCGAAAATAACAAAAAAAAAACATCACACACTCCACTTTAACAATAACATAACCGAAAACCGAACCGTTTTAAAACCGAAATCAAAGTATAAACACCTATATTGGAGTTTCATAAAAGCCTCTGAACAATAACCAACCAGAAGCAGCAGTTTATATCAATGGGGGATCCGTATTATCGATACGGAGCTTCATCTGACAGAGGTATCCATTATCCATCCGTACACCTATTTCAAAACCCTAATCCTTCAAATACATCATTAAAAGTATTATAATTACATAGTTACTGTTTAAATTTTCAATTATCGCCTCTGTAATTAACCGAATTTGTTCTTCATTCATTCGATTATATTATAATTACGTTAATTGTTACAGTTTCGAGTCAACAGTCAATGATTGTAATTAGTTAGTGAATGTAATTATGCAATTGTGAGTGTTTGGTGTTAATTTGGTGTAATTGAGTTGACCTAAGTTTCAATTGATTGAGTTTTGGGGATTATTGTCTGTTAACTGATGAATTAAGTGAAAACCCTAGGAAACATGCTATAATATGGTGCATTATGTTATTATTAAAGATTTTATTAATCAAGTCTATTCAATCGATTATATCGTGAAACCGGAATTGCGTAGTCAATGATCCTTGGTGAAAAGAGTTAAAACAATTGTTGACCTAAGCTTCCGTAACCGTAAGATCGAGTAATATATATTTTGTATCGTGTTATAGTTGATGGAGGTTTGGGGATTCTAGTTTGTGAGACAATCTAGGGTTCGTATTATCGTATATGTATCAGCAGTATGGAAATTTGAAGTTTTGAAACTGAATCATGTGAAAGCCCTAGGAAATATACTAATATATGGTGCATTATGTTTTTATACAAGATTTTACTAATCGAAGTGTATTTAATCGATTATATCGTGAAACTGGAGTAACGTTTATTCTTAGGATTTTCGAGTCAACTTTGACGAACAGTAAATGATCCTTGGTGAAAAGAATCAATCAGTTTTTTACCTAAGTTTTGGTTTTTTCGTGAAACATGTAAGATTGATTATCAAGTAATTTGTATTGTGTATTTGTGCAGAGTATTACAGTCAATAGAGTTTTGGGGATTCTAGTTTGTCGAGCAATCTAGGGTTCATAATTTTGTATATGTTTCACTGTTATGGAAATTTGAAGTTGTAAGACTGAATTATGTGAAAAGGAAACATGCTAGAATATGGTGCATTATGTTTTTATATAAGATTTCACTAATCAAGTCTAAGTAATCGATTATATCATGAAACCCGAATTACATTTAGTCTTAGATTTTGGGTCGATTTTGATTAACAGTCAATGATTCTTAGTGAAAAGAATTAAACACTTGTTGACCTAAGCTTCCGTAATGTAGAGTATTACAATCGATGAAATTTTGGGTCTCTTAGTTTGTCAAACAATCTAGGGTTCATATATGTCTCAATAGAATGGAAATTTGAAGTTTTGACACTGAATCATGTGAAAACCCTAGGAAACATGCTAAAATATGGTGCATTATGTTTTTATACAAGATTTTACTAAGCAAGTCCATTCTTTCTGTGACAGCAACCTATCCTGGTTATACACCACCTGACGCATCAACATTACCATCGCAACATTGGCAGACCTCTCATACCGACCTGAGTAGCTCATCTCTTTTACAAAATGATGTAAGAACTAAGAATTACACATATGATTTTTTTTTTGTTGATATATTAGCTAATAAGTGTTTACTTTTGGTTTATTTCTATTTAAAGATACTGGGAGCGAGTGTTGGTGCTCGTCCTGAGCCCGCTTCTAATGGCTACCCATCTACTTATGAAGATCCATATTTAGTTGGAAGAAGAGATATTATAAATGAAAGTGGGCCTGGGATTTCCAGCATATTAAATGACAGGCCCGATTCCTTGAGGAAGGCTGATGTTGGTCGGGAATCTAATTTCTTATTTGTGGATGCACTCCCGTCTGACTGTTCCCGAAGAGAAGTATCTCGTATCCTTTTTAGATTGTTGTTGCTCTTATGTAGTTTTTATAATCATATTTGAGACTTCTTGTGGAGAAAAAAGTGTTTTAGGTCAACTGATTGTGTATGCGTGTCAGCGTGTGTGTTACATGTTAACTGATTTTCATGAGAGAGAAAATGAAGTTGCAATTAATTTGAACTTTAAAGCTTACAGTAATATCGCCTATTGGATAACTAATCCTTAGAATTATATTTTGTCTAATAAAGTTATTGACATGGAAGTTGTTCCTTGATACCTGGCAAAAGATCTCTTCCGTCCTTTCCCTGGCTTTAAAGAAATTAGACTTGTACACAAGGAGCCAAGACATGTAAGTTTGATAGTTCTATTTATTTGGGGGAAGGTTCATGTACATTTTAATATTAACATGAGAACGTAGGAAATAATACCAATTTATAAAAAAATGAGAACGTAAGAAACAGCAACAACCACAATACCAATATACATAAACGATGATTTGTAATAACAAAGAAAAAAACCTAAAAATTACAACAAAAGAATCAAAATCAATAACAAAATAATAACAACACATACCAACAAATACTTATAACAGCAAAAGAAAAAATTTATAATAACAACAAAATATAAATCAGCAAATACTTATAACGTCTCATATTTGAAAATTAGCAATTACGAACAAAAAATAACAGCAAACACCTATAAAAATAAACCTAATAATAACAACAAATTCGTTCTCATTGTTTTCATGTTAAGAAATAAATGTATTTGATCCTGATTCTATGTATTTGTGTTTCCCTTTATTCTTATTATTGTTAATAATGTTTTGTTTATATCATTAGTTGTTTGGTTTTCCTTTTATACTAGAATGCATAAAGATAACCTTAAAAGTATTATTTTCAAAAAGGAAAGTATGTTTGTTGGCGTAAGCCGCATGGGTATAGAATGCCCCAATAATTATAAAACAAACTAATAAATGTAGCTAAAAAAATTCAAATACATGCATATGGCCATGGCTCTTGTTAACATGAAAATCCCCTACTAGGAGTAAACAAGGAAAACGTGGAAAGAAATATAGACAAAAAAATGGTATGAGGCGTATAAGTTTGTGTATGCGCTTTTAGGTGTTCAAGTGATTTATTATGTGTAATGCAATCTTGAAGTTTGCAGGGTTTTGGTCTTCTTATGCTACCATATTTTATATTTGGAGTGTACTTGCTACATAGTCTACTTGTACACAAATAAAGCCCAAATAAAGAGGATTTTGTGGCAATTACAACAAATAAATTGTCAAGAAGTAAAAACATAGTTATTTTTTGTGATAATTGAGCATATAATTAGAAGGCACATGATAAAAACAAATACCATTACATTTCACATGTATATAAGGTGCATTCTTGTCATCAAGATGAACTGCAAAACATTTGCACATATAAATGGTTCCCTAGATGTGGTATCTGTATTTAATAGCACATTTCTTTGATGTATGTTACATAAAACCTGAATATTACTATGATGTAAGTGATATTGATTACAATTTGATGCAACTGAATGAGAGTTTACTTCCGATTGGATGTCGGCACACATGGGTTTTCATTCTTACTCAGTTTAAGAACATGAATTTGGTTTTTTCTAGGCTGATCTGTAGTTTCGGAACCTATTGTCTTCCTTCCATCTTTTATCATGCATTTTTGTAGCTGAATAAATGATTAGTGCAAAATGCTGTCTTTCCTTTTTTTGATTTTAGGCTCACAAATTCCGGAACATCATGTCTGTTTTGACAGTTTAAAATGCAATATGCTTTTCAATCCTAATTAATAATCATGATCAGCTTTGATAGTGTTGGATATTTACGTTAGTATCGTTAATTGCAGAGTACAGATAAACCCATGGTTTTGTGCTTTGTTGAGTTTACAGATGCCAATCGCGCTTTGACTGCTATGGAAGCCCTTCAAGGTTTGGCCAATCTACTAAACTTAAACTTCGAATTTGTTGAATTTTCTTCTTTAAATGTTAATTTATTTCGATAATTGGTAGCTAATGTTGAGAAGTTAATATTTGAGTGTCTGGGATGCTATGCAGGTTACAAGTTTGACAACAAGAAACCTGATTCATCATCCTTGCGAATTCACTTTGCTCATTTTCCATTTAAACTGCCATCTGATGATGATGCTCGTGTTTCATCTCAACCGCCGCCTGGTGGTGCTCGTTTTCCATCTCAGCAATTGCCGAATGGTGCTCGTTATTCATCTCAACTACTGCCCGATAGTGCTGGTTATCCTTCTAAACTACCTCATGACAGTGCTCATATTTCATCTCAAAAACCACCTAGCAGTTATTATTCTTCATCTCAACTACCGCCTGATAGTGCTGTTTTTCCATCTCAACAACCGTCCACTAGTGCTCATGTTCCATCTCAACTACCGCATAATAGCGCGCACTCTCCATATCGACTACCATCACATAGGGAGGAACAAGATGTTGCTGTTATAAGGTAACTACAACATTATATGCCTTTGTTGATCATTTTGAAATACCTTGTATTAGTTATAACATCTTACTTATTCTTTTTTAAAAGTTTGGAGTTAAAAATTTCTATTAGTTCATTACCGCAATATTGTTTTTACGGATGAACAATGAAGATATAGGTAACTATAACTTGAGCGTTCTAGGTAGAAGTGGGGGAGTTCAAATTCGGCTATTCAAAAATTTTGGATAGTAGATTTCAATATCCAAATTTCTACAGATTCGTAGATTGAAACAGATACCCGATTTGTAAAAAAAAAAAATCGGAAAAGCATTTTCCAAGCACATTTCAAACAGATTCAAACATAATTAGTTTTACAAATTGCATGTGTCAATAAACGGTTACCTGTTGAGATAACGAGAGGATAAGGAAGACAACAAGTGAACTGATAAAATGACGATAAGAAATCATGGTCATAGTAGATTCGAGATATCTTTCAAGCCACAAATGGTTCAGATTCTTTTACTCTCGTGCATTCACCCAATATCCAAACCATAAATATTCTAAACCCACCGGTGAAGAAGAAACCCACCAAAAAAGCTTCTGCAAGTGGGTTACAGCTATTCTCCCTTTGTTTCTTTTTGGCATCTCAATTCTCAATTAGTGAAGTGAAGGTGCGAGAGGCTGACATCGGGAGCGAACAAGAATTAGGGATTTAGGTTTGATTTTGAGGCCAACTTTTAATAAACTAATTAGTATTTATTATATTCAGATATTATCTGAATTTTTTTTTAAAACACAGTTCAAATCTGAATCCGAAAATTTAGATTTTCGAATTTCAGATGTTTAAGGTTCGGAATTCGGATGCGGGTTCAGATTTGGATTTTTTTGGCACGCCCTTATATAGAGGTAGGGACTAAATTTAGTCTTGTCAGCTAAGTTTTGTTTGCATTTATTTTCTTAGAAAAAATTGTTATTTTTATATACATATATATTTGTTTACTAAAGAATATGTATTATTGTTATTTTCTATATGTTTGTATGCTAATAGGGAGAAAGAGCTAGCCATTGAAGACGAGGAACCGGTGGTGAAGAAGAAGTTCAAAAATGAACCCTCCAAAAAGAAGGAAAGTGCAGAGGTGAATAAGTATCAAAAGAAAAAGTTTTGTATCAAGTGCAAACAAAATCACTATGGTGAGTGCTATAGCTTCAAAAACTGCTATATCTGCGGGCAGCCGGGTCACATAGGCAAGGAATGCACAAGCAAACCTCGACTCTGCTATGGTTGTGGTGGGGCGGGGCACATACACTCACTTTGCCCTAATGGTCCGAAGCATGAGAAAAAAGGCAAGGGTAGTGGGGCCTCGGCGAAAAAAGATGGCCCTCCCAAGAAATAAATGTTGTGCTTTCAAGATGATTGCCAATATGGGAGGCTAGAGGCGTCGATTAGCTTAGAGGTATGTTCTTAGTCAAATCTCTACTTGCTAGTTGTATTATTCTATTTGGATGTGAATTATTCATTCGCATCTACCAAATTTTGCAAACAATTTGATTTACGTACGAATGAGCTACTAGATGAGGTCTTAAGAGTAGAGATAACTAATAGTATCCTTGTGTTAGTGAAATAGGGGATTTGGTGGTTGCATGAGGTCTTAAGAGTAGAGTATTCTTGTGTTAGTGAAATAGGGATTTGGTGGTTGCATGGTAAAGTTGTGGATGGTGAGATTATGAGGATAGACGGGTTTGATGTGATCCATTTGGGTTGATGAGTTAAGTTGACTTTAGAAATGTGTTGGTTCATGTTGGAATGTTGAAAAGGATGGTGACTACTGACTAATGCACCAATAACATTCATGGATTTGATGAAACGGGCATGTTGGGCTTATGTTGGCAGTTTAGTAATAGTATTCATCGTTAAATTTATTATCTACTTGAAGAGTGAGGAAGAACATAAACAATACTCACAAGAAGTGCTTTATATAAAGTAAGTTGCTTGCCAACTTTTGGCTTCAGGAAGTCTAATTTTTGGGACACACATTGGTGTACAAAGGCGTAAATAAGTTGTCCGACTTACAAGTAGGCTTGCCTAAATTTGAAGGTGTGTTGAATTGGAACGGTTAAGGACCCCATTCATGAATAAAAGCTTCTTGGGGGGACAACTTGGATAGGGAGGACCGGGCAAGTGAAGTTATTGTGGACTTATAATTTGTCTCAAAGTTTGAAACAATAGTTGATAGTGGGTGTTTTCCTTACCCAAAGGAACCAACAGCGTTATGGTTCATAGTGATGCATTGAAGTCGGAATTTGGTTGTGTGTTGATGCATCATCGTAAGTGTCTGCCTTGCAAATTTGGTGACGCTATTTGTTTGTGTTATATATGGTTATCTAGTACTGAATTGTTAGGGTTTATTGTTGTTTAACCAACAAGCTCAAAGTTAGGTTTCTCCAGGGTTCTGGTTTATCACTTGTATATATTGAGGGTTCGCACTCCGTTCTAATTACCGTATACAAATTTAATTTACCATTTATATGGTATCAGAGCTAAATGTCATGGAGCAATCTTGATGCCCTTTGTGGCGCCCGTGGGCTTACTAGTTCATCCCGCTTATGATCAGGGTCCACTCCACTGGTTTCGTCCTGGCTTGGACTCATCAGGCGAGCAGCAACGGCTCGCAACCAGTGTTTCAATTAGGGCTTGTTTTCTATTCTTGTCCCAGTGTTCCTGTCCCGGTTTCTGGATCTTGGTTCGGATTCCTGCTTCTGTTTCTTATCTGGATTTTTTTTCTCTTGTTTCGGATTTCTGTTTCTGCTCCTGACCTGGTTTCTTGTCTCTGTTTCATGCTTGTGTTCTAGTTCGAGATCGAGATCGCGGTCCTTTTCCAGCTAATTGCTGCTCTTTTTCTTTTATAAGTTCCAGATTCCCGTTCTAGATTCTAGTATACTTGTTTACGATGCAACATGATCGTTGGATGGAATTATTGAATGATTATAATTGTGAAATCTGTTGCAATCATTCGAGTAAAAGCTAATGTTGTAGCATATGCTTTGAATCGTAAGGAGCATATAATGAACTCATTCTCATTAACTCTGTGACGATTGAGGTTATCACACGGTTAAAAAACTTTTAAGAACCGTTAACTGGTTGACTTTTATAGTTTTATGGGTCTGGTTTATTAGTAAATATCTGCAGTTTTTAATGTGAAGTTATTGTTTTTGTTCTTGAAAAACAGGAGGATAGAGTTGATGAATTAAGGAAACACACGGCACAAAACAAAAACAACAATGGCTGTGAGGATTTGGAGTCTCATGTTAACATCATTAGGAGAAATATGGTTGCATTTGCATTTTAACTTCTCCAGTTTTATTATCATGAGATTCCTTTGTTGTCAGTTGTCACAAAATTATTTTCTTGCACATCTTGATTGTTTTGCCTAAGTTTTTCTTTTTCTTTTTTTCTTTTTTTACTTTTGTAAGATGTATGTTTCGGGTATCTTTTGAAAATTAGTATATGGGTAACTCTTGATGTATAAATCACCGTTTTTATCTGTCTTTCTCTTTGTCTTTATCTTTATATTTGTTTCTAAGGTTGAACAGTGAATAATATATGTTATATTTTTAGAGTATGATCTTTTACAACACATGTGGAAAATGTTGACAAGTGTAATATAATAATAGTAGTATAATACTGCTTTAAACTAATGTATGATTTAATAATGTATGTTGTATATTATAAAATATAATGTTACAATACATGTGGGATAAGGTTGGCATCTATAATGTGTTCTGCATATTTTACAAATATTCGGTTAAATATGAACACTGTATTCGAGTATTTACATGCTATAAACTTTTAAAACTATTTTAATAAAAAATATGTTTTTTTTATTTTAATGGTAAATGTTGTTCAAGCAAGTATTATTAATAGTTAATAGTATTAATATTAGAATCATGTGTAATGTGTATGCAGGCCATTTTTATTCTTTTATTGTATATTATGAGTTTGTTAAGAGAGTTACTTTGTATCTATTCTTTAAGGTTTCATTATATAGTATTGTATTATAAAAAGTACTAGAGGCTATAGAGATAAGAATGTTAAGAGGGATGTGTGGCACTAGGTTGGCTAGGAAAGAGATGAGGTTTTTTGGGAAAGACTAGGGGTGACTAGTATATTGGATAAAGTAAGGGAGTGAGAGATTGAAATGGTTTGAGCATGTGAAAATGAGACAGACAATGATGACAGTTAGAGTAGTGGAAACCATCACCGTGGAGGGGACGAGGAATAGAGGAAAACCCAACTTGACTTGTGATGAGCGGATTATGCAGGATTTGATGTACTTGCACGTATCTGAGCATATGATTGGGGATAAAACTTCCTAGAAATGCAGGATTGATGTTGATGTTTTTCAGGAGATGGTACAAATTTGTCATGGTATAAATTTGTCTTAGCTTCGTCTCAGGGGTTTAGTTTTGCGTTCGACATTGAATGCTATCTTATTCTTGTCTTTGTGTTTTTATGGTGATTTATCTGTTACTTCTATATACTTATTTTCAACATATTGCTATTATTGATAGCCTATACAAGTACTATATTTATAGTGTTGCTTGTTTTGTTTTGTGTTGTCCAGTTATATTTTATCAAGTCAACAAATTGTTTTTAGTGTAGAGGGACTTTTTAGAAGCAATATCAGATAAATGTATGATTTGTCTACATCTCACTCTTCAAAGACCCTACTTAAATATTGTAGGAATTTATTAGATACGGTTGTGTCGTTCTTTTATAAACAATAAATATATATCTTTTTGACAATAACAAGTTTGATTCCAATTTCACCTTTCCAAAACAAAAGGCTATAAAAACAAAAAAACTTGGTCAAAGTATGAAAAAGCATGCAAGATACATCATGAAGCATGCTATATTCTTCTCTTTTCCTAAACTATTTCATTTTACACATGCTTCATTTCACAAATTATATTATGTTATAGCTTAAAATATATGTTTTCAAAATATATTTGTAACCACCCTACAAATGAGAACAAATAAGAGAACCTTCACATACCACATGATCCACCCCTTATCTATATATAAAGATACCAAGTGTTTCGTCATTTTACGGTAAGACAGTCATGAGTAAAAACTTTACAAACGTCTCAACGACAAATTCTACCGATTCAATGGGCTCTTCACTAATGTATGTTCACACTCCCATACATATCATCGACGACCTTCTTTGGATTTTTGTTTGATCCATTGGTAATAATTAGTCAAACTCTTTGATAATTTTTTATCGGTAAAAGTCTGTTTTCTAGTAGCGTCTGAACATGACAGTCTGATGCAGTTTTGACTAGCAATCAATGGCTCAAGAACACAATAATTTCATTCAAACAATTCGAACCAAATGATTCGGGTGACAAGCTTAAAGCTTACAAATTCTTTAATAATTCATCAATCAACTGAGCTAAACAAACGACCTAAAAATCCTATTTATAAATAAAAATAAACATTTGGGTCGGGTTGATTTAATGGGTTGGATGCTTCTACATCACTAATAAACAATAAGAAAACGAAAAACATCCAACAATAATCAAGAACCAAGGTACAAATACAATGCCATGAACAATCATGAAATGAACTAAATACAAATCAATAAAAAAGATTGAAATTGTTTAGATTCATTCATTCATCCATTGTTGATTGAATCATGTATAGAAACAAAATTACAACTTGTGTGTATAACATAAAAAATGTCCATAAATTCATCCTACCTAAACACCAAATATTCATAATTTTTCCACCAGTTTTCGGTTTACCTGACCCCATTGGTTAACAGGGTAACACCATCTAAAACACACACAAACGAAACTCACAAAATCGAAGTCCCGGCATGATTATGATGCAAAAGATTATGAGCCATATTATCTCTAGCCTTCACCGCACCCTCAGACCTCAACGCATTTTCGACAACCACCATCTCATCATCCACAACCTCAACCAAACCAGGCTCAATCTCCTCATCCCTCAACTCACAAATATTATGCAAAACGCAACACGCCCCGACAACAACCGGCAAATCTTGCAGCTTCATTTCGGTTCGTTTCCGCAAACAAGACCACCTCCCTTTCAACCTCCCAAATGCATCTTTACCAACTTTCAAAACCTCATTGATCTTTTCATTAAAAGCATGTTGTGTCCATGTTAAATGTGGTTGGTTATAAGGCACCAATACCCAATCCATCAACGGGTACCCGCACCCGCCGACGATCCAAACCCCTCTCAACAACCCTCCATCCGCTCGTTGATAAAGCGCGGATTTTTCCAACACTTGGTCATCCGGCATTGACCCGGGCCACCCGATACACACGTCTGTAAACACCCCGTTCGGGTCTACCACACCTTGGACCGTTACCGAGTAACACGTCTTTTGCTCTCTATCCGTTTCGCGTTTGTTAAAATAAGCGGATACGTTAACTTTTGGGGCGATGATTGGTATATGCGTCGTGTGCATTGACCCGATAATATTCGGTATACCCGACACCGACTCGAATTCGGAACTTATTGCTTTCGCTGACTCGGGGTTCGGCCATTGGAGATATTTAGGCATTAACACATCTTTTATCGCGGAACTGACTTCGAGAACAAGTTTATGACACGTCGATATTCCTAAACCGAATTTTTTCGACACGAGGCGTAAAGATTCGCCAGTCGCTAATCTGTATATACAAACAGCTACTCTTTGTTTTACAGGGACTGCATCTCTTAACATGGTGTTCTCTTTCGCAACCGAAGCGGTTAGCTCGTTGCAAATTAAGTCGAATGTTTGTTTCCCCATTTGGAAGGCTTTTCGGAACTCGTCGTCTGGACATTCTGCACTGTTGTAATGATCCCACCAGTCTGTTGATCGGTCTTTCACCCATAACCGTCGTTGCGGTCCATCGGGGGCTTTTTCCGCGGTTTCTGCGCCGCTACTGGTTGCGATATTCAAATCGTAGCCTAAATCAACCGCCTTTCGCTTCCGTTTTTGGACCGGCTTGTCGTTGGTGATGCTGGTGGTGTTTGGGCTGGTGGGGTTGTTAGGGGTCATTTCTTTCATTCCATAAAGTTATGTAATTGAAAATTTGTTAAAGAATGCAGATCAAGTGTTCAATGAAATGCCTGAAAGAAACGTGAACACAATAACAAAGATGAATAATGAAAAAATGATGGGTATTGATCGTATTGTTGATTGACTACTAGCATATGCTAATTTGGGTAAAACCCAAAGATATACGATGAATCTGTTATATATAATAATAAGTTAAAGGATGCAGATCAAGTGTTCGACGAAATGCCTGAAAGAGATGTGAACACAATAACAAAAACGGCAGACGGAAAAATGATGGGTATTGCTGAATTGACTAGTAGCAAACGTTAATTTGGTAAAGAAAACAAAACCCATACAATGAATCTGTATATATAATAATAAATTAGAGTGCAGTTCAAGTGTACGACGAAATGTCTGAAAGAAATGTGAACACGCGAAGAAAGACGTCGTGTTGATTGACTAGTAGCATACGTTGAATCTTACTGTCTTTTAAAAAACCCAGTTCAGTAATTGGCTATTTGTTAAAGAAATTGTTAGAAATAGGAGAAATAAAAGAATGCAGAGCAGGTGTTCGACGAAATGTGTGAAAGAGATGTGAACGCAGCAAGAAAGACGGTGGATGGAAAACTGATGGCCAATGAGATGGGTTAATGATTTGGGAAAGAAACAAAAGGTATTTGATGTTGAAATGATAATAATATTATTAAAGTGAGAATGATGATGAGAGAAAAGGTGTGAATGCGGTGTGGTGAAGTCGTTTCTTAAAAGAGTAGGAAAGTTCGAGGAAAGAGGATGAATGAATGTGTGTTTGTTGCGTGGGCCGGTGGAGATGAAACATTACTTGGTTGTCTCTTTTGGATTGGTGACAAATTATTATTATAGATTTTTTTAACGGCCAACAAACATAGAATGACTAGGTACTTCGTGTAGGGACCTAATGACAAAAGGTCAATGTCAGCTGGCCCAACCCAGCCGTACAGAGCCCTTAAGCGCTCCAAGTTATCTCCAGTTCCGGGGAATATCCACCCGCCCGAAGGCCCACTGGTGGTAAACCCGGCCGCCCTCAGGATCAAACTGAAGATTACAAAAATCTCAGTTTTCCTTCATTGAACCACTCATATCTCCCCAAATATTGTAAATATAGTTTAAATTTGAGTCTTCGTTAAAAAACTCATCCTCTCTGATCTCTGCCACTACACATTGGAAAGGATAAACTCATGCTCTTATCATATGTTTTATATTAAGACTATTCGTAGTATAGTGTTTCTCATTGTCACCTCAGAACTCTTCCCGTAACTTTGTGAACACCGCCTTGAGCGTCGCTCTGCGTGTTTCAAACTCTATTTCTAAAGCTTGAGTTCGTCTCATGAGTATTTTTTCAAGCTCGAGTTTGACTCAGGCTTAGCTTATTTACTATTTTTTTTTAATTTATTTTTATATATTTATAATTATTTTTTTTGTATATTTTTTTAAGTTATAATTTTATATATAAGATAATAGGGTTATTTAGTTATTTTTTTGTAATAAATATATTAGTTATTAATTAATAAATAAATATTGTGAAAATTAAGCTAATGATAGGCTTGTTTAGGCGCTTGATAAGTGACGCTCGGGCTGGGACTTGTTTATTGCACGAGCTTACTTTTAGGCTCGGATTGGGCTCGTTTTAAGCTTGGCCCGATCAAACTTTTTTATAAGCCAATCTTGAGTAGCTCATGAGCAGCTCCGCTCATTTGCACATCTACTTAAGCGTTTTATAGGAAACGTTACCCACTAAATCCTCCAACCAATCAAATATTTAGGTTATTTATATTTAATTAATTTATAACAATTGAGTAGTAATTGTGGGAGACTTTTCATACTACACCACTTTTGCAAAACTCTTCATTGTTAACGGGGACGCCATGTGTTGCAAAACGTCTCTATATAAGAGAGTTTTGACTACACATCGTCTAATAGTTTAACATTTGAAATATGTTGAATAATAACGTTAGAGAGCATAGAACATGTTGATAATATTAAAGTCAGTTTTACACAATTAATTTATAAATGCTCAGATACAATTCTCCAATAGGTTTTAGATCTGCACCATATTGCAAATTATAAACGAGATTGGAGCAAGTAACTAACCAACTGTGAAGGTATAGGCGTGAGCGGATATGAGTTTCTTGTTCGCCATAGTGATTCCGACGGAGCTTATCATGTTCATCATCCATACACAGACGCTTTCTTCCGGTTCTCCGTCATCCTCTTCTCACAAATTGAATCAGAATCGAGATATTGGAGAGAGGGCACTGACGGCGATTTCAATGAGTCCATATGACGAGTCGGTGTCAAAGTTATTGCCGTAGGAGTGGCAGTGATGGAGATGACTACGGCGAC
The DNA here is from genome assembly GCF_021521415.1 of Bidens hawaiensis. NCBI lineage: Eukaryota > Viridiplantae > Streptophyta > Magnoliopsida > Asterales > Asteraceae > Bidens > Bidens hawaiensis. The sequence continues at coordinate 4,572,083 of NW_027491045.1, read as the reverse complement.
GACAGAGAGACTAAAGGTTGTGATTGATGAAGGTAGGGTTTGGGATTTGGTAGGTATGGTGGGGAAGAGTTGTGATGGAATATGGTGATGACATGGTTTATATTTGACACGTAAGAAATTCCACGTCATTTAAACAAATGCCAAGTCAACAAAAAAAAGCCACGTCATCAAAAAAACTAACGGAGTTAGTGCTCCGTTAGTTCGCGGGTGATAGAAGAAAATAAGGTGAAAGTTGGGAGTGGTGAGAGACTAAGTAAAAGTTGGGAGTGATATCTACCAACAAGTGAAAGTTTGAAGTATTAAAAACAAATTAAACATGTAAAATAAGAGTATAAAAAAGAGGTGATGATATAAGAATCTAGGGATTTGAAGGATGTATATAAGGTCGAGAAATATAAATGTGTTTGAAAAATTAATAACAACACGATATGATAGTTGAGTGAACTTATTAAGGGTGCACTGGGGCACGAGGCACCCCCAAAACGACCTGATGTACCCAAATAAATCAACAATCAAGTGACACCTTATTGTAACCCAAAAGTAACTAAAAGAACCCGAAAATGGCGGGATGGTGTTCCCGATTTACCTAAACCCATTTTTTGTCCATGGCTTCATTACCAAAGGGAGCGGTGTACCCGAATTACCCAAAATTCCTGATGAGGTTAGTCGAAGGTGCCCCTTGCACCCTAACGATACATCTTAGTACCTTTTTTCTTTCTTTTTGTCTTTCCCTTTTTTTCACGTTTCTCATCAAGTTCGAATGTAAACAAGAGAAATTTGCAATTCGAATCTTGTAGATAGTTAGGTTATTTTGTAAGATATGAAAAGATTTCAGTCAAAAAAGAAAATTATGAAAAGAAAAAGGAAAGATATTGTAGGTTTTAGTCAATTTTTATGATTATTTTGTTTTCAAGTTTATGATTGTTTAAACTCTTTAAAAAAATAATTATTCTTATTTTTTGTCCTCCTAGTTTTTCAACCTCTGCATGTTCGTAGCATTATACATTTATTAATTAAGCAACCATTCAAAATACTAATCTACAAATGTTTGATTTTACAAAATGCTTATTTAAAATGATTAGCATAGCTCTACAAAGTGCAAAATCCTATTTGGCTTTTTTTTTTTTTTTTTTTGTAATAGTTTTTATGATGTTTTTGTCAAATTAAGGAGTTAAGAATTCGATAGCATTACTAGAGTATATTAACATGTTTTAGCATGTATTTCACAGAGCATATGCCCTCTAGTAATAATAATGTGATCAATGATGAAGTGTTATTAAAGACATTAACCGACTACTATGAAGTATGAACTATAATTGAAGTGTTTAATAAAGACATTCGGTATTGGGCCAAGGAGAAAGTAAATCAGATGGGCCGGTAAGAGTCATACATGATTTGTGGATCAAGAATGTACCAAATGAATTGTTTTTTATTTTACGAGTTAATGACGGAACTTGAACACATAATGAACATTTAAATGTGTGGGTGGACGAGGGCGAAACTTGAACATTTAACGAAAATTACATTCATACACACACACTATGTGATAATACAAGCAATCATTTTTGTGTAAAATAAACTATAAACAACATGTAAATAGTATTTTTGTTTGTACATGAGCAAATTCACATATGTTGGAAAAATATATATTTCAATTCAATAGCAAATAATATTGAAAAATATTAATGACGTGTTTTAAGTTATAATATAATATTGTCTTCTTTGAATGTTGGATTGGACTGAGATAAATAATCAATCAATCTAGACTAAACATAAGTTTGGTTAAAGTTGAGAGTATTAAGCTCGTACTTGCTAGAGTTAGTGACGGGCTTTGAAGTTGGTGTTACGCTCGTAGTAAGTTTACTATCCTTGCATGTTCAAAAGGTCTGTTCAACGAGCTTGACCCAAGCCAAGCTGCCTTGAGTTGACATGCCCATTCTGTGTTGGAAGCTCAACTCGTATTTAACTCGAGTCAACTAATATGATGGTTTGATGAGTGAATCTTTATATGAATTTTGATGATTTTATATATTTTGTTTGTAGAACAATATTAAATTGTACACATGAGCTGACTGACTTAGCTTTTTATATGTAACTTACAATACCGAGTCATTGATTTACAGCGCAAGTGATTGAGGTGAGACATCCAAAGACTTCATTTAGGCTAGTTGTTAGTTAGATGCGCACGATCAGTACTTTCTTCCTTAAACATAGTTTTACACTTGAAAAAATATGTCATTGTCCATAAAATGACAATTTATCTGCTTTACATATAAAAACTTATCCTTCAATGCATTGTTATTCTTGTACTTGGCAAAAGATTAATTGTGTGGAGAGAAAAGAATCGAAAAAAGAAGAATTTAGTTTCACTCAATTCCACAATTTGCAAAAAAGAAAAAGACACCAAACTTAAAGCAATCATCTTAGATTTTATTTTTAGAATCTCTCTAATTTTTGTCTTCATGAAGACTAAAAGGAATTTATATATATATATATTTAACTCTTATTTATTATTATTATTATTATTATTATTATTATTATTATTATTATAGGATACAAGTTTATAATATATATACGAAAATACAAACATACAATATATCTAAACTCGTCGATTATTTTCTTTTTCAACGATAAATTTCTTTTAACCTTCATCAGCATACTTAATAGTATATATTTAATAGAGTAAACTTCTTATACTTCAACTAAAAACTTATAACTTACTCCTCATTCCTTAAAATGATTTGAAGTATTTTATTCTAAAAGTTTAGAATTTGGATACACTTAAAAAGTGAAAGGTATATAAACATAAGATGATCACAAGTTTCTCAAGTATCACTCTTCCCATATCTTACACAAACTACAAACATTTCACATATGAAACCCCTCTTTTTCACAAGCTTCTTCATACTCGCCGCATCAACGGCTGCTATCGACGACCTTAGCAGTTCGTTATGCGGCACATGTGTCCCCATTTGCGAGTCTCCTCCATCCACCCCCAGCCCCACCGTGCCACCACCGTCTCCATTCAAAATACCACCACCATTTCCAATTTCTCCACCTGTGGTGGCATCAAAGCCACCACCGTCTCCAACTCCAGCCCACCATGGTCCACCTTCACCGCGGTTTTACTACTTTGATTCACCGGAAGGTGTAGCTCCACCTGTGGCTACAAAGTCATCTCCCCCACCAGCTTATTTCACATTGGGTGGAGGTGGACCACCTTCTCCTAGACTTGTGTATTTCCCTTCGACGCCTGTGGTCGAAGGTGGTGGTGGTGGTGGTGGTTTGGCTGGACAAAATAATTATCCGTATCCGTATTACATGTATGATTCAAAGGCTGGTTCTTGTTATGTTGGGATTTTGTGGGTTGTAACGTTGTTGGTATGTGTTACATGTTACATGTTACACTAAGGAGTTTTATGTTTTGGTAATTTGGAGGAAAAAAAGTATGAATATTATTATTATTATTATTATTATTATTATTATTATTATTATTATTATTATTATTATTATCGACAATCACAGGGTTAAATCATTTGTAATTTGTATAGTGCTATAGTGTGAGTAAGAGTGATAGAATAAATACTTGTTATATACTCCATAGTAATATTTTTTACTTTCATATATATAATTCAGTTGAATATGAGTTGATTTCTTAGTTTTATAAAAAGTCTATATAATTTGACTTGACTAACTCGCTTGTTGATATATTGGTAGTTGGGATTGTATAATTTGAGATTGATGTTAACTTGTTAATTTGAGGTTTTTATTTACGTATAAAATCATTAAAACTTAATCAAAACTGAGTAAATCAAGTCAACCTTTCGAGTCGTAAGTTGACTTGAGTTGGAGACGAGCCGAATACAAGCTCCAAATTTGCTTGTATATATTATTACTTTCTCGAGATCTAGTTGTTGTTGGCTTGGTGCGAACTTGCTAGTTATACAACATTAACATAAACTCAACAGTTGAGGAATGTAAAAAGTTTTAGTGTAATGAATGAAATCACATTTTAACACCAATACAGTATATCACTTAGCTTTTAATCATTGGGAAACCAATCAAATAATCGGAGACGATTTGTACTATGTTCCATCTAACGTTTGGTAAACACATAACCACTTGAAAGTCAAGTTATGTAAAACATGAAAAATCTTGATTTATCATGCAAACGTATCACATAACCTTGTTCATAACAAGGCCGTCTCAAGCTTCTTGAAGGTCCAAAGCTATTAATAAAACTATTACCTCTTTCGTTAAAAAAAGTAAATAATAAAATAATTTTTTTTGATCGTATGACTTCTATAAATCCATGTATGCATTAATGCATATAACAAAACCACAAACCCCATCCCACAAATCTCAAAGCCTAAATTGTCCACATATAATATATGACAGCCTTAATGTATTGGAGGCCTAAAATCTTGCTTTATTTCACTCTCTCTTGAGTTAACTTTCATTTTTAACAGCTATTCTCGTCATTATACTCGCAACTATTTGTCAGATTTTGATCTTTACTTTCCTAATTTCCTTAATCTTTAAAATACATGAACCAATATTAATCAATTTATATAACTAAAGTTTATAAATCGATGTTACCTGTTACCACAAATACAATAAAAACATGCATAAAAAGTTAAAAACAAAAACCAAAAGGACCTATATGAGAATACATAAACTTGAGGGACTGTATATGCCAACACTCCAAACTTAATAACCAACTGCAAACACACACAGATCCAGATCATCAACAATGGAGATCGGAAGTCCAATAACCGCCGACGAGTCCACGTCAGCAGCAATGACGGAGCTGCTGCCGTTAGCCTCCGCGTCTCAGCAACCGTACGTGTCCGAACTACTATCCTTCACACTCGACCGGCTGCACAAGGAACCGGAGCTGCTCCGAGTCGATGCGGAGCGGATCCGGAGACAGATGCAGGAGGTTGCGGTGAATAACTACCGCTCGTTCATTTCCGCAGCTGATGCGTTGGTTTCGATTCGGCAGGAAGTCTCGTCTATTGATAAGCACCTCGAATCGTTGGTATATTGCTTGTATCTGATTATTAGGAGGTTGTTGAAATGTGAATTTGAAGTGTATACTGCTGAATGTTTGTGATGTATATGTTAGGTGTGTATATGTATAGTTAATTAGGTTCTTATACAGGCAGTATATATGTATTTGTGATGCATTTGTTAGGTCTGTATGTGTACAGTAAATTGGGATCTTAGGTTTTGTATGCATTGGTGATGTATTCGTTAGGTTTGTATATGTGTAGTCAGGTTCTTAGGCTTGTATATGTATCCGTTAGGTTTGTATATGTTTAGTCAATTAGGTTCTTAGGTTTTATATCTATTTGTGATGTATTTGTTAGGTTTGTATATGTATATGTGATGTATTTATTAGGTTTATACATGTATAGCTAGGTTTGTATATGTGTAGTCAATTAGGTTCTCTATTTGTGATGTATTTGTTAGGTTTGCATAAGTTTGTATATGTATGTGTGATGACAGTAAAATTAGAAAAGTAAGAATATTAGGTAAGCAGAAGGACCTATTGTCCCTGATTGGATGATAAATTAGGGCTTAATTTTGTCTGGGATTAAATTAGACGGTATCAACTATTTAATTGATTTGTATCAGATCTCATATGATATGGCATGAGACCTTACAATATTAAGTAATATATGTATATAACAGTAACTATTAAAAGTAGGGAGTTAGTGACTCAAATCACCAATACATGCTTTTGAGTTGGAGGTTGCAAGTATCAGATAAATGAGTAGATCGATTCATGGTGTATAACGTAAGTTTTATTATGGCATGCTAATTTAAGAACATGTTAGATTAGATTAGGATTGTAAAATGTATAACCTTGCTCTTTCTACATTGTTGCATGCCAAGGCTGAAAAACTCGATAGGCGGCCGACCGGGGAGTTGGGTGTACTCGGGGACGGGGAGTACTATGGACATGGTAAATATAAAGAATTTTAATTTTTGGATATTATACATATGTCAAATATCACATGTTTACTAATATTTATTACAAAATAGGTGAATATTAATATAAATGAGAGAAATACATTTTTAAATACTTAATTATTTTAAAAATTGATAGTAACTAATTAAAAAAATGGTATTCGTTCTATAATGTTATATATGAATTATGTTTTGTTTTTTTAATTCAAAATCGGCTCAAGTTGACCGACTAGATCTGATTCTGGTTGAGGTTGATCACCTTTGATCGATTCTTAGTAACTAAGCAGAGTTAAAGAAAGTCGTCTCGGCACCATACCTTGTAGCGATTACTTGGGGAGTACTCGGTCTTCTAGACCTACTTTTATAACATTGGCTACATCAGTTTTAGTGGCCTGAGATCAGTGACATTAGTGGATTTGATGGTCTGAATCAGTTGTGGGGATAGTGGAGTCATGTGCTTAACTGTGCATTTTTTTGTATTAATCTTTCATGAAGTGGATAGTGTGGGGATGGTTTTAAAGGTGAGAATTTGGGCTTTTAATGATGCTGATTAACATTCTCTTCTCTGGGGTTTTGCCTTTAATTTCGTAGACTACTTTATAAGATTATGATGTATCCCTTGAAGTTTCTGTCAAAAGTTTAAACTGATATGGTGATTATGAAAAATATGACATGCATTCATCACTGTGTCAGCCATTATGAATACAAGAAACTTGATTATATGTTGATGATTATTGTTTCTACTTGCATACTTTATTTGTTTTTAAAGTTAGAATATGAAATCATAAATTCTTGTGCAGATAGCTGAGGTTCCAAATCTAACAGCTGGCTGCTCTGAGTTCATCGATTCTGCAGAACAGATTTTGGAGAAGAGAAAGATGAACCAAACATTGCTGGCAAATCATAGTACTTTGCTTGATTTACTTGAAATTCCTCAGCTAATGGACACGTATGTTTTTTACCTATAATTAGCGAAAACATGCTAAGGTTAAAACTAGTGGCTACTATTCTTAAGGCCTAAACTTGCAAGTGTATAATAATCCAAGTATATAGATTCACATTTTTTTATAGCATGTAGTATACATATGATTGCATTGAGCCTATCTGGAAACACGTTTAGTTGTGAATTTCAAATTTCCAATTTTGTTCAATGTATTTCAAGGTTTCTCATAAACTTTAAATCTGAACCTTTTTTAGATGTGTGAGGAATGGAAATTATGGTGAAGCATTAGATTTGGAAGCATATGTCAGCAAACTGTCTACAATGCACCCAAAGTAAGTTTTTTCCATTCTTTGTCTTTTCACAAAGTCACCTCATAACCTTAGCTTAATGAGTTCCATATTTACTAATTACCACTTTTTTCTGCTTTCCTATTATGTTTTCATAAAGATTACCAGTCATTCAAGCACTTGCTGCAGAAGTTCGAGAGATTACGCGGTCTCTGCTCTTACAGCTTCTTCAAAAACTAAGATCAAATATTCAGGTAAGTTTATAGCAACACATCACAAACTTCTTGTATTTTGATTGATTTTTTGATTCTTGAAAGTAAATAATGTCGATGGGAATAATTATAATATAATTCTGTTTTAAAAAGTCTCTTCTGTATTGCAGTTGCCAGAATGCCTTCGCATTATTGGATACTTAAGAAGAATAGGAGTATATAGTGAGTATGAAATGCGCCTACAGGTATCCATATTGTAGTTAACTGTAACTTAATTAAATCGCCTATTTGCCATCATTTTAACCAAAGTCAATCTTCTTGATGGAGACAGCTTCTAAGGTGCAGAGAATCATGGTTATCTGGGATTCTTGATGAGCTAGATCAGAGAAATGCTTATGAATACTTAAAAGGGATGGTAAACTGTCACAGGATGCATCTATTTGATGTTGTTAACCAATATCGTGCCATATTTTCTGATGATACATCAGGAAGTGAAGAGAATTATGACGGTGGACTTCTTTTCAGCTGGGCCATGCATCAGATTTCTTCTCATCTTAAAACTCTCAAAGTTATGCTCCCAAAGATAACCGAAGGCGGATCTTTGTCTAATATATTGGATCAGTGCATGGTATGCTTTACACAATTATAATAATATTGATTTTTTAAAACTTAGTGTTGATCCTGTTTTCGCTTCACAGTATTGTGCCATGGGGCTTGGTTGGGTTGGATTGGATTTCCGTGGCCTGCTTCCGCCTCTCTTTGAAGAGTAAGCTACTTTTTTTTATAAAAGTATATTTTTTTCTAGTCATGGATCACAAAGTTTTACAACCTTGACTTTTTATATTTGTGCAGGGCTGTTCTAAACCTGTTTTCAAAGAATATGAATACCGCAGTGGAGAATTTTCAGGTGAACATATCTTACTGGTCATAATAAGCTACTTATGTTCATCATTTACAGTTTTTTTTTTCATTACAGTTAGTTTTGGATTCTCATCGATGGGTCCCGTTACCAGCAGTTGGTTTCTCAACCAATAGTTACGGTGAAGAAGGCCAGGAAGATGTTACACCACCTCCTAATTTAATGGAACATCCACCTCTTGCTGTTTTTGTTAATGGCAAGTTTTAAATAACTTTTTTTTAATCTTTTCTTATGTTCACGTATCCTCGATTCATAGGTCCAATAATAAGTTGTAATGTGTGTAACCAGGTGTATCTGCTGCAATGAATGAGCTCCGACCCTGCGCCCCGATCAGTTTAAAACATATACTTGCTCAAGAGTTAGTGAAGGGGCTCCGCACGGTTTCTGATTCGTTATTGAGATACAACACGACCAGGGTGCTTAGGGAAAACGAGTCTGTTCTTTTCTTGTCTCTATGCCGAGCATTCATAGAGGTACACTGCCACTCCTATTGTATTATTATTATTATTATTATTATTATTATTATTATTATCATCATCATCATCATTGTTATTATTATTATTATTATTATTGTTGTTATTATTATTGTTATCATTGTTATTATTGTTGTTGTTATTATTATTATTGTTGTTGTTATTATTATTATTGTTATTATTATTATTGTTATTGTTATTGTTATTGTTATTGGTTGATTCAGGTGGCCTATCCACATTGTGCTACATGCTTTGGACGTTGTTACCCTGGTGGATCTTCGCTTATAACGGACGGAAATAACTTGTTTGAGGGACTAAATCGTCTTTTGACAACATCTTCCTCGAGACATTTACCAAAAAGAGTTCAAAATGCTGAAACGAAAGAGACGGACGATTCACCTGCAGTTGAAAACGGTGTAGTAGTTGCAGATGTCAAAGAAGTTGAGAATAAGAACGCGGTTGAGGAAGAGAATGTGAACAACACGGCTTCAGAATCTCAAAATGAAGAACAAACCTTAAATTCCAAACCCTAGAAGCCCTTCGGATTGTTACGGTTTGTATAACGAATGAAAATTTAAGCAGTTAAAAAAATGGGTAAGGTTGGTTTCTATATGTTTTTACTTGTATATTTAGAGTTGTTGGTTTTTAGTAGGATTTAAGAATGTATGAAAAGATGGAATTGTCTGGTTTTTGCTTTGTAATCTGGCTTTGATATTAATTAATACATACTATGTATGATTTTATTTTTGGGGTTAGATAATACATTTAATAAAGTCTACAATGGGATATATGCAATTGCTCCTAGTAATCTTAAAACACGAGTTTTTATTCAACATTACGAGACATATCGAATATGAGATCATTGTTACATAAAAATTATTTAGAAACTTCTAAAACCATTGATGCGCAATTTTAAATCTTATTAATTTGTTGCCAAATTGAATGGATTTCTATTTGAGTTGACCAATTTGGCTTTATTTGTTTGTATTAACATTTAATACAGTTCCAACGAATTCAAATGATTGGATATAATAATTTAAGAATTTTATGTATTTTGATCAAATTTGTTAGATCAAAACAGAAATCAGAACTAAATTCAAAACTATTAAGATAATTCTAATATCATGGTTTCAATAATATTTGTAAAACTTGTGGATGAAACATACTAGAATTCGAAAATATAAACTTAAACCCGCCAAAAATAAAACCTAAACATAGATCACAAGAATAGTAACGTGAATGATCAAAACCAAACTAGTCGAAAAAAATTTATTGGACATGCATAACAAGTTTACAATAGTATGGTCACATCAAATTATAAGCCAAAGAACTGGATCAACTGACCAAAGAAGAAGCACAATCATAATCAACTGCAAACTCACACTCAAAGCACTTAAAGATCATCTTGTATTGCAATTTTCTATAACACTCAAAACACCTACCATCTCTCTCAAGCCCTTGAACAAAGGCCAAGCGATGCGGGTGATGTTCGATCTCAAGTGTTCCTCCAAATTTGACATTGAGAAACGCATAGACACATGCGTCATAACTTGCATATGTAGCTTGCTCATATTGACATATTAAGGGCGCACAAGCAGCATGTGTAGGCTGGGCAATGATAAAACCACTGCCAAGGATCGAACTCATCCTCACATATTTCACAAAAGTATTTGCTAATATGGTTGTCTGCTGGTTTGTATCTTAGGGTCAGTGGATGTTTATCACACTTGTGCTTAATCACTTTAGGCAATAACAAAGCACACTCTACATGAATGTAGAAATCACAAGATGGACAATGAAAGGCCCAACAATGTTTCACCAAGCAATCACACGCACTACAATACACTTCCGATAGCTTTTCAGAACATTTTATTTTTAAGAGGAGATGATTTGGATGTGCGTCATGTGTGATTTCTTTGGGTATGAATGCACAATTGATATCAACATAATATTCACACATTGTGCATCCATACGCAAAACCATTAGATGGTAACTGACAAATGACACACTTAAACACACCAAATAACTTATTTTGAATTTTGGGTATGAGAAAAAGAGCATGCTCTGCGTACTCTTGTACTTGAGCGGGTAGCTTGGCGCACCTCTCATGAAGAACAAAACAACACTGTCCGTCAGCATGTTGGCAACACACGTAAAATGGTGTTGTCATGATTGGTTTCACACATCCATCACATAATAGTTGCCATGTTTTTACCAACTGAAGTTTGCTTGTCGAGTGAGTGGGTGTTGATGACTAGAATGGTTGAGTTCATAGTCACACGAAACGCTACACCACCCACGATCCGCGTACCAGAGCGTTTCGTACCGGATCGCGGTACAAAAGCGTACCGATCGCCAATGGTACGCGATCCGGATCGGAAAATAGAAGTGTACCTGTTTGATTGAAAATCGAACTTCTGCCTACAAAATCGCGATCCCGATTGAAGAAAACGGCGTATCGGATAGTAGAATTCACGTACCGGAATTCCAAAAGACAGTTTGAATTAAAAAATACAGTTGAGATCTTCTTATTTATCTCAATTATTAGCTGTCATTAACTCAATATTATCTCCAAAAATATGAGATTGTTTTGTTAATATATATGGATAGTTAAATATTTTGAAGACCGAAGATCGATTAGTTTTTTGAATTTTCTATTTAGCGCTTTTGGTTATAAAATGCTACTGTTATCACTTCTGAGTCATAACTTTTGATTATGAATTTTGGTTAATGAATTATGAATCTATGATTATGAATGTTATTGTTTAGTTAATAACTTTTTAGTTATGAATATGATTATGAAATTACACTTATGATTAAAAATATTCGGTTTTGTATATGGTACGGTGTACCGGACTATATGGTACCGTACCACGTACCGAATGAACCTACCCCTCCTCGTACAACATTTTAGAAATGCACGAACCGCGTACCACGTTTCGTACCGTGTACCAGAACGTACCGCGTTCCATGTGACTATGGTTGAGTTTATCACCATCAGGTTGTTTGTTGATTAACTCCTTTTGATTAGAAAGGTGATGCTTCAAAAGGTTGTCACCTTCATCATGAAATGGACAGTTGAGAAGATTCGGATAATCGTCTTCTTTAAAATTTTTGTAAGTTTTGCCAAGCCCTGATGAATGATACACTAGAAATTAGACTAATATAATCCCCATATAAACTATCAAGAGAAAGAGAGAGAAAGAAATAAATTACTCACATTTAGGTAGAAAAATGGACAAAAATGAATATCTCTTTGAAGTTGCACAATCAACGTGCGCGTAATATCGACATTTATCACAACTGTAAATCCATAAATGTTCATAGAATTCCTTATAGCAGACGCTACAAAAGGGAGCTTTTTTATCCGAATTAGGAAATGAGTATGCAAGGGTAAGTGGATGAGAATGACTATAAATCCCATCAGTTTGATTTTGTATTAGTAACTTGGTAGGCAGCAAAACACATTCAAGGTTAATCCGAAAAGTACTACAAGTGGTGCATTAATGAAAGAAGACACCTTTATGTTCATCACCACAAGCTACACTACTGGATGTTATATGACCAGACATTCGTTCCAGTTGGTGAGAGTGACTAGGGTGGTTTATCTAATGATCCGACATAGTAGCACAGACTATGTCCATGCTAAGATTGCAAGTAGAAAAGTGATAATTATAGGTATTCTTCCACATACGATTGCAGAAAGAACACTTCCATTCAAAATCAATACTTTGATAATAACGTGAAGTGGAACACTGATATACCTTGGACAAGGTGAGATCATGGCCAAGATGTAATGGATGATTTGGTTGGGTCCTGGGTAGTTCTGCACAGAACTTGTGCAATGAGTAGTCGCAAGACTCGCAATAGTAATAACAAAAATGAAATGAGTGCTCATTACACATGTGGCATTGGCCACCATGATGCTCTTCCTCCACAAATTCATCTTCATTTTTACCTTCATCTTCATTTTCATCTTCATCTTCATCGTCAACATTTTCATTTATGTGATTCGGCTGTTGCAGATGCACAAGGCTGAGCGGATGCTCGTGAGAAAAGTGGTGAAGTTGGTCCTTAGCAACTACATCAATGAAAAAGTTATACTTAGTTTATTATTGAATTGATTTAAAAATAGTTTTATGATATCATGTAACCAAGTTTCATGATTTCAACAGCCAAAGATTCACAAATTGTTCATATACGTTCGCATCCTATACCAACAATAATCTATACGTAGCTACTCCCACTATTTGAGATTTTGAGTTATATATTCTGTATTGTTTCTTTGATCTATTTTCTTATTTCTCATATATATAAGCACTGAAAAACAATTGTGTGTGTGTATAGTTGAAAGAACAAGGAACATACCAACAGTAGTGTCCATGAATCTTCTTTCTGATCAGATGGATGAGTAAGTTTAGCAAAGAGAGTAATAATGTATGAGAACCAAGCAAAGAGTGTAATTAATAATGCATGAGAACCAATTCATCTTTTAAATAGGAATAGAAAAGAATATGTTTGGTTACACGAAAGGAATGAACCATTCAACAAGAAACCTCAATCATTCTTTTCCTTTTAAACCAGGGATCTCAATAGGACATGTTTAGATAATCTCAACCTCATACCCGATTATAAAAGTTTGTCCATATATACACAGTTCAAAACATTTCGGATATTACGCATTCCCGTGAATTTTGGATATACTCATTAGTTTATTTAAACCGTCGGATATGCCTAGCCAAATACCCATCGGGTAACTTAATCATTCACATTTATCATATAATTACAATATAATGTCTCGCTTACCCATTATCCAGATGTAGTTCAGTTTATGTTATATATAAAAGGATCAATATTTTCTCTAAAAAAATGTCTCAAATGATTAAAATGTATATAAATTTCATAATATATAAGTCAAAAAGGTTTTGACAAATAACTAAGTACAAACAGATGCACTTTCTTTCAAGTTTCATAATATATACTAAAATAAATAATTAAAATAAAAAAAAATCATGTGTGTATAATCGGGTAAACGAATATAGGTTATCAGTATTGGAGGTAAACAAATATATTATCAAATCCCATATTCGACCCATAAATATAGAAAAATACAAAAGTATACTCAATTACTCAACCATATACCCATCCTAAATGTTCAGGATTCAAACATTCTAACCGGGTTCAGGTTTCATTTTACTTCATTTTTACAAGCTCACATTTTTATTCCTTCCTTCCTTAACATGCATACAAAGGCTTTAATTATTATATTTCATTCTTGGAGTGAGCTGAAAGGAAAGTAAACTTAATTATACTCTTCAACCCTTTGCATCTATATTTTATTCTCCCCTTCTTTTTATTAAAAAATTATAATAAGCATGCATCAATATTGTAACTATTAATATAAGATGTGTTTTAAGTTAAAACTACGAACAACAGGATTTAAGTACCATAACTACATAAGCTTAATTTATAGTTTATATGTTGGCATGGGCGCATGGCTAGCATTTCTAGTTGCAGTTGCTTTTTACCAACATAGTATTGCCATTAGTTAGTTACAAAAAGGAGGTCTTTGTTAGGCCATAATTTTGTTTAGTGAGTATTTATTTAGTTTCATTAAGTCATGTTTTTTGTTACAGTTTGAGTTTTAACTTTTAACATCTTAAGCAATTAAATTTAGTAGGCACTATTTTGCTAAAAATATATCACCACTAGCAAATTAATTGAAGAAATTCAGTCTTTTTTTCTGAAATATAACACAGCCTTCTAATTCAAGTACTCCACATATTACTTGAAAATAATAGGGGTGGAAACTGTTAATTTTTATTTTATTTTTTTACTTCTTGCCTATTTTTATATATTTTATTCAACTCATTACAATTTAAACAAGTTCATGACAGAAGTTACAGCTATTTTGTAAAATTATAGATTTACTGTATATAGCATTAAGCATCCATAAATAAGATGTACATGCGTTTTGAAATTATTAAGAATCTTTTAAAGTAGTTGACTGCTTATTGACAGTTTTTGGTTTCTGAAACATTTAACAGATCTATTATCACAAGTAGATTTATTTTTATTTTTATTTTACTTATATGAACATCGGGGGTCGGTGTTGTTGTGACGTTCGTAGAGCAATTTTAATGGTCCACTTGTATGACTCAAGTTAACTAACTAATACCTTCAACTCCAAGGATTTTAAAGTCAAGTAGCAGCTGCTCAGTAGGGATGAGCAATAACTTAAACCAAACCGAAAACCTACAAAACCAAACATAAATTAACCAAAAACCGATTAACTACATCATTGTACGAAAGACATGAAATTGAACAAATAAAAGGCCCCACTCCGCGGTACACGCACCTTGCATTTATCAAGGGATGTGTTATTCATACACCCTTTATAGGGTGTACGTAGAAGATAAAATGTGTGTTAAAAGGGTGTATGAATATCAAAAAAGGGTGTGTGAATAACCATTGCAATATATATTTTAAAGATAATCATAACCGAAACAAAACGGGGCCATATATATTTTAAAGATAATCATAACCGAAACGAAAACAGCACATCCTTGCTTAGATTTACAGTTATGAATAGTAAAAGTGTAGAAGATGGATGAATTGTAAAGGGCAAGGAGAAGAACACTATTTACACTCATGGAGCATATTGGTAGACATATATATATGGCATCATTTGCTTGATTTCATATTTATATCTCATTATTTACTTGTAATCTTGCATCACTCATTAATATAAAACACTAATAGACCTCATGTGACTCATGTCTCAACATCAGTAGTTCAGGATTGGGACAAGTGACTTCGATTAGCATGTCAACGTCTCATAACGAATTGGTGTTTGATCATAAGCCTATTTCCATTGTGAAGTTAGTTGAAGATCGATGTTAAAGTCCTAGGCTATCTTTGGGTCAGAACCACCGGCGAAGGTTAGTTCGGTTTTTTTGCGTAGTAATGTAAATTTACCCGTTTTCGTCCGAAATTTTTTATGCGTACTGTAAATTTAGGTGTTTTCGACCGAAAATTTGAGCCCGGCCCCCTCCGTTTGTGAAATTATGTATACATTTTGAGTCCCCCGGTATCTTAGTCCGAGCTTCGCCACTGGTCAGAACCTGATCAAGGACTATTGCAATGAGTTGGGAAGACGGCGTGGATTTAGTTTGAGTTGTTTAACTTTTGGTGTTTAAGTTTTGTTTTATCTTTTGTCGTAAATATGGCGATGTAATTTTTGAGGGTCTGGCTCATTGCTTGTTAATTATATCATTTCTGTTGGTCATACAAAATTAAAATGGTTGCTAAAGCGTTAGATATTATCAGGTCGGAGGGTCCCCGTCTGGGCCTTGAACTTAATATTAAGAAAACCGAAGTTTTTTTGCCATCGTGCAATGGGGTTAAGGTGCAGGAGGGGGTGTTTCCCTGTGAGATTGGAAGACCGGTTCTAGGTGTGAAACTCCTCGGGGGAGCCGTTAGCCGAGATGCCGGGTTCATCAGTGAACTTGCTTTGAAAAGGGCTTCGTGAGCTGTGGAGTTGATGAGCTATCTCCAGCATTTGCGGGACCCTCAATGCGAGCTCCTTTTGCTCTACTCATGTATGGGAGTTGGAAAGTTGCTGTTCGGTCTTAGAACATGCCAACCTGTGTATGTAGGGGAAGCAGTTTCTGTGTTTGACAATGGCCTTCGGGGGGCAATTGAGGACATCGTGGTTTGTGGTGGTGCCTTCTTTGGAGATTTTCAATGGAGGTTGGCATCACTTCCGACTCGTTTTGGAGGTTTGGGTTTATATTCAGCTTCAGACGTTTCTACTTATGCGTTTGTGGCCTCGAGGGCGCAATCTTGGGAATTGCAAGACCACATTCTTCGAGGTTGTGGTATTGATGGGTTTGACTCCGATTATGGGAGTGCGATAGATCGGTTGCACATTTCACTTCCCGATTTTGATATTAGCGGTTTCTCTAATAAAGACACCGCCCCCCTAAAGCCCAACATGCTTTGGCTTGTGCCCTTTATAATGGAATCATCAAGAGTTTGGAAATGAAGTTTGATTTATCCCCTCGTCAGAAAGCGGTGTTTGAGTGTCTTCGGGCTCCTCGGGCTCAAGATTTCTTAAGTGTTCTCCCTATTGAAGGATTGGGCCAACATATGTCCGCTTTGGAGTACCGGGCCATCCTAAAGTATCGGTTAATGATCTCTTTGTTCCCGGTAGATGAGCCGTGCCCGATTTGCCGTAAGGTTTGTTTGGATTCTTTTGGCGAGCATGCGGTTCACTGCAAAGAGTTACCTGGGTTTAAGTACAGGCATGATTTGGTGAGGGATGTTCTATGCGATGTTCTTAAACGAGCCGGAATTTCGGCTAAAAAGGAAGCCCCCGTAAACTTTCTTACGAATCCTCAAGAAGGAAGATCTACATTACGACCGGCCGATATTCTTGTTTTTGGGTGGGTAGGGGGAAAACACGCTTGTGTCGACCTCACAGGAGTGTCCCCTCTTGTTGGGATTAGGGACAATGGGTTTGTAGCAGGCCAGACAGCATTGAAGGCGGCATCGGGGAAGGTTGCTAAACACGAGAGAGCTTGTTTGGAGAATCAACACGTGTTTTTCCCCTTTGCCTTTGACACTTTTGGTTTCTTAGCTCCGGATGCCGTGGACCTTTTGAATAGGGTTCAGAAAGTTGTGCATAGTAACGTATCGGCCCAAAAGAATCGAAACTTTGTTTTTAGTAGGATTGGGTTTGCTATTCAAAAGGAGGTTGCGGCGCAGCTTGTTGCCCGCTTACCTGCCACTTCATTGTAAATCGTTTGGATGTTTCTACAATCTATATAAAAGATCTATTTGCTTACAAAAAAATGGTTAAGATAATTAGATGACGATTTAAAACTTGAAATTGGCCGTGTGAACCCGTAACACCATATTATCTTTACGTTTTAACTTTTTCCAAAGAGAATTATATATAGTTGTGGGTGTGTGTTATATTTATCAAGAATCTTTTTTTTAAACGACCAACTAAGTAACGCCGGGTACTTCTTACGCGGTCCCCATTGGCTAAAGGTAGCCCGAGCCGGCAACTAGTCCGGACATCTTTAATTTATCATTTGTAAAAGTTTAATAAAAACTAATAAATTAATTAATTAATTAAAAACTATTGAAATTGCACAAACTTAAAACTGAACTGATTTAACCAATTTAACCGGTTCATCTGATTTTACATACCCTACTGGTTTAGTTTGTTATGTTTTTAAAACCGCAACCACTTGAAACGGACCATGAACACATCTGTGGGGGTAAGGTACCAGACGCACCATAACGAATAACAAGTCGTAAGGAGAAACCCGCAGAATGAGTATCATCCGCAAAGGGACACCAACCCACCGTGGAGGAAATACTTGTAGCAATAAGAAGTTATAAAGTACAGCGGAAGTGTCACCATAGACAGACACGTGGCAGGATACCACTACTCAATAACCTGGCAACTGTATGACGCACGATGGATCAATAGAAATGGGTCAGTGTAGTACTTGCACAGAAAGAAAGAATATCATAGGCCAGACTGTCCAACCAATCAGGAAAGAGTATTATGCTCAACCATGAGAATGAAAGCTTTCATTGAGTAGGACAGCTGGCCCAACCCTTCTCCCCCCCCCCCCCCTCCCCTTGGACTGTAAATACAGAATGAGGTCTGACGGTAAAAGGATTCCACATTCTCTGAACTATCAATATATATTCCGATCACTTATCATACTAATTCTCACACCGGATGGTGGTTACGAGAAGACCCTTATTCCCCTTCTCGTAACGAGCTCATGGTGTTCGGTTTTACAGGTAGATCATCTGTTGGAACTCATCACTGTCCATAATAACATCATTGGTAAATAGTAAGCTGAACCTATAACAATCAGTCTATATATAAATCCATCCTTGAGTGAGATATTAGGTTTAACTATATAGGTTTAGACTTAGTGTTTCTTCAACATCTAGTACCATCCATCTTTGGAAGAAGATATGATAAATTAGTGTGTGGATTGTCTATTGGTTTGAAGAGATTTAGAACTACAAGACACATTGGTAACAGTAATAATTATATTAATCAGAATTTGTTGTTAGCTAGTTATCATTTTGGGAACTCATAAGAATCGAAAACTTATCATTAAATACATTATCACCTCCATCTCTCACACATATTGATGCATGTGTGAAACAAACAAAAATAATATATATGTATAATATAATATTATAAAGGAATAATATATTGGATAAGCCCACATGTATTCTAAGGGTATGGACTATCTCTATATAAAGGATGCCAAACTGTATTTTCTTGTTTTCAAAGTGAAATCACAGACCATGTGAGTTCCAAGTTCCAACACAATGTTTCTTTCTTCTACATGATATGATATATGGTGAAATTAATAAGGTATAAAGGTAAAGGGTGGTGACAGAAGAGAGTGAGCACCTATGGTCTTCATGCCATTAATGGCTCAATCTTTGTATATTGCATGAAGCTATGTGTGCTCACTCTCCATCTGTCATCCCCACTCCATCTCTTTATTTGTTAATTATGAGGAAAACATAAGCCTTAGTCAATAACATATGTGTAGGATAGATCACAAAATCAACAATGTATCACAGGAAAACTCATACTAAAACTTATATTCTAGGATTGTCTGGCTCTATTAATAGTATATTTTTACTATTTGATCTTGTTTAATGAGTTGGTTGATGTGCAATGCTTCATCTCTTTGTTTCTACTTATTATCTGATTGCTTCACATATTTTCCCATGTGTCGATTAATCTAATAGTGTTATGTTATGCTATGCTATGTATGCAACGACAATGCAAAGGTGACGGCTCATCGGAAGTTGTACTTGTTATTAATTATTATGGTGGATCAACAAAGTGACTATATGGTGGGAGTTGATGAGTCGATATCTTGTTTGACTTCCTCGAATTTGACAAGTCATTAAAATCTTTTTTTTTTTTCTGGAACTTAGGCTATGTGTAGTGGAGGGGCTACAAAATGAGATGAATTGCACTATATGACGCCCAGTCAGCAAAAGTGATTTTTGTTTTAAGGGTGTAATGGTGTTGTAGTCTCATATATTATCACACACACAACATATATAATAATCATATATAATAACACACACACAAGTAGGCGACAAGTTCTCTCCCCCCCCCCCCCCCCCTCTAATCGCCCACTTTGTCGCCCAGGGACGGTGTTCGAGCCCCTTGTCGCCCTTGTCGCCCCCTTTTAGTCGCCCACTACAAGTGCCCTTATGGGTTGTTTATTAGTTTAATTCTATGTATATGGTGAGCTGAGATCGGTTTGTAATGAGTTGGCTGATGTGATTTTAGTTTATGGATCGTGACTTTTGCTGACAGAATAAAATACTCAGTTAACCTTATAATAACCACGGGGATAGCTCAGAATATAGTGCCAAGTCTGCAGTAAAGATATTAGATGCCTTTTACACAAAAAAGGAACCACTTAATGTATTGGAACTTATAGTTGCATATGTTTGTCAATTAATAAAACAAGATGTTTGCACCGAATTTATTAGACTTATAGTTGCATAAGTCATTAAAATCTTTTTTTTTTTCTGGAACTTAGGCTATGTGTAGTGGAGGGGCTACAAAATGAGATGAATTGCACTATATGACGCCCAGTCAGCAAAAGTGATTTTTGTTTTAAGGGTGTAATGGTGTTGTAGTCTCATATATTATCACATACACAACATATATAATAATCATATATAATAACACACACACAAGTAGGCGACAAGTTCTCTCCCCCCCCCCCTCTAATCGCCCACTTTGTGGCCCAGGGACGGTGTTCGAGCCCCTTGTCGCCCTTGTCGCCCCCTTTTAGTCGCCCACTACAAGTGCCCTTATGGGTTGTTTATTAGTTTAATTCTATGTATATGGTGAGCTGAGATCGGTTTGTAATGAGTTGGCTGATGTGATTTTAGTTTATGGATCGTGACTTTTGCTGACAGAATAAAATACTCAGTTAACCTTATAATAACCACGGGGATAGCTCAGAATATAGTGCCAAGTCTGCAGTAAAGATATTAGATGCCTTTTACACAAAAAAGGAACCACTTAATGTATTGGAACTTATAGTTGCATATGTTTGTCAATTAATAAAACAAGATGTTTGCACCGAATTTATTAGACCATGCGTATGTGAAGAGGTAGGTCCCAGCAGAGCCCAGTTGGTCCTGCAAGACTCACCTTGAACAGGGACGTCTGCGCAAAGGCCATCTGCTCCCGCAGGACCCACCATGCTCAGAGAACCTTACGCGCAGTACGCAAGCTGTACACGCAGGGAAAGCCTCCCAATGGTGAAGTACCCCGCCTGTTCCCGCAGTTGCGGATACAAGCCATCAGGGAAGGCTACCCGCAGACAGCAGGGCTACACGCACAAGACAATAGCTACTTCAGTAGTCACATGAAGGAATGAGCAAGGCGGGAACAATCCCGCCAAAATGAGCCAGTCCGTATGATTCTGAAAGATCTTTTGTACTATACCTACCAAGGTATGGATAGGACAGACAATCTGACCAGAACAGCCCATGAGCCAATCACAGGGTGACAGCTCACCGACAACAGTACGAGGAGGAGCACCCTCTAGTACTGTTTGTCACTATTAGCCGCTGCCTACTCACCAACTCTTACTGAGGGGCGTGCGCAGCCTACAGTTGGTAGAATAGTGTTACTGTTGGCCGTAACCTATTCACCAACCAGCATGGCCTGCGTATAATCCACAGTAGGTGGGACGTGCATAATCTACCGTTGGTGGAATAGTGCAGCCGACTTTGTTACTGTTGGCCGTAACCTATCCACCAACCAGTATGGCCTGTGCATAATCCACTGTTGGTAGAACAGGAATACTATTCAGCCGGCTGTACCTTCTAGGAAACCTACCTTCGGCTATAAATACTCCAACATCTTGGAATGGTAAGATCATCTGCTATCCTGTTATCTAGCAATCTCTTAATATACACTTATATTCAGAGCAATCTAGTCTGATTCTCACGCCGGAGGGTGGTCACAAGGAGGAACCCCCCCTTCTCAGTGACGAGCTTACGGTGTTTGTTTTGCAGGTCCCCTGAAGAACAACCGTCTCTGTTGGACCTCATTCTCGTGGGAAACATTACTTAACCCCCAGATTATCTATAATCTGCACCGGGTCACTTAGTGTTTCTTCATTGGCGCCATCCGTGGGAGAAAGCTAGAACTAATTTAGTTTTTTCAAATTTTCTGAAGAAATGGTTAACGTTACTCCGGTCCAAAGGCCAGTAACCGACCAGGAAACCCCGGTAACAACCCCAGCAACTGGGGGGAACACCGGCGGTTATACAATCCTTACGAACACTACCCCGACTACCCAAGCCGGGGCAAGTGCAGTAAATATTCCACTGGGGTTCACCGATACCCAGCTGGAAAAACGAACGAGGGTCCCTCGCCAAACACTAGATCAAGTGAAGGCGTGGGCCGAAGCACGTCAGAAAGAGTTCCAAGCTGAATTGGACGAACGCTTGCGTTCAGTTCAACAGGCTGACGAATTCGGCAGTACTCGCCAACACCTCATTATGAACAGCGAGGGCGAGTACTAAGACGACGAGAGGGAGGAGTCCGATACCGACGCAAACCCTCGCCATAAGGCGAAAGGGAAGCGTAAGGAAACGGACTCCCAGCCAAAAAGGAATTTTGGGGAAGCCTTTAAACCAACAAATGCGGAGAGAAACCCGCGTGACTTCTCCAAAACCTTTAGACCAACTGCTACGAATGCAGGAAAGTCAAAATTTGCAAGGGACATTGCGGAAGCAATCGCCCCGAGAAGTGCCAAACAAATGTCCAACATAGGCACTTATGATGGTCTATCCGACCCATACGACCATTTGAACAGGTTCATTGCGGGGGCTACCGTCAGTAACTGGACGGAACCCACGTGGTGTTACATGTTCCAGATGACTCTGGTCGGAGCAGCCAGGGCATGGTTCGATCGTTTACCGGTCCACCACATATATGACTGGGCGGACTTTCAGAACAAGTTCAGCCAGCACTTCAGCCAGCAGAGGAAGTATACTGAAGAGCAGTGGACGATCCTCAACTGCGTTAGAGAGGAGGATGAATCTTTACTAGACTTCATCACCCGCTTCAACTCCAAGAAGCTGAGTCTGGGCAACATAAGTGAAGATCTTGTTCGCGCCGCTTTCATCTAGGGCGCCGAGTACCCAGAGCTTATCCGCACATTGACGGGTAAGGACGGCATGCCATTCACATGGGATGCCATCATGACGGCAGCCAAGCGCTTTGCCGAGACGGAGAAGCAGCTGGGAAGAGATCTTCCCCAGAGTACACACCTCTACACGCAGAGGACAAGGGAGAACAACGTTAGGACCGCCCGGCAGAACAAAAAGAGGCGGCTAGGTATTTGGCAGTCAAGGGTAAACTTTGACACCTCATCCAGCTCTCGCCCTCTTGTTGGCGGAAGGGACAACACACACCCTTCAAACCGAAAACACCGGTGGACGCCACTCACCAAGAGCGTCACGGAGATATTTGCCACAGAAAAATTGCCATGGCCAAAAGCCCCATTGATCCGGCAGAAACCTAATGCGGATCAAAGCAAATCCTGTGATTTCCACGGGACAAAGGGTCATGGTACTGAAGAGTGCACATCCTTGAAGGATATTGTTGAGACATTTGTCAAGGATGGAAGACTTGCACATCTCGTGGCATCAATCAAGAAGGGAGGAAGGAATGACAACCGGTACAGAGGCAACGGACGAAAGCCCGTCGACATCAGCATCAACATGGTTCATGGCAACATCAGAGGAAGAAAAAGGCGAAAGCCAGAACCATGCGCATGGAAGGAAGCTGAGGTGCGCTTCCCGCGAGTGCCAGGAGGACCCAGCAAAGAAGGCCCTATCGTCATAAAAAGCCAGCTGGGGCACTACATCACTTCTCGCACTCTTGCTGACAACGGCGCCTCGTCAACGGTGATGTACAGGCAGTTCTTCGACAAGCTAGATGACGAAGACAAGGAGCGCCTGGAGACGATCTGCGCCTCGATGGAAGGGTTTGATGGCAGCACAAGCACCTCCCTGGGTATCCTATCTTTCCCCGTCACTCTTACAGATGGAAAACACTCCCGCACAGAGGATGTGGACTTTGTCGTGATGAGGAAGCCACACCACACGTACGACATTCTCTTCGGGAGAGACGGGATGGCAAGATTCAACGCCGTGGTATCCTCAGTCCACGGCATGATGGGATGGCCAACAGCTGAGGGTGTAGCGATGATCACCGGCATTCCCCAGGTATGCATCGCATCTGTCTCATCTAAACCCAAACCAAAGATGGCTAAACCAACCATCACCGAACCAGAAAGATGGGCCTTCAATGGCAAGTACCCTGACCAGGCCGTAACCATTGGCCCAACAATTGTTGACCCCACACGCACCTTACTTAAGCGCTTATTACAAAGGAACGCCGACATCTTCGCGTGGACACCAGCTGACATGATTGGTGTACCCCGGAGTAAGGCAGAGCATAAGCTCAAATGCGATCCGGCTGTCACACCGATCGTACAAAAGCGCAGAGTAATGGGGCCAGAACAAACTAACGCGTGTAGAACCCAAGTCAAGGAACTTCTTGACGCAGGCATCTTACGCGTTAGTAGATATCAAACTTGGGTTGCAAATCCCGTTATGGTACCGAAGAATGACAAACAATGGCGCATGTGCATAGATTTCAAGGATTTGAACAAAGCATGCCCCAAAGATTGTTATCCGTTACCCGAAATTGATCTTAAGGTGGATTCGTTGGCACCATTCCGCCTTAAATGCTTCCTAGACGCGTATAAGGGGTACCATCAAATCCACATGGCCGTTGATGATCAGGACAAAACCGCTTTTCGGACGCCCGATGGCACATTTTGTTATCAAATGATGCCGTTCGGACTTAAGAATGCCGGGTCCACATACCAACGCCTGATGGACAAAGAGTTTCATTCCCAAATTGGGAGGAACTTGGAGGTCTACATGGATGACTTGGTCATCAAAAGCCCTGACCCAGAAGCGATGTTGAAAGACATCGAAGAAACTTTCAACACGCTCAGGAAGATAAACATGAAGCTCAACCCGAGCAAGTGTGCCTTTGGAGCGGAAGAAGGGAAGTTCTTGGGGGTCATCGTCACTAAAGATGGCTTCAGAGCGAACCCTGAAAAGGTCGAAGCCATTATCAAAATGGAATCACCTACTACCATCAAACAGGCTCAGACACTGAACGGACGACTAGTGGCACTTAATCGCTTTTTGGCAAACCACGCGGATAAGTCGTTCCCCTTCGTGTCAACGTTGAGAAACTGTTTGAAAAAAACGCACTTCCGCTGGACACCAGAAGCGGAAGCAGCTTTTCAGGAGATTCGGTCACGCTTGATCGAACTCCCAACACTCACAGCACCAGAAGCGGGAGAGGAGTTAATCCTATACCTTTCCGCAACTGATAGAGCAACCGGGGCAGTCCTGCTAGTAGAGCGAAAAGGCTTCCAGATGCCAATCTATTATGTCAGCCGTATCCTAACAGATGTAGAAACCCGGTACTCTACCCTCGAAAAATTAGTCTTAGCACTTTTACACGCCTCACGCAGGTTAAGACGATATTTCCAGGGTCACCCAATCACCATACTCTCCAACTTCAAACTTGCAAACGTTCTAGGCAAACCCGAGTTATCGGGACGCCTAGCCAAATGGGCAATTGAGTTGGGAGAATACGCGATAAAGTATAAGCCAAGACCAGCCATAAAGGGCCAGGTTCTGGCCGACTTTATTGCAGAAGTGCCTGCATCGCGGGAAAAAGAGTGCCAGGAAGAGGCTCAACCCTCTCCAGCACAAGACATCAATGATGTCTGGCGACTCTACACTGATGGGGCAGCCAATAACGAGGGTTCAGGCGCAGGGCTAAAGCTAACCAACCCAGCGGGCCAAGAATACACCTACGCTATTCGATTGGATTTTCCAAGTACGAATAACGAGGCCGAGTATGAGGCATTCCTGGCTGGGCTGAGAATTGCGCGTAAGATGGGAGTGAAAAACTTGGAAGCCCACGTGGATTCCATGTTAGTAGCCAATCAAATCAACGGGACGTACACGGCCGTGAACGACACAATGGCCCTGTACCTCGCACAAGCAAAATCCCTTATGCGCGATTTCAACGACTGCAAAGTCATACACGTCAAGCGAAGTGAAAACAAATCTGCGGATGCGTTAAGCAAGCTTGCTTCGTTAGCCTTTACCCACCTAGGAAAGGATATCCGCATTGAACTCCTCCAGACACCTTCGGTCCCGCACAAGGAAATTTGTGTCATCCAAACTGGCACGGAAACGTGGATGACACCAATAATAAAATACCTTGCGACAGGTACACTACCGGAATCCAAAACACAGGCAAGAAAACTACGCTGTAAGGCAGTGAATTATCAACTTGTCAATGACATCCTTTACAGACGTAACTTTCTTGGCCCACTCTTAAGATGCGTGGACAACCAAGATGCTGACTACCTCCTAAGGGAAGTACACGAAGGCATCTGTGGAGTACACGCAGGTCCCCGCGCTGTTGTATCCAAGCTAAACAACGCGGGATACTTTTGGCCGGGGATGCATACGGATGCACTGGCATACATCAGAAAATGCAGGTCTTGCCAGCTTTACGCACCCAACACGCACCGCCCGAAGAATGAACTTGTTCCAGTCACTTCTTCATGGCCATTTCAGAAGTGGGCCATCGATGTGACAGGCCCATTTCCTACAGCAGCAGGAAATGTTCAGTTCCTAGTGGTAGCCATCGACTACTTCACCAAGTGGATAGAAGCAAAACCTTTAGCCCAAACAACCGCGAAACATATCAAAAAATTTATTTGGGAATTTATTATTTGTCGTTTTGGACTTCCACAGAATTTGGTGAGCGATAATGGCACCAACTTTGCTAACAAGAAGCTACAACAGTGGCTAAAAGAACTTCAAATCACCCACACCTTTACCTCAGTGGCACACCCGCAAGGTAATGGTGAGGTGGAAAGAGCAAATAAGAGCATCGTCGAAGGCATCAAGAAGAGACTATCGGAACACAGATCCGGCTGGGTGGACGAGCTTCCGCACGTCCTTTGGGCAAACAGAACGCTGAAGAAGGCCAGTACGGGAGAAACCCCGTTCAGCCTCACTTATGGCACTGAAGCCATGGTCCCGGTCGAAATTGGTCTACCCTCACCAAGGGTCTTGAGTCAGCCAGAAGACAATGATGCGGAAAGACGGTTGGATCTTATGCTAACCGAGGAACGCAGAGACTTAGCCGCAGTGCGTGAAGAGAACTACAAACGACAAATGCAAAAGTACTACAACACGCGGGTAAAACTCTGCAACTTCAATATAGGAGACTACATACTGCGTAACAACGAGGCTTCAAACCAAGAGCGCCCGGGAAAGCTGGCCCCGGTCTGGGAAGGGCCATACATTATCAAAGAAGTCCTGGGAAAGGGCGCATACCGGCTCGAAAGGCTCGATGGTACTCCCATCCCAAGAACATGGAATGGAGCTCAATTACGCAAATGTTATATGTAGATCAATTCCAAACTTGTAAAGAAAAGGCCTAGAGCCACTTCTAATGGAAATGATTCTCCTTTCACAATGTGTTGATAACTTTACCTTTATACTTATGAACTTCCCACATTAGTGCCGGTATTCACCGCATAAATGGGGGAAGAAGTAAGTCGTTACGTGTGGAAGGCGGCAAAACCCGCATAAACAACGCTAAAAATAAGGAAAACCTACACGCAGGTCAGATGTAAGTAAAGTTTAGCCATCCTTGTAAGTGCAAGTGACGGTCTTACCCGCACAATCACGAACAATGAAGCAAAACTTCAACTTATCTACCACGTTCAAAGGTTAACTTATACTAAAAAAAAAAAAAATAAGGAAAACCTACACGCAGGTCAGATGTAAGTAAAATTTAGCCATCCTTGTAAGTGCAAGTGACGGTCTTACACGCACAATCACGAACAAGGAAGCAAAACTTCAACCTATCATCTACCACGTTCAAAGGTTAACTTATACTAAAAAAGGATGAGGAAAACCTACACGCAGGTCAGATGTAAGTAAAGTTTAGCCATCCTTGTAAGTGCAAGTGACGGTCTTACCCGCACAATCACGAACAAGGAAGCAAAACTTCAACCTATCATCTACCACGTTCAAAGGTTAACTTATACTAAAAAAGGATGAGAACCTACACGCAGGTCAGATATGGGTAAAGTTTAGCCATCCTACCAAGTGCAAGTGCCGATCCTATCCGCACACTCACAAAGGGGGAAGCAAAACTTCAACCTACTGAACCACATTCAAGGTTAACTTATTCTAAACACTTGGGAAATCGCTAATTTAAACTAAGTATGCAAGTCATATAAGATTTATAGAGCAATGAACCCAAAGGAAATAACAGTCTTATCCACAAAAAGATTTGTATTTCAAAAGATATATTACAAGAATGGCCGGGTAACTACCCGCCTACAAAACAAAATCTAGTCTATCCTAGCAGCGGGAAGGGATCTTCAGAATCAAGCTTCAGGACCACTTCCACTTGGACCCGCCCCATCAGTAGAGCGTGGCGGTTCAAGGAAAGCCTTGAGGATAGCGAGTCCATCATCAGCAGCAGTGACTTCCTTCACCTTCTCCACCACCGGATGCGGAAATGCGGCATATTGGTTCACCGCTTGGTCATATGCAGCTTCGGTGTCCACGTCGAACAAAGGGAAGTTGGAAGGCGGGAAGCCTCTCTCAACGAACCCTAGACCAAGCAGGAAGCCGGCCTTTTCCCCATCCTCATGAGAAGCGTTGAGGGCTGCGCTCATGGCATCATCGTAAGTAGTCTCTGAGAAGACCCGATGCACAACCTACAAAAAAAGATACAAGTGTCAAACACCTTTTCTATGAACAAAGGAAAGCGTGAAGACGTAAAGCTAAACATACCTGAGACAACGCTTCTCGAAGAAGCCATTCCTTGGCAACCAGAGCTTCTTTAAGGGCGGCTTGAGCTTGGGTGCAGGCGCGTTCGGCTTCGCTTTTGTTAAGGTTGGCAAGTAGCACTTCCTTTGCGGCAGCCTCTTCGACGCCCTTAAGCTTCCGCTCGGTATGGTCAAGCACGCCCCTCTGGTCCAAGATCTCCTGGAGCTTCTTGGCATCTTCCATCGCCAAGGCATCATGAGCACGTTGGAGAGCCTCTAATTTGGCCTTGAGCTCCTCGTTCTCCATGCGTAAAGGCTCAGCAACGGCTTCAGCCTTGGTGGCCCTCTCGGTCGCGTTCCTCGCAGTCTCCTTAGCTAGCCGAAGCTGTTCGTTAACAGCTTGGGCAGCCTTGGAGCGGGCCTCGAGTCGCGCTTGAACCTCAACCTCGAGGGCCTTGAAGGCCTTCTCCTTCTCCGCAGCAGCTGCGGCTAACTGTTGGTTCTCCTCCCGAAGAGCCCGCGCTTGAGATACTTCCTTGGCGCGAGCTGCTTTCAACTTGTCGTTTTCACGACAAAGCAGCTCGACGCGCGGCTGCATCCGGGCCTGGAGAACCCGAAGCTCATTGGTTAGCCTACCCTCCTGGTAGCTAGCCATGGCTTCCCCCAACGCACCATGGGGAGCAGCGTGGCGAGCCCATTCCACGCACTCCACAGGGGTACGAAGGGTTGTTCCTCGGCGGATGTTCCATCGCGGAACATACACTTCATTGGAATCCGACACTGCAAAAGAAACAAAGCAGTTAGGAAAAGATGAAGAAAAAAATATAAAAGCCAAAAGAACCCTACGCACCTGTAGGGTCGATCACAGGCCGATAGCCATCGAACCCATCGCCTGAACCTAAGGGAAATCCATCCAAAAGGTCGGGTAGATGGGAAGGTGGCAAAGATTGGCGAGAAGCCCTGCGCGTACCTGATGGGCCGGCCGTCGTTGCCGGTGGCGGAGGCATAGTAGCGGCCGCCGTGGTCGCCGTCGGGGTCGCCGCCGCAGAATCTGCAGCAATCGTAACCGCCGGCTCGGTGAAAGATGCTGTAAAAATCGCACTTACCACCGGCGGTGACGTCATCTCGGCTGGAGCAGTCGGCTCAAAGGAGTGAGCAACTGATCCAGCGGAAGCAGGCGCAGGCGCCTGGGTCGTCGCCTCAGGTAGGCTGACCGAGCCTACCGTCATCGGCGGAGAGGTACTCCTCTGCGCTCCACCCTGGAATGCGTCAACATCCACGCCTGCACAAGAAGATAAGTGTTTCAATAAATTTATAAAGTGAAATCTACAAAGATAAGAAGGATGTTTGTACTTACGGGTTTTCTTGAGCTTGAACGTACGGACGGGCGGGGACGAATCCGATGGAGCCGGTCTCTTGACGCCGGCCACCGTCGTCGCCATTGGTACTCCGGAGGTAGCAGTCGTAGCCTCCGGAATAGTGGTCTTCTCACCACCGGGGTTCCCCGCCACCTCTTCATTATCTGACTCACTGTCAGATAGGACCACTGGATCGGCTGTGGAGGCCACCTTCTCCTTCCCTTTCCCGCCGGCAGCCCTCTTCTTCCGCACCAACGGAGGACCATCTGCGGATTCCTCAGAAGAAGACAGAATGTCAGGAATTCCAGCAGCGGGTACAGCATTGAGAGGGGGAGGATATAATAACGCCTTACCTGGCCGCCGGTGGCTCAGGATCTCGTGGCCCAGCGGATAGACCTCCACAAACCGATCCGCTGTTTGTTCCAGGATGGGCAACTCGTTCTTGTCTAGAGCACGAGTACCCACCCGCACGGGACCGTCAGCTTCCCGCGGGTACAGGAGCGACTCCAAATCGTTCCCCTCTGAAAGAAAAGAAACAGTTAGAAGACAAACTCAAATCAGCAAAAAAGACAAGACATACCATAAGGAATAGAATTCAAACCGTATTCGAGAAGGATGGGAAACCGAGACGCCTCCTTCCATACCCGGCTCATCCCCAGCATTACCATCCCGGACTCCGGAAACCGGTAAACCGGAGATTGGACAAGAGATATCTTCGCGAACCATTCCGCCTCCTGGTAGCTGGAAGCGTGAAGTCTCGGAAGCGCTTGCCCCTTCTTAAACTTCATAGCAATGGGGATGGCGCGGGCAGAAATGTAGAAGAACTCCCGCTTCCACGATCAGAGACTGCGCTCGGTCGCGCAAATCTTCAAACCCTTGATCCGGGTTGTCAGGGTGTACCACCCCTGGATGCACCTCCAAGTATAGAAGGTCATCAGGCGGTCCACATAGGGCTCAATGCCCAGAATTCGGCACACCCACTCGAAGTGCCGAACCTTGGCAATCGCCATCGGATGCACCTCGGTCAGGTGCACACCGTGCCTCTCCAGGACACGGTACACAAACTTTGTCAATGGGAACCTAAGGTTCCCATAAACAAAGAATGCAGCATATACCCCGATCTTGCCACTGGGGGCATCGTACACAGTCTGCTGAGGTTCAGGAAACTCAGGCTCAAGAGACTCAAGCATGAATTTCCAGACAATATACTGGTACAGATCGATAGGTAGAGCACACTGGCACTCGCCAGCAGTACTCCTATCGTCGGCTACAGCTTCAGCATCATGAGAAGACATATTACAGAGGAAGAAGAAACGATTTCGGAGGAATGCTCAATTAAATAAGAGAGTATTCACCAGAAATCGCCTTAGAGATGAAGAGAAGAAGTGAAGATGTGAATTACAAAGGACCATCTTCCCCTTTATATACTAATCGCAATTAATGCGATGAATTTAATGCGGAGGAGAGAGAAATCGAAGGTGCAATGAAACTATGACACGTGGCAAAAAGCAGGCTGGCAACAGCTGTTGACAGGACGCGTACCATTAATTTCGCGGCCACGCGCCCGAAAAATCGCGCCCACGCGCCTGAAAAAGCGTCTGGAATGACCATGTACTGTCACGTCACCATAACTTCCTGCACGTCCTGACACAGTCAGAAGAAACCGTCGCACGACGTTTCAGATGTTTGGACTGTTCCTATCTTTCCACCAACTCTTCGAATTTCGAAATTCAAAATTCAAAAAAGATTCAAAAGTAAGCGGGAAAACACCCGTTACCTTGGCAAACAAATAACCGTAAGACGGATGCGGGTACAGTGTTAAGGCAAAACCCTTCACATACCTAGCACTCGCAGGGAATTGAAGCCAAGAATACCTTGGCAACCAAGTAACTATAAGACAGGTGCGGGTACAGTGTTAAGGCAAAACCCTTCACATACCTAGCGCCCCGCAGAAAATTCAAACCAAGAAGGATCTTCTGGGCAATGCTTGCGGATAGAGGAGTAACATCCCCGCATAACGGGAACGTCGAGAATTATATTGTTTGAAACTCCGTGATGGAATTGGTGGTCTTAGCATAATCGATCACTATGTTGAAAACCACCAGAACCCCATGGAGACTATATACAAGTAAGACTCAACGCTCCTGACTTGCGAGAAAGTTACATACCTACCCGCGTCATACCCAAAGATCAAGCAAAAAAATCGGGAATTTTTGCAAGTGACATTAGGAAACCCGCGGGAAGAATCCCCACGGAGAACCTTAAAACTAAAAACCCTTTTCAAAACCCCTTGCTTAAAGTCCAAAAGTTCACCTCACTTTATTAAACATTCATGAGAAGAACATTGGACTGGGGGGACTTGAAGAGGTAGGTCCCAGCAGAGCCCAGTTGGTCCTGCAAGACTCACCTTGAACAGGGACGTCTGCGCAAAGGCCATCTGCTCCCGCAGGACCCACCATGCTCAGAGAACCTTACGCGCAGTACGCAAGCTGTACACGCAGGGAAAGCCTCCCAATGGTGAAGTACCCCGCCTGTTCCCGCAGTTGCGGATACAAGCCATCAGGGAAGGCTACCCGCAGACAGCAGGGCTACACGCACAAGACAATAGCTACTTCAGTAGTCACATGAAGGAATGAGCAAGGCGGGAACAATCCCGCCAAAATGAGCCAGTCCGTATGATTCTGAAAGATCTTTTGTACTATACCTACCAAGGTATGGATAGGACAGACAATCTGACCAGAACAGCCCATGAGCCAATCACAGGGTGACAGCTCACCGACAACAGTACGAGGAGGAGCACCCTCTAGTACTGTTTGTCACTATTAGCCGCTGCCTACTCACCAACTCTTACTGAGGGGCGTGCGCAGCCTACAGTTGGTAGAATAGTGTTACTGTTGGCCGTAACCTATTCACCAACCAGCATGGCCTGCGTATAATCCACAGTAGGTGGGACGTGCATAATCTACCGTTGGTGGAATAGTGCAGCCGACTTTGTTACTGTTGGCCGTAACCTATCCACCAACCAGTATGGCCTGTGCATAATCCACTGTTGGTAGAACAGGAATACTATTCAGCCGGCTGTACCTTCTAGGAAACCTACCTTCGGCTATAAATACTCCAACATCTTGGAATGGTAAGATCATCTGCTATCCTGTTATCTAGCAATCTCTTAATATACACTTATATTCAGAGCAATCTAGTCTGATTCTCACGCCGGAGGGTGGTCACAAGGAGGAACCCCCCCTTCTCAGTGACGAGCTTACGGTGTTTGTTTTGCAGGTCCCCTGAAGAACAACCGTCTCTGTTGGACCTCATTCTCGTGGGAAACATTACTTAACCCCCAGATTATCTATAATCTGCACCGGGTCACTTAGTGTTTCTTCAGTATGCGTAGTCATAACTAGCCACACCCGGACATTTTACGTCATGTGGTGCTTAGTTAGCTTTTGGGCATTTTGCAAAAAGTGGGTGTGGTAGGAAAAAGACCCCAAAACTTTAAACCTTAGACAAGTGAATCAAGAACACCAAACATGATTTTGCATAAAACGTTTATGTAACTCTTTTCATTAATAAGAAACAAGAACAAAATACTTTCTACTATCTCTACTTTTCTCTACTCTAAACAAAAGAAACTTATGATGAGTTTACATAACACCCACAATTCTAATCCTACTCAAACTATGAAACATAATTAAACTAGACTTATAATTTATTTAATAATAAATAAAAGATAACTATGACACCAAGTTATTCAACTTGGTCCCTGAACTTTGGAATCTCCACCAAACCGCCCCTTGAGATCTTCCGTACCACCCTTATACTTTTCGTATTAACCATTCGGGTCCTTCAAGTTGGGATTGCTCCAAGTTTTACAAAAACGCCTCTCTCTCGTCCCCTCTTTCTACCTCACACTCACAAAACCCTCAAATTTGGGCATTTCACATGTTTTGTGGATTAGTTAGTTAATACCCTACGAACTACGTAACAGTGACGTGGCATCACTTTTGATTAACTAATCATGCTTGACAACACATGGTTCAAAAGACTTAAAATAGTAACAAATAAAATCAAAGGGAATTAAATTCAATTCATCCATGCGTTTATTTGGATCAAAACGTCTAATATGGAGCAAGATGTTTTTTTTCACATATATATATATAGCTTCGAGTTATATTGATTGTTGATCAAACAAAAATTAATATTTGAGCAGGTGAACGAGCACAGAAAATAACATATGTTGGGGTGAATATTGATGGCGCCATGTGTGACTATTAACTATTAAATTAATTGGTAAATATGTTACTTAGTATAGAGAAAGAAGTCGATATAAAATGAAAATTCATGATCAAACATCAAACAAGTTGAAAAATGTGGAGCACATACTTGTTTAAGAGTGTTATGAGTTCAAGCACTTAAGACGTACACAATAGCTCAAGGAGGTGAAGCCCATTAAACAACGGGGTTCAAGGATAGCGCAGCTCCTAGTAATAGGGTTCAAGGGGCCAACGGCCTAGTGGCATCGAAGGAACAAAATCCCTAGCTGGAAGTTGTTTTGAAATGCAAAGTTGCCAAAAGTTGATTGAATTTAAGTACCCTATTTACTTTGATGGTGTATCAACTTTCGCTTCGGGTCAAAATTTGATCATTCGGTATTAAAACTAAAGCTTTGTAGCAACTTTGTTGTTTGGTATCAAATTTGTTCACCAGTAGCAACTTTGTTCATTAGGCTATGTATAGTGGAGGGGCTACAAAATGGGGCGATTTGTGCCATGTGGTGCTCAGTCAATAAAGAGTGAGTTTTTGTTTTAATGGTGTTGTAGCCTCATATATATATATATATATATATATATATATATATATATATATATATATTACACACACATGACACATCCTATTATAATAATATTATATCAATAACAAGAATAGGCGACAAAAAGTAGGCGCCACAACAAATCGCCCCAAAATCGCCTGGGGCGGTTTTCCACATATTTATCGCCACTTTTCGCCCCTATTTATCGTCCATTACGTATGGCCTCAATGACGTAACTAATCATTAGCAAACGTGATATACATATATCGTGGTGTTTTATCAAGGGTTGCAATATATATCCATTACACTCATTCTTTCTGTCTTTAAGACTTGTCATATTGAAAATTTGTGAGTAATGTACTCGCAAGATTAGTGATATCCCAGCTATCACGAATCACAATTGCATCATAGAGTGGGTTGGGTATAATGAAATTAATAGTGCTTAGGAATATCAGAATATGATTGTTAATATAACTAATCAAGCATCAACACGACATGTCTTCGTTTTTCATTTATATTTGTTTTCGCTTCTCATATATATATATATAGAGAGAGAGAGACTTTTTTTTTCTTAGTAACTCTAAAAATGTCGGTTCTTTTACTTGAATTTCAAATTACCATTTATACATCTCACATATAAATATAATCTAGGTGTGTCCAAAAATACCAAAAACAAAATATGTTTATTGATTTTTCAAAACAAACAATGAGGATAGATAAAGAATAAAAATAGAATCTGACAAATAAAATAAACATGGTTGGGGTGCACGTACATATACATGTAGCAATTAAGATAAAAAGATCATTCAGATATCAAGTGGAGCACTTAGGAGTTAGGAAGCTACATGTCTAACATGCTGCACAATAGATGGCCGAAAGTGAGATCGATCATATTCATGATTGGATGAGAATATAGAAAAAAGAAATGGATCCCATCCACCATTTATATAGGTCAATCACCAAGAAAGTTACGTAGCAGGGCACCCATTATGGCATATTATCATTGTGGATATATACTTACTGTATCTTTCTGCTTTTTGCATATTTGTATATGCTCTGATCTTCTTATCTTTGGATAATGATGAACATCATTTGGGTAAAACTTTTTAAACCATTAGAGCACATGGAGTGGGAGCCAGGAACTCACCTGGGGTCGGGCGTGAAACCGACCCACCCCACTCCCGGAATCTGGGTTTTTTTCTTTCTACGGAATTTGGGGGGATTTTTGGCCTTTGGGAAAAAACGGGATGACATCATCATGTTTGGGGAAAATTGGAAATCAAAAAACGTTGAAAACTTAAGTTGCATGCGAGAAAAAGCGGGGAAAATAGGATGACTCTCTCCCCTCTTGGACTTTCCCCATCAGGGTCATCCATGACTTATGTGGAGGATATTTGTGAGAATGATAGAAAAGACAACTATTGTGAAGGTTGAGGTGGAGGCTACCCATCCTTGAAGATCCTTCCTCAAGGATGGTGAAGAATGGTGATTGGTGGGTCCCCAATGTTAGTAATGTGGAAATTATGAGGTTGTTTGTGGATATAATGAATATGTTATTGTTGTAGGTAAAAAGTGTTGTGGAAAGAATGAATGGAAAGCTGATGTGGCATGCTGACTAGGCTGTTTGTATAAAAAATTGCCCAGAACTGATACAGACAGTCTTATAAGGTATATTTGAATAACTATATAGTCATATAATAATAACCTATAGGATAGTGTAGTGGTAATTAAGTATTTGATTCCCTTTAGCGACGTCTCATGTTGGAATCTTATTTCACTGTTATCTAGTATCCTAGCATAGCCCTTGAAGGTCACTTGCCCAACACAAGTTTCGACTAGACTGGTCATAGTTAAAACCTGAAATCGCACCGTAGAGGTTATGGTCTCGGGTGCAAGGAGAGAAAGCCTCCTTCATTCAGATCCAACGTCTTAGTGTTGTCAGTGTCAGATTCTTCATATCTAATAAAAGATCGATTTCAATCACACTTGTTATAGGACCCACGGCACTCAAGTTCGTCAGATCTCCACATATGAGAATAATATATATATGGGCAAGTGTCACACCCCGACTAGGTAGTTGCGGAAGCGTAAAACGGGAATGTAACAGATAATACTGGTATCAACAACATTGTTTATAAAGAAACTCACAAACTAAATTACATCATATTACATGGGTTGGTACTATGTTTACAAACTAGATGAGAATCACATAACCGGTTTACGAGCTTTTTAATTAATATTATATATCTGCGTCTACTCACAGCTATTCAACTCTCCTTCTAACACCAAGCATATAAGCAAATCATTCCACTTTTGCTTTACCTGAAAAGCATGTTAAAACGGGTCAACTACGTCTAGTTGGTGAGTTTCAAGTTTCACGAGTATCAACAAAATCAGTATACGAGTTCGTAAAGTTTACAGTGTGTATGTATACATGTATTTGTATGATGTATTATACTAAGCCACAAGTGAAACCGAAACGAGCTAAAACACATGGCCACCCCTGCCCATGCACTCCCGTTGGCATTTAACAGCCACTTTGCCCCAAGTATGTACTATGTCTAACACCACATAGCAGTATGTATTAAGTTTAAATGACAATGTGCAACTGGGTTAACATGTTCCGGCATACCCCACCGGCTCTGTCAGTTGGGTTTGTCAAACCGATAGTACTATCCACACGTCACCGGCACGAAGTTAATCACTTGTGTTTGTGGGGACTTGTCAAGTGTTAGTACTTAGATAATCTACATCATCACACGTTTTCAAGTATATAAATATATGTAAACATGCTTTTCACCCCAAAAGTTCGTAAAACAGTTTAGAAAGTGGGGGTCGTGAAACTCACCTTAATGTTGTTCGAGCTGGTGGTACGTATCGGTAACTAGAATGTCTCGATTATAGCTTGACTCCTATAACCGGTATCGTACTTTTAATACTAGTACAGTGTTTAAACCAAACCGGGCTGTATAACTAGTCTGGGTATAGCTGTTAGGCCCAGAACATGACTATAGTCTTAGATTGTGACGTTGTATACTATGAAATGATTAAAACTGGATTTAGCTCAGTTTCACCGTTTCCCGAGCCTATCCAAGTTGATTGTTTATGCGTTTCGGGATTAGGTAAGATCACATAAACTTAAGTAAATATATTGATTGATAAAATGATTTGATTTATTAAAGAATTTTAAGGTTTTGGTATCTGGTTTGATCGCAGGGTTCGTTTCCGTTTTCACACGGGTTTGATTATACAAAACGCGTACAATCCACCCGAATTGTCCGGAATTCTCGTAAAAAGTTCGTTTTTATCAATATCATTCCAAAATATGATATTTGACCACTTTTGACATTTTAACATACTAGTCAGTCCGTTAAACACAAAACTGCCGGTTTCGTTAAAACAATTATAATTTAAATCTTTGATTAATCATAACTAAATATGTACTTATATATAAATTATGTAAATTTTTGTAAAAATACATTAAGACATGGAGAATTTTATAAAAATATTTTCAGAATTTTTTGATTAATTATTTATTTATAAAAATTCATTTAATAGGTTATAATCGTGTAATAAATGGCCCGTTTATATCAAACGACCTCCGAAAAATCCAATAATTTTTAAAAATGGCCTCAATGTTATTACATAGCCCCTGAAAAATCTCCAAAACCTAAATCTTTTGACAAAATGCCTTTTTGTGCATTTTTCGGCTGTTAATATTCGGTTAAATCATAATTGCACAAACCATACTTAGGCATTTCCAATGATCCCAAAACTTTACCAATGATCTTACCATCACATATTAATCTTCAAAACAAAATTTTATAATTTTTCAATATGTTTAGCTATTTTTCCCAAATAAACGCTTATAAACGGAAATAAATTCACCAAATATTCTCCATTTATCGAAAAATTACCAAATTTGAACAGGGACTCATTTATATGATCCCTAATTTCCCTGCAAATTTTTACAAGATAACAACAATCACGTCACAACCTAATACTAAACAGCCCTTAAACGAGTGTTACGGGTTTACCTTGTCGGTTTTCGATGAGTTTTGCTAGCTTAAACGACTTTCCGGGTCTCGGGTTGCAAACTCAGTGTATCTACATATCATATAACATCAAACCAAGCATAAATCATCCATGTAACAGCCTTGATAATTAGGGTTTCGATTTTGGGTTTAAACCGAACTTTCAAACCGTAAAAACGTCATATTCATGTTCTAATCCGCGTTTTTGACCAAAAAAGTATATGTTCCTGGTTTGTAAACATGTTTAACATCAAAACACGATTTTACTTGATTTTTATGCTTTTTGGATGGTTAAACATGTTTAAAACTAATCAAGGATTAGTTTTTCATGGTTAAACTATGTTAATCATGGTTAAAAATCAAGGAAAAATCACTATTTACCTTAGGGTTTTGATGAAGCTTGATGAAGAAGAGTATGTCTGCTGATTTCTGGAAATTTTTCTTTATAAATATCTTCTTAATATTTTTTTATATAAAATATACTAGAAGGGGGGTGGGCTGTCCCCTTTGCGGCCGCAAGCCTATAAGGGCCCATTGGGCCTCTTTTTGGCCCAATGGTACCTCGGTTTTCATGCCACGCTTAAAAGTCGGTCCAAAATTTAGTTCGGGTTCGGTTTTTCGCAAGAAAACTAGTTCGAGTGCGAAAACCAGGGCGAAAACGAGTGTTTTTCAGCCTAGTTTTGTAAAATAAGAAAAACATACTGACTCGTTGTAAAATTCCAAAATATTTTCACGGATTGCTTAGAACATGTCATATAAGTGTTTTATAAATCTTTTTCGGCTTAACGGATGCTACAATGCTCGTTTTGATATTAACGATTGCGTTTAAGCTTATAGCGTATCGATAAACGAAACCTTTTTCGTTTAAAGAGTTTTAAACCAACTGGGGCCTAAATATCAATATGTTAGCCTCTATAATATATATATAACTCGTATATGACTCCTCAGTATGTATACGGGTCATAATTAGTATCGGTCGGTTACTCGTTTAAGGACTACGAATTAACCGATTTATCGTTTACTTGTTACGTAATGAATATAGTATACCTCGTTTTGTCACGAATGTCACAGCAAGTTATTGTACAAAGGACATTTGTAATTATTAAATTAAGTTGTGTATTTTTTTTTTTGCATGTTGTATGCATAACTAGTAAATTTTTTATGTATGATTTATTTATTTCTTATGTAATTATTTTATAAGTTACTAATAACTTCATTAATTCATTATAATGACGCAGAAAACTTTTGTACGATAAGAGAGAGCGTACGCGTTTGGTTAGCAAGGTATTGGTAAATCACTTGAGTTTTTCGATAACGGTTCTTAGACTAGTGTTATGGAGAAGTAAGTTAAAGCGTCGCGCCACAGTCACATAGGTAGTGGGTTTTAATTAACTAACCAACCCATGAATCATTTGTAATGAAAGGGGATTGGTTTTAAATTTGAGATGATGGTAATGGTTGGAACAATAAGAAAACATTCTTCAATTGTAATGATGGTGATGTTAGATTATTTGGACGCCACTCCGTTGGTGTGGCTTCTTGATGGCGCCCTTCTTCACATGGTGTGTGGTGGTATTTAACGCCCAAACAACCACCATAGCACTTAGTGTTATGATTTAAAATAAATAAAAAATATGATCATGATGACTTGAAACTAAACCTTAACACTTTTACGGTCAGTACTTAAAGTGGTGATGTCTTAATCAGTAATACTGCATTATTAACATAAAGTATACATACTTTAGGTTATTTTGCGGCCCAAGATACTTGGTGTGTTAAGTTTTGATTGATCAACTGTTTCTTTTTCATCTCCATATTCCTTTATTCTTTTTTGATTTCTTTTCTTTCAAAATTGAGGAACCACCCGTTGGCCATTACCATACACAGATTGACACATGAATGGTTTTCTTAAAAGTTCTAATCCAATCTTAATTATTTGTTGTGTACTTGTGTATGCATGTGTACTTGTCCTTTCAATCCAGTTAATTTGCATAATAAGAAGATATGACTTGATTAATTAGATGTGTCATTTGTAATTATCGTTTCTTTTATAATTATTCTTATTGTATCTATACTTATACTTCATTAGTAAGAATTATATTTTACGGAGTTTTCATTGAAAAGCATGATAATAAATTATACACCTTTGGTGACTTGGTGTCATATTTTGATTGTTTGTAGGCTCTCTTCCCCATTTTCCTATGGAAAGACTTATTTTCTCCTCTTATCTTCTCTTCCTACCTCGAAGACGCATTGTACACAAATATAGATGATGCTTTATTCGTTTTTCTTATGTCATTTGTAACTCATGACGTTATAGTCATAGTTCATGTCATCATTTTATCGCTACAATTGTAGCTACTACCACCATAGCCATGTATTTGTGCCTCTTACATCCGCAGCTATGAGATTAGAACAGTCGCCGCATTTGCCATCACAAATATTTTTGTGTATGTTTTATGTTTTTGAGATTGTTTATTTAACAACATCTTCATGGTTTTGCACTCCATTCAAAATGTGGTTTCCTTCCATGAGATAGGATATTGATGTGTCGATGAAAGCATGTGTGATCTTGTGTATTTTACTTGTTTATATGCATCGAACACGAGTACTTTGAGTTTTTTTATGTTCAGCAGGTGTGCGGAGCTTAGCGGAGTTAATTTGGAGTATTTAAGTATGAAGAAATCCAAGTGTGAAAGAAGAGGAGTAATCGAGGGCTTAACCGGATAATCCAAGGTCGAGAAAACGGAAATGGATGTGTTTGGCACTGTAGCGACCGTAGGCTACGGGTGCCAGACCGTAGCCTACAGTCTACGGCCCAGCCGTAAAATACAGTTTACGGGTTGTTTTTATTTTGGTTTGTTTTCTTCCATATTTAAGGAGGAAAAACCCTAAGATTGATTATCCTTCATTCTCTATCACATAGGGGCGATTTTGGGGCTATCTTTCACCATCATATCATCTCCTAATCATCATAATCGTTGATGCAATCATCCTTCCACACCATAATCAAGAGATTCAAGATCAAGATGCAAAGCTAAAGATCTCATAACCATCTCTAGGCGTATGGTGGAGTTGTACTTTGGATTTTTGGTATTTTAAACCTTAACTTTGGATTTGGTTAATCATTCGGTTGGTCAAATCTTTATAATTGTTTGTGTGCTTAAACAGTTTTTTCGTATTTGAATGCTTAATCTTTTATCGGTTAATTAATTTGATGTGAACAACAATTAGGATTGAGTTCTTATCGTCATTGACATGTTCATCATTAACCATATTATTGATTCCGTGCGTCAAACCTAAAACGGATAATCAAATAGATCCTTGTTAAGTTGTGCCAATCGTTTGGATTAAGTTCTAACATTTAACATAGCCAAATATTTATTCCTTTGGTTTACTTATCTAAACAAAGATAATTCCAAATAGGTTTTATTAATTGTCCAATTTGCTTCAAAACCTTAAACCTAGAGATTTGTTATTTTCCCAGTATTGCTTTACAAATTACTCTTAAACTGATTGACATCGTTTGTCCACCCTATTATATATAACAAAAGACATAGCGTAAACCGACCAAACGAGAACTTTGTTTTCTCTTTTTTTTATTTTAGTTCCGGTACCGTAACGAACGTGACGGAAACCGGCTGAAATCGCGTAGACTCACGTTATTTGGTTTTAGTTTTGGTCTCGTAATGAAAACCGACCGAAGGACAAATTTGTTTTATTTAGTTATGGTACCATAACAAATGTGAAGAAGACCGACTGAATTTGCATAGACTCACCGCCCGCGATTGACAATACTCGGGGTTTACGAACGCCCGAGTTTTACCGACCGATGCCACCTCATAGGTCTGCCTCAAATTTTGTATTATTTTTGTTTTTATTTTTTGTTTTAGTTCCGATACCATAACACACGTAACTGAAACTGAATTCGCGTCGACTTACTACTTCCATTCACGTAGCCGACAATGCTTGAGTTTTACCACTGCTCGAGTTTACAAACCTCCCCGCGCCGGTTGAAAATGCTAGTTATTAGTTATAATTAATTAAAAAACATTAAACCAAACAAGCATTTTTCATTGATTCCATATAAATTCGATACCTTATTTGCCTTTACTAGTAAAGATAATATTTTAAATATTTTGATGACCTTTCAACATCAATCAAATATATTAATTAAAGTTTATTATAATTATCTCCACCATAACCAGGTGATATGATTTTTTTATCTTTCGTTTGTAATTCCACTATTTAACATTGGTCAGTCATAT
This sequence comes from Bidens hawaiensis, assembly GCF_021521415.1. Lineage (NCBI taxonomy): Eukaryota > Viridiplantae > Streptophyta > Magnoliopsida > Asterales > Asteraceae > Bidens > Bidens hawaiensis. The sequence goes on along the minus strand of NW_027491045.1, from coordinate 4,528,794 downwards.
CTATAAGATAAGATGATCTACTTTATTACTTTACCTTCAACTAGGCGTCAAGTGCTCAATAGTTATCCGGTTTCATCAACCAACACAACATCACTAAGAAGGAAACATATTAATATGATAAATCAATCTAATCATAATATCTCGAATGTTCTTCACTAAGTTATCTATAAACTTTAATGATAATATATCTTGATTCCTGATGTACTCTTGAGAGATATGATTATCATATATATATCAATAAAAGATATGCAGGATTCTTGAATAGTGATGATATTATTCTTGGAATACTGGAGGGAAATTATAATATATAGATAAAGTGTCATGGAAAGTAGCTTTGAAGAGCCTATATAAAGATGGCATACCACTGCTTGTTACTGACACATCAAATCATGCACAAATTAATGAATGTTCTAGTGTGATGGTACTTATTGGTACATGATCTGTACCACCAACCAAATATATTTACTGTTTTATCTGATTAGGAAAGCTTTATGCAAACCAAGGTTTCTTCATATGGCTGCAAACAAGAAATATGAATGTTTCGTCAACACATGATGGAAACTATGAAGGTACGTAAAGAGCGGTGACAGAAGAGAATGAGCACACATGGCCTTTCTTGCATGCTTCGTGTTTTACATGCTTGAAGCAATGTGTGCTCACCCTCTATCTGTCACCACCCGTATACTCTCCTCATCTCTACTATCCTCATCTTTAGTTGTATTAAATCATTAAGTTCTATTTGACATTCTCTTAGGTATAACCGCACACTTAATTATAGAAGTATGAACATGCATGAAAAAGCATGTCATAACAAATCACTTTTGAATCCTAACTAGTTGCTTTAAGCGTGCTGGATGTGGCAGGGACGCAGCAGGGTATGTATCTGTATCGGGTTGTAGCATATTAAAAACTTGTGTTGTTTGTAACTTAATGGAACTTGAAGGTTATTACCAAATTAAAAAAAATTGAAATTGCAAGGTTAACTGTGTAACTATTTGAAACTATGGTTTTAATATATATTATGGGTTTTGATCAAATACAAATGAAATTAATGTGTTAAACGTGAAAATCAAGTAAGGTAATTATATATGCAAGTAGAGTAATTATGTAATTACATCATAAAGTAATTACATAATTGCTCTACTTGATTCTCATGTTTAGCACGTTAATTTCATTTGTACATTAACTTTCCCCAACATATAATGTGAAGAACCGTTAATAACGGGCAGATTTTAGGTAATGATCCCTTGATGAAAGTAAGACACATTGATAATCCTTAGATGAAAATGAGGGGTGCTCACATCACTGATGGATCACCACTAACGTCAGTCGATGTATCACCAACATCCGCTTCACTGTCAAAATAATAATGGATCGACATCACTGACAAATCATCAATGAGTTGTCATTGACAAGTATGTGACGATAGTTTCATCAAACGATAAAATGTACTTCTTTTCTTTTTCTACATGACTTTGATGTATCCGTTGATATGTTGCATATGCAACATGTAACACCCTAAGGTAATCCTGCATTGGGGGTGGACATGAGAGATTCTGCTTATTGAATCGTTAACGCATTTTGAGCTTTATACTAGTGGATGATAGTATATCTTCATAGTTAGGCATTTAATGTTAGGATAGTTAACTTTCTAAAAAATCTCCGCTTGAACTACCAAAAGCAAATTCAATATTCAATATTGTAATGTTTTCTTCGATAAAGGTCATTTTCTAGCCGTGATACATTAATAAATTACTTAAAAACAAACAAGTGTAACTTTTGTTAATAAACAATAGGTAAATTGGAAATAAATAATCTCTTTTTTTGTGTATTGACCAATAATAACTCCACCTTTAAAAATTTATGCTTGCGGTCCAACGTTTCGACTATCTTTCTCTCAATGGACCTCCGTTAAAAAACACTTAACGTCGTTAGTGTTTTTCCGAATTTCAAACCAATGTTTTAGGGCGTTTGATCGGAAGAAAGATACAAGTCGACTGACGTAAAACTTATCTTAAAATGATGATTCAAATGGCTTGATTTTTGTTAATTGAAAATTCAAACACCCAAATTGAAACACGGTTTCATCGTTTCGAGATAAGTTTTACACCAGTCGACCCGTATCTTTCTTCAGATCAAAACCCTAAAAAAATCAGTTTGAAATTCCAAAAAAAAAAAGAAAACATAAAAAACATAGCGACGCTAAATGTTTTTTTAATGAAAGACCATTGAGATATAAATGGTCAAAAAGTTGGACCTATATTATAATATTTTCTTACACACTTCGAGATACTTCAGTATCCCATTATCTCAAAAGAAAATATTTTAAAAGAAGAAACACACGAATGAATAATATTATTATATCCCACATGTTGTGCTATGTGATCACATTAGCTGCCTGTTGACTATTCACAAAAGCCTCCCATTAATACTACTTCTTCATCATCATCTTCCCAACATCCATGGCTAATAATATTTACACACATCAAAACATGCAACTAGACATATACAATGGTCCACCTCGTAACTTCAGATCTTACAGTGTTAATAATAATAATAATATGGACATCATTGTTGCTAATGATTTGAAGTTGAAGAAAGTGAAGTCAACAAATGGATCAGCAACAAAGACATGGGGTTTTGGGGATGCTGAGTTTCAAAGGAAGAAGAGAGTTGCAGGGTATAAAGTTTATGGTGTTGAAGGTAAACTTAAAGGGGGGTTTAGGAAGAGTTTTAGGTGGATTAAAGATAAGTATAATTATGTTGTTTATGGTTAGTTAGTTAGTTAGTTATGTTTTGTCTTTTGTTTTTTTTCCTATGATTGGTTGGTCGGAAAAACATGTTCGTGGTTACTGATTCTGTTTTCAGTTTCATAAAATCTGAATTCAGTTTAAACCGAATAATAATTTAAATAACAAATTATGGTTATTTAATTTATTTTGAATGACAAGTATTGGTAAAAGGGAAGTTATTTAATTAATAAATCCGTGCAGTTGAAATAAAAAACGAACCAAATTTAAATTTGGGTTTCGGGTTGGTTTTTTGCTTCGACTGGAAACGTTGTTGAAAATCTTTTCATCGTATGAATTCGATGTTTTATACGGCTCTCTAGACTTGTCAATTTCATGTGTGGAGAAGATGTTGATGTAGTAGTGTTTGGAATCATTAAGATGGATTATAAAATATGTTTGTTTGGTCGGGTTAATTATTATATGGTTTGAAAACGGTTAAACTGAAACAAATTCGGTTTTATTCAGTCGTGATTATTATTTAGCCACCTCTTTTATAGCCGCCGTCTAAATTAGCCCCCACATTCCCCCCCCCCCCCCCTTCTTTTAAGTCGGTTGGATAGATGTATCCTCTCTTTACACGTGTATTATTTTGATTGTTTTTTGGACCATATTGTACTTTTTAAGGTTTTGTAATGCCGCATTTGCAAAAATTTGAACTCAAAACATCATACCACTAGACCTCTTTATTTACTTAACGTTAAGTATTTGCCACGTCTATATAATTTACTCATTTGACCTGTTTGAACCGTTTGAATAAATATGATAGAAACAAAACGACTGCGCTTTAAATCTTTCTGATTTCTATATTGATGTGAGAACCGAAATGAACCAAAACAAATATAAAAGACAGCCCAGCTCGACTATACTGCGAAATAACCTTCAAATAAATATAAACAAATCATAACTGAAGACCATAATATCATATAGCCTCAAATAAGTACATACTCAGACAAAGCAGCAGCACCTATAAGTCCAAAGAGTGTCACAACTGATATCACGTCTGAAACCGGTGCAGAAGACGCCGACGAGAAATAAATCTTGTGAGAACTGCAGTCACCCCGGAACCCTCTAACCGTCATCGCCTATAAAACACCACAAATAAATTATAAAAAAAATTCATAAAAAAAAATGATTGCTTTTTAATTAAGTGTAAAATATTTCGAACCTGTGTGATCTGCTCCGCGTGATTAAATATATTTTTGAAGATCCGACGTATGTACGTGAAGAAAACTGCAATTTCACAGGAAATTGGGTGATTCTAAAATAAAAATTATTTATTTTTTTAAATAAAGAGAACGTAGTGATCGTTCTTTAAATTAATTAATTAGTAAATTTACCTTCGACGGTCTCCATTGTAGCCAACTGTTGCCAGTTTATCCTCCGGGATACAATCCCCAGCGCCACAATCCAGACCTGATATTAGCACATTTAGGTTATGATTTGCATCTCTGTTTAACGGGTCCCGTTTGAATCGTATTCAAATGCATAAAAACACTCTCAAATCACATTATTAACAGTAAAGCTGGAATCTTTTTGTGCTCACAATAGTTTTTGTAACCATAAATAGCACATTTATTGTTTATAAAATAAAAAGGACGGATAATAATGTGTTTGTGGGCCCATGTAACTTGAACCGGCACGTTTTGCCACCTTTAAACGTAAAAAAACCAAGTTCACCTCACCTCATCGAATACGAGGTTAATAAACCTTAATGACAGTAGAAGCGTAAGAATAACTTCAGCCACCGGGACACCAACATATGTCAAAGGCTTCATAAACCATTGTAGAGCAAACGCGAGTTGTTCCGGTGTAGTAGTTGTCAAACAAAGACTCGCACTTTGAAAAATCTACAACAAAAGTTAATAATAATAATAATAATAATAATAATAATAATAATAATAATAATAAATAAATAAATAAATAAAAATAAAAAACTTACAGTAAAAGTTAAGCAAGCGGTTGTACTGGCAAGAGACAACCCTTTTCTTGTAAGCTGCAACGGTCCTAATTTGAAGAGTAGATAAGAATAACCGTCAATAGACGGTGGAATATTGGGCAAGCCAGTCAATGAAGGTGGTGGTGTTCTAGACTGAACCACCATGGGAACACTATCAGCGCCGAGCCCCACCATTAAGAACAAAATGGCAGATAATAGAGCGGTTCGTCCCAGTTGATCCTACAAATAGCTGCATTAGCAAATCACTATTTTCAAAAAGATGATTGATAAAGAAAAAATAATGGTAATAAAGAAGACGGATGATACGTACCATCCAAACTTGTTTTGGTTGGATCCATATGGATAATGTGGCGAGAAACGTGATTAATACAAAACGCATGTAGATGTGGGACCGTGCGGGTATTACAACTAAAACCAGAAGCCATGCCTGCTCGAGTTATAAGAAGATATTAATAAATGTGAATGTCTATGTGTTCTAAAAATAAACTAAACATGTCAGCCGATTAAACAGATCGTGTTCGGGTTGAATCCAGCCCGGGTTGACAGTCAACCGATTTAACTAAACATGTCAGCCCGTTTAACCCATTTATTACAACTCGCCAGCCGTTCAACAAGTTTACAACCCACCAACCTGTTTAACAGGTTTACAACATATCAACATTTTCCACTCGTTTAGATAAATGGGTTAAGCATGTCGTGTTCAAGTTCCACAATAGGGAATCAAGTATTGACATGATTAATCATACGGGTCATGTTCGGTTCAACGTTCCAACCCGCCAAACTAGGGGTGTGCAAGAAACCGAAAAAACCGAACCGGAACCAAAAAAACCGAAAAACCCAAACCGAAAAAACTGAACCGAAACAAAAACCGACGGTTTGATATTATGTATTTGTAAAAACCGAACTTATGGTTCGTTTTGGTTTTGCATGTAATAAAAACCGAAAAAACTGAACCGAACCGAATTTCTAGATTTTTTTTTACTTTAAGTAATTCACAAGAATTTAATAAATATGTAACTCTAATATTTTTTGCCAAATTTATAACAGTCACTTAGTTAATAATCAATAAAAATATTTATACCTAAATTAATTATTTTCTGTCAACTTTTTTAGGGCCTAAAATTTCAATCTCGAATGGCAAATACCGAAACAAAAAAAACCAAAACCGAACGGTTTCAAAAATACAAAAACCGAAGTATTGGTTTTTCGGTTTGGATTTTGCCCAAAACCGCACAGAACCACACCACGCACTCCCCTACCCCAAGCCCTAAAGCCACTATTTTTTTATCCCTAAAAACCCCAAATTCAAGAAACAAAAACAACCCCCATAAAACCAATAAATTAGGTTTCAAAAACCCACAAATCCAAACCAAACACTAAAACAAACAAAACCCATGAAGCAATTACACAAACAAGCTAAAAAGCAACAATCTTTACCAATTTTATTCTTGGATCAACAGAATGCAAGAAAGTGGTGGGTGAAGCTATGAACTGGCAAATTGGACTGGAAGTTGCACCTGCAATTGACCTTAAGATATTCTCAGCTGAGATAATATTATTAGGCAACAGTTTGTCCCATTTTGGTGGGTTAGAATCAGTGTTTTGTGTGCATTTGATTAGGGCTTTGAAGATGGGTTTGGTGTAAGAGTATTTGGGGGTGTTTGGGCTTATGGGAAATTGGTGAGTGGAGAAGATAAGGGTATTTCGGGAAGAAAGTGTGAAATTTGTGGGTGGGTGGATTTGGATGTTCATTTGGGTGGATGGTTTTGAGAGTTTGGTTCAGAGAAGATATATATTTAGTTTTAAGTTCATGTGCCAATTAGTTTTAAAGATTTTGCCTTTGTTTATCCGGAGACGTTAGTTAAAGCGTCACGTAGACTGAATTATTGAAAGTTGTTACCTATGATATCGGATCTTATAAGGAGCTAGGCAATGTTGTAAAAATACTGACTAGGTGCAAAATTAATCAGACATAATTGGCCTTTTCTGACGAGTTTATGGCCAAAATCGACGGTTTCCGGCGAGATTCCGACCAAAATTAGCGGTTTCCGACAAGATTCCAGCAAAAATCAGCGGTTTCCAGCGAGATTCCAACCAATCAGGCCAAAATGTGTTTGTCCATGTATAAAACTAAAATTACATATAAAAATGTGTGTGTATAGAAAACTAAAAATTATCCATTACAGGCCTATCCGATTAATCGCTAGTCCACACCTCACCGCCCGACTAGCGACTAACGATTTTTACAACACTGGAGCTAGGACAGGCTTTGGCTCATTCAGCTTTTTCGCTCAACAAGGTAACTTTTTTCAAAAAAATATTATATATAGATTCCGGCCCATCCATATTATTTGTGTTTGGCCCACACTTGATTTTTTTTAAATAAATTTCGTTTAATAGCCAAGAACGGAAAATCGTTTACCTATTAAACGTAAAGAAAGCCCCATAAGCTCTAAAACAAAAAAGGTCCAAGCCCAATTGATTTTTAAACAAAAAAAGTTCACAATAAGCAAACACTCACAAACCTAATCGAACAACCGAAGCATAAGAATTTTTGTTTGTTGTGGATATATGTGTTAGGTTAATTATAATGGAAAACTAAAAAGCATTGATTATTTTTTCAAAAGAAAGGTTAATGAAAATCAAGAAGACGAGAGAAAACGTCAGAAAGCTTCACAACATGTGAGCCTTAATTATCATGGGAAAACCGAAAACCATATATTCTTTTTCATACACTCATCTTTCCCCTCGCATCTTGTCTTTGTTTGATTAAAAAATTGTTTTTTTATATGTAAGAACATTAAGTTGAATGATTGGATTTAGAGCTAAATTATTGAATTGGTGTTTTAATTGAATGATTGAATATAGAGTTTTTATTGTTTGACCCGACCCAAAACTTATAAGTAGGAAAAAAAATTTAAGGTCTCATGGCTTTCAGCCCATCCATACTAGATGTTCAAGATCTGCAGTACATTGCGGTCCAAAATTACTAGAACCCTTAATGCAGTGGTTTTAAGTAGGACCTTGAGGTTCCATATACTAGATAATAAAATAGAGAGAAAACATCCCAAATCATGAGGATGTTTTCTTCAATACAAAATGAAAAATGACACAAATACACACATCAAAATGTGCATAAACTTGTCCAACAATCATCTTAAAAAAAAACCATCCATTTGCTACAAAAAGCTTTGAATATGAAGCAGTGATGACCTTTTGGGACCTTTATTTACACCATGTCAAATAAACCAAACTAGAAACAGAAAAACGCGCTTCCAAACACCATGGGCCGACCTACACGTTCAATGCCAACTTCTGTGCCGCGAGCGCTTCAGCCTCGAGCGTTGGCTCCCAAAGGATTGTGGTTTCGGCAAGTAATCCCGTCACTGTGTATGGGTCCATGTTCGATGCAGGACGCCTATCTTCCAAGTAACCTACACAAAACAAAATGAGAATAATGTAAGATGTTAGATTATGAATTTGTTATAAATGTTAAAAATAATTTTATAATAATAATAATAATAATAAGTTATACCTTTGCCTGCCTTCTCAGTGTCACGCCCCACACGGATGGAGCAACCACGGTTAGCTACTCCCTGCAAGTAGACCAAATGCCATAAATAACGGTATAGAAAACGTTTGATGCTATAACATTTAAGATAATATGTTTTATATACCCATGAAAACTGGTTGATGCTGGCGGTTTCGTGCTTCCCAGTCAATCTTCTTTCATTTCCTTCTCCATAAGCGCTGATGTGTTCTTTGTGGCGAAGTGAAAGGTTTAGAATCGCCTTTTTGATTACCTCGAATCCACCATCTTCTCTCATGGCTAATGTACTGCAAATAAAGAGAACATATTAAGAATACATATTTTTGAAATTTAATCGTAAATGGTAATTATTGATCACTAAATACCTGTAGTTAGTGTGACATCCTGCTCCATTCCAGTCTCCCTGTCAATGCAAATCATATATATTTATCGAGTTATATATAAATCATATAAATTTGTTAATATACTCATTATAATATTTTAGGCCCGTTACAATTTAGTCTAGTTTTAATAACTGTTAAGGGTCAACACATCGTTGTTCACATTTACGTTTACTTGGTTTTAGCTCAGTTATGTTCGTTCATCTATGTTCAGTTATGTTAGTCCGTTTACATTTGTAAACCGTCCGTTTATATTGTTAAGAACGAACATAAAAGGACACGAACATACTAAATTTATTAACAAACGAACATGGACAAGAAAACCAACGTTGGTTTAGTTGTTCGTGTGCTTGTTTGATTAAAGTTAAACGAACAGACACGTCATAATGATTTCATGCAAAAAATAAATTATTAGTGAAAAAATATATCTTTTTGTGAATCATATTCAACAAGCTAATAGTCATCAAGAAAGATTCATATTTTACCTCAATCGGCTTCGGGTCAAGTGTCAGGACTACACCAGCTTGCTCAGTAATTCTCTGTTAAATAAACTTGGATTTTAAATTATTATTAAAATAAAATGTTAATAATAACAGTAATAATAATGAAAATAATAATAATTATAATAATAGTTTAGATGATTGACCTCAAGGAGATATCTAGCACACCAGATATGGTCACCAGCTTCAATTCCCACACTAGGACCAACTTGAAACTCCCACTGCAAAAAATAATAATATTAATAATTACTGATATTATATTTCTGTTTATAAATTATTTAAAACAAGAATTAAGGATAATGAGTAGGAAAAATACCTGTCCGGGCATAACTTCTCCATTGGTTCCACTGATGTTAATTCCAGCATATAAACAAGCCTTGTAATGCGCATCCGATATGTCTCTTCCAAACGACTTATCTGCACCAGCACCACAGTAGTACGGGCCCTGTCGTTTACATAATAATAAATTAGTTAAAAATTAAATAACAGTTAACACGCGCCGTTTCGAGTAAATTTAAATAGTACCTGAGGACCGGGGTACCCTCCAGTCGGCCAACCCAAAGGCCACTTCACATTTGGTTGCAGCAAAGTGTACTCTTGCTCAATTCCAAACCTAATATCAGATTTTGTTAAACAAAAGTTTAGTTTTTAAAATAAAAAATAAAATATTTTAACCAGATAAACGTACCATGGCACTTGTGACACGACTTTCGGGTCACTGAATATCTCAGCAGCCTTAGCACGTTTGTTTGTCGGGATTGGTTCGCCTTGTGGTGTATATGCATCACAGATCACCTTAAAAATAAAAATAAAAATAAAAATTTAAGTTAATATATTTTATAATACTATTTTACTTGTATGCAGTTACTCACCAAGATGTTGTTTCCACCACGGAAAGGATCCTTAAAGATCGCCTGCGGGCTAACAAAGTAAAAAAACAATTACAGTTACTTCATTGTAAAAGATTAAAAGATTTGTTTTTTAACTGTTATAATAAATAAGACTTACTATAAGATAACTTCACTGTCTTCACCGGGTGCTTGTCCGGTACTTGATCCATCATAGTTCCATTTTGGAAGCTCAGACGGATGCTCAACAGGTTTTGAAATTGTCTACAAAAAAAAAAAAAAAGGTTTAGATTATCATCAAATATAATCAAAACATTAATCTCAACATGTTACATATTTAGTTATTTACATACCCTTGATTTGCTGCGCACGTCTGTCCCGGACCCTCCGATCCTGTTTCAAAACATAAAAAGTATGAAACTTGATAAGTAAAACTGCTAAAACATATGAAGTATTAATAGATGCGAATATAAAAAGTGAAAAAGGTTACCAAATGTATTCAGCAATGATCTTATCAGTGTAAGGAGATACATCCAAGTTTAGCAAGTCTTCCAGTCTGTTAATTGTTCCATCTGCTGAAGCACATATTCTGAACTTTGTAGCGGTTTTGAGTGAGCCTTTCTTGTTTGGTTTCAAAGAAAAAGAGTTCCACATTTTGGATGTCATCGAGCTCGGTTCCATTGCGCTTTTTGTTAAACGCATCTGCCATTGAACCGAAGGAGCCAAACATTGTGCCATTTTCACCTAATCATATTATTAAACACAAAAAATAATGTCACTAAAGAAAATCAAAAGTCAACAATGCAGATTCTTCAACAAATACTTATAAATAATAAATATGCAAAGTAATATAAAAAGCTTTCACTCACGTTTGCAGTGACGGATCTAGAATTTCTGATAAAAGCACGCGCTTTCACACAAAATTATTTCGCTTCCGGCTAACAAATTTTTTTTTTATTTATTTAACACTATAAAGTGCAAAACAGAAACTTTAAAGTATGCACTATGCAGTGTCCCTCATGCATGTATGAACTTGTTATACATATTTATATATATATATATATATATATATATATATATATATATATATTACAGTCCCACCACTACAAATCTCAATCAAGCACTTTTAGTACCACCAAGTGACTTCAACTTAAACTTAATAATATTGCTAATCTTGGATTTTATATTTGTTAACTAATGACCTACTTTTTGCTCCCTCTTTACATAAACTTTATCCAAGATTATTGGAATTAGCTTCCTTAAATCTTTATCTTAATTTAATATTAGTATATTTAGTATATTAGTATATGAGTATATGAACCACTTTTGCTTTAAACAGTATTATAGTATATCTATATATAAAGTATAGTATAGTATCAGATTCAAAAGGCAAAAACTAGATATTCTGTGATGCAATCAACCCACTTCCAGAATGATCAAGAATCTCATCAAGTTCACATTTTTTTCACATATTGCATTGACTAGTATTATGCAAGGGTATTTTGGTCATTTTTAACATCATCACATGAAAAAACCAAGAATAAAGTATGCATTTTTCATGTCAAAAAAATACTAATAATCAAGAAACGATTTGGTCTTTTTTTAGCATACTAACACTAGCCAATGGTGGTGTCATTTACAAATATGCAAGGGTAATTTGGTCATTTTCTCATCATCACATGAAAAAAAAAACAAGAATAAAGTATGCATTTTTCATGTCAAAAAAAGATATGATCTTGTTTTTAGCAGACTAACACTAGCCAGTGGTGGTCATTTACAAATATGCAGGGTATTTTGGTCATTTTCTCAACATCACATGAAAAACCAAGAATAAAGTATGCATTTTTCATGTCAAAAAAAGATTTGATCTTGTTTTAGCAGACTATCACTAGCCAATGATGGTCATTTACAAATATGCAAGGGTATTTTGGTCATTTTCTCATCTTCACATGAAAAAACAAGAATAAAGTATGCATTTTTCATGTCAAAAAGATAATAATCATAAAAAGATTTGATCTTGTTTTAGCAGAGACCAGCATTAGCCCATGATAGTCATTTACAAAAAAAAAAAAAGGTTGAGAATGTAGGGGATGGTGGGCTTACCGGAGGAGTGATGGAGGTTGGCCGGAAAAGTAGCCGGAGAGTGGTGGTGGCGGCGGAGGGAGTGGGAAATGGGAAGTTGTTAAATGGGTATAAAAAAGGTTATTTATAAATAAATACAAAAAATGGATAATAAATAAATAATAATAAAGAAAATGGTGGATTGGTGGCCTTTTGAGAATAAGATAGGGGTGTGGTGGGTTGGGTGGAGGAAAATGGTTTTAAAGTAACCCCTCATGTATAGGATAAGGTTTTTATCAACAAACTATGTCTATATGCCTCATGTATGTTAATCATAGGTTCATTGTATATGTATATATTATATAGATCATGAGTAGCATGTGTGTATGTATAAGTATTTGTGTATGTATTTGTGAGAAATATAGGTGGTAACATCTGTTATTAATATTATTTGATGTGTTTTATTAAAATTAATTTCAATATATAATATCGTCTTTTATATATATATATATAGGGTAAGGTTAACGTAAAAAACAATAGTTTTGTGAGAAGAATAAGAATAGATATAGACCCTTAGATCTATGATCTAGTGGTTAAGATTGGTAGTTTCTAAAAGTTGTATAGTTTCCTATTTACATGATATAATGTCCTATTTAGGTGGTGCACTTTATTTTAAAGACTTCTCACACTTCTCAAAAACAATTGTTTTTTATTTGAACTCTTTTCTATATATATATTTATACGCACATATATGTATAGGGGAAAGTTAACGTGCAAATGAAATTAACGTGGTAAAAGTGAGAACTAAGTAAAGTAATTATATATACAAATAGAGTAATTATACTAATTACAGTATGATGTAATTACATGATTACTCTATTTTTATATATAGTTACTCTACTTAATTCTCACGTTTAGCACGATAATTTTATTTGTATTTGATCCAAACCCTATATATGTATATTGTATTTTTAAATATATTTCTCATATAGTTTATTTTAATAGATGTGTAGAAGTTTATGAGATGATTTAGGTATACTAGACTTGATAATATGTATGTGTATCATGTGTATATGTGCATGCACATGTATGCATGTGGAGGAAATGTTTTGACTTAGGTGGTAACGTATGTTATTAGTTTTATAATAACTGATGCATTTATTTGATGGCAAGACAAAACTAGTATTAATAAATTGATTATATCAAAGTTTTGAAGATCAATAACTTATATTAATAAATTTGTAAACCTTTGATGAGATGATTTAGCTTTACTTTCTCAATTTTTTAAAACTTGATAATTTTAACGGGTTTTAATGATTCAGTGTCATCGGTGACTACCATCACCGCTAATGGTCGCCTCCCAAATTACCATCTATGTCGGTAGCTTCGCTGCCAATAGTTGTCATAAAACAAATGTAACGAAAGAACGCGTTATTATATTTGTTTTTCTAAAAAACCAATATAATTAGCCCAAAGTGTCCATTGGAGGTCATTTAAATTTTAAACTTGATCAAGTCAAAGCTTTTAAGGCAAATAACAAGTCACTATATCATTTAATTACATGAAACTCAAAAGCAATATAGAATACAAATAATTTTAAATTTAAACTCTTACATAAAATAACACAATTTGTAACTAAGGTGAACTCTTTGATGTTTTCATCATGTAGGTTTCATTTGTAACATATTTTACAAACTCCGGCAAGTTTAACCGTGAAAGTTTAACCGTTCACTAGTTATTCAGTTGAATCGTGTGCTTAATTCAGATTGGTTATCCAAAACGATTTTTTAATACCAGTCCATACAATCTGTCTAAATCAAGTTTTGTATTAGTGTTTGATCGCTTCATCGAGTCGAGTTCATGTGTTCTTGAACAAACATGGACACCTAAATAAAATATAGCTTTAACATGTTTCTTGAAGAATGAGGATATGATTTTGATTGGGATGAAATAGGTTATCCTTTTTATATGGTCCATACGGACACATGAATATGAAGTGATGCAAACAAACATGTCCACTTTGAGAGTATCATATGGTTACCATGGCTCCATTACAGCTGTTTCATGTTTTGTATATAAGAATATGACTAAGATAACAATGTGCATCATTATCAATTGATTGTACTGTTGTAAAAGTCAGATTCCAAGACCTTAGAATCGGCGATTCCAAGGTCCTTTGATATCAACCTTGCCGTATTTCCTCAACTCGGCCACCATTACTCGTCAAGGTCCAACTCGGTCAAAACTCGGAGTACTCGGCCTCCAAGGTCAACTCGGCCACAATTTTATTTTTTTAAAATTGTTTTTTTATTTTTTTATTAAGTTTTTTAGTAAAAAATTAAAAATAAAACAAAACATGAATTTTTTGAATTATGTTTTTTTTTTCATATGAATTATGCTTAGTTTGACGTGAATTATGTTTATCTTAACATATATATATATATATATATAATATCCAATGATTATTTTATATAATAACCTAAAAAAAGAAAATGTTAAAGATAATAATTTATAATAATCATAATATTGGTAGTTTTAGATAATTAGAAAGCCTATCTAAATATTATTAATATATACATATATATGTTATTATATAGCTTTTAGATTGGAATATGATAACATGTAAGCATCTAATAATACTAATAAACAAAAATACTAAATGCTGATGTGTTATAATCAAATTAATCCTAACTTCTAATCTTCAATCTCCTTAATCCATGTTACCCATGGGTTATGGGTTTAATTTTTTTGACCCATGGATTTTGAATATTATTGACTTTTTGACTTTAATTTAATTTACGTTTACAACCCAATCATCCAGTTAGGGTTTTATTGTCAGCGTTCTCTTCTTCTCACTATCACCTCTTTTTTTTTCAGAATTCGTCAAACAAGAGCCGATTCACCAGGTAAGGAATTGGTTTATCTAATTTTGTGATATCATTTAGTTTCTTATAATGATTGAATCTGGGTTTTGATATTCAGTATTTCCTATTCTTTTCTAATCTTCATTCTCACAATAACGATTTCTATCAGGTTTCGATTTAGGGTTTTATATTATCAAAGTGATTTGAGTGAACATATTGATTTCATCTTCACTATGGCGATCTCACCTTGGTCTCTATGCATCAGCCGACAATGAATATCTAACCAAGCGGCGATATATCAGGTAAGACGAATTCAACGATAGCTTAGTATTTCTTATACCCATTTGATTTGGTGACAATACTTGAATCTGTATGTATTATAAAATATATATAAAGAATTATTTTATATAAAGACTGAGTTTTCACACAAGTTTTCATATTAATATTTGATTTATTTTCTTGAAAAATCAAACATTGATGTTACAAAATTTAGTTTGTTTGGCCTAAAAAGGTAAATCATTAATGTAAAATATAGCATGTGTTTATGTTTGAAATTCTTATTGAGTCTTGAAGTTGATGAACCAAAGTCAGGTCTATTAGTTTTTCTAAAAGCCTTAAACGTTTAGTCGGTTTGACCATCTCTAATTTGTGCAAAACCGATCATTCTTTTTTGTTTAGGAGAATATGAATTCTTTGGCAGAGCATAGAGCAAAAAATATGAAAATCATACAAGAAAAATATGAAACTTGACAAGAAACAAGTTAAAGGCTTTAATCCTGTAAGTTAATTTATTTTCCTAGAGTGTATATTTGTTATGATAATTGTAACCAATTATGTGTTATCTTCCGGATTGATGCCTTCCGAGGAGACATTGTAATTTTCTCAATGGTCCTAAATTTAGATCTAAAGTTCAAAATCTAAATTTGCTAAGAGGTTTTTAATCATTCATTTTGAACTGGTTGATCATATAGAAGTTGAGCGTGCCTTTAGAGGTGCTCGGTTGGCTTCTCCTTATAGTTTAGAAGGGATGAACATATATTCCACCGTTCTATATGTAAGTTTTTATTTACTTACCTAAACTTTACATCGTTCGTTTGATTAATATTTGGTCCTTATATGTTGTAGCACCTAAAGGAAGATATGAAGTTGAGTTATCTAGCACAGGAGCTAATATCAACACCGCTTAGCCCCAGTGTCATGGTAACTACTTTAAGTTTTTTTAACTAACCTCTAGAATAATTTTTTTTACTGTAGTTTACATTTTTTCAAACAAATGTTACAAATTTAAGGGATTTGACAATATATAAAGCCCTTAAATTTAGTCCTCAAATTGAAACCGTATATATTTAGATTAAAACATAATAATTTCTTCGTCTATAGTAATTCTTACCTCTCACATTAATTTTGAATATTATAATTTCTATATTTATTCTTATACTAGCTTTTAAACCCGTGTAATACACGTGAATTTTCAAATGATAAAAGTTAATGAATTCCGTTATTTGAAATAAACATACAAAATTAAAATTGTTTTTATATTTTCTACCATTTTAAAGTTAAATGGTTTAATGAGATTAAATACTAAAAAATAGGAAAGCTAGAAATTAATATTAAGATGAAACAACTTTCCAAAATATCTAAAACCCACTATTATATTAAAACAACTTTCCAAAATATGTAACCAATAAATAAATGAAATCAGTTAGATAATGAAATAATTGAAAACTAATAAATATACATGTTTTTTCAACATAAATGTTTTTCAACTTTTGATTTGTGCATAATGCATTCTACGATTTGATCAATTTTTATATTTTCTAAAGTTGTTTTTAAATGGAAAGAAAATTTGATCAACTTTTATATTTCCTAAACTCGATTTAAAATGAAAAGATGATTTAAGAATTGAAATAACATATAATAAGGAAAGTAGTTTTCAATGGTTCATACCATATAACTCATGACCCATAGATATTATGGTTTAAAGAGATTAAATATTAGAAAATAGGAAAGCTTGGAATTAATATTAAGATGAAACAACTTCCCGAAATATCTAAAACCCACTATTATATTAAAATAACTTTCCAAAATAAACAACTTATGTCACGCCATTTGATTTTCAGAATTCAGACATTCCTTATCAACCATTGTGTCATAAACACATTATTAAAAAGATCATTTTACATCAATAATTCTTTCATTCTAAATCTTCTTCTACCTCATAGCAAACACACTTATCATAACAATGGCTTTAAGGTCAATATTTCTTATTTTATGTTCACGTTAAATATGTACACTCATCTTGTCTTTCTAATATTGACCGACCCTACTGCCTTAGTAGTATATATTTGTGTTTATTTCAAATTCTAATAACAAACCGTATGTGTTGGTTAGGTTTTTTTTTTTCATATTTTAAATCAAATTTACCAAAGACACTAATTTTTATTTTTATTCTCAGCGTGGTTTCTTCAACAAATATCACCATGTTCAAAGGCTTGAACATTAATAACTTGAATTTCACACTTCAAGGCCGAGTCATGAGATTATGGAGGGTGCCTGTAATAAAGCGTCCTACAGAGTAACCAGCAGACGTAGTCTTAAACTATTGATATTGGATAATGAAGGGAATACATGTGATAAAACTACAAATGTTGTATATAAAGAGATTTTCTCAAATTTGTAAATTTAAGACTCTAAATTGGTTATCGTTTGTAATATGTATTTAATTTCTTTTTCTTTTTAATTTTGTATCTTTATTTCAAATAACAAATTTTAGAAGTTCTTATTAATTGAAAATTCTCGTGTATTACACGGGTTCAAAAGCTAGTAAATAATAAAATATATGAAATCGTGAGTTTAATCAAAAGTTAGTTACCAGTTTACCACATTTGAATTTTCAATCCTTATCTCGTAGTCATCATCTTATTCAAACCTTGCCATATCTTCTTCTCCATTGGGATAACTTCAAAACAACTACACCCGCTATAAATTCCTAACGAATTTCATCAAAATCCTTTACATCTGCTCTCACACCTCCACCCGTCTCTCTACGCGTGAACCGACTCCGGCGACACCACTGCCACTGCCGCCAACCATCACTTCCTTGCAATCTAGTTGTTTCTGTTCGGTTCAAATTCCGACGATTTCGCCACCACCATCGCGCAACGTGTACCGCCATTGTCGTCTTAACCTGCGGTTTCGTCCCGACTCCAAACAGGTATACGGGAAACATTATATATTTTTACTCTTTGATTTTGCTCTATAGAACACCGATCCGAACAGTTATTAATTTGCTTCGGTTGCTTGAACAGCCTAACACCGTTTGAGCCCTCGCTTTCAAACGCAACTGTTTAAAGAAACCGATACAATCATCATCGTTTAACGCAACGCGCATCACCTCCGTTTTCGTTCTTTCGGTCCGACCATTGAGGTAATTTATCTTAGCCTATTTGGTGAACAATTGATTGATTACGTTATTTTGTTCCGACGACTAAGAGCTAGAAAATATATGTTGAACATAGTTTCCACATACTCACGTTTACGAAAGTCAAATGACCAACTCATGTTTTTAATAATCATATATGGATTTTGCATGAGAACTGGAGAGTGCATTATTATTTGTTTAATATCTAAATTATGTAATAACTTAGTACATGCAGTTTTTACTTTTATAAATAATAATTTATTTATCTCACATATATAGAGTTTTGAGCAGTCACGGATTGTTTACAAGTTAACTAATTAAAAACTTACCTTGTATCTCTATTAGTTTTATGGTACCCAAAAATGTCATCATTATTTTATTAGTATTATGAAAAGTAATTGTGGTCACTAAATGGTTTATGTGGAAGTCATTAGTCATAACTCAACGAAAATTATTTAATAAAATGTCTATTAGTACATTATATAAAAGTTCCAACCCTAAAGCCTTGTCGTCGGAAGGTCAATAACTTAACGCGTTGCATAAGTAAGTTTAGTTTCATCAAAATTAATTGATCCATAAATAAACCATAGGTCCTCATAATTGTTGGAGACGAGCCAATTTATTTACTCTTGCTTAGCAACTAAGTTACGGATTCTGTTTCTTGTTACTTCGTAGTACGATTTCTGTTTTCGGTTACTCATAGTATTGACTCAATTCCGTTACTTTGTAGTACGGATTTTCGTTACACGTCGGTTATATTTTGAGTTCAGTTATATTATTATATTATATTTTTGTAGCATGCAATACATTATATATTTTGTACTCTTTATTGCATGTCCCATTTTAAATATGTTTAGTTATATGAAATTAGCTTTTGTACTCTGTCACCCGAGCATGTCTGAAATGTCGTATGGGCGTCAACGGCATGCACTTATCGTGACAGTGCGTAATAAAAGTTCACGACGTCTCTAGCTTGTGCTTTCGTAGCACTTTGGCCCCTAGAGGCGTATAGATCGATCTTAGCTCTGAGTATGTGTTTGTTGTGTGGAGATGGAATAATGGGTGTACGCCACACTCACCATCTCATAGGTGAATGGACTAACTAGCTGTGTACCAGTCTGTTCTGTTTTGGCTCGTGGGTGCTTCCGTTTCACGTGACTTTGAGTTTTTGATATGTGTAGTCACGTGGTTTTATGTGTGTATATGTTATGATATGTTTCTAATATGCTTCCGTATGTGTTTGATTATGTTCTGGCCAAGTGTCGGATCATACCTCCGAATTTTATTATGTATATGTTTCGGTAAAAAGGTTGGTGTCGAGTTTGAATTGAAGTCCGTATATTTATTTTCTTACGTCTGTCCTTACCGATACTATTGTTATTTCCGTTACTGGGCAATTTTTGGCTCAACCGTATTTTCTTGTTTTGTTTTTCTTATTTTGTTTTCAGGTAATCCGGGACTCGGGGAATTTAGTGATGAGAGAGAATAATGAAGTTCAAGCTTTTAAAAGTTAATTCATTTTGGTTTAATAATGTGACTTAGGTTGATTTGATATCTGTAATAGTGACACGTCAGCCCGTTCCGAGTTGGGGTGTTACATTTTATGTTATATTTATCAAGTCCGAGTACTCTGAGTACTCCCTATAAGGTGGTCGGCCGCCTAGGAACCGCCTAACGAGTTTTACAACATTGATTGATTGTAAACATTTTATAGACCATTGTTTGTTCTGGCATAACTAGAATCTATTTATTAAGGTAACCAATGATAAGATACAGTATTAGAGTTCAATTATTATATTGTTATCATAATTACGAGATATAATTTAATTATGTTTTCTTGTATTTATCTATATTTCACGCTTATATATAGTATAATATATTACACTTGAAGAGATTTTTATTACCATATAATCAGCACTATCTAGTTTTGGTTCATGGATCTTTCATTTGGTCACACTGGTGACTGGTATCTGTTTAGCCATTATACATAAATAAATGTTTTTTTTTTTATCTTAGTGAGCATATAAAAACTACAAGTGTACTTAAAAGGTTCAAAGGCAATAAAAACAAAATCAAAGCAATAAAAACAAAATCAAAACCAAAACAAGATCATAGATAATGGGTTGCTCCTAAGGGCCCAATGAAAAGCAAATAAAATGGTTGTGGGCCTTGTGGGCTTGTTTTGTTGCTGTTAAAACATGGATTAGAAGTGAGAACTAAAAAGTAAAAAGCCTAAGAAATAGTCACACAACACAAATTTAACATATTAAAGTTTATTTAGGTGTTGCATCTCAGATTTAGTTTGAGGAATTGTTAGGAATGATAGGCACAATTCAACTAGACAGCATGATCCGATTCGAATTTCGTTGTAGCAACAACTATTATTAATATTATAATAGTTTATTACAAATTATAGGAATCCGTTCGTATATTGAATAAATAAAAACACTTTAACATAATAATATATAAATATTGGTTGAAGATTCAACACATGACAAGTTTCACGTTCGCAACACAAGGATGCAAACCCTTTAAGGTTAAACTTGTGTGTGTCTCTTTCTAAAAGAAACAAAAGGTGAGAAGTGTTTCTCCCTATAAACCTTCTAAGGTTTTGTCTCCCCGGAACAAGTTCCCACTTGTTGCTTTATTAGTTTTATTTCTTAGGGCGGTGAGGATGGGCAGCGGGTAGTGCCCTTTTCACCATCAGATATCGATTCCAGGTGATACAACCTGGAGAAAACAAAGAATATAGGAGCATGTTTGAGTGTGCAGAGGAGAGATGGAGCAGAGGATTGGGTAGGTAATCTAGCGCCAGTGGGTTTTGGTTCCAACGAGTTTAAGGGCAACGATTAATGTAGTGGTTGGCGGGTGTGAGCGGTTTGCGCCCCCTCCACCCATAAAATTCACATTTTCATCAACATAACGGAGCAACATTCGCGTCCGGATCTGATCTATCTACTCGGCAATTCATCCGGTGACCTCACGGTCGCCAAAGAAGCCCCAAGAAGCATCAAACATTTATTATGAGATCCATGGAGCTATTCTTAGATGGCAAGCACTAGCTCCCGGTGCAACTTCATAAAAAGCTATAAAAGATAAGATTGAAGATAATGAAACGCACGTAGTGGTCATTATAGCAGTACCTTCTGATCATAGAAAACGTCTGAAAAACCTTGTTCCTGGACTACCGAGCAAATCGATATTTTTTAAAAGTCAAAGAAAACAAATTAAAAACTTATATTAACAAAAGTATAATATAAACCTATGTTTAAAATCTAAAAAAAATAACTTTAGTAACATGTTTCTTTTAACATACAATCTTAAAAAGTTTAAGGTGGTGCTATGCACGTGCCATAGAACAAGACATGGTGTTTGATTTGGATACACAACGTTGTAACACAAAACACAAACCGAAGACCGACCAAACCGTTGACACAAATTACAACATTTTGTCAAATTTCAAACACTTATTCACAACTTGAAGAACCCACATCACAGGATCTGTAAAACCAACCAAAGATCTGTGCTTTTTGAATTAATCTTTATGGAACAACTCATCAACTTCATCATTCGTCCTCCTAGGTAATAATAATAATAATAATAATAATAATAATCTTTACTTCCCATCTGGGTTATTTCAAATACTCATTTCTTGATCTGGGTTTTCATGGGTTTGGTTCAAGAATTGCAAATTTGATAACTTTTGTGAAGTTTAATGGTTTAGGGCTTCTGGGTTATGTTAAATACTCATTTCTTGATATGGGTTAGGTTAGATACTGAATTCTTGATCTGGGTTTTCATGGGTTTGATCCAAGAATTGCAAATTTGAAAAATTTTGTGAACTTTAGTGTTTTAGGGCTTCTGGGTTATGTTAATTACTCAATTCTTGATATGGGTTTTTATGGGTTTGATTTAAGAATAGCAAATTTGATAGCTTTTGTGAAGTTTAATGTTTTAGGGCATCTGGGTTATGTTGGATACTCATTTCTTGATATGGGTTTTTATGGGTTTGTTCCAAGAATTGCAAATTTGATAACTTTTGTCAAGTTTAATGGTTTAGGGCTTCTGGGTTATGTTAAATACTCAATTCTTGATATGGGTTTGATCCAAGAATTGCAAAGTTTAAAACTTTTGTCAAGTTTAATGTTTTAGGGCTTCTGGGTTTGCTTCAGTTACTAATCTTGGGTTGGAAGAATTGGTCTTTTAGGGTTTGTGATAAACTGATAATTAAGTGGATAATTGGCTGAATAATAAACAGTTAAGGAATTTGTTGTGGATTCTAAATTAAGGGTTTTGTTGAAATTATGTTGATAAATTGATTTTTCATTTCGTTTTGGCCTTTGATATTTGAATTGAGCAGTATGTTTCTTGAAATGAAGGTAGTTTATACAGTGTGTTTATGCTTTTATTGACTGGTTTTAAATTTTTAATCGATGCGTATTATGAAAAATCTGTTATTTGATGGCAGAGCTGAGTATGACCCGAACAATGATTTACTAAATCACGAATTCAGGCTTAAAGGAAAACGATTTCAAAGGAAAGATATAGAGGTAAAATCTGCGCCGTAAAAAGTATAAAGCGTGCGTTTTTGTTAATTATTATTTACAAATCCAAGTGATACTGGTTGTGTTTAAACGGTGTGTTGTATTTTCAGATTGTAAATAGCCGAGGAGACGTGCTTAAGTGTAGTCATTACTTGCCTATTGTGAGTCCTGATGGAAAGCCTCTGCCATGTGTAATATACTGTCACGGAAACAGGTTAGTGATCTTACAGTAAAAATTTTAATTTCCTGGTAAGCTTATGTAAGTGCTCATTTTCTGCATAATATGATGATGTGGCAGTGGGTGCCGAGCAGATGCTAGCGAAGCAGCTATAATATTATTACCATCAAATATTACCGTATTCACTCTTGATTTCTCCGGCTCTGGACTCTCTGGTGGAGAGCATGTCAGTCTAGGGTGGTATGAAGTAAGTAAATCGGTAATTTTATTTTACTAGAATTTTAATATTCATTATTAAACACATGGAAATTTTATTTTATTTTATTCCCAGAAAGACGATTTGAAATCCGTGGTGGATTATTTGCGGTCTGATGGAAACGTTTCGCTTATCGCTCTTTGGGGCCGATCGATGGGTGCTGTAACAAGGCAATTTATTTATAATACGTTAATGTTATTATTTTAGTGATATGATTTCAGTTTTTGTAACTTAAAATGCTGATGATGTCAGCCTGATGTATGGAGCCGAGGACCCGTCAATTGCAGGAATGGTTCTCGACAGTCCGTTTTCTGATTTGGTTGATTTAATGATGGAACTTGTCGATACATATAAAATTCGTTTACCCAAGTTTACCGTAAGCTGATTATTAATATATTATCTCTAGTTTTTAACTCATAGTGATTTATCTCATAAAGTATGACCGTGTTGATTACTTTCAGGTTAAGTTTGCCATCCAGTATATGCGAAGAGCTATTCTTAAAAAGGCAAAGTTTGATATTGTGGAGTTAAATACCATAAAGGTTACAAATATAAACTTAATAAATTTATCGTGACACTTTACGTCAAATAAATTGATAAAGTTGATTTTTAATTATAGGTTGCAAAATCTTCTTTTGTTCCGGTTTTGTTTGGTCACGCTGTTAATGATGATTTTATACAACCGCATCACTCTGATCGTATTTATGAAGCTTACATGGTAATTTTGTAACACTATATTATTTAGTTACGACAACTTTTATATAATATTAATATATAATTACATCTTTACAGGGTGACAAAAATATTATCAAATTTGAAGGTGATCATAACTCTCCGTGTCCTCAGTTTTATTTCGATTCTATAAATATTTTTTTTCATAATGTCTTGCACCCTCCGGAAGATGAAGTTAAGGGGAACTTCTTTGATTCGTCTCTTGATTACCTTGGCGATGTATACCGATGGTATTTTTTAAATTAAGTTTGCGATAATTATTTTTTACGGGTTTGTATTGTTTTAGGAAATCCATGGAGTTGGATATGAAGAGGATTTTTTAGTTGCACCACAAGGTATGCTATTTGCAATATGCTATCTTGAGTCGGTTCGATGTTTATATATATTTTTTTTGAAGTTTTTTATATTTTTTCTTATTGAATTAATATTTAGCATCAAGTAGCACCGAGGACTCGATTAATCAACTCCGGTCTACAAGACCAATGAGTAGGACTGAGGTTAGTAACTGGTTTTATGAATTTCCACATTTTTGTTAATTATTTTAATATATGGCGATACAAATTTATTATTTTTTATTAACTTTTAGGTCCCGTCTGATATTCCATCAACAGATAAACAATGTAATTCTGAGGTATTTTCTTTATTATTGATAATTTATTAATCATTTCTTGGAATCAAAATTCGTGTTGACTTGATGAATATTGTTGTTGCTTTAGGATGAAGCGACGTCAACCGAACATACGTCATCTTCTAAAATGATCGATTTTGAGTTTTCCAATGGTCATTCGTATAAACCATTATTAGAAGACGATCATGAATATGTCGAGTACCCGCTTCAACACATCGAGGGTTTACCATGCGATGCTGAGGAAGAAGAACGGGTAAGCTTTTTGCTAAATGGGTCGGGTCGGGTCGGGTCGGGTCATGTTGACCGACCCATTTGACCATTTCCGTTATTAACCAAACAAGTAAACAACTTTCTGTTGGTAAATTATTTCAGATGCTCATGGAAGCCGTACTTTGTCTTTACAAGATTTGGAACCGGAACCGGAACCGCCAGCTGGCAATGACACGTCAGCAGTGACCAATCACAGCCCGCCGATAAAAACCGAACCTTTACGGGCTTCAACTGCAAGCAGCAGTGATACCGATACGCCTTCTCAGTTTGTTTCTCCGTGTAATAGTACATCATCAGCTGAACAAACATCAAATGTAACTCCATCTGTTGTTAGTTCATCCAACGCTGACGTGGCAGACCGGGCCAAAGCCATGGTAACGGTGGAAAAAATCTCGTCGAGTAATATAATGGATGGGTTGTTAAAAAGATGGGATCTTAACTTCTTTAAGAGTAGATGATGGTTTCAAGATTTCTTGGTTATAGGAAGTGTTTTATATTGTTGCTTATATATATTTATAGTTTCCTTTTTTTTTTCTTTTTTTTAATGATATTGGCTTTAAAGGTGGTGTGATTCTTTGATTTGATTCTGAAAATGGAGATTGGTGTAATTTGTTGTATATATGGTTTAATCCATGTTTGTGTTTTATATACATTCAAGTGTAAATTAAAAAAAAAAAAAAAACTGCTTATGCATTTACCCTTAAGGTATGAAGTCTTCATTAAAGTGTTTTTTTTATTAAGTAAGCAAATTGGAAATCATTTAAACTATGATTCATTGACTGATAATAATTCATGCTAAAATTTTTGCCAATGACATTACTACTTTCGCTTTAGTTGTTTAGGAGAATCCTAACGGCTTTACAGTTGATTTACGCTCGATCTTCACTTGATTTCGTTTGTAAGTTTCCTTACATTGTGTGAGCAAATTTGAGTGGAAACATAGTGTAAATATTTATTTGATGATTGTGTTACATGGATTGTCTTTGACATCAAAGTAAAAGTTAAGAGTGTCGTTAGTCAAATTACAAGTGTATGTATTATGTCAATAGATAACAATATTTATTATTAAAATCCAATTTGTCTAAAAAGTATTCTAGATTTGAAAACTTTCTTTTTTGTTTCAAAATTTTGGTTTAACCTAAAAAAATTGATTTTTTACTTAACAAATAACTTGGATAATATCAAAACATTCATACAAGTTACCTAACAAAAGAAGACGACATTATTATAGTTTCTTAACCAAAATGAACAAACATCTCAGTAATGCTGTAAATATAACAAGTACAATTTCATAGACACAACATACCGATTACCGAAACAAGTACAATGTATAACCGTTACATTCTTATGCAAGAAAAGAAAAACAAAAATCGAATAACATGAAACCAAGCAGACAGAACAACACGCCAAAACTCATGTTTTCATTGCAGGCTTTACCAACCCTAGTCCCGAACCACTTCCCAAATGCTTAAAGTCTTTCGCTTCAAGATTATCACCATGACCCGCGAACCCAGTCCCACCTTTAACCAAATTCCTCTCTTTGCAGCCCTTATTACACACCAAACAAACCTTATCAACCGCCACAAACTTATTCGCACACTTCTTACAAAACACATGGCCGCAAGTATTTAATCCCACAAGCGACAACGTATTAGTCAACGTCACCTTACAACTCGGACATATATAACTTTTATCCAAACCCGAACCTTTCTTTTCGTCATTTGTGTCTTCAGTGAAGCGAATAGAGAAAAGGGATTTCATTTTAAGGTTTTCGTTACCTTCAGGGCAAGTTGTGGAGGTGGATGGTGCGTTGACTTTGACCGGAGCGTCGGGTGTGGCTGAAGGTAGCCAAAATGCTTTCATGGTTCTAAGTGCTTCTTCTTCATAAGATGTGGTTTTGACACTGTTTGCTCCGTGAAAACCGGTTCTGTTTTGGTCAATGTTTTTGTCGTTGTATTGTGGGAGCGCGCCGTGGTTTTGTTGATCGAACGCATCGAGTTCTCGAGCTTTTTGGAGCATCAATTTCTCTGATTCTTCTTCTTGTTCTTGTTTTAGTTGAGATGCGTGTGCAGCTAGTTTCCTGTAATAAAGATAAAACATATACAAGTTTAGACGCTAATCAATAAACAGATGGTGATCTTCCTCAGCTAATGAAATTGACTGTCAATGAACAAACAGTTACAATAAATTGCATACTGTGTTCGGTAAAACTGCAAACGAGTCGAGCCGCTTGCGAGCTACTCGAGATCGGATCGATAATACATCTCATTTAGTCATCAAGCATTCGAGCCCAAGCTTGAGTCTTGTACATGAAGACCGTTTAAACTCGTCAAGCCTTAACAAGCCCAGTTATTTGAAAGTTTTAATTCTTTTGGACTTATGTGTATTAGTTTCACACTGCACAGCCGAGCTCGAGCCTTGTATGGGAAGGTCGTTCAAGCCTACACGAGCCTAGTTATTTTAAAATTTTAACTCTTTTGGACTTTTATGTATCAGCTTCACACTGCACAGCGTGCTTCAGCCAAGCTCTAGCTGATTCACGATACATACTGCACAATGCACACGAGCTCAAGCCTAGTTACAGTTTTTCTCAAAATATATAAAAATAACTAAATACGAATATAAACTAATTAACTAATAATAAACAAGCCAAGCCTGAGCTCGAGCGTTGTATGAGAAAACTGTTTAAGCTCATCAAGCCTGAGCTTGAGCCTTGTATGAGAAAACTGTTTAAGCTCGCCAAGCATGAGCTCGAGCCTCATATGAGAAAACTGTTTAAGCTCGTCAAGCCTTAACGAGCCTACTAACTTTAAGTTTTAACTCTTTTGGAGTTCTATATATTAAATTCACACTGCACAACCAAGCTTTAGCTCGTTTAAGGTACTACTACACACGAGTCGTCAAAGTTTTTCTCAAAATATATAAAAATAACTAAAATTGTATATAAAATTATAAATTAACTAATAAATAATAAACAAGCCAAGCAATCGACAATCTCGAGCTTTAATAAAGAGCTAGAAACAAACCAAGCTCAAGCTCTTGCAAGTCAAAAAAAGCCGAGCCGAACCGAACCTAAACTGGATATATATAAATCAATTCCAATCTAAAGTTCTAAACTTATTCAACCCTTAATATCATTCCAAGTCCTCACATAACACAAGTAACAAAATAATAATAATAATAAGACAGAATTACAAATTTTGTCCTTTAAAAAAAGCCAAATTACGGTTCGTGTCCTTTTTTTAGTTTCCTTGCAGGCGGTGTACTTTAAACTTTTTTTTTCTACACGTTATGTCCTTTACGCTAACTGGGTTAGAAAAACTCAGTTAAATGCCCTCACGTGAGGCGCATGTGAGGGCATTTTTGTCTTTTCGTCTACTCTGCAACTTCTTCTTCCTCTTTCTTCTTCATTTTTTGATGGCGGTGTATCGAACCGCGGTGGCGCATGCGTGATGGCGGTGTATCGAACCGCGGTGGCGCATGCGAGGTGGTGGTGTATCGAACCGCGGTGGCGCATGCGTGTGCTTGTTGAATATAAGGTATGCTTACACATTGAAATTTGAATAAGGTTGTAAGGAAATTATTTTTACTTAATCCTTAACAGTTGTCATATTTCAAGTTATTTTGCGATATTCTGAATATGCTGACACGTGCCTTGGCATTTCATTATTCCTCTTTTGCGCGACGTTATCCTGCATTTATTATAGGGAATTATGAATGAGTTTTCTAGCCTTTACGTGTCAGTATTTGTTACTCTGCCTAT
The DNA here is from genome assembly GCF_021521415.1 of Bidens hawaiensis. Taxonomy (NCBI): domain Eukaryota; kingdom Viridiplantae; phylum Streptophyta; class Magnoliopsida; order Asterales; family Asteraceae; genus Bidens; species Bidens hawaiensis. The sequence goes on along the minus strand of NW_027491045.1, from coordinate 4,500,050 downwards.
ATCCATTATAATCTCATGCGCGGCCCCGACCTGAGACTTTAACAACTATGCTTTGGCATGTGTTTTGCCTTAGTTGTGCTTAGGTATTTTTATGGTCCAGCTGCGCAATACGTAGGATGGATGCTATGAGTAATTTGAGCTAAGGCTCATATTATTGGGCTAAGGCCCTGACGTTTTAGAGTTAAAACTCGTCAACGCGTCTGAGCTTGGAGCTCGCACATGTATGTTTTACTTCGTTTTATTTTTAGTTTGATGTCAATACAATGTTGTCATATTGCTCAAAATTAATAAAGGGAAGTGTGAAACATGTATGCAAAAGGTAATAGAACGCATATTAGTTTGGTGAGGGGAGTCCATATTCTTGGTAAAGGTCTGTTAGGCTCTCCGCCGCCTTCCTTCTTGTCACCTTCTCCGCGATTAAGAATGTCTTTTTGGGGTTGGGCGCGCATGCATGGCGGGAGTTGTTTCGCAGGGCGCCTGTTCATAGCGGCGGAATACATCATCCGAGGCGGCGCGCATGCATGATGGCGGGTTGTTGATCCGCGGGGTTGCGCATGCAAGGCGTCGGAGTGTTCCTCCAATGCGGCTTCCTCCGAGGCGGCGCATACATGGCGAGGAGTGTTCCTCCGATGTGACACATGCATGGCGGCGGAGTGGTGATCCGCGGGCGCGCATGCATAGCGGCTGAAAGTTGAGCACGCATGCATGGCGGCGGAGTGGTGACTCGTGGGCGCACATGCATGGTGGCGAAGTCTTGATCTTCGGCACTGCGCATGCATGGAAGCGGAGACTTGATCTCCGGTGGCGCGTATGCATGGTAGCAGAATCTTGATCCTCCGCAGTGCCCTTGCATGGCGGCGGAGTGGTGACTCGCGGGCGCGCATTCATGGCGGTGAAGTCTTCTGCGCAAAACCAAAGGCATGGAGTTGTCTTCCGACCCGCATGGTGGGTTTTTGCGGACTCGCATGCATGGCGGTGGAGTCTTCTGCGCCAAAGGCATGGAGTCGTCTTCCAACCCACATGTTGGTTTCCGCGGGAGCGCATGCATGGCGGCGGAGTGATGACTCGCGGGCGCGCATGCACGGCGTCGGGAGTCTTGTTAGCTAGATCTATAACCTAGATCTAGATCTGTAAACCAGATCTAGATAAATCTGAAGCTCGGAGTGGAGAGAATTTAAAACCATCACAGATCCGGAGGCTTGACCGTCCGAATCAGGTAGTTTCTTTTTTGGATCTACAAATCTTTTTCAGCTTCATTTTTGCACAGATCTGGAAGCATCTTTTAGATCTATGGATCTTTTTGAGCTTTAATAGAACAAATCTTGAAGCATATTTCTGTAAACTTCCAGATCTGGATTTTTCTTGGATGAACAGATCTGAGAACCGAGACGAAAATCGAAGGGCAGCTCGTTGCCGTCCACGGATGGCGCCAATGTAGAAACATGAAATGAATCTGACCTGATCCAAGACGATGTTCCTCGGTGTTCGAGATGAACGAACCACGACTCGATCTTCTTCTCCGGTAGTTCGAGATCTGCAATGGCTTTTTAGTGGTGTGGAGGTGACTGCTAAGAAATCTCGAGGATCTCTTGTTTACAGACACAAAAATGGCTATGGTGGTGGCTCTTACTGAGAACAACAACAACAACCCTTAATAAGGAGGTGGAGACCTCGTTATATAGGGAGCCTCATGGCCACCATCATGGTACCCTAATGGGCCTAGCCCAGTCAGGGTTACCTCCACAAAACCCCCTCATCCCAATAATATTGTATTAGTCCATAAAATAAAATAAACCAAACATAATAAATTAAGGTCGTAAGCCGGGTTTAGTACCATACCCCTACAATAATAATAATGAATTAATAATAACCTTTGGATGTGTTTCTTTTGGGATAATAAGCACTCCAAGATGCATTCTTTACAAAAGATGTGACCTTTTTGGCAGCACATTGGATCAATGAATGGCTTCAAGCACAGAGAACAAGCATCAAAGGGTTTAATTGAGTCTTTACCGAGTCTTTCGTTCTGGGTACCGTAACCCAGCTTCTTCTTCTCGTCATACGTGAAGTAGGCTAGATCGTTGTTGTTCTTTGAGTGTCTCTGAGGCATTATTATTATTGATTAATAATCAATCAAAGAATGATAGATTGATTTGGGTTTCAAGATGAATGACTGGAAACCCTAGAATTTTAGACCCTGTAAATAGCTAGCTTGTCGTCCGTTGTTTGCAAACAAGGGTATAAACGAGCCAAGCCGAGTAGATCTTATCTTGAACTCTGTTTCTAAAGTTCGAGTTTGGATAATTTATTTATATATTCTTGAATGGTGAAATAATTTTTTAAATGGGCTACAGACTAATTTCACAAAATCGAGATACCAGTTACGCTCATGAATACTTGCCGGAAGGTGAGGTAAAACATGTTGAATTCAAGGATCCAACTACTTAACGTTACCTACTCGCCTAATCTCACATTATAACCTGGTGTCGGTGTGCTGCCGAAACTTAATGTTGGAGGAGGAATTCCTTACTACTCCTCCACAAACTCATTATTTGTTAACTAATTTGTATACCTTTTTTTAAACTATTTTTATATATTTTTAGAATGATCTTAAAAATGAGTTTAAGTTCGGCTTGGGTTCGTGTAGTACCTTAGACGAGCCAAAGTTTGACTCGAGCTTGGTTGTGTAATGTGAAATTAAAGGGATGTGATCCTCACACACCACCCCCACACGTCTATACGGCGCGTATAGGCCTATACAGCCGTATAGGGTACGAATGCCTGACAAGGGGACAAAAAAAACAGTTTTTTGCAGTCTATACGACCGTATAGGCCTATACGAGCCGTATAGGCATTAAATGGCTCGTATTGATATCTGACAAAGCCATAAAACCTATGCGGTCGTATAGGGCTATACGACCGTATAGAAAACATTTGCAGAAAACATTTAGCCAGCCTTAATCGCTACCAAAAAACGACTATACGAGCCTATACGAGTCGTATAGTGCTATACGAGCCGTATAGACAGATTTTCAGTTCTTAAGCTTAAACATGAAAGATTTTTATGATGGTTGATAAGATTAGACTGAAAGTAAATTGACTAGATGTTCTCGTATCTGGTTACATTTATGTATGTGGATCACATTTAAAACTAGATTTATTTTGGAACATGATGTATTTTAGGGTGCAATTTTATTTTAATGTATGTGGACCAGATGTTTAAAAAAACCTCAAATTTTTATTATATGTAAGCTACAAGCATGCCTAGAATATTAAAAAACCTCAATTTGTTTTTAGAAAATTTAATAATAAACAAGCTGGGTCAACCAGCCCCAAACAGTCTTGAGCTTTTGACGAGCTAAGCTGGAGCTCAACATTTAAGCCCGTTAAGATAAACGAGCCAGATACAACCCATATAAATAACATATATTAAATATATGGTCATCAATTTTTTTTAAAAGTGTCTATACGGTCGTATAGGTCTATACGAGACACTATAAACGTTGGCCGATGGCATCAGACACAACCTGACACGATTCAGGTCCTATACGACCGTGTAGCCCTATACGAGCCGTATAGGACGAAAAATGGTGTGTGAAGATCATGGGTGGTGTGGGAGGATCCCTTGTCGAGATTAAAACATAGAAGCCCAAAAAAGCTAAAACCGTAAAACTTAAAGATATACAAGGCTGAGCTTGGGCTTGATAACAAAATGAGCCTTGTTTGAGGCTCGGACATGACTCGAGCTAGAAAAAGATTGACTCGATTCGAGCTTTTTATCAATCCAAGCTCAAGTAACTTATAGGCGGCTTGGTTCATTTGCGAACATTCAATAATTAAAAAAGGACACAAATACAATTAAATTAAATAATCATCTTTTTGTTTACTCGGTTCTAAAAATAAATATTTAAACTATTCATTTACAAATTTGTATCGGGATTAATTCCAATTCGAATTTCTTAAAAAACATTTCGTACACCAAACCACCATTAGACTCTTGATATTTGAGGTATGAACATATTTTAGGGCTTCTCGTTTGGTCCCAAGTTGCGGTTTTACAGGTTAAATTGATAATCACTGGCTCTTGTTATGTTATTTTGGGGAGGCCATGTCGCCAGCCACTCGCGTCAAGGGGGTTTGGGGACGAGGGTGATCTTTTGGTGGTGCGGTGGTGAAGTCAGAAACTTTAAGAGTTAAATCTAAACTTATAATTTAAAAAAAAACGTAACTTAAACATGCAACCTTTTTAAGCTTAAATAATTAAAGCAAAAATATATCACTCTGGTAAAACTGTATGGACTATTTGTATAACTAACCCTAGTGTTTGATTACTAGCCCTCTCACTCTACCGTTTTCATTTAGCTTGCCAGCTTTCTATGTCGATTAATATCATGTTTATTCTAATTGGGTTCATTATTCGAATTAGACACGAAAAAACCAAAATTAAAACAAACGGAATTCGATTTCAGAACATGTTAAAATCCGAAATAAACCATACGGTAGTCTCTACTACTCAAGCATCATGATTCTATTCCACTGAACACTTGACCAATAACTTATATCCACGTGTCACGTGTTATCAGTTAGTTACTGACTTAATCTCGCTTTGACTCAAATAATCATATTAACTAGCTCAAAATCAAGAACACAAACATTAAAATTCATATTACTCTACACAATAGTACAAAGAATCAATCATGTGATTAATATCTTCAAACACACTTTATTTGATTTATCCCTTATTTTCATGATTCGAGTTTTACAGGGTCGAATGGGCCACCGGGAGACATTTACCAAACCAACCCAAAAGATCCCGATGGGCCCCTTGTGCGCGTTCCACAGCCGTTATGTCATCTTTATATCTAACGGCCCAACCATGTGATGTACCCGCATATATCTTCACAAAGTGATCAACCTAGATAAAAAAAAATTAAAAAAATAAATAAATTTTTAAAAATTAAAAAATAAAAATTAAAAAATAAAAAAAATAATAAAAAATAAAAAAACGAGTGTTTTAGATAACGGGTCACTGGGTCAGGTTGACTTGCAAACACTTACCTCGGGTTTGGCTTCCAATGCAGCCTGAAACTGTTTAACGACTTCTGGCGGAGAAAAGTTGTCAACTTCAGCCCCGAATATCCCAACTGGAACCTTAACCTCTAAAACCATCATCAAAAAACACAAAACTGTTAAGTTTGACTTTTTTTAGTACGTTTGACTATTGAAAAGTCAAACATGAACCGTTTTCGAGAACACAATGATTATGACTAACGTTCTTGAACGAAAACATACCCTTGATATCATCTAAAGTGACAAATGAAGGATGCAAGAGTGCTGCAACTTGTATATCTGCATCCTTTGCTAGCTCCACGACGACTTTGGCTATCGAAGAAATGATGCAATTAAAGTATTAAACTATAAGCGAAGTAGTAGCAGTAGGAGTAGCAGGTAACAACAACAACAACAACAATAATAATAATAAGAGTGCATTGCGGTTTTCATCCCTGTGTTTGTCTAAATCCGCGGTTTTAGTCCAATAGTTTTAAACTTACGATTTTCGTCCCTGTGGTTTCATTTCACTTGCAATTAAACCCGACCCCACTAACCCCGTTAAGTCTGGTCGTTAAACCCATCGGTGTGCCCCTCACGTGAGAGGCAGTTTTGTTCTTTTTACCCCAAATACACCCAACCCCTTACATGAGAGGGCTTTCAAATAAGGGTCGGGGTTTATCTGGGGAGGAAAAGGACAAAACTGCCCCTAGCGTGAGGGACACACTGATGGGATTAACGACCAGACTTAACGGGGTTAGTATGATCGGGTTTAATTGTAAATGAAATGAAACCACATGGACGGAAATCGCAAATTTGAAACTATTGGACTAAAACCACATATTTGAACAAACCACAAAGATGAAAGCCGCAGTTTAGTCTAATAATAATAATAATAAAAACCAAGAAATTAAAATTTTAATAAAGTTGTGTAGAAGTTAGTCTTACCACCCCAACAGAATCCTGCAGCACCAACTTTAGATATACCCTTTTCTTTGAGAGCATGAATAACTGGTTTAGCAAAATCCACTGCTGGCAGCTACAAAAAATAAAGTATGATTAACAAGAAAGGTCTAATTATATATAAAAAAATTAAATGACTTTTGTATCTACTTAATTAGTTTCTCTATTTTCTTTGCGTCGTCTTTTACTCGTAACAAGTTTCGTACACGTGTAGATAAGAGGACAGAGAATGTCTATCTACACGTGTTCTAGATGTTTATAACTTATGTACACACATAAATTTACGCATGTATGCATAGATAAATACATAAAAAAATAAATGATTTTTATTGGTTCTTGCAGATCTCGCAATATTATTTATTTGACTTTCTTTCTTGGTATCGGTGCTAGTTATATTATTTTAAAAAAAAACTTTACGTGACTTGTATTTTATATTTGTAATATAAAAGGGCTTTTTTGAGCTGGAGTCTCACTGGGAGCAACCTCTTTATCTTATTTAACGATGATGGAACTCGAAGCGAATGTCATGTAATGTTTTTAAGAAGTTTAGATAAATTTATCTTATATTTACATTTTATTTTAATTAGTAAGTTATTGTTAACTAAAATAATAAATATTAATTATATTAAAAAGTAAGACCATCCATAACTAACCGCTGGATGTTTTTTTAACCACTCTTGCGGCTGTGTTTTTGGGATGAAAGGATCACCAGAGAACAAATCAGGAACAACTGCATAATATCCAGCAGATGCAACTTTATCTGCAATTTGTCGGCAATTTTAAATCAAAAACCATAATATTAGTTCTTCTTAGGAATACAAACGAGCCAAGCTGCTTAGAGCTACATGAGATCGGATCAAAAAAAAAATTGTAATTATTTTTAAGTTTTAACTCTTTTGGACTTCTATGTAGTAACTTCGAACTGCACAGCCGAGCTTGGGATCGTTTAAGATACTATACATGAGCTAAAGCCAAGCTTAGATTCGTTAAGTTATTTCCAGAAATATAAAAAAAAATTAAAATTGTATAATAAAATCATTAATGTATAATAAACGAGCTAATCTCGAGCCTAGATTCATTAAATATTTTTTTTCAATATATATATATATATATAATACTTAAAAAAACGTATATAACAAATTTGTTAATACATAACAAATGAGCCGAGCTCAAGTTTGAAAAGCCGACTTTAGCTTTAGGAAAAGAGCTCGGGCTCGGCTAGTTTACATCCCGCAGTTGTTCTTGCTACAAGCATACCTCAATTTTGGAGCTTCATAACCTGCCAAAATATATATATATCAAAATAACAAAAATTGAATCAAATAATAAGTATATTTGGAACATAGTTGTATTAATATACCATAAACATCAGAAATGAGAAGTATGGCAGTTTTAGAATCAGAGTTGCCGGAAACATAAGAATTAAGAGAAGCTATTTGTTTTATTTCGCCGGATTCATCGCCAGAGGAAGCTCCCGGAGGGTTGTCACAGCATGCCGGACCAGACATTAGGAGTGTCTTAGGAAGTAAGACAGCACAGCATGTGCCAGGAGACTTTTAAGTGTTTGTGTTTGTGTTTGTGTTTTTGTTCTACTAGACACATTATATACTAAAAGGCATCTTACAGTTAGTTATCTCACATAACTTAACTGTTCATCAGATGGTAAATGTTTCTCCTGAGTCCTGCATCCTTCTCTTGACATTGGTGTCCATGTTGATAAGTTTAATAGTATTTTAATATGATGTTAGTTATTACGTCGCTGTCACGATCATATACGAGTATTACAAGGATTATGATGACTTGGAGGCAACTGTTGTGATAGGTATGTTTATGTAAACATTAGATATGGGCTGCCGCTACTGTTTTTTTGTTACATTTAGAAAGTGGTGGCTTAGTTGCAGGTTATGAAGTTTGTTTTGCCCATGCAGAAGTTTTTGTGAGTTCAAACATGTAATCTGTTTAACTCGCGGGTAGTAAAAACATTATGAAAGAACATAATGTTCGAGTAAAACCGTAACAAACACGTAAGTAGGCTAGTTACTTGGTTAAAGAAGGGTGTTACAGAAGTGGTATACTAGTAAACTTTTAAGTTAATACATAGATGATCAAAAGAGGTTAAACTTTAATATACGCAAGGCTCGTTAGTCGTTAAGGCTCGAAGAGCCCATACAAGTTTCCTATACAAGGCTCGAGCTCAGGATCTATAACTAAGCGAACTTTATTTGAGGCTCTTTTCGAGCTCTTTATCGATTCGAACTCGAGTAGCTCACGAGCGGCTCGGATAATTTGCAACCGTATCGGCAAACATTCAACTATTTAAAAAGGACTCAAATACAATTAAATGAATTAAACATCTATTTTTTTTTTATTTTACTTTATTCTAAAATAAAATTTTTATCTAATCCCTTACTAGAGTTACCCGGGTTTAAGTATAAACATGATTTGGTGATGGATGTTCTATGCAATGTTCTAAAACGGGCAGGAGTTTCTGCTAAAAAGGAGGGCCCCGTTAACTTTTTGGCGAATCCACTTGAAGGGAGGTCCACTTTACGACCAGCTGGTATACTTGTTTTTGGATGGGTTGGAGGGAAACACGTTTGTGTGGACCTCACAGGATTGGGCTAAGGAACGATGGGTTTATAGCCGGGCGGGCGGCGTTGGGTAAGGTTGCTAAACATGAGAAAGCTTGTCTAAAGAATCAACACGTATTTATCCCTTTTTCCTTTGACACATTTGGTTTCTTAGGTCGTTGACTTTTTGAACAAGATTCAACGGGTCGTGCATAGTAATTTATCGGCTCCTAAGCACCAAAACTTTGTTTTTAGTAGGATTAGGTTTGATATCCAAAAGGGGTTGCGGCGCAGCTTGTTGCTCGTTTACCTGCCACCTCATTGTAATCGTTTGAATGTTTTTAATGGTATAAAATTATAACTAAAAAAAATTTAACAAACGGAATTTGATTTTAAAACAAGTAAAAATGCAACTAAACCATATTAACAAGATCAAGATCAAGAACACAAACTTTAATTCATATTAACCTACACACTAGTACAAAGACTCAAACATGTGATTGATATCTTCAAACACACTTTATTTGATTTATATCTAATTTTCATGTTCCGGGTTTTATAGGGCCGAATGGGCCGTCGACAGACATTTACCAAACCAACCCAAAAGATCCCGATGGGCCTCTTGTGCACGTTCCACGGCCGTTATGTCATCTTTATATCTAACGGTCCAACCATGTGATGTACCCGGATATATCTTCACAAAGTGATCAACCTAGATTAAAAAAAATTGAAATTTTAAAATTAATTTTATAAATAAATAATTTTAAAATTAAAAAAAAACGAGTGTTTTAGATAACGGGTCACTAGTTTAGGTTGACTTGCAAACAGTACCTCGGGTTTGGCTTCCAATGCAGTCTGAAACTGTTTAACAACTTCTGGAGGCGATATGTTGTCAAATTCAGCACCGAATATCCCCACTGGAACCTTAACCCCTAAAACCATCATCAAAAAGACACAAAACTGTTAAGGAAGATATCTGATTAATATAAGTTTGACCTTTTATTATGTTTGACTATTGAGAAGTCAAACATGAACCATTTTCGAGAACACATAGATTATGACTAACGTTCTTGAACGAAAACATACCCTTGATATCATCTAAAGTGACAAATGTAGGATGCAAGAGTGCTGCAACTTGTATATCTGCATCCTTTGCTAGCTACACGACGACTTTGGCTATCGAAGATAACGATGCAATTAATATTATTATTATTATTATAAACAAAAAAAAATTAAAACTTTAATAAAGTTGTTCAGAAGGTAGTATTACCACCCCAACAGAATCCTGCAGCACCAATTTTGGATATACTCTTTTCTTTGAGAGCATGAATAATTGGTTTCGCAAAATCCACCGCTGGCAGCTATACAAACAAAAATATAATTAACGACAAAGGTATTATTATTATTATTAAACAAATTATATGATTTTTGTATCTACTTAATTAGTTTCTCTATTTTCTTTGCCCGGTCCTTTACTCGTAACAACTTCGTGTAGAACGCGGAATGTTACTTTTATGGAAATGATGAAACGACAAAACTACCCTTATGTGCAAGGCGAGTGATTGGGTTTAACAGAAAAATCTAATGTCCATCGGTGGAAGGACGCAAACTGTGGCAAAATTTGAACGTAAAGAATGATTGACGTTGTTTATTTTGTTTTAAGGACGAAACCTGATATTTGTTGTATATCTAAAGAACGAAAAATGCAATTTACATATCATGTTTTTAAGAAATTTAGATGATACTAAATCTTATATTTATATTTTATTTATATTTCCTAAGTTATTGTTATATAAAATAATAAATAATAATTACATTAAAAAATTGATCAAAAGTGTGAGTTAGTTTGGGGTTGAGTTTGAAAACAACTTATTGACTTAGTGGCTTTTTAAAAAAGCTAATAAGTTAAAAATGTGTTTAGCAAAAAGCTCTTGTTTTAGCTTTTTTAAATGGTTAAAAAGCTCTTTTCAAGTGAAAAAGCTAATCAGTCAATAAGTTGTTTTCAAACTCAATCAATAATGCATATATTAAAATCCTAACCGACGACAAAAATATTATTTGGGAGCATGTTTAACCGCGGGATGTTTTTTTAACCATTCTGGCAGTTGTGTTTTAGGGATGAAAGGATCACCAAAAAACAAATCAGGAACAACTGCATAATATCCAGCAGATGCAACTTTATCTGCAATTTGCCTGCAATAATAAATCGAAAACCATAATATCATTTTGGAGACCGCTGACTCATCAGTTGACTTTAATCAGTTGTTCTTGTTACAAAACATACCTCAGTTTTGGAGCTTCGTAACCTGCAAAAACAATCAGGTCAAACTGATTATAATCCACTAGGTGTTCAGGCCTGTAAACGAACCGAACGGATACAAACAGGGCATGTTCGTGTTTGTTCATCTAACTTTAGCCTAACACGAACACAAACATACAACCGAAAAAATTATTTTGTTGATGCTCGTTCATTAAGAAAATGGGCATGTTCGTGTTCTTTCGTTACAAACCTAAACGAACAGTTCACGAACGTAAACAAACACAAACGGAGGAATAAACGACGATGTAACAAAGAACCAGGCTGGAAGCGGGATATCAATATTTTATTTTTAATAACCAATATGTTTATTAATTTTTAAAAAGTATAAAAAGTAAATAGTTAAAAGGGTTTAAGAAACATTAACGAATTTACATAAGACGAACAAACGTAAATAAACAAAGATATATGAACGAATGTTCATGAACGCAAATGAACGGACAACACATGTGTTCATGTTCTTTCGTTTAAGTATTTTTTTTTCTTTTGGACCTTTCAATATATATCAACGATAAAATATACTCCCTCCGTCCCTCTTTAAGTATCATGGTTAGAAAACACACTTACACACACAGTTCAAGGCAGATTGAATGATTACTTTTTTTGCTTACCAAATGACAATAATGCCCTTGGAAATCGGGTCCATCAGTATTGCTTATTAATGCTAGTTGTGTGTGTTTAAGGGTAAACTTAGAAATTGGCTAATAAATTTTGAAAGTGGGCATTTGTAATGAGACAAATAAAAAAAAGGAAATATGGACATTTTTAATGGGACGGAGAGAGTATATTCTTTTACATCAATACAAAAGGCAGATAGTCAACAAACTGTGCCGCTAGCCCCTATTGGATTGCAAAACCAGATCTTTTATAAATCATATATATATTAATATCGGAGTCATAACATTACCATGCAAAACCCGTTGAACTCGGATAAGTAGCTCCACAGTCCAAGGCGCTAGGAACCCAAAAGTATGAAATGCAAAAGGAATATATGAACGAACATAAATGCACATACGTCACATGTGTTCATGTTCGTTCGTTTAATTAAATTAGCAATAAAAAAATTTTCATGTTTGTTCGATCACAAATTGTTTATGTTCGGTTCGTTTACAGGCGTAAAAGAATTAAACTGTAAATAAAATATAAATAATTGTAAGTGGAGCATAGTTGAATATAGTAATATACCATAAACATCTGAAATGAGAAGTATGGCAGTTTTAGAATCAGAGTTGCCGGAAACATAAGAGTTAAGAGATGCTATTTGTTTTATTTCGCCGGATTCATCGCCGGAGGAGACTGCCGAAGGGTTATCACAACATGCCGGACCAGACATCAGGGGTCTTGATCGATCTTGAGTTGGCTTTTGGAACAAGACAGCACGTGTTCGAAGACTTTATATGTGTTTTTGTTTGTACTTGAGTTGTTGAAATTTTACTATATTGGTACATATAATATGGTTTTACCTTAAACTTTTAATAATTTAAGGTGTTTGGAAATAATTGGGATTTTAATAATTTTAATAGGGGTACTTTTAATAATAGATGTTAGTAGATGTTAGTAGGGTTGTCCAAACTTCAAATCGCTCGATACGCTTAATTGAGAAATGATAGTTCAATTTTGGCTTAGTTTGTAAGCAGGCCTGTCACAAGTAGACCCTCGCCTTATTTGGACTCATGAACAACTCTTTGGGTAAACTAAAAAATAATTTGTTTCCGGTATCTTTATATAAGTAATTATTTTTTTTCTACTAGACCCATTTTATGACTAATGATCAGGTTAGCCATCAAAATATGATTATATATATATATATTAAATGTTTTTAACGATGTGAAACTCAACAGTAATAAACGAGAAGGATAAACGAATATTCTCTCTTTGCCTGCTCACTTCCATTTCTCTTTAGCATGACACTTCATCACCATCGTCGTTTCATCTCCTTCCATCCTACCTCCCATGTGACACTCCCGACCCTCTTCTCTTCCACCTCTTTCATCCTTCAATTATTCCATGTCATCTTGTTCTCTTCCTTTAGCCGATTTTGAATTCATGTACGATATATTGAGTTTTGGGGTCACATATCATGTTTACATATCAAGTTTTAGTTTGTAAAATGCATATGTTTGCATGTACGTTGACTCTATATGTTCGATATATATACAACACATTGATTATTTGTAACTTGTAACATGTTGAATTTTTATACGCAGTATTAGCCTATTAAACTTTATTTTTACTTTCAATTCCCAAAGACACTACAAACAAGAGAGGGTTTTATCCGAGGGTGACTCGAGTGAAAGTAACATATTATATTTAGGTAATTTTGATTTTGAGAATGTTTGCCGTCTATCATTACGCATACGCATAGATTACATAGAGTCAGATAATCGGAAACTACTTTTCTCATGAAATGAGCCCCAACTTTATTAAACACTTTAATCCCCCTCCCCCCCCACACACCAAAAGAATGAGACGACCCTAGTTTTATATTTGAACTAGGAATTTACCCGGTGCAACTGGTAAAATCTGGGTTGTGGTAAAACTCAAGCATTGTCGGTCTTGAGCGTTGAGATGATAAGTCGATATGAATTCAGTCAGTTTCTTACGATATCAAAACTAAAACAAAAATGACAGTTGGTCGGTTTTCGTTACGATGGTACTGGAACTAAAACAAAAGGCAGTGATTTTATGCGAATTTGGTCGGTATATTTCTTCGTTACGTTCGTTATGGCACCGGAACTAAAACAAAAAAAAAACAAATAGCATCAAAACCCTAGGATTGTTGGTTAGGGACGTTGATGCAGTGAGTTTACATGAATTCAGTATGTTTCCATTACGTAAACAAAAATTGACGTTAGATCGGTTCTCATTACGTTCACTATGCTACCAATACTAAAAAAAAAATTCAAAATGGTAACACAAGTTTGGTGCCGCTAGTAGGTTAGTGACACCAAACTTCTCTTATATATATATATATATATATATATATATATATATATATATATATATATATATATATATATATATATATATAGAGGGGTGAGATCTAGAGAGAACTCCTTTTAAAGAGAGAACTAGTAAAGAATTATTTTTAACTATTTTTAAAAAAATATTTTGTGATTTCTTTTTCTTTCCTCATTATAATAAGATGATAATGTTTCTAAAAAAAAAAAACTTGTCGGTGTAGTACTGTAGTGCATATGTGCACTAATGCCTATTGCATATATACAATAGTATTTTATTGCATATAATACAACACAATTGCATTATCCAATACACACTATTGAATATATGCAAATACGACACTAATAATTGTATGCAAAACACATTATCGCACATATGTAATACAACACTAATGCACATATGCACTATATCGATTTTTTTTAATTTTTGTATATAATATAACACTATCACAAATATACAATACAAACAACTATATATATGTTATTCAATACTATTTAAAATATCAAAATGCACACTATTGCACATATGCATTATAAAAAAAGCCAGTGTATTGCATATATGCAATACTCGTTAATTTTTTTTATTTTTATATTTTTTTTCTAGTTTTTTTGTGGTGAAAAATAACATATAAGAAGGATGAAAGAAAAAAATTTTAAAAATATTTTTTTTTAATTAAATTAAAAATATTTCATTATTAGTTCTCTAGTTCTCTCCATAAAATGGAGTTCTCTCATGATCCTCTCCATATATATATATATATAATCTATATAAACGAAGACATAAAAATCTTACGTGTCGTGATGTGGTCGCTTCCCCTTTTTTTGGAGTTACCAGAATTGTTTGATTTTTAAATGAAGGTTTCTCATGCATTTGACCCGAATTCATGGGTATGGGTCTTACCAAACCCATATATTCCTTAAACGGGTTATAACATCTCATTAAATTAAAAATTATTCTCACCAAATTATTGATGTAAAACTCCTATAAAATAGGATATAATAAAAATTAATATCTTGTTTATTTTAAAAGAAATACATATATATATATATATATATATGTATTATTTAAATTAAAAAACCAATTTGATTGTAAAAAAAATAAACGGGTTTTGGGTCTCATCAAACCATAAGTATATTATTAACTTTCATATTCATAAATATTATTTATAATTAAAAAACCAATTTTATCGTAAAAAAAATAAACGGATATTGGGTCTCATCAAAACCATATAGCTTTTAAACCGGGTTATAACATCTTATTTATTTGTGAAACAATTTATCATCAAACCATAAGTATATTATTAACTTTCATACAATAAAAAAATATAAATTCAAAAAAAAAATAAATATTAGAACAAACAATATAAAACAACCCCCGTAATACGGGGGTAAAAACTAGTATATATATGTAGTTAGTATCATTTAAGAACTCTAAAAAAATTAAGAACTATGAGGAACTCTAAACAGCCAAACATTTTTTAAATTTTTTTTATATATTAACATTATTTAAAAGTAGTTTTATCATATTTTATATAAAAAATTTTGATTACATATATTAATCACAAGTTTACATATGTGTAAAAATTATAAACTAACAAATTTACATAAGTGTAAAACAAAACATAGATATGCATAAAAATTAATTTTCAAAATTGAACTCATAAATATAGATATAAAAATGATAAAGCTACAATCAAATAGCATTAACATACAAAAATTAAAAAAAAAAAGTTAGTTTTCAAGGGTTCTGAGAATGTACGCTGGATGTGTGGGCACACAAGGTTAGACCGAATAAGAAACATAGTGTTTCGGGAGAGATTAGGGGTAGCTAATATATCCGACAAGATAAGAGAGTGGAGATTGAGATGGTTTGGACATGTGAAGAAAAGACAGTTGACGAACCCTGTTAGATCCGTAGAAAACATTACTATAGGGGGAGGAGGGGTAGAGGACGACCTAAATTGACTTGGGACGAGAGGATTTGACATGATTTGCTAGACCTAAACCTCTCAGAGGACATGGTTGAGGATAAGAATTCTTGGAGACTTCGAATTAAGGTTAATGATTTTTAGGGAGAAAAGAATACATTAGAGGACTTTCTTTGTTTCTTTACCTGATTTTGGTCACACACCATTATGTCTCTCTTCTCATTTGGTTATATATGGTTATCTATACATGTATTGGTAATTTTACTAAGTGTTATTATCAATTTTACTACTATTGTACGTTGATGCCACTTATTTTCTCCCATACTATGTTACTTTGAGCTGAGGGTCTCACTGGAAGCCACTTCTCCATCCCATCGGATAGAGGTACGGTGTGCATACATCCCACCCTCCCCAGACCCTATTTATAACTTTGCTATGGGTGAGATTCCACCGGGTATGATTGATTGATATAGTTTTCAAGGGTTCCTTAAGTTCTTAAATAATTTAACAGTTAAATAAAGATTATTATATTTTGTAAACTTTTAAGGATAAAAACGCAAATCTAACTAAACATGAGGGCCACTATATGACTTTATGCAACTGAAAATCACATAAAGTTAAAAACATCACATGAAACCGTTTGTCAACACCACCAAAACTACCCGCAAAAAATCCCTAAAAAAACCGTCCAATAGTGAGGAGTTATCAGGGCTTTTGTAGGGTTTTAATAACACACAATTATCCATTACCCATACACAAAAACATGGGTTCTTTGAAGAACAAAACAGAGCATCTAAACACACAAGAACAAGAAGAACCAATCTTAACCGAATAAAACCAGAGGTTTTGTATGTTTCCAGTTAGATACAATCAACTATGGGAGATGTATAAGAAAGCACAAGCCAGTTTCTGGAGTGGTAATCCTTTATTAATATTAATCTCATCAATTTATTTATTTTTACTCTTTGTTTGTGTAATTCAAGAAGTTTAACAAGTTTGGTGTTTGTTTATTGTTGCTTTAAAGTATTGTTATTTATGTTATGTTCTTGTTGTTTTGTAGTGTTGTATTAGTTTTTATTTATAGGGACGTAAAGGAACCGAACGTTAGGCGAACTGTTAGGTGGGAAGTTCGTTTATGTTCGTAAATTTTTGTTTGTTTATGTTTGTTCATTAAAGATCAGTGTTCAATTGGAACATGAAAACGTGACTAAATTGGTCCTAGTTACTCTTCGGGACGGAGTGGAAGAAGGGAGGGGATTCTCGAACGCGGAAAAGGATCCAATAACTTCGAAAGAATTGAACGAGGAGCCGTATTTTAATTAATCATATAAACCATAACAAAAATAAATGTGAGTATTATGTGAATAATTTATGTGTGAAATTAGCATATGAATATGAATGCTCAAAGAACACCAACACAGTCTTGGTAGCCGAACCGAACCAAACCGTTGACACTGACAGTTTTTGGTTAGCTAAATAAATAAAACATTGTTTGTGTTCATATGTGTTCGCTCATTTGTGTTTATGAACCGTTCATGAACAAGTTCATTTTCTTAGTGAACGAACATGAACACAAAGTTCATTTATGTTCGTTAATTTTTGTTTGTTTATGTTTGTTCATTAAAGATTTTTTTAATACTTTTTAATGATTTAAGAAAAAATATTAATCATTAAACAAAAATAAATATGAATATTATGTGTAAAATTACCATATGAATATGAATGTTAAAACTAACACCAACATAGTCTTGGTACCCGAACTGAACCGAACCATTGACACTGACTCGATTAGCCAAATAAAATATAGCATCTTTTGTGCTCATTTGTGTTTGCTCATTTGTCATGAACCGTTCATGAACAAGAAATTTCGTTTGATTAGTTGTTTGTGAACCATTCGCTTGTCCTATAAAAGCTTCACCGACGAACATTAACAAGGCCTTGTTTATGTTCGGTTTGTTTACAGCCATAGCTCTTTATATTCCACCATAAAGTATGTGTCTTTTTGTTTCTTGATTGTACAGTTTCATCAATTGTGTGTTTTTCTTGCTTTAAATTATTAAAATTGGGTGTTTTTCTTGCTTTATATTATTAAAATTTTTATGATTGTATATATAATGTTTTCTTGTTTCTGCAGTTTGTAACATGGGTTATCATTTTCTTGTGTTCTAGATTAATTATATTATATGACTCGGGTTTGTATGATCTAACTCTATCGGTTTATGCAACACTTTTAGATCATGCAAACCCCGAGTCTTGAATAAAAGATTTTAGCTTTGCTTTCAACAGAATCAAATTTTTATACATTTTTTCTAACACTTTTGATGATATTTAATTGGTGCAGCTGAGGAGGTTGATCTCTCTTTGGATGTACAACAATGGCAAAAATTAACCGACTCTGAGAAACAATTCATAAGCCATATTTTAGCCTTCTTTGCTGCATCAGATGGAATTGTTTTGGAAAATCTCGCTGCACGATTTCTTAACGACATTCAAATACCCGAGGTTCCATTATTATTATTATTATTATTTATCAGTAATTCTATGGACAGTAATTGAGTTGTTGTGTTGATAGGCTCGGGCATTTTACGGTTTTCAAATTGCTATGGAGAATGTACACTCTGGTAGAGTTTTATACACTTCACAGTTTACTTCATAACTTTATATATCTTCATTTGAGCTTATTAACTAGTTTTGCATATATCTTTTAGAAATGTATAGCTTACTTTTGGAGACATTCATCAAGGACTCTAAAGAAAAATACAGATTGTTTAATGCAATTGAAAACATTCCTTGTGTTGCAAGAAAGGCCCAATGGGCCTTAAACTGGATTAAAAGGTAATTTTTTTTAATAAACAGTTAAACACACTTAAATTATATTAGAACTTATAATCAGTTAATCACTACTGTGCTTTTTTTTTTGCAGCTCAAATTCATTTGCAGAAAGACTCGTTGCATTTGCGTGTGTCGAAGGAATTTTTTTCTCGGGAAGGTACACGTTTAAAAATATAAATAAAATTATAAACAATCACATATGATTAATTTGTTGAAATTTACATGTTTTTTTTTTCTTTTTTTTTTTCAGTTTTTGCTCAATTTTTTGGCTAAAGAAGAGAGGATTGATGCCAGGGTTGACTTTTTCAAATGAACTAATATCAAGAGATGAGGGTTTGCATTGTGACTTTGCTTGTCTTCTTTACAGGTAATTCGGTTGGCCCGTTTAGTATTAAAAAAAGACAGAATTATAAATTTTGTTCTTTAAACATATGCAATTTATGTATCAGGTCATTTAAAAAGTTTATTTGCAGGCAGTGTCCTTTACATGACATGTTTGTTTGATTTTCGTCCTTTTGCTAACTGGCATCCAAAACCCCCGTTAGGTCTTGGCATGTGAGGGCATTTAAGTCTTTTTACGCATACTATTTAAGTATTTGTAATTAAAAAACAAATTAAATATATTATTAGAAAAAAAACTAAATAAAACATGTTAAAAAGAAACCCCGTTAAGTCTTGGCATGTTTGGATTTAACTGAGTTTTTGGATGACAGTTAGTGTAAAGGACAAAAAGCGAATGTATTTTGTCATATAAAGGACACCGCCACAAATAAGTTTTTTTAAGGACCTGATCCATAAATTGCATATATTTAACTGTCTTAAAAAACATAATTTTGTTAAGGTAATGTTGAAAAAACTTGATCTTGTTTTACAGTTTATTACAAAAGCAGCTTCCTTTAGAAAAAGTTAACGAAATAGTGCACGAAGCTGTTGAAATAGAGACCGAGTTCGTTTGTGAGTCACTTCCATGCGCGTTAATAGGCATGAACGCGACACTCATGAGCCAATACATAAAGTTTGTTGCCGATCGCCTCTTGGTATGAATAATAATATTATTTATACAACAAGTTGATATTTTATAGTAAAGTTATATGAATGAGTTATAAAATACTTTTATATGCTTTTGACCTGTTAGAGATAAAACATGACCTGACTTAACAACAGGTTGCGTTGGGTTGTCAAAAGAAATACAACGTAGAAAACCCGTTTGACTGGATGGAGTTCATTTCACTTCAGTAAGTTTTATCGATCTCTAGTGCTTTGTCGTTTATAATAGATAAAAAATAATTTTTTTATTTTTTTCGTTTGTGCGATTATCGAGCAGAGGAAAAGCAAATTTCTTTGAGAGAAGAGTTGTGATTATCAAAAGGCTTCTGTTATGTCAAACCTTCAAGATGCTGCCCAGAATTTTGTCTTCAGTTTGGATGCAGATTTTTAGCCCAAATCATTTTTCATATTATTATTATTATTATTATTATTATTATTATTAATAACTATTGAATAAATTTAAGGATTTGTTACATTTTGATGTATTGCTTGATAATTTCAAATACATTACTACATGTATGCATAAGGATAGTTTTTTTAAATCTATATATTTATCACGGGATTTGAACTCTACATCTTTATCTAACACCTTGGTATCAGTTGACCAGATGCCCTTCTACCGACAGTATTGATTATTATTTTAAAAGAATAGTGTTTCCTTGTTTTATCACTATAGTGTCAGTTTAATAAAATATTTATTTAGTATGTTTGGACTAAAATAATACAATTGTTTTAAGTATTTAAAATATTATATGTTTTTTTAAATTAAGTGATTATAGGATGGAAAAGTATGATTAACACTCCTTTTTTAATCAAAGGAAAATAATGATGAGAATAGATGAGTCACATGACACAACATACTACTATAATCATGGTGCTTTGTTGTTAGACCAATTTTACAAACTTTAATAAATTTGAATCCAATATTAGGTAGTTAAGCCTTAAACCCAATGGAAATAAAAGGATAATGTGATAATATCATAATATTGAAAAGTTAATTATGTATCTTAATTAGCTTTATATCTTTTAGTATAATGTTAACCAAAATAGTTATTAGTTATATTAAGTATCTCTTTATGTTATAGAGAATATGACTAAAATATCCATACTAAATAAATATATCAAAATATTATCTTTTTTATATTGAATGTTAATAATAGAATCAGGTTGGACATACAGTTGGATCTGAAATATTATTAATTAAATAATTGCATAACTTTGTCTACATTCTGTTTTTTTGGTCATCCTTCCATCATCTTATGCTAAGATGTCTATGTCATATATTTAATTGTGTTATAGCTTTTTATCCATTTGTAGTCATGGAGTCTGGTACCTAGACGTTTTGTGACATATGATGTTCCGGTCAGTAACAAGACTTTGGGGTTGTTTGGGATTCCTTATTTTTGCTCCTTGTAGCTTATAATTTATGGGTTATAAGTTATAAGGTGTTTGGGAAAGTTGGGTTTTGTGAGTGTATAATGTATAAGTTACAACATTGTAATTTATACCTTATGCCTTAAATAATGTATAAGAAGGTAAAATAAGGAATTCCAAACACCCTTTTTATACTGAAAGTACGTAGTGGTATAAAACCCTTGCAGTCATTACCCAATAATTAATTAATTCTTATAATATGAATAATATGAATATTTGATTGGTTCGAATTTATGAAAGAAAAAATAATTGGCGCCATATATAAAACGCCAAAGACCAAAAAGCCTCTGAAGACTGTGTGTTGGGGCACTGTGGGACTTTTTTAGTACTCATAATGTCCTACTACATATGATTTAAGCTCATGATCGTTGTTGATTTTATTAATTTTTTGATATTTTGTATTGAAAGTTAAATTGATTATTATATTGTTCAATAAATCCGGTTTAATTAATTACAATTTATTATTATTTTTCTCAACATATCAGAATTTAAAAATGCATTAGGAAACTAAAACTTTGAAAATGTTGATCCTCACAAAATAAAGTCATAAGAGTGTGATGGTGGTTGAGATTTTGCATCTTCTTTGTTGAGTATGAATTGTGCAAAGCTTCATGGTTTCTAAAAATATATTTTTATAATATATAATAAATAACCAGTAAATATTAAAAATGTCTCAATGAACAAAAGAAACTGTATAATTATTTTGTACATAAAAAAATAATAATAATAAAATATTTTTACTTTTGTACATGAAATACTAATAAAGTTTCAAGTGACTAATATCAAAAAGAATTATGAACATACTTGACTAATCTAGTCATCTAGTCATATTTAATATAGTAAAACAACTAATTATTGTGTATATAAGTGGAAAACTTTAAATGATTATGCCCTAAGTGTTATCATAACACTATGGTTTACCAACCTATAATATATCTTTTTCAATTTTAATATTAACATAAATAACTTCCAGTTATTCTTGTGATGTTAAATATATAACTACCAATATGTGTTAATGATTCATAGCTTAAATGGTTCAGGTGAGACGAAACTTATTAATTTTTAAGTCTTAGATTTTATAAAAGACAATCTATGGAATTACTATGATCTAGTTATAAGACTCTTCTGGCCTCTTTTTTTCACCTCTACCGGACATATTAGAGCATCTGTAACTCGAGGTCTTCGGTCCACGAATGTCAGCATACAGCTCGCGTGAAGGAGAGAGGTCAAAGGACGAAACACTCTTGTTAAGATTTTGGCCTAAAAATATGGTGCGGTGGTTTGGGCTTCCGGCCCATTAAAGATGCTCTTAACAAACCTAAGACCAATTGATCCAGTAGTACCTCCATGAATTTTGTTACGAGAAGTCGTGTGTTCAAGTCTCGCTTGAAGCATTTTATTCCGAATTGAGTCAGGAGGTTTTCCCAGTTATATGTTTTCTCTTGGGTGAGTAGATAGGATCGTCATGTTATGTCCTCCGGGTAAAAGATATAAAGAGTGATCTGTTTGTCCGAGTGATCCGCATGTTCGGACTTTTGATTTTAAAAAGAAAAAAATGTGATTAACAAGATAAAAAATGGTCAATTTTTTTCAATTTTTTTTTTGAAATATAATATATAAATGTAGGGTAGGGTGGGGTGTGATTCAGAGGGCATACCAAATACTTGTGAAGGAAAATGATGATGGGCCCATGAAGCAATAAAAGTTGATTTTGAAGAAACAACAATGCTGACTGTTTTTATAGTTCCACTTCTTTTTCTCCACCAACCCAATCTTAACACTTGAATTTCATCATAGGTTTACTATTAAATATTAATTATATACAGAATTTTTTTTTAATTTGTTTTTTTAAGTTACATGTTATTAAAAGAGTTCATTCTGGTAGTATATAAATATAGGGATAATTGGTATTAGGTGATACTTAATCTGATTTTTCGAAACATGTATACTTCTTTGCTTGAATCATATGCTTAAAATCTTTTTTATTAATTTTATTTTACTTTGTTCTTAGGGAATAACTTACTTTGTCCTTAGGGAATAATTTAATTTAATAATTTACTAATTATTAGTTTTTATATTTCTAATTTCCTGGATAATAAATCATAAATAAATCTTAATAGTTCTAATTTTCTAGATAATAACTCATAAATAAATCTAAATATTTATAATTTCCTAGATAATAAATCATAAATAAATCTAAATATTTCTAATTATTAAGTAAAATATTTTCAGTCATTCCCACTTTCAAAAAGCTCATGGCTTGGGCTCGTAGCCCGCTCGATAGAAACTCGAATAAAACTAGCTAAAAAAACTTGATGTGTAACAACCAGAGCCAAACTGACTCATTTCTGTAACTTGATCCAAACTCGGCTAAGGTCATGGTTTGGCGCATTGGCTCGATCTTAGGCTCGTTTAACTTCAAGATCGAGCTTGAACCTAACCGAGCTGCCTTGTTTACTTTTGAGCTTGGGCTCGACTCGTGAACAACCCTATATAGATGGGATGGTAAGGTGATTAAAATGTTAAATAAAAAGTCAAAGGTTCAAACCCATAATATGCAAATATTTAGTCGTTACAAAAATAAAATATTTTCAATTAATTAATAAACTATGTTTAAAATCATTCTGTTGTTTATTGGTAGCATTAGCATCAAGGTATCAATTTTTCTGTTAAAACACCATTTTCTACTCATTTTTTAACATTAAAAACCAAGTACTTTTGTCTGCCAATTTGACTAAAAAACTCATATCTTCCAATCTTGTTTCTCACACTCCTTCACTTCTTTCTCTCACCACAAAACAAAAACACATTAACATAAAACACAAGCTAACTTAATAGGTTCCATTATGGCTGCTTCCATTGGGACCTTAAGATTATGGGACAGTGTTCTTGAGTTAACAAAGAAGTCACAAGACAAAGGCAGTGATCCATTAATATGGGCAGTTCATCTTTCTTCCCCAGTTAAACTCAGCTGGTGTATCTCTTCCTTCACCTGAATTAGCAAATCTTTTGGTTTCTCACATTTGTTGGGATAATAATAATCCCATTTCTTGGAAGTTTCTAGAAAAAGCTTTGATCTCCAATATTGTTCCACCTTTGCTTGTTCTTGCTCTTTTGTCCACCAGGTTTCTTGATCTCAACTTTACCTTCATGGGTTTTTTTTTTTTTTAATTTTATGTTTTCAAGATTGTTGTTATGTGTTTCTTGATTATATTTACCTAAAAAGATTCCATTTTTATTAATGGGGATTAGGGTTTTTTTAGTATAATGTTTTCAAGATTGTTCTTATGTGTTTCTTGTGTTTCTTGATTATTTCAATCAAAAAAAGATTCCATTTTTAATAATGGAGATTAGGTTTTTTCTTTATTTTGTATGTATGATGTATTTAAGATTGTTCTTTTGTGTTTCTTGATTAATTCTACTAAAAAGATTCTATTTTTATTAATGGGAATTAGGGTGTTTAGTTTAATCTTTTCAAGACTGTTCTCTTGTGTTTCTTGATTATGGCCACAACAAAAATATTCCATTTTTAATAATGGGGATTAGGGTTTTTATTGTGATGCTTTCAAGATTGTTCTTATGTGTTTCTTGATTGTTTCTACTAAAAAAAAGATTTCATTTTTAATAATGGGGATTAGGGTTTTTAGTTTGATGTATTAAAGATTGTTCTTAATGTGTTTCTTGATTATTTCTACTAAAAAAATATTCCATTCTTATTAATGGGGATTAGGATTTTTAATATAATCTTTTCAAGATTGTTCTTTATCGCCTTGTTCTTGAGTTTTTTAACCAAGGAGAGAAAAGAAAAAGAGAGGGAAGGATAAGAAAGGAAAGAGAAAGAAAATTTTTTTAATTAGGTTTGTTCTTGAGTTGAAAGGAAATGATAGCCATGTTAAAAAATACTTATCCTTAGTAATCATCCCATTTTTTTTTGGGATGATAACTTATTGGAAAAATACATTAATTTAATCATTTCTAAATCCTAACTCCTCCTACTCCTTTCATTTCCATCCTAAAGAAAACTCAAAAACACCCATCCTTTAACTATCCTTATTTTTTCTTTCCTTTCCCTCCTTTAAAAAAACTCAAGAACAGGGCGTATGTGTTTCTTGATTATTTCCATAAAAAAAGATTTAATTTTTCATAATGGAGATTAGGGTTTTTGGTTTATTGTTTTCAAGATTGTTCTTACGTGTTTCTTGATTATTAATACCAAAAAAAGATCCCATTTTTATTTATGGGGATTAGGGTTTTTAATATAATGTTTTGAAGATTGTTCTTATGTGTTTCTTGATTATTTCTACCAAAAAAAGATTCCATTTTTATTAAAAAGATTTCATTTTTACTTTGTTTCCATTTTTATTAAAAAATATTTCATTTTTACTTTGTTTCTTGATGATCTCCTCATGGGTTATATGTTTGAACCTTAAAATTAAACTGTTACTATGGTTTCTTGATTTTAGAGCTGTGTATGAGTTGTTGGAGTTGAATTATGTGGGCCCTACATGGAAAAAGTCTTCAAGAATACAAATTTTCACTTTTGATTGAACCCTTTTACTTGAGTTCTTGAAATAATTTGAAGTTGTAACTGGTTTCATATCTTCTGTGTGCTTCTTTCATTTCAAGATTGACTTTCCATTGATAGTTGTAGTGTGTTGCTGTTAACGGGTCAAAAATGGGTCGGGTAAAAAATCTTTTTCTGGTGTCAAATTATATTTCTAAGCTGACTCACTTGATCACAAACTTTTGCCTCTAATTATGTACATATTGACTAAAACTTTTCTCAAAATTTGGTGGATTATACTTTATACCAAGTTCAAGTCACCTCACTAACAAATAATTAGGTTCCTGTGTTTGTTTAAGACTTAATCAATTTAGTTTTCTGTTACTCTCCAAACCAAAAGTGTCTAATTAAACCAGTTTAACCTTCTCATATTTTTTTTTCTTTTTTTAAATACAAAAATTTTGCTAACTATGTTGATAGTCATACATGTTACAAGCAAAATTATAATTAACATTCAAGAAACATGATTTCTAATTTGTATGAAATAATGTTACAATACTTGTTATGATTTTTGTCAAACAGGGTTATTCCAAAGAGACATACCCAACCTGCAGCGTTTCGGTTATATATGGAGCTCCTTAAAAGACATGCTTTTAAACTCAAATCACATGTAGAATCCAATAATTATGAAGTGTAAGCCTTCTTAAACCGTTACTTGCATAACAAGTTAATAATATTTCATGAGACATATCTTTTTGTTCACCATACTAAAAAGTCAACATGGTCAAAAGTTAACAAAAGTTGGTTGACAAAAGTTAGTTACAATATTTTAAATAATTTTGTATTGTTTTTATACATAAAGTCATAAACTACTTGTTAATGCAGGATCATGGACTCAATAGACAGTATTCTCCATCTTTCTCAGATATTCGGCGTCAAAGTAATTGATTCCGGTAGTTTATTACTCGAGTTCGTAGTTTCAACTGTTTGGCAGTTAGTAGAGGCGGCGTTAGAAGATGAGGGGCTTCTAGAACTTACCGGAGAAAGAAAGTTTAAATGGAATGTATCTCAAGATATGGAGTTAGATGTAAAAATAAATGAATATCAGCAGATTATGCAAAGTAGAAATACAGTTATGTCGGTTGAGCTTATCGGGCTTTTCCTACAAAATAAGACAACTTCCAAGATTCTGTTTTTGGCGCGCCGAAATATGTTAGTTATCTAAAAGTTGGATTTCTTTTTTTTTCTTTTTTTTTTTTGTGTTATATTATTTTGAATTTATTTTTATCAGGCCAACACATTGGAGGAGTTTTATTCAGGATATAGAGGTTCTTGCTGTTAACTCTTCATCACTAAGAAATTCAAAAATAATGACACTGGAGATTCTGCTTCAGTTAATATCCGATGATTATAAAATCGGGACAGAAGAGAAAAAAGCTAGTTATTTGCAAGAAATTAATGCAATAATGTCGTCGTCTGCGGGTATTTCTCATAAAGTTAGTGGCTTGTCTTTATGGATTTCTATTGATCTTGCGCTTGAAGATGCAATGGATGGTTCACAAGTTGATACAACAAGTGCCATCGAGATCATCACAGGTAACTGTCATACATATATGTATTTTAATATCTTTTTATGAAAAATATTGTATTTAGTTGAATAAGAGTTTATGTTTCTCTTATTACAGGTCTTGTAAAAGCTCTTCAAGCCTTAAATAACAACAGTTGGCATGACTGTTTTCTCGGTCTTTGGATGGCAGCTCTTCGCCTTGTTCAACGGGTTGGCACTTTCATCACTTTAGTTATTATTATTATTATTATTATTATTATTATAATAACTAGAAAATATTTTTGTTATTTATCCATTTTATCTATACTTGGCAAAACAAGCGGGTCGGGTCGGGTCAGGCAGGGTTGCCGGGAATAACGGGTTCGAGACAGTGCCATTTGAAAAAAAAAGGTCAATTTGGTTCAGGTCAGGACGTCCCAATTGAAAAAAGTCAATTTGGTTTGGGTCAGAACGGGTCGTTTAAAAAAAGCAGTCAATTTGGTTCCGGTTAGGATGGGTTCGGGTCAGAACGGGCCATTTTAAATTAGGGTCAATTTTGGTTTGGGTCAGAACGCAGCATTTTTCCAGAAGGTCAAATTGGTTCGGGTCAAAACGGGCCATTTTTTTATGAAGAGTCAATCTGGTTCGGATCAGAACGGGCCATTCTTAAGAACATAGTCAATTTGGTTTGGGTCAGAAGACTCGGAACATTTTGGAACCAAAATAAGTACGGGTCAAAACAGGCTGCATAAAAAAGATAACTAAAGTATACTAGTATTGTATGAAATGGATAATTTGAAATAAGACAATTTATACAAAAAGTTTAATAATCTATAATCTAAAAAGTAAAATTGCAAGACTTATAAGTTATAACTTATAAACAGGAAATTGCATATTGACAAAATAGTATGATAACATGAAAATTCTTATCTATAATTTTCGTTTTCAGGAAAGAGATCCCATTGAAGGTCCTATGCCTCGTTTGGACACTCGTTTATGCATGTTATTGTCTATAATACCTCTAGTGGTTTCTGACTTAATTGAAGACGAAGAAAACGGGCCACCACAAATTAATGTATATTTCCAAAATACACAAAATTTGAAAGAAAGTCGTCGAAGTGATTTGGTATCGAGCTTACAAATTTTAGGTGATTACCAGAGCCTGTTGACTCCACCTCAGTCAACTATCCCTGCAGCCAATCAGGCTGCAGCAAAAGCATTAATGTTTATTTCCGGAATTGATGTTTGGCAGTAATGCGTACTTTGACTTGGTCAACATGAAAGATATGGCAAATAATATATGTAAGTAACATGCATAAATATTAATAATATGTTCTAAATATTAATATTTGTTTATCTAAATATTAATAATATGTTCTTGATTTGCAGCTGGAAGCTTGCACCATTTGATAGTTGAGACGTGTATCGCAAGAAACCTGTTGGACACGTCAGCGTACTTCTGGCCCGGTTACATGACAGGTCATGTTAACCAAATACCGCATGGCATGCCAGCTCAGGTCCCGGGCTGGTCAACGTTTATGAAAGGTGCACCGTTGACTCCGGTCATGGTGAACGCTCTCGTTTCTGAACCGGCTTCAAGGTATAAATATAAGTTTTATGAATTATTTAAAGATTTTGTGGGCGAAAAAGTAACTAAATTTAAGCTAATCGGTTTAATGGAAGCTTAGCAGTGGTCGAGAAGGTGTTTGAGATTGCGGTTAAAGGGTCGAATGATGAGAAAATTGCAGCTGCTACTATTTTATGTGGGGCCACTTTGATCCGAGTTGGAATGTCCAGGTATACAATAGCAGCAGCCCGGCCCGTTTTGATGATTTATCATTAAATGCGCATTTTCAACCTGAGCCCGTTTTGGTCGAACGCTGTTTTGACCGGAACCACATTGATACTTTTTTAAAATGGCCCGTTTTGATATGAACCAAATTAATACTTTTTTTAAAATGGCCCGTTTTGACCCGAACCAAATTTGATACTTTTTAAAACGACCCGTTTTGACCCTAAACAAATTGTTACTTTTTTTAATCGGTCTGTTTTGATCCAAACCAAGTTGCTACTTTCTTTTTTATAAATGGCCCGTTTTGGTCGGACTTTGTTTTGACCCAAACCACATTGATACTTTTTTAAAATGGCCCGTTTTGATCCGAAACCAAGTTGATACATTCTTTTTAAAATAGCCCGTTTTGATATGAACCAAATTGTTACTTTTTAAAATGGCCCGTTATGACCCGAATCAAATTTGATACTTTTTAAAACGACCCGTTTTGACCCGAAACAAATTGTTACTTTTTTTAAACGGTCTGTTTTGACCCAAACCAAGTGGCTACTTTCTTTTAATATATGGCCCGCTTTAATCCAAAGCGAATCGATATTTTTGTAAAATGGACAATTTTGACCCGAACCAAATTTATACTTTTTTAAAATGGCCCGTTTTGTCCCGAACCAAAATGATACATTTTTAAAACGGTCTGTTTTGACCCGACCCGTTTGTTTATATGCATTTTTTATTTTATAATCGCGTGGAAAGATTGAACGCTGCGGATTGACTAAAGATTCATGTTTAATGCAGGAACATACTATATACTTCATCACAAGATTATTATCACCTCCGCCACCCGCAAATTATTCGGGGAACGACAGCCATCTTATAGCTTACGCTCCCATGCTCAACATTCTTCTTGTCGGTATAGCACCTATCGACTGTGTTCAGATCTTGTCTCTGCACGGGCTCGTAAGTTCACACCCGTCAAACGGGCCAAAACCGAAACCTCCTAACAAGCCAAGTTAGTTACTTTAACAGTTAACTCATTCACACTCGGGTTTTGCAGGTCCCGCAGCTTGCAGGCTCCTTAATGCCAATCTGCGAAGTATTCGGATCGTGTGTACCGAACATATCATGGAGTCTCACCACGGGAGAAGAAATATCCGCACACGCGGTCTTTTCAAACGCGTTTGCACTTCTTTTAAAGCTTTGGCGGTTTAACCACCTGCCACTTGAATACGGTTTCGGCGACGTGCCTCCGGTGGGCTCGCAACTAACTCCCGAATACATATTATTAATGCGGAACTCGTTAATAGTTTCTTCGGGTGGTAACGTGGACCGGAACCGAAATAGATTATCAGCAGTGGTGAAAACATCGGGCCCGGATCCTGTATTCGTTGACTCGTTCCCGAAGCTAAAAGCGTGGTACCGACAACATCAAGCGTGTTTAGTTTCTACGCTTTCGGGCCTTGTTCGGTCACCGGTTGATCAAATTGTTGATAGTCTGTTAAACATGATGTTTAGAAAGATTAGAAATCAACAAAAAGGATTTCGTGTCGGAAAGTAGTAGCTCGTCGGGCCCGGGAACCGACGACGCGTTACAGCCCGTTTTGCCTGCTTGGGACATCCTTGAAGCGGTTCCGTTTGTTGTTGATGCTGCTCTCACTGCCTGCACGCATGGCATATTATCTCCGCGTGAACTGTGTACAGGTTAGTAAGCGAATAACCGACTTAACCGAAGTGTAACTGAATTAACCGACTTAACTGAATTTGCCAATTTGGCAGGGCTTAAGGATTTGACAGACTTTCTTCCTGCATCATTGGCGATCATTGTAAGTTACTTCTCGGCTGAGGTGTCGCGCGGTGTCTGGAAACCGGTATCCATGAACGGGACCGACTGGCCGAGTCCCGCTGCAAATCTTTCTACCGTTGAAGAACATATTAAGAACATTCTAGCTGCGACAAACGTTAATGTCCCGCGCCTATTTGCAGGTTCCACATTTAAAATCTTGATGTTTGACTTTTCTTCGCTGAAAGTCAAAGCCTTTGACTTTTCTTTGCAGAAAGTCAAAGCCTTTGACTTTCTTGGTTTCTTGGTTTCTTCTTGCAGGAATAAGTTCACCATTTACACTTCCATTGCCACTAGCTGCATTTTTAAGCCTAACAATAACCTACAAACTCGACACAGCATCACAACGGTTTCTGAACCTCGCGGGGCCCGCACTCGAGTCGCTTGCAGCCGGTTGCCCGTGGCCGTGCACGCCGATCGTGGCATCTTTATGGACTCAAAAGGCGAAAAAATGGAGCGACTTTCTTGTATTTTCGTCTTCACGTACAGTTTTCCTGCACGATAACCATGCAGTCGCTCAGCTTCTTAAAAGTTGCTTCACTGTCACACTCGGGTTGAACAATTCTCTTGTGTCAGCACACGGTGGGGTCGGAGCGCTTCTCGGTCACGGGTTTGGGTCCAACTCGTACGGTGAAATGTCTGCGGTGGCCCCCGGGTTTTTATATCTAAGGGTTTATCGGTCCATTCGGGATATAATGTTTCTTAGAGAAGATATCATTTCAATATTAATGCAATGTGTGAAAGAAATAGCTTCAAATGGTGTAACGCCGAAAGGAAAAAACGAAACGAAGTACGGACAAGTTTCGGTTGCAGCTAGTTTGACCAAGGTCAAACTAGCAGCGCAGTTAGGCGCGTCGATATTATGGATATCGGGTGGTCAAGGTTTAGTTCAATCGTTAATAAACGAGACGTTACCGTCTTGGTTTATATCCGCTCACCAAGACGAAAGTGGGCCCGGTGGGCCGGTTTCAATGTTATCCGGGTACGCTCTCGGGTATTTCACGGTCTTTTGTGGTGCATTCGCTTGGGGCGTTGACTCGTCCGTGTCGGCGTCCAAGTGGCGGCCTAGGTTTCTCGGGTCGCATATGGAGTTTTTGGCGAGTGCGCTTAACGGGAAGATAACGCTCGGGTGTGATCCGGTTACGTGGCGGTCTTATGTCACGGTCTTTGTGAACTTGATGGCGGGGTGTATGCCGAGTTGGGTGGTGGAAGTTGATTTAGAGGTTTTGAAAAGATTGAGTAAAGGGTTGGTGCAGTGGAATGAGGATGAACTTGCACTTAAGTTACTGGAAGCTGGTGGTGTTGGTGCAATGGGTGCGGCTGCGGAACTTATTTGTCGAAGTGATTCGTAGTCGCGTGCGCGGTACGTCGTTCGGTATATAGAATCAGTTTCGATACAACATTTTGTAACTTGTCATGTATCTATGGTTTCAAATTAATTGTACATTATTTCTTATCAGTGTGTGACCAAAGAAATATTGGATTTACTGGGCATTCAAAAGTCCTGCAATATATGGCAATATATGTATGTTAGATTATAATGGAAAAAAAATGTATAAAAAGTTTCATAAAAACCTTTCAGAGTTTAGCAGGTGAACTTGGGTCGATTTTAACTTTAAAAAAATAAAACATAATTCGTATTTCTATAATTTCAATTAGCAAATGCTATTTTTTAGTTAATGATAAGCAATTTTTAGAATAATTTATTATTTAAAAATGTATTTTTCATATTTAAATTGATATATTCACCTATTTTTTTATAAATATTAATAAACTTATGATATTTGACATATAAATAATATCCAAAAATTAATTTTCTTTATATTGATATTCACCAATCGGTCGCCTGAGGTCCACCTAGCGACTTTTACAACAAGAAGCAGGATATGTATGATCTGAATATTGACTAGTACCAGGAAAGTCAACATCAGGACATAGAGGATGAATAACTAAAAACCTTAGCCAACTTATTATAGCCAACTTATCGCCTTTTTTTTAATCGTCCGCTCAAGTTTTTCAGCGAAAGCATCCATCTTTAGGACCTTAAAAATACATTGTTGGTGTGAAGGGTATGAAAATGAACCCGTTATTGTTATTCAGCTTAAAAACTCGTACCCTTAGTAAAAAGACTTAAACACCCTTGATCTAACGGAAATAGTGGATAGGGTTAACGAATCGGACGTAAATGCTAAGAAAAAACCTTTTTAGGGACGGAACTGACAAAATTAGTGACCAAACCACATAGACGAAAATTAGAATTTTTGTTTATGTTTCTGGTGGGCCTGTTTGGGGCTTCAGTAACTTCTGGGCTGAGGAGTGGGCTCTTTGTTATAAAGTTTGCAGTTAAAAATAAATTAAAAAAATCTAGTTGGTTTGACCAGAAACTATTTAGTTGGTTTAGTTGTCTGTTATAAATTTTCTTGTTAAATATGGTCTGTGTCTTTCTATAAAACAAATCTTGATAGTTTCTCCAATCTTGCAGCAAAATCAATGGGTATATATTAATATCATCAAGAAACAACTCAAAAAGATACAACAATTAAAGGTTAGCATTTTCTCTTCATATTTATAAATTTTTATTTTTATATATTTTGTTTATTTTTTTAAGATGTTCTTACAGAAATTTTGCATACAAAATACAAATCTATGAATATACGAGACTTGTTATGTTAATTATGTTAAACTTGTTACAAATAAAATCTATTTGTGATTTGCATAGCGGTTTTGCTACCAGTTCATGTTAAGTGCTAATGAGTATCGACAACATCGATATTTAGTATTTTAGTTCATGTCTTCTCACGGTATTATGTTAATCTTGGTGATAATTTAGATTCATAGAATTGGCGTTAAGTGTCGTGGCTGACAAAGTTTAATGGCAACCGATCCAAACTAAGTCGGTTAAGGCAGCCTTAATTTTGTTTAGTCTGTATATTTTGGTCTTTTGTAATGGTAATCTTTACCACCTCATAAATAATATTGACTCGTCTAGTGCTGACCGTGGATGTAGGACAATTTAGACCGAACCACGTTAAAAATCTAGTGCTCTTCTTTCTGATTTACGGTTACTGTGATGTGTGTTTCTGTTTGTACCGGTAACTGAGAATTATGAAGTGCTTTAGTTTTAAAATCACATTTCAATCATCTACAATGATATTGATATCATCCACATATAGACTAAAAGGAGTCGTCGACCAATGCTATATGTATAAAGAACAAAAAAGGATATCCGGAGTTACTTGTTATGCCAAACTGCTTAAGAACGTCTTGGTCGACATACTATAGATGCCTGCTAATAGTAAATCCGACTAGGCATTCAACCTATGGTGGATGAAGTTTCATAGTGAACACCTATTTACGACCAACTTTATGCGTAAGGCATTCATTTCCTTGTGCATTGTTTTGAACCGTCCAACGTGATTAAGTGCCTTATTTATTTATATTCTTAGGACCACGATGATCATCAATGGATATTGCATGTGTATGCAAAGATCAAGAAAGAGACAGAGTGGTACAAGTCCTTGTTACTTTTCGAAATCACTACAAATGATGATTATTATTAAAAGTATAACTGAGTCCTGTATAAGAATTAAGAAGTGGAAATTTGTCATAAGGTTGGTTCTAAGACGCTTGATAGCACGTGGTCATGGTCGGTGGTTCTAGTTTACCATGTCGTGTCGTATACCAAAGATCTTAGGAGCCACACGAAAAAAAAAGTGACCTGTAACCTTAGAAAGTAAAAATAAAAGTTATTTTTTTGTCCTTTAAGAGCATCTATGATTTATGGCATGTGGTTGGTTAAATAATTTGTTGTAACTTGTAAGCATTGGGTCAACCCAAGACTATCATAGTAACATCTAACTAGTGATGGTTTCTACGTTTAGCAATACCTTTGCGTTACAATGTATACGCGAAACTAAAATATAAAACCGGTGACAAGTTCCTTTAGTTTTAATGATCAACATGTCTATGACCCGTTACCAAAACTACCGTTTCTACCCCTCATAAGCATATTACACAAGCTGTTTTGAGAAATATAACGGATTAACGGGCACGCTTTTAAAGCGATTTGCATGGCTAAAACTGAAGATACAACTGTTGTTACATGTATGCATATGGTATGTTCTTGTTGCATTTATATAAAATAGAGTTAATTACACGAACCGTTTGTGTAAATGATCCCTTTGGTTATAAAAGGGTATTTTAGTCATTTTACCTTAATTAACAGAAAAATAACAGAATTAGGTGCTCTTTATTTGTTCTAACTAGTGGTGGAAATTTCGACCCGTTAACTTATGAACGGGTCGGTTCTGGTTATGTCGAATAAAATATGCTAAAAAGGTTAATTGGTCGGAAGGTTGCGATTTTTTTTTTTGGCGTAAAACCTTCTAAATCATTTTTATCCAAAATTAGTTTATGATTGAAGTTAAGTAAAAGTTTCAATAATGCTTGACACATTAATTATTTGTCAACAACACAAGTTAGGTGGTGACATGCTAAATCTAATGTTTAGTCCTAGTAGTTTATTAAAAGAACCAATGTCAAACTTTAAGTAGAAAAATGGTCCTTTTTAGGGTGTAAAGTCAACCACTTTTGGTCAAACTGATTATTTTTTTGTACAGGCTGGATAAGTTTGACTAAATATTTGTTCTACACTTATTATAATAATTTGTGTTTAAGTACAATTACATGAAATACCAGATGTGGATATGTATATCATGCATTATCATATACAAAATTTGAACAAATGAAGAAATTGTATATAGTTTAATGACTAATATATGCATATATTATACACACACATATGTATATATTATATATACATATGGAATTATGGATATGGCCATATGGTTTCAAACAAGTGCCCATATGTTGATATATGACCAGAACACATGGATAATGCATGATGGTAACTGATTAATAAAAAAAACATACCATGTGATGCATGTTACATATTAATATATTGTTTAGTTGTCACAAATACTCAACTAGCACACATACAGCTCATACTGAAACATTCATAATCATAAACATTCTAGAAAAGATTGAAAGTGAGAGTGAGAATACTGAATGTCGCGGTCCATAGTTCCATGGACCATCAAATCATCGCTTTTTGACGTATAACTAACACAGAAAAGTGAAAGTGAGAATAATGTATAAAAATGGATGATTATATTGATAAAATGTGTATACTATTAGATTGTTTTTATGATCTTTTTTTATTAATACGAGTGATCGGTGATGCTAGTGTTATCGTTATATCCTTTTCTTGTTGCCAAATCTGAAAATTCACGTTATGAAAACTGAAAAGTAAATTCTTTTTTTGTTATCCAATTTTGTGATGCAGTTTAATACATTATCATGTGTATATGTTACAAGATGCTAACTTTATAGTTTATCCTTGAGTTAACTAACCATGGTTTCTTTTCTTTGATGATGAAGACCGCGGACCGTAAAGTTTGATGTATGAACTATGAACACAAGTACTCGACCATTGTAAAGCCGATGAGCCATGGTGCGCGCATGGCTCGTGTGTTTTTGATAGTGAAAGATTGTTATGTCATATTTACAACCACTTTAACCTCACTGCCTTTTTTATGTGCAAACTTGGAATGTAAGATTTGCTTTATCCCTTATTTACCCTTTTTGTCTTTTTCACTTTGCCTACCTTTTGGTTATGTGTCTAATTTCCATCCTTGTCTCAAGTTTTGGTTAAAGTTCATTGGACCCCTAGATGTACATTTCAAAAGATTAGGGGTCAAAGTGAAAGTTTAGAAAACTACAAGGAGCTGAACGTAAATCCCGTCGGGCGTCGTGTGTAATTTCGCATGAATCTCACTTTCCATCCACACTTGGTTCTATATGGTTTTAAAATGCGCGCATCAGGAGCGCATACTAGGGCATCACATAGCGCAAATTGATGCAATCTTATGCGTGATTGAAACTGAATCGTCAATTGCAATGGGTCTGCAAATCTGACTAGAGACGATAAGAATACTTTATATATTAGTGCTTAAAAGTTAACAAGTTCAACATTATCTTTAAATAATATTTTAATATTTTTTTAATAACAGACGCGTAATATACGTCATGCATTGCATATCATGCATCAGCTATTGGGATCAAAACTCATTGGAACACAACACACTCTTTAGAACCAAGGTTCTATAAATCCTTTTGACCCCAAAACCCTAAACCCTAGACCATGATCGCTAAACCTTGAACAAGGGTTATTCACAATGCTTTTTGTCAAATGTGACATAAGGTTAGAGGTGACAAAATGACGTGGTTAGGTTAACGGTCAAACTAGTTTTTTTACTCGTCAGGTTGGTTTACCCTATAATAATTGTTGTACATATTATATGTGATTAAAAAAACATTTTCAACCAGTTTGACTCGTCTTTTCTTTTACTATTTTGTTTTTGTCTTGACGCGTTAGCGATAAACGATACATTCAAACACTCACACATATGCACAAATCCTAAAAGATTTGCTAGATTCACTGTTCACATCAAGAACAAGAACAACACATTATTATATATATATATATATATATATATATATATATATATATATATATATATATATATATATATATATAATTTGAAAGCAAATGAAGTGAGAATATTTGACATGGAAGTTAGCACTGAGAGAGAGACAAAGGATGAGAGCATCTGCAGAGCTTTTTACAGAAGTGTATGGACAACACTAAATACAAACTTGGTGCAGTAATAATATTGACTGTCTTGTATCTTTCTGAACTTTGTTAAACTTATCGTTATTCTATAGCTAGGCATGTTCAAAACGGTTTGGGACTAGGAACCGGAACCGGTTCCTAACCGGTTCCTATATTCAAAACCCCCTTTTAAACCGGTTCCAGGCTCGAACCGGTTAGGGAACCGAACCGGTTCTCCCACCCTCGGACCCCTAACCTATCTAACCGGTTCTTACCGGTTCCTAACCCGGTTCCTGTACCGTAACCGGTTCCAACCGGTTACAGTGTAAATTTTTTTTTTTTTTTCGTTTTTCGTTTGCGATTTGAGGCAGCCATAACAACAAATATGAATATAGAAGAAGAGAAAACAAGAGATTAGAGAACTCAAAACGTTGTAATAGCGTTTTTTTGTATTTTTTTGCGTTCGGATTTGCGTTTTGAGTGTTGTGATGAACCCATGACACCAAATACCTATTTATACTAGTAGTGGGGTGCTTGGGGGAGCCAAAAAACGGCTATTTTTGACCCCAACGGTCAAAAACGGCAAAAAAAAACGATTTCTAACGGCTATATTCGATCCAACGGCTAGAACCGGTTAGGAACCGGTTCCGGATGGTTCGGTTCCAGAACCGGTTCCGGTTCGGTTCCGGTTCCTACCCGCCCCCACTCAGAAATGCAAGAACCGGTCACGGATCATCGGGTTGAATCAGATAGGGTCCGGTTCCTACAAAAAACGGGTAGGAACCGGTTCGGGTCCGGTTCGGGTCCACCGGTTCGGTTCCAGGAACCGGTTTCGTTGAACATCTCTATCTATAGCCAGGGGACCATGTGTCTCATTCTTGCCTCATGCATTTCTAGGTGAACACTTCTTACTTCACATATAAAGTTTTCTTTTCACTGCTTCAATTATTTTTTCCCCGAAAATGAACAAATTCGATGCAATTATATATGTTGTAACGTCGTGTTAAATGTGCGGTACATGTTGTATCGTACGTGTAGGTCTTGAAGTCATCATATGTTATAGACTTGTAGTTATGTTTCGTTTTCTAAATGTGTGTTGGTGAGATGCCATAAGCAGGGCTGGCCCGTGTGCCAGCAAAACATAGCAAGGGCTTTAGGCCCACACTTAACGAAAACATTAAACATAGATATATTATAATGGGCTACGTAAACTCAAAATTATGTGATATTCTGATGGTAAACTTGTGTATTGCTTAGTTGTGGGTACGGGTTTAAAACCGAATCTAAGTGATTTTTTTGCTCTTACTCACCGTTGTCAAGAAAGAGCCTACAAAATCTCATTTTGATTTTGGCCTCTGAAATCGTTGAGCCGGCCTTTAAGGATTATGTATTGAGGCTTCCAAATACATGTTTTAACGCATCCCTACACCATGTGATGTACATGTGAGAATTTTTGAACATATATGGCAAATGCTCTAATTGCATTTACCTATCATATTCACTTATGAAATGTTATCATTATTTTTGCTTTGAATAATTTAGTATCATGCATCAAGAAACATAGTTTGATTTTGAGTGTGGTTCAAAACTCTTTTTGTATACAATCATTTCTTTGGTTCTTTCATGATATATATATACCACATCTATTGATGGTAAAAGTTTATGTAATACATGGTATCCAGATTGTATTCATGTTGTTTTAAAGATGGCTTAAATGACAAGGAAAAGATTTTAGTGTGTTACCATTTTCTTATTTATAAGTTGATCATGTGTTGTTACTTGTTAGTATATAACTATATATAGATAGTTGTATTCTATTTGTACTTGAGTTTTTATCCTGATGTAAAACTAAGTTATCTTTTCAAGATAATGAGAAATATACTTCCAACAAATAACAAGTTTTTGTAAATATTACGATTATCATATAAACTCGCATTTTAAACTAGTGCTTGCTGTCGTTGCACCAGGTGCTAAAGCATACAAAGATGAACAAGAAGAAACATGTGTACATAGAGAAATATAAGAAATCTTATATCCGGATCAAAGATAAATGTTCGAATTTACTAAAATAAACTTCAAGTTAACTACAAGACTGAAAATCTGGAATTCGAAGAAACCAAGACTTTTAACGACCCTTTATGTAAATATCGATCTTTGTCAATGAAAACCGACGTGAACGAGAAATCATTAGGTTAGCATTAAAAGACTAAGAGTTCAATACATGTAATATGATAGTTCTAGATTGGTAGATTATAATTATTTCTATGTTTTTGATCAAAGTATACTCTCTTATTAAAGCTTGCTATATTAATGTTCTATTTATTATGTAAAACATAGGTTTGCAAATTTTAAATCATCATTAAGAATGACAAATACTGAACCTATTCTAATCTAGTAATCTACTTACATGTTTTTCTCATTTGGAGCTTACTTTATACTTTATGATCACTAGACCCTCACCACTCCACCCGGCTATCTCAATAAGAGCATGTGTTATATATATATATATCCGCCCAGGTAGTTACGTGTGACAAGAAGTAATCACTTTAACAAGGTTTGTATTTTGTCAAATAGGCCGGTAAACAAAAGTTTTGCCGTAAAAACATGTTAGTGTAAAATGATGCCGCTTGATATGCGAAATGAAACATAAAAGTTTTCTTTTTCTATTTGAACGGCAAGAGTTATATTAAAATGAACACGACTAGTAAGAAACTGAACATTACAAGATCTTTAAATAGGGATAAATATGTTTATTTTTTTGTTATAAGTGTAAGCATGGGTGGAAGCTACTACGAATACTTTTAATATATGTAAGTAGTGATAAGTGTGTTCCTATGTCCCTCAACATTATTGTAGTTCTGAATATTCTTCAAATTATGTAATTATAAATCAACAAAAATATAAACATATCATATATATTTAGAGAAAATAAATACGATGTTGTCAGACGTCTAAGTTTATACGTGAAATCTATTAAAACTACGTAATTCAGTAAAAGTAAAAAGTGATTAAACAAGCGAAGTTGATATGCCTATATATAGTTTCATGTATCCTCCGGTTAGTATTATTTTCACTAAATGGTTCTTTTTTTTTTATTTTTGTTCTTTAAGAAACATTCACCCAGACAGTATAATTAAAAAGACTGACATTTACCTCTA
The DNA here is from genome assembly GCF_021521415.1 of Bidens hawaiensis. Lineage (NCBI taxonomy): Eukaryota > Viridiplantae > Streptophyta > Magnoliopsida > Asterales > Asteraceae > Bidens > Bidens hawaiensis. The sequence continues at coordinate 4,459,443 of NW_027491045.1, read as the reverse complement.
TGATGGTCGCAAAATGAATGTCTGATAATATTGGTATTTAATTACAAAAGGATAAAATCTGTTTTTATTTATTATATTTAATATTTAAACTACCGGTAAATAACTATTTTATCAGTACCATGTATGATGTATCTAATATAATATTTAATAATAATAATTCCTAAATCAATACCAAGTTATTAATAAATAACAGATTTTAAACTAACTTGTATACATGCATTATAAAACACAAAAAAATGTTAATTTATTTTTTATGACATGAGAACATGGACGGCCCTAATTAGGTAGGCGAGTCGAATAACCAGTCGAGACGCATAATTTTCATGGACTATTTTTTCTAACAAAATAGGTATGAATCTTAGTCATCTTAAAGAGTGAACTATGGTTTTCGTCTATGTGGGTTCAAATCTGTGGTTTTAGTCCCAGTAGTTTCAAATTTGTGATTTTCGTTCTTATAGATTCATTTCACTTGCAATGAAACCCGATCTCATTAACCCCATTAAGTCTGACAGTTAAACTCATCAGCGTGCCCCTCAAATTTTGTCTTTTTTCCCAAATGCACCTGAACCTCTCGCATGATGGGGCTTAAGAATTAGGGCTGTGGTTTATTTGGGAAGAAAAATGACAAAACTGTCCCTCACGTGAACGGCCAGACTTAACGAGGTTAGTGTGATCGGGTTTAATTGCAAGTGAAATGAAACCACATGGACGAAAATCACAAATTTGAAAGTACTTGACTAAAATCGCAGATTCGAACAAACCATAAAAACGAAAACCATAGTTTACTTCAACTTAATTATATCGGGCTCAAAAAGTGTGTTGTCCATAATTTCATTTAAGCTACAAATTTTTCTTTTTAATTTTAGCTCAATCGAGCTATTTAAATTTTTGAGGCCGACTCTGTAGGATAATTTATTAAAAGAAAAGTTTAGGTGCAACTAATGGAATAACATCAACCTCGATAAAAATCACATGCATAAGGAGACGAGTCAAAATTTACGGTAAAATATAAAAGAAAATAAATAAGTAAAAAAACAAATAAATTATTAGTAAAAAGTCATTTTCATGGAGAAAATAAAGACTTATTTACTGGCCACTGGGGTCTATGGTTCTCATTATTGGTTTCTCCCAATAAAGGATGGGACCCAGTTTGCTTTTGTATGTTTAAAGATTATACTATTATTATTATAAGTTTAATGTATAATATCATTTCTAATACGATACGTGGAATAGATACATTTTCTAGCTTAGAAAACGAGCATCAACATCTTATTGGTGTTAAGTAAACAGAGCAGGCAACGTTTGTTTTTTCAGATATAAAATATTTACGGTTTGTGAACATCTATAGAAGAAGAGATGGAAAAACATCTATAATCTGTAAGAAGAAGATTGTTTGTCTTTTAATGTTTGTAGACTGCTAAAATAAACTTGCGGTGTTGGGTTCCAGTGGTGATCAGTCGACGGTTTAAATTTTAAACCCGGTTTAATAAAATTAGTTTCATAATTATTAATCACATTAATAACAGAATACACAGCGGAATATAAAAACGAGTAATCACCATTTAACGGAATCGTACAGGATCCGGTTACAAACAATACGAGTACGAGTCTAAACCAACCAAAGTAAATATAAATTACCTCGGTTAATGAATAACCGGTTGAGACACCGAGGTTCAACGAACGTTGCTATGTGACGAACCGAGACAACCCGACTTGCGGTGGCGGCGAATAGATTCGACGACAGCGGAAAATCCAGTTAGTGGAGTTAGGATGGGACAGCAGTGGCTTGCGACGCTACGCGGTGTCGGACGAGGATGTTAGCTCCTTTTGGTTGCCTTGAAAAAACCAATATTTTATTTGTTTTTTGCGGCTGCCGTGCCAAAACCTCCAAACCCTTTGGAGATTGAAAATATATCAACGAGAGAGATGGGCTTTTTTTATGATTAAATATATACTAATATACATTATCATATAATCTTATATCTAATAAATATTAATCAAGCCCAAAAGTCTAACTCGTTTAAAAGTCCGGTTCATGTTTATTTATCCAATAAATAAACTTTAGGATATTATTCGTCAATACCGGTTAACTAATTTAAGCGGATTTATGTTCGTTGCTCAAGGTGTAACTCTTACGGGTCATAGCTTGGTCAGTTGCGTTAACTTACTCGAACCGGTCCATAAATTCCAACAGTCTCCCACTTGGACGGCTTTCGATTAAGCTCCTTAACCCTAACAGTCAGCGGTGCTATAGCTAGACACGGCTGCCCCCAACAAATTATGACATTTTAAATTCACTAATCAAAAACATCTTGGAATACACTATTGAAAGATAATGAACTTATGGTAATCGTTGTCATATATCCTTTCTGTATAAGACATCAATTGAACAATGAGACATGGATTAGATCAATCTCATATGGCGTTCAACCATTATCGATTTCGTTCTCGAGTCAAAGTGGTCAAATCAAACACACAGTAAGTTTGGGTGAGGCCTCACACTTTACCAGTTTGAATCAACGAAGGCGCCAAGATGTCTAACTGTTACATATCATGTAAGAGTACAGAATCCCATCTTGATTACATACAACTCCCACTGAACTTCAGAATACTCCCAACCAATGCCTTTATGATTGGCAGTTACGCGACAGCGGTTGACACTGATCAAAGAATACCTTTAGTAAACGAAAGTTCTAATATGTATCTCAGGTCTAAGGATACTAAATGAGCGTACCAATATCAAATGCATCTTATGACTAAGATCCATGAAGATGATTTGATGCGAGTTACATCCAACGTCATGCATAATGAGGTCTGTGAGTTTGGTAGTCAACCCTTTGAGTCCAAAGTCAGAATAGTCTTAATTCAGAATCGCTCCCACGAGTCTGACCGACTACGGATAATTTAGAATACAATATTCATGGATTAAACGTATTAAAATGAACACAGTTATAATATTGAACGTTTGCATTTAACCATTAAATCAAAAGTGAACTCAAAAGTATGATTGTTTAAATGTTCATACATCCAAATACTAAATCAAAACAAACTACTAGCAAGTCTAAGACCGATAGCATCCCTGTGTTGGTCATGCTTGTCCTGATTCATCGGCTTAGTGAACGGGTTTGCTAGGTTTTGATATGTGTCTACTTTGCTTATTATGATGTCACCTCGTTCCAGTATCTCCTGTATGAGGTGGAACTTCATTAGAATGTGCTTGGCTCTATGATGAGATCTTGGCTCTTTGGCCTGAGCAATAGCACCTGTGTTATCACAGAACACCTCGATTGGTTTGCGAATACTAGGAACCACATCGAGATCGGTGATGAACTTCTTCATCCAAGCAACCTTTTTAGCAGCATCTGATGCGGCTATATATTCGGATTCGGTGGTAGAATCCGCCACTACACTCTGCTTGGAACTCTTCCAATAAATAGCTCCTCCATTTAGAGTGAAAACAAAACCTGACTGTAAGCGAGAATCATCTCGGTCAGTCTGGAAGCTAGCATCAGTGTAACACCTTACGGTGATCTCCTCTTCCATTCCCCCAAACACCAAGAACATATCTTTGGTCCTATTCAAGTACCTCAGAATATTCTTTACGGCAGTCCAATGGGCCATGCCAGGACTCTGTTGAAAACTACTGGTCATGCTCAATGCATACGAGACGTCTGGTCTAGTACATAACATAGCATACACGATAGAACCAACCGCAGAAGCATATGGAATTGCTTGCATATGCTTAGATTCAATGTCCGTCGCCGGAGATTGCGATTTGCTCAACACGGTTCCTTTAGTCATCAGAAGAGATCCTTTCTTTGAGTTTTCCATTGAGAAGCATGCCATTACTTTGTCTATGTAAGTACTTTGACTTAGCCCTAGAATCCGCTTAGATCTATCTCTATAGATCTTTATTCCCAGAATATATGCAGCTTCTCCAAGATCTTTCATTGCAAAACAAGATTCCAACCAGTGCTTAACTTCCTTAAGCATAGGAATGTTGTTTCCAATGATCAGTATATCATCCACATACAAGATGAGGAATGATATAGTGCTCCCACTAGCCTTTCTGTAAACACAAGACTTATCTTCATTTTTGACAAAACCAAACTCTTTGATTTTCTCATCAAAGTGAAGATTCCAGCTTCGAGATGCTTGCTTGAGTCCATAAATGGACTTGTTCAACTTGCAAATCTTATTAGGATATTTTGGATCGACAAAGCCTTCAGGCTGAACCATATAAACATCTTCAGAAAGATGTCCATTAAGGAAAGCGGTTTTGACATCCATTTGCCATATCTCATAGTCATAGTATGCAGCAATGGCAAGTAATATCCTTATTGACTTAGTCATAGCAACGGGCGAGAAGGTTTCATCATAGTCAACACCTTAAGTTTGAGTAAAACCTTTCGCGACTAGCCGTGCTTTATAGGTTTGCACATTTCCATGCATGTCGGTTTTTTCTCTTGAAAATCCATTTGCTCCCTACTGCCCGACTATCGGAGGGGGGGGGGGTAGCTCAACCAAGTTCCAAACTTGGTTATCATGCATAGATTGCATCTCGGCGTTCATGGCATCTCGCCATTTCTCAGATTCCAGATCCAAGACTACAGATTTGTAGTTAGTAGGTTCGTCATTAGACTCAGCTACTAATAAGACTTCGGGACCATCTAAATGCCAAAGGTATCTAGAATTTGGTACGGGAGTCCTACTACTTCTGCGAACGCTCGTGTCACGTCTGATGTATCAGCAACAACTTGTTGATCAGACACTCCAAATTCCTCAGCGGTTGTTTGTGGTTCTTGAATTTCTTCAAGATCGATAATGTTATCTCCAGTTCCTCGATCGAGAAATTCTTTCTCGAGGAAGTGACCTTTCCTCTTGATAGAAATCGAATTTGTATCAGGATGAAAGAAATAATAACCGCTTTGGTTATAGTATCAGACGAAAACAACTTTTACGCCGTGGGGATCGAACTTATTATCAGATTCACTAGTGATATAGGCATCGCATCCCCATACTCTAAGGAAAGACAAGTTGGGCTTTCGCCCATGCCATATCTCATATGGGGTTTTGTCTACCTTTTTGGTTGGAGCCAGATTGACAATGCGGGCAGCAGTCATAAGGACGTAACCCCAAAAGGAGTGAGGCAAGTTGGTTATACACATCATCGATCGAACCATGTTTAGCAAAGTTCGATTCCTCCTCTCGCTCACGCCATTATGTTGGGGTGTGCCAGGTGGATTGAGCTGTGAAACAATTCCACGCTCTTTTAGATGAGTGATGAACTCTGAGCTGAGGTATTCTCCACCTCGATCTGATCGAAGCTTCTTAATGGTTTTACCAAGTTGGTTTTCCAATTCGTTCTGAAACTCTTTGAACTTTTCAAAAGTTTTGTGCTTGTGTTTCATAAGATACACATAAGCATATCGACTATAATCGTCGATAAAAGAAACGAAGTATCTTTCATGGTTTCTAGACATGGTTCTGAAAGGTCCACACATATCAGTATGTATGAGTCCTAACAGATCTTTTGCTCGTTCATTCTTATGAGTGAAGGAGTCCTTGGCGAGTTTGCCAGCTAAGCAAGATTCGCAATCGTCAAAAGAGTCTGGTCCTGTGGATTCAAGAATCCCTTCGGATTGGAGTCTTTTAACTCGTGCCTTGCTTATGTGACCAAGTCGGAAATGCCATAGAAATGTATCATTGATGTTAGATCTGATACGTTTTGAAAGATTATATATGTTATTATTAGTTTGAACATTAATTTTATAAATACCATTTCGAGGTTTAGCCTCAAAATAAAAGATATCTTTTAAGTAAGCAGAAATAGCCATGCCATTAAAAACGTACTTAAAACCTTGTTCAAACAATAACGAAACTGAAATGATGTTCCTGGTCAAACCAGGAGCATACAAACAATCGTTCAAAGGAAAAACCAGGCCAGATGGACAAGTAAAATGAAAAACTCTAGTTGCCAGAACTGGTACTCTCTTCCCATCTCCAACGATGAGTTCCATGCTGCCTTTATTCAGTTTCCTCCACTTCTCAAGCTCCTGCAAGACATTAACAATGTGGAAACCACATCCGGTATCAAATACCTATGTGTTGCTAGAGAGAGTGAAAAGTTCAATAACGTATATAGAAATACCTCGAGAAGAGCCTCCACCATTGGCCTTCCTCTTTGCTAGCTCAGCTAGATGCTCGGGGAAGTTACGCATCCAATGCCCCATCTTGTTGCACTTGTAGCATTGGCGCTCCTCAGGAGGCGGCGGTGGTGCCTTTGCAAATTTCTTGTCAGTGTTGGTGGCAGATTTTGCAGCAACAGTAACTTTCTTCTTGTCTTTTCCCTTATAACCCTGATTCTTGGGTTTAGGCTTCGTAACACCAGCAGATCGGATCATCAGAACTTGATTGGTCTTAGAAGGAATATTCATCTCAGCCGTTTTGAGCATGTTGTGCAGCTCCGGCACTGTCTTTACCCAGCCGTTCATGTTGAAATTCATTACGAACTGGTCGTAAGAGCTGGGGAGAGAGTTGAGGATGAAATCCGATGCCATCTCATCAGGCATGGGATAATCAAGTTTCTTGAGCTGATCGATGTGCCCCTTCATCTTAAGAACATGCGCACTGACGGGAGACCCTTCTGCCATCTTGCAACTTATGAGTTGTTTCATGGTATCGAACCGTTCCTAGCGGGCTTGTTTATGGAACATGCCCTTGAGTTGTTCCAGCATCTCATAGGCACCAAATTCTTCTAAGCCTTTAGCAAGCTCAGAAGTCACGGTGGCTAGCATAATACAGGAGACCTCAGCCCCAGTCATCCCTATGCTTGTCAAGAGCTTTTCGAGCAGCGGCTGTGTTGTTTTCAGGCTTGTTTGGAACAGGTCCATCGAGAACATACAGGCGCTTTGCCATTGTAAGAACGAGTCTTAAGTTGCGGTGCCATTCAATGAAATTGATGCCGTTTAGTTTCTCTTTCTCAAGGATAGACTTTAGGGCGTAGGGTGAATTTTTGTTTGATGACATCTGATTAATAAAACAAAAGTAAATTCAATTAATATTTTCGACGTTGTAATCCTATTATTAATGACCCAATAACATTAATCAAATAGGAGTATGAGAATCTGGCTTCTAGTTATTAAAGGCAGCTGTAACACACAACATTAATAAGTGGTTAGGCAGACTGACAACGATTGTCAATTGTGAATAGAGCACAACTCTCGGTTATGAGGCCTATAGAGACAACGATTGTCTGTACAGATACGTTTAGCCTCATCTTTGCCCACTTTAAGTCTCCAGACAGCTGTAGCATGTAACAGGAGAGTAAAGTAATAGTTGTCCTAGTACAGTGACGTGTGAAAGGGCCGGATGTGTCAACGAAACGCTTTCACCTTGACGCAATAGGCTAGAAAACAAGTGTGGTGCTCTAGCTCCAAACACTCGAAATTTCGCAGTATGCCTCAAGTGGGACTTGTAGTAGGATTGGCATAAAGTATTGGTTTTAAATTGGGATAAATTTTATAATTACCAAATAGAGTAAAAAGTCAAATTTTACTGTATATGTAATTGGGACAAAATCGATGAACCCTTTCATTTATCAGGACACTTAGTTTTAAATAACCTATTAAAACAAAGTTTGTCGCGATATCACTAACCAATTTTAAGTTAATAGTTTAACTATTAAGTTATAAGGTTTTGGAAAATCAAATTTAGTTTAATTTTGCAAAAACTCAATTGTTTAATTAAAATTTTATTTTAATATATTCGGTATTAGGTTGGTGGTATTATAACCTATTATAATCAAGCAAGCAACCAAAATAGCAAACAAGAATATGTAAATCTTAAATGGCCAAAAAGGTGATTGGTCTTGCTAGAGCCTATTAGCAAGACCAATCGGGTCAAGGGGTCACAACACAAAAACAACCACATGGATGGACTCCTTGTGCATTCCGTCATCTTTACTAACTCCCACTGACTTCAAGAACTCCACGAGCTCGTCCTCGGTTTTTCCTTCGGGTCTTCTTCATTACAATATTCACTAATACAAGTAATAAAAAACTATACCCTATCTATTACAATCTTGAACCATCAAAAGTGGCCAAAAAACATAAAATAAAACCGAAAAATGAAGTACAACTTTGAACCATCCATATGGCCAAAATCAAACAACCAATCACACAAGGTCGGGCCAGATTTACATATTCAACAAAATTAAAGTTGAGCAATATTTTGGTTAAATAAAATAAATAAAAAATTGACCAAACCAAGATTGCTCAAAAACATATCTAGATCAAAAACTTCAACTAGCTTGAAGTTTATGATGTAGATACGGTGAAAAGACCGGATTCGACTCGTATGTTGTAACCAAGGCTCTGATACCACTGTTGGGTTCCAGTGGTGATCAGTCGACGGTTTAACTTTTAAACCCGGTTTAATAAAATTAGTTTCATAATTATTAATCACATTAATAACAGAATACACAGCGGAATATAAAAACGAGTAATCACCATTTAACGGAACCGTACAAGATCCGGTTACAAACAATACGAGTACGAGTCTAAACCAACCAAAGTAAATATAAATTACCTCGGTTAATGAATAATCGGTTGAGACACCGAGGTTCAACGAACGTTGCTATGTGACGAACCGAGACAACTCGACTTGCGGTGGTGGCGAATAGATTCGGCGACAACGGAAAATCCAATTGGTGGAGTTAGGATGGGACAGCAGTGGCTTGCGACGCTACGCGGTGTCGGACGGCGGACGTTAGCTCCTTTTTGGTTGCCTTGAAAAAACCAATATTGTATTTGTTTTTTTGCGGCTGCCGTGCCAAAACCTCCAAACCCTTTGGAGATTGAAAATATATCAACGAGAGAGATGGGCTTTTTTTATGATTAAATATATAGTAATATACATTATCATATAATCTTATATCTAATAAATATTAATCAAGCCCAAAAGTCTAACTCGTTTAAAAGTCCGGTTCATGTTTATTTATCCAATAAATAAACTTTAGGATATTATTCGTCAATACCGGTTAACTAATTTAAGCGGATTTATGTTCGTTGCCCAATGTATAACTCTTACGGATCATAGCTTGGTCAGTTGCGTTAACTTACTCGAACCGGTCCATAAATTCCAACAAGTGGGTGGTGGTGGTGCTAGACGGTGGTGGTGGCGGACGGTGGGTGGTGGTGGTGGTGGTGATGAACAGTGGCGGTAGACGGTGGCGGATGGTGGGTGGTGGGTTGTGGTGGTGGACGGTGATGGTGATGGTGGCGGTGGACGGTGGTGGTAGACGGCGGCGGTGGTGGTGGACAATGGGTGATGATAGGTGGTGTTGTTTAACCCTCTGCAGACTTTATAAGATCTTAGAAGTTGACGTGCCAAGTCTATACAAAGAAGAGTTCGCGCAGACGTTTTTTAATGAACCGTTTTTGAAAAAACAAACAATTTGCAGGTAATAATGCATGCGCGTGATTTGCGTGGTGCAACCTAAATAGTCTTCACATATTTTTTTTTTATAAAAACAAACACCACAGTAGTATTTGTCGTTTCAAAACGGTCGTCTAATATGTAGGCAAGTTTTTAAATATTCAAAAAAAATTAGTAGATATTCGGAAATGGTAAAGATACAAAATTATTTTTCGAAAGACATCATGTGAAGGTATTGATTTTGAATCATTTATAGAATGAGAGAAAATTGGTTTGTGTTTTATAAATATCAAAACGAGTCAAATATGGTGATTTTGTTAATCGCGTGGAAAGTTAGATATTTCTTCTTTTTAGATTGTTTGGTTAAAAAAGTTAGATTATCATTCTATAATAGAGAGGGCAGGCCAACTAACGGCACGACGTGTTAGCACGTCATTATTTGATGTGGAGTCGCCATCTTATTTCTAGTTTTGAACCATCATCACAAGTCGTAATGTCACAAAGCTTTGGTTTTTGATTGATGGGTTTTTATTACCACTCGTTCTTTTTGTTCTAAGATTGATAATATGTTAGTTATAAACGTTAGTTATACATGCTTAGACCTATTAAGCATTGTATATGTATACATGAGGATTCCTTTTAACAAATTTATAATATCTCAAATAAGATATTTTGTCTCAAGATCGTTTAGATATTTTGTGACACGATGATACTCCAGTGGTCCGTAAGTGATCCTAATTGCCGTTCAAAAAAAAGAAAAAAAACCATGCAGGTTTGCCAAAATATCTAATGGATATTATGATGTGTTGATTTCTTAGTTATTTAATTCTCATTAATGTAAAAGTATTAATGTGGTTATATTTGTTATTTAAATAAATCAAATTCGGATTTAAATAATAGAAAATGACACATAGTTGCATTAATTTTGTATTTTAAAATGCCTGTCTAGTTTTCAAATGACAAGTGAGTAAAACCGTTCTATTTTGAAAAATGAGAAATTACATTATTCTATGTAAAAAGCTCTATATATATAAATGAATTTACATCATATAAAAACTTTGGTACGTTTTAAGTTTTAACATGTCAAGACTCTCTGAATTGATATTTGAAGTCTTTACGTGTGAAAAAGAATCCTTCAAATAAGAGTCGTATATTTGTTTCTATATTTTGAATTTTATATGTCGTTGGATGACACAATCACAATGAAAATCGAATCGATTCTTTTTACGGTACCGTGGCAGCATTGTTTACTATTCTGTCTATGCAAATTTTGCTTGAATATGATTTCACTAATCTTTTTTTTGAATTTTAATTCTTACATACCTCAATTTAATTGTGTTCTAAATGAAAATTATGCAAGTAACATGAGCAAGTAATTATTAAAATATATAATAATTTTAAATAAAATGTATATATAATGAGGTCGTGTGTTGTGATAACTAGAAGAACTAGTTATCATATCATGTATGCAGTTAATTTAAGAACTATGGGTTAACCAGGTTTAAATATATTTTAAAACAATATAAAAAAGAAGAAAAAAAGGGAATGGTTGTTAGCTTGTTAGGTGTGGACCCCACCTTTATTGGAGCAGTGTCGTTATCATGTTAGAGCCCCTTCGCTCTAACAAAGACTGAGGGGTGTGGGGCTTCAACGGGGGTGCTAGAGCCTCTTCGCTCGCGCCCCCAGGCGCTAACACCACACCACCAGGGCGCTAGCGGGGGCGCTAACGCGAAAAACAATGCAGGAGTGAGCCGGTTAGCGGGAGAAGAGAGAGGGCTGCACAACTTTTGATGGTTTTTTGACCGTTGGGAGCAGAACAAACAAAAAAAAAAATTCGCTGGAGCCCCTCCACACCAGGGCCAGGGGCTCCAACGGAGGCTCCAACACCCCCCTTATCCAGTTTCTCTCTCTGCCACACGTCATAATATTATTGGTTGGAGCCCTCATTAAAGCCCCCCACACCCCTCAGCCTTAAATGCAACTCATTAAAAAGCAAAAAAAGTATAATTTTATTTTATTATTCAACCTATCTTTTAAACAATCTACTGTTTAAATTCACAACAACAGAATACACTCGTCTTTCGATCCAAAAAACTCTTACCAAAGGCCAGCATGTAAGGAACACTCGTCCGAATACACAATAGTGCACTGAGATAATAATTCTAAACTTGGATCACATGAAACGCAAGGTGTTTTCGTTATTATTTCACCACCGAGTCATTGACAGCAAAAAAATAAATTATTATTTTTCTTAAAAAAAAGAACAAAGAAAATAATTAGCCAAGCCATATCCTTAAGCCAGCTTCATAGGTCCTATATATATATATATATATATGCACACCCACAGAAAAGATAACCAAAATAAATAAACCCAAAAACAATTTCTGTGTATTCATTTCATCTTCATCCTCTGTAAACCAAACATTTTAACAATAATAATAATAATAATGTCTACCCACCGCCTCAGTAACTTGTTATCAAAGTTGTGTTTTTATGCTTTTAAATCACACCCTTTTGCTTCTTCATTCCTAATTCCAATCTAATTTCACAAACAACCCATTTTCAATTTTCTTCAATTTCACAGTAAATTCATGTTTCTTGGTCTTCCAGATCTGTAAAACCTCTGTTTTAGTGTTTATTTTGCTTATTCCTTTCTGGGTTTTGCTTGGTTTAGCTTCAAGTTATGAGTAAAGAAGAGTTTGTCAAGATTCAGGTACTTATATATTATATATTTATATAATCTTACATAGTGTGTGTAAAAATGTGTGCTTTGATCTGTACATTACTGGTTTCAATACTTTGCTTGTTGTGAAATTAAAGATCTTTAATTTAGTGTTTCTTGTTTCTCTCTCTCTTAATTTAATTCAAAAAAAAAAAACCCTTGAATATTGAATATTGAAGATAATATTTATGCATGCAGACATGGTGTTTGAAGGTGAACATACACTGTGATGGGTGCAAGAGAAAAGTGAAGAAGATTCTTCAGAAAATTGAGGGTATTGTGTTTTTTATATAATTTTGTATAAATTTATTATTATTATTATTATTATTATTATTATTATTATTATATTTTTTTTCTTTGTGGGGATAATTTGTATTAATTTATTGCAATTTTATTATTATTATTATTATTATTATTATTATTATTATTATTATTATTTATTTTTTGTTGGTTTAATTTGGACTGTGAAACACAGGGGTGTACACTATAAAGATAGATCCGGAACAAAGTAAGGTTACCGTGTCCGGAGTTGTTGATCTGGACACTTTAATTAAGAAGCTTGGAAAAAGCGGAAAGCCAGCTACGGTTTGGGGGGCTTCTTCCAAGCCGAATCCGCAGATTATTAATGTCGGTAAAGGCGGTGGCGGTGGGAATAATAATAATAATAATAATAATAATAATAATAATCCGCCCCAGAAAGGGGGCGGAAATAATAATAATAATAGTAACAATAATAGTAATGGTAAGAGTCATGGAAACGGAAATGGTAATGGTAATGGTAATAATAATAAGCCGTTGCAAGGCGGTGGGTTGACACCGCAACAAATGCAGCAGCTGCAGCAAATGAAGGGGTTTCAGGATTTGAAGAATCATCCGGGGTTTAAGGATATGAAGTTGCCGCCTTTTGGTAATGTCGGTGGTGGCAGCGGTGGTGGTGGTGGTGGCGGTGGTGGGAAGAATGTGAAGTTTGTGGATGATGATGGGAGTGATGAGGATGAGGATGAGGATGATGACGATGAGTTTGATGATGATGATTATGATGATGATGAGTTTGATGAGGCTCCGGTTAAGAAACCGGTGATGATGGGCGGTGGCGGCGGTGGTGGTCAGATGGGGAGTATGATGATGCCACAGCTTATGAAAGGCGGGCAGATCCCGCCACAGTTTATGAAAGGAGGGCAGATGCCGCCGCAAATGAAAGGCGGGCCGATGCCACCGATGGGGAATAATGGCGGAAAGAAAGGCGGTGGCGGTGGTAATATTCCTGTACAGATGAATGTCGGTGGTAAAAAAGGCGGTGGCGGTGGCGCTGGCGGTGGTGGGAATCAAAATCAAGGCGGTGGCGGTGGTCAAAATAAGAATGGTGGTGGCGGCGGCGGTAAAGGTGGGATGAATGATGGAATGCAAGGCATGCCAAACATGATGGCAATAAATGGTGGTGGGGGTAATGTGGGGCCCATGGGGAACATGCCTACGGGTGGTCAAATGGGTCAAATGAATGGATCCATGGGTGGTCATATGGGTAACATGCAAGCTGTGCAAGGACTACCTACAGGGGCGGCAATGGGCGGCGGCGGTGGGTACTTAGGTGGAGGGGCGGACGGCATGTCGGCTAACCCTTACCACCAACAACAACTAGCAATGATGAACCAACAACAACAGGTTGCGGTCGGTGGTGAGAGATTTCACCCGATGATGTACGCTAGGCCGCCACCGGCGGTTAACTATATGCAACCACCACCGTACCAACCTTACCCGTACCCATACCCGCCCCCGCCGCAAGGTGAACCCATTGGACAATACTTCAATGATGATAACACCTCAAGTTGCAACATAATGTGAGAAACCCAACCGAAAGCGGTCCGTCCGTTCTGTCGTTCGTTCCCCTTGGCGGTTCGCGGTGGTTAGTGGTGGTAACGTCTCAAACCATCATATGGGGTTGTCTTTAGCTTTAGTTTCTTTTTTTTTTGTTTTTAATTTTTGTTTCTTGATCCTAAAGTTGGATTAGTTTTTTTTTAATTAAATTATGATGATAGCAGAGTAATATATATATATATATATTTATAAAAGATAATATATTATCAAAAAAGTTATTGGAAGAATGAATGTTGGGTAGTGAGTGGGTGGTGTGATGATGGTTTATGAGACCGTGTGTAGTCAAAACTCTTCTTACATAGGCATTGTGTGACACATGTCATCCTAGTCAGCAATGAAGAGTTTTGTAAAAAATGGTGTAGTGGTAAAAAGTCTTAAAGCTCTCCGGCAATCATTAAACAATTATTATTTTTTTAATTTTTTTCAAATTTTTAATATAAATAAAAGGAATAAATGTGGGGGAAAAAATTTGATTGGCTAGAAGAGATGAGGAGAGGCGTTTTGTGGATAACTCTCCTTGTCAAAATTTACCTCATAACTTAGAGGGGGGCGGTGTTTGTAGAGTTATGAGAGAATATTTAGGTGAGAAACGCCTCCACTACGGATGGTCTGATCTTGATGTTTATATATGTGTTCATATGTTGAATGAAGAGAAATAATAATATTTATAAACTCATGATGACTATAGCATAACTCATTTTGACTCATTTTATTATATTTAATTAATAATTTTTTATAGACAAATTCTTTTACAAAATTTTTTCATATAAATGCAACCAAAAGTATGATTTTTATATAAAAGCAAATTTATATTGTGATGTGATAATAATATTTGATTGTGTTACCAGTTTTGTGTGCAAGTTTAATGGTGTTGGGAAAGTATGGTTGCAGCAAAACGACATCGTATCAGGTTGATTATTTTGGATGAAAAGTTGCTAGGGAATTGGTTGTCTGCTTCTACTTGTTTTCAGTTACCTGTAAATTTTATTAAAATATTACTTTTTTAAAAAGTAAAACCCTTCTGTGATAAAAAAAATCATTTTATGATAAAATGATGTTTACAAAAATAATTAAAAGAAACAAAAAGTTGGCTAGTTACAAAAAAACGAAGGTTAGGCCAACTACGTTGTTTTATAAATATTTAAAATTTAATATTTAAGTCAATTGATTTTATAGACTAATTTTCTTTTATAAACACGTTTCACATTTATTAATTTTTTTCAAATTATTTTATTAAAGTCATTTAATGGTTTTTTTTATATTAAGTCAAACTTTTTTTAGGTATTTGACCGTATTTCAGTTTCAAGAAGTTTTTTTTTATAGAATTTTAATATTTTAAAACTAAATGAAACATATATGAATCATAGTTATCTTTTTGTAATTATTTTCCAAAATAACTTGAAGCAGGAGTGAGGGTGACAAAAATTCACTAAACAAATAATTACTAAGCTTCATCATTGTTCAATTTAAGCAAAAAACTGAAAAAGTAAAGAGAAAAACTAATAAATAATAAACAAGTTTCAAATAGATTTTGTTTTTTTATTCGATCGGTGACTTTCGCAGTTAAGATTTCATTTGACTCGATTGCTTTAATAAAAAGAAATTAAACGTTTAAATTTTTTATTTACAAGATTAGAATAACAATAAAAGTTGAGACTTTATTTGGGTATTCAAAAATACTTAGGTTAGTGTTGTGTGAAAGTATATTTTTCTAAAACAAATACAAATATAAGAGATCCATTAGAAAGTATCACAAATAGAACATGTTTTTTTTTAAATTGAAAAACATACCCCATTTAAACACGATCAATCGATCATAGTCTTCTAGAGTATTAGAGATGAAAAAGTAAAATAAAATTGATAACACGATAAAGTAAAATAAAAGGAGACATACCAAATATATATTTTCAAAGTATCAAACTAACCAATCATAAACCTAACATTATTGTTGTTTGGATTATGTAAATTAGGTTCCATCAAAATTCAAAGGTATCATTAGTCAAGAAAAGAAGACGATTTTTAACAAACTTGAAGAAACACTAACCGGACCCCGGACAGATTACTGGTAACCTGGGGGTTGGAAAGATGTTTCCCACGAGGGGTTAGACCCTTGGAAGATGGTTCTTCTGATAACCTGCAAAACAGACCGTGAGCTCGTCACTGAGAAGGGGGGGGGGGGGGGTTCCTCCTTGTGACCACCCTCCGGCGTGAGAATCAGACTAGATTGCTCTTTAAATATAAAAGTATATTAAGAGATTGCTAGAGCAGATATCAGGTATAATTTTATGATAATGTAGTAAGATATGATGAGATGAGATGGTCATACCATTTGTGGTATTTATAGCCGAAGGTAGGTTTCCAAAGAGGTATGGCCGGCTGCAACAGTGTTCCTGTTCCACCAACAGTAGCCTACGCACGTGCCCTGCTGGTAGTTGGTGGGTAGGTAGCGGCTGATAGCGACCAGGCCTGCTGTATACTATTCCTGTTCCACCAACTGACGGCTATGCACGTGGTATGGCGGTAGTTGGTGAGTAGGCAGCGGCTAATAGTGACATACAGTGCAG
Source organism: Bidens hawaiensis (assembly GCF_021521415.1). NCBI lineage: Eukaryota > Viridiplantae > Streptophyta > Magnoliopsida > Asterales > Asteraceae > Bidens > Bidens hawaiensis. The sequence continues at coordinate 4,442,844 of NW_027491045.1, read as the reverse complement.
GAGCATGCTGCTCGCCATACTGTTGTCAATAAGCTGTCGTATCTTTAGTCAGATCTTTTTCCCATACCTCGTCAGGTACAGTACAGAAGATCTTCCTGTATCGTACGGACTGGCTTATTTGGGCGGGAGTATTCCCCCTCCCGCCCTTGTGCGGGATAGTTCCCGGCTTCGCTCATTCCTTCAGGTGACACTGAGTGAGAGCTAAGTGCCTTGTGCGTGTAGCCCTGCTGCGCGGGTGGCCTTCCCTGATGGCTTGTATCCGAGGCTGCGGGGACAGGCGGAGTCCTTCACCATCGGGAGGCATTTCCTGCGGGACCAGCTTGCGTACTGCGCGTAAGGACGTCACGTCTCTGAGCATGGTTGGTCCTGCGGATCCAGTTGGTTTCTGCGCAGACGTCCCTCTTCAAGGTGAGTCTTGCGGGTCCAACTAGGCTCTGCTGGGACCTACCTCTTCAAGTCCCCCCAGTCCAATGTTCTTCTCATGAGTGTTTAATAAAGTGAGGTGAACTTTTGGACTTTAAGCAGAGGGTTTTGAAAAGGGTTTTTTAAGGTTTTCCATGGGGATTCTTCCCGCGGAAGTCCTTGTCACTTGCAGAAATTCCCGAATTTCCTGCTTGGTCTTTGGGTATGATGCGGGTAGGCTGTAACCTCCTCGCAAGTCAGGAGCGTTGAGTCCCACTTGTGTGGATTCTCCATGAGGTTTTGGTAGTTTTGAACATAGTGATCAATTATGTTAAAACCACCAATTCCATCCTGGAGCTTCAAACAACGTAGTTCTCGACGTTCCTGCTATGCGGGGATGTTATTTCCGTTTCCGCAAGCATTGCCCAGAAGATCCTTCTTGGTTTCAATTCCCAGCGGAGCGCTGGGTATGTGAAGGGTTTTGCCTTTACACTGTACCTGCGCTCGTCTTACGGTTACTTTACTTCCAAGGTATTCCTGGCGTCAATTCCCTGCGGGTGCTAGGTATGTGAAGGGTTTTGCCTTTACACTGTACCCGCACCCGTCTTATAGTTACTTGGTTGCCGAGGTACTTGGCTTCAATTCCCTGCGGGTGCTAGGTATGTGAAGGGTTTTGCCTTAACACTGTACCCGCATCCGTCTTACGGTTACTTGTTCGCCAAGGTTTTCTTGGCTTCAATTCCCTGCGGGTGCTAGGTATGTGAAGGGTTTTGCCTTAACACCGTACCCGCATCCGTCTTACGGTTACTTGTTTGCCAAGGTAAGGGGTATATGCTGCATTCTTTGTCTATGGGAACCTTAGGTTTCCTTTGACAAAGTTTATGTACCGTGTCCTGGAGAGGCACGGTGTGCACCTGACCGAGGTGCATCCGATGGCGATTGCCAAGATCCGGCACTTTGAGTGGGTGTGCCGGATTCTGGGTATTGAGCCCTACGTGGACCGCCTGATGACCTTCTATACTTGGAGGTGCGTCCAGGGGTGGTACACCCTGACAACCCGTATTAAGGGTTTGAAGATCTGCGTGACCGAGCGCAGTCTCCGATCGTGGAAGCGGGAGTTCTTCTACATCTCTGCCCGCGCCATCCCCATTGCCATGAAGTTCAAGAAGGGTCAAGCGCTTCCGAGCCTTCACGCTTCCAGCTACCAGGAGGCGGAATGGTTCGCGAAGATATCCCGGGTTCAATCTCCGGCTTACCGGTTTGCGGAGTCCGGGATGGTGCTGCTGGGGATGAGCCGGGTATGGAAGGTGGCGTCTCGGTTTCCTATCCTTCTCGAATACGGTTTGAACTCTATTCCTTATGGTATGTCTTGTCTTTCTTGCTGATATTAGTTTATTTTCTAACTGTTTCTTTTCTTTCAGAGGGGAATAATTTGGAGTCGCTCCTGTTCCCGCGGGAAGCTGACGGTCCCGTGCGGGTGGGCACTCGTGCTCTGGACGACAATGAGTTGCCCATCCTGGAGCAAACGGCGGATCGATTTGTGGAGGTCTATCCGCCGGGCCAAGGGATCCTGAGCCACCGGCGGCCAGGTAAGGCGATATTCTATCCTCAACCCCTCAATGCTGTACCCGCTGTTGGAAATCCTTACATCCTGTCTTCTTCTGAGGAATCCGCAGATGGTCCTCCCCTTGTGCGGAAGAAGAAGGCTGCCGGAGGGAAGGGAAAGGAGAAGGTGGCCTCCACGGCTGATCCGGTGCTTCTATCTGACACCGAGTCAGATAGTGAAGAGGTGGCGGGGAACCCCGGTGGTGAGAAGACCACTGCTCCGGAGGCTACGTCTGTTACCTCCGGAGAACCAATGACGACGACGGTGACCGGCGTCAAGAGACCGGCCCCATCGGGCTTGTCCCCGCCCCTCCGTACGTTCAGGCTAAAGAAAACCCGTAAGTACAAACTCTTTTTTGTAGATTTCACTAAATTTATTTGAACACTTATCTTCTTGTGCAGGCGTGGATGTTGACGCATTCCAGGGTGAAGTACCGAGTAGTACCTCTCCGCCGATGAGGGTAGGCTTGGTCAGCCTACCTGAGGCGTCGACCCAGGCGCCTGCGCCTGGTCCCGCTGGTTCAGTTGCTCATTCTGAGCCGACTGTTCCAGCCGAGTTTACGCCACCGCCGGCCGTGAGTGCGATTTTTACGGCGTCCTTCACCGAGCCGGCGGTTACGATTGCTGCGGATTCTGCGGCAGCGACTGCGGCGGCTGCCACCATGCCCCCGCCACCGGCACCGATGGCCGGCCCATCAGGTACGCATGGGAGTACTCGCCAGTCCTTGCCACCTTCCCATCTGCCTGACCTTTTGGATGGGTTTCCTTTGGGTTCAGGTGATGGGTTCGGCGGTTATCGGCCTGTTATAGACCCTACAGGTGCGTAGGGTTCCTTTGGCCCTTTTTAACTTATTTTTATCATCTTTTCCTAACTGCTTTTTTGTTTTTTGCAGTGTCGGATTCCAATGAAGTGTATGTTCCGCGATGGAACATACGCCGAGGAACAACCCTTCGCACCCCTGTGGAGTGCGTGGAATGGGCTCGCCACGCTGCTCCCCATGGTGCGTTGGGGGAAGCCATGGCTAGCTACCAGGAGGGTAGGCTAACCAATGAGCTTCGGGTTCTCCAAGCCCGGATGCAGCCGCGCGTCGAGCTGCTTTGTCGTGAAAACGACAAGTTGAAAGCAGCTCGCGCCAAGGATGTATCTCAGGCGCGTGCTCTTCGGGAGGAGAACCAACGATTGACCGCAGCTGCTGCGGAGAAGGAGAAGGCTTTCAAGGCCCTCGAGGTTGAAGTTCAAGCGCGACTCGAGGCCCGCTCCAAGGCTGCCCAAGCTGTTAACGAACAGCTTCGGCTGGCTAAGGAGACTGCGAGGAACGCGACTGAGAGGGCTACCAAGGCTGAAGCCGTTGCTGAGCCTTTACGCATAGAGAACGAGGAGCTCAAGGCCCAACTAGAGGCTCTCCAACGTGCTCATGATGCCTTGGCCATGGAAGATGCCAAGAAGCTCCAAGAGATCCTGGACCAGAGGGGCGTGCTTGACCACACAGAGCGGAAGCTTAAGGGCGTTGAAGAGGCTGCTGCAAAGGAAGTGCAACTTGCCAACCTCAATAAGAGCGAAGCCGAACGCGCCTGCACCCAAGCCCTGGTTGCCAAGGATTGGCTTCTTCGAGAAGCGTTGCCTCAGGTATTTTATCTTTACGTCTTCACGCTTTCCTTTGTTCATAGAAAAGGTATTTTGACACTTGTATTTTCTTTGTAGGTTGTGCATCGTGTCTTCTCAGAGACATCCTACGACGATGCGATGAGCGCCGCCCTCAACGCTTCTCACGAGGATGGGGAACGGGCTGGCTTCCTGCTTGGTCTAGGGTTCGTTGAGAAAGGCTTCCCGCCTTCCAACTTCCCTTTGTAAAATGTTGACACTGAAGCCATATATGACCAAGCAGTAAATCAATATGCTGCCTTCCCGCATCCAGTGATGGAGAAGGTGAACCAAGTAGCTGCTGCTGATGATGGGTTAGCCGTCCTTAAAGCCTTCCTCGAACCGCCCCGTTCTTCTGATGGAGCGGGTCCAAGTGGAGGCGGCCCTGAGGCTTGATCCGAAGACCCCTTCCCATTGCTAGGATAGTCTTGTACGGATGTATTTATTTTCTTTTCGTAGGCGGGTAGTTACCCGGCCATTCTTGTAATAATTCATGTGAAATATTAATCTTTTTGCGTATAAGATTGTTATTTCCTTCTTTGGGTTCCTTGCTTTATAAACTTATGACTTGCATATTTAGTTTAAATTAGCAATTTTCTAAGTGTTTAGAATAAGTTAACCTGTTGAACGTGGTTGATAATGGGTTAAAGTTTTGCTTCCTCTCGTGATTGTGCGGTTAGAACCGTCACTTGCACTTAGTAGGGTGGCTAAACTTTAACCTTCATCTGACCTGCGTGTAGGTTTTCCTCATCTTTTGAGGATAAGTTAACCTTTGAACGTGGTTGATAATAGGTGTGAAGTTTTGCTTCCTCTTTTGTGATTGTGCGGGTAGAACCGTCACTTGCACTTAGTAGGATGGCAAAACTTTACCCTTATCTGACCTGCGTGTAGGTTTTCCTCATCCTTTGAGGATAAGTTAACCTTTGAACGTGGTTGATAATAGGTGTGAAGTTTTGCTTCCTCTTTCGTGATTGTGCGGGTAGAACCGTCACTTGCACTTAGTAGGATGGCAAAACTTTACCCTTATCTGACCTGCGTGTAGGTTTTCCTCATCCTTTTAAGAATTTTGTTTTGAACCGTTCGACGCGCGGTTGTCAATAGGTTAGTGTTCAGTTTCCTTTAATGATTCATGCGGATAGACCGGCACTTTCATTTAATGGGATAATTGAACTCTTCCCCTTCAACTGACCTGCGTGAAGGTTTGTCACGTTATTGGGTTCGTACGGGTAGGATCGCCTTCCCACGCAACGACTTCACGTAATGTGAATGCCGTCACCAGTGTTGCATAGTTTAACCGTGACGCGCGGTTGTTGATAGGTTATTATTCAGTTTCCTCGTTATGATTGGTGCGGATAGACCGGCACTTTCATTTTTGGGTGCTGAACTTTTTCCCCTTCAACTGACCTACGTGAAGGTTTATCACGTTACTGGGTTCGTGCGGGTAGGACCGCCTTCCCACGCAATGACTTCACGTAATTATGCGGTGAAAACCGGCATATTAGTGTTCAGAAAAGTATAAATGTAAAATCATCAGCTTCGATGTTCTTAAAGAGAATCATTTCCATTAGAAGTGGCTCTTGGCCTTTTCTTTACAAATTGGAATTGATTTACATGCAAACTGTGTAAATGAGCTCCCTTCCATCATGTTGGGATGGGAGTGCCATCGAGCCGATACGCACCTGGTTCGGGATCTCGTTCTTTACGCAGCATGTAGTCTCGATATTGAAGCTGGAATTTTGATTCGTTTTCCCCAGCTGGGGTTCTATACGCACCTGCCTGCTCAGCCTTTACTGCGCCACTAGGTGCGCGAGCGTCCCATCTCTGACAAATGCTTCGACCATGTCTTTTACGTCGGTGCATTCTTCAGTGTTGTGGCCTTTTGTCTTGTGAAAGTCACAGTATTTGCTCCGATCAGCATCGTGACGATGTCGGATTATTGGAGGCTTTGGCCACGGGAGCTCTTCAGTGGCGAATATCTCAGTGACGCTTTTGCTGAGTGGCGTCCATCTGGAGTTCCGGTGCGGCTGTGCATTATCCCTTCCGCCCAATCGATGTTGCAAGCCGGATGAGGTGTCAAAGTTTACCCTTGACTGCCAAATGCCTTGCTTTCGCTTTTTATTTAGTCGGGCGGTGAGGACGTTGTCTTCTCTCGTCTTCTGGGTGTAGAGGTTTGTGCTCTGTGGGAAATCTTTACCCAGTTGCTTCTCCGTTTCCGCATAGCGTTTTGCTGCTGTCATGATGGCATCCCATGTGGATGGCATGCCATCTTTACCCGTTAGGGTGCGGATGAGGTCTGGGTCGTGCGCGCCCTGGATGAAGGCAGCGCGAACAAGATCTTCGCTGATATTGCCCAAACTTAGCTTCTTTGAGTTGAAGCGAGTGATGAAGTTTGGCAGAGATTCATCTTCTTCTCGTATGCATTTGAGGATTGTCCATTGCTCCTCGGTATACTTCCGTTGCTGGCTGAAGTGTTGGCTAAACTTCTGCTGGAAGTCTGCCCAGTCGTAGATGTGGTTGACCGGTAGACGATCAAACCAAGCTCTAGCAGCCCCAACAAGCGTCATTTGGAACATGTAGCACCAGGTGGGTTCCGTCCAATTGCTGACGGTTGCCCCTGCTATGAACCTGTTCAGATGATCGTCTGGATCAGATATACCGTCATATGTGCCTATGTTAGGCATTTGTTTGGCACTCTTTGGGGCGATTGCTTCCGCAATGTCCCTTGCAAACTTGGACGTTCCTGCATTTGCAATGTTTGGTCTGAACGTTTTGGAGAAGTCTCGTGGACTTCCACCTGTGCTTTTTGGTTTGAAGGCATGTCCAAAATGCCTTTTCGGTTGGGATTCCATTTCCTTACGCTTCCCTTTTGCCCTATGGCGAGGGTTCGCGTCGGAGTCGGATTCCTCCGAGTCATCCAAGCAATCTTCGAATTCGTCAGCCTGTTGGACGGAACGCAGGCGTTCGTCCAACTCAGCCTGGAATTCCTTTTGTCGTGCCTCCGCCCATGCCTTGACTTCATCGAGAGTTTGGCGGGGGAGTCTTCGTTTCTCATCCTGGGTATCAGTGGATCCCAGTAGGCGATCATTTACTGCACTTGCCCAGCCTGAGTAACTGGGGTAGTGTTCGTAAAATTTACTTCACTTGTCCCGGCTTGGGTAACCGGGGTAGTGTTTGTAAAAACTGTGTTACCGGTGTTCACCCCAGTAGCTGGGGTTGTGGTTACCGGAATTTCTCTAACCATCTTTTGTAGAAAGTTTGAAAAAACTGGAGAGATAAAGTTCTAGCTTTATGCACGGATGGCGCCAATGAAGAAAATTTTACGTAAATTAGGTTCCATCAAAATTCAAAGGTATCATTAGTCAAGAAAAGAAGACGATTTTTAACAAACTTTTATGTAAGGCGGAGTGGTTTTTCCTTTCAATGTTTTATGTTTTATCTCACGATAGTCTAAATTGACGGTAGTTTTATGACAAACATATAATTTAAATCTATACCTTATGTTACAAAAATAATATAAATTTACTAGCATGTAGAATCTTGCTCATATGCTTTCAGTTTATTATATAAAACATTAAAATGCTTTAGGATTAACACTTGATAAAGGGCCATTATTCTAAGTTATTTTAACTGTATAAAATCTTTTTAAATATGTTTAGAAAAGATTTTTTGTGAAGGAAGATAAAGATGGTTAGGACTACTATAATTTTTTATGTGAGGTGAATCTCAGTCATCTTATTTTGCTAAATATGTGAAACATAGTAATCCTTCACCAGATTTGTATGTACTAAAGTGTCAGATTATTTCCCCTAAGTTGTCTTGTCATAATTAGGAGAAATCATGAGAATAGTGTGTATAATAATTAGGCTGAGGGGTGTGGGGGGCGCGAGAGGGGGCGTGAGTGGGGGCGCCAGCCAATAATATTGTGACGTGTGGCAGAGAGAGAAACTTGATAAGATGGGTGTTGGTAGTGGTGATAGCGCCCCGGGCCATGGTGTGGAGGGGCGCGAGAGGGGGCGCGAGCGGTTTATTTTTTTATTTTTTTATAAATGTATTAAAAAAACGTATTATTAAAAAAACAAGAAATTATTTAAAAAAACACACATTAATTTGAAGGTTAACACTTTTTTGGTTTAATTAATATTTACTGTATGTCAAGATTAGAAATTAGTATTTACTATATGTAAAAAAAAAAAGAAAATACAGTATGTTAAGATTATAGATGACAATATATTATAATACTGAAATTTTAAAATAGATCAGGGACCAGTTTTGCCATACCCCTTAACTATTTGAAACAAATTACATCTTTCACATGTGCCTTCGTCATCTCCGGCCCTCTAATATTCCGGCGCACATGAAGTTTTCCGGCGTGTTTTTTATTAAATTAAGAGCCAACGGCTCATTTTACAAATCCAACGGCTCTTTCACCATTCCCCAAGTCCCCTCACGCTCACCAGCTCCCGCTACCCCACTTGCGCCTGCCTCGTTTTCCGCTCTCGCGCCCCTCTCGCGCCCCTCTCGCGCCTCGGTGGTGTGGTGCTCGCGCCCCGGGGCGCGAGCGTATGGCCTCTTGCGCCCTTCCTAGCGCTCCACACCCCTCAGCCTTATGGTTGTGTTAGGAGGGTATTATAGGAAAATTATTAAAATATCTTTCTTATAAAGGAAGATTTTGTTTATGCTCTTACAAATTAAGACCATGTGTACTGCTAGCGTTGTGGCTAGCGTTTTGGGTGAAAACGCGTGGGGTACACCGCCCACCCTACGTTATGATAATTTTTTTTTGGTGCGTTGTATACAAAACGCGCATGGTGGCACAGAAATAAAAAAAACTAGCCGTTGGAGCCGTTGAGATTAAAATATATATATATATATATATTAATTATATTTATACTATATAAACAAACCAAACTCATTTTTTTAACACACTCATTCTACTTCTATACCAATTTATATCTTTTACACAAATATTTCTACCAAAATGTTTCCAAACAACAACCAAAATATTCTCGGTTTCGGCCAATATGCCCGTCAAGGCAACCAAAATCCATAACCGAACCAATCTACCGCCCCGACGCCAACCGTACCCGTCCCGAAAATGTATGACCCGCAAATGGCCGCGTACATTGCACGGCGCCACGTGGATGTTTAATGTAATTTTTAATTTAGTTTAATGTATTTTTTATTTGGAAGTTTAATGTAATTTTTAATTTTATGTTAATTTAATTAAATGATTTAGTATTTAAAAAAACAAATAAAATTAATAATGACTGGGCGCCACGTGGCGCATAACCCATGGTAGTGGAGAGTTATGACTACAGCCTGTTTTTGTATAAAACCATAACTCTGACTGGGTGCCACGTGGCGCATAACCCCTGGTAGTGGAGCTTTATGACTACACATGGTCTAAGAGTTTGAGATTTGCTTGTGTTAAACATGTCTTTGATAACGTGTTTCTAAGGTGGGACGATCTGTTTGTAAAACTAATAAGTAGGCATCACATGTTATCAATAACTCTATGGACGACCAATCTGCTTAACAAAACATGTTAGAATGACATGGTGTTATAAACAAAGTCGTTGGGACAAGCTATTTGTTTAACAAAATCGTATGGACAATCTGTTTTGGTCACCAAACTCATCTGGGACGACCTGTTTAGGGTCAAATGACGGTATTTCGATTGGAGGACTAACACATCAAGCAATTAGAAAAAAACGTCGGCGGCGACGAATTCTTGATTTTTATGGACATAAACAGAATCTCTCTTTAAAAAGGGACATTTCGCAAATTTTCCGAATATTATAATTACAATATTAATTAAAATTTATCGTGTATTATATCTTTTTATAAACCGTATAGATTTATTTGCATATGATATGTGACACTATATCATGTATCAACTTTTCACTTGTTTGTCATTAAAATAGTTAGTATATGGTTGTATAAGTATTTATTACAAAGTTAAAGTAAAATAGAAAACTTTAAAACTAAATTCCGAAAATGTCTCATTGTTAATCACATAAAGAAACGAAACACCCGTAAAAATAGTTTATCCTTCCTACCTCAGCAAAGATAGAACCCATTATCAAAAAAGCAAGTCACGAAAAGTCAAAAAAGGAAAGTAAGTGATGAGAAAACAAAATTACAGTTACGAAGAGTCAGGAAGATGAAGTAGATGCAGAGAAAACAAAACTAGAGACCCAAAACATTGGAGGATGTATGACATGACCATGTGTGATTTGAAAAGAAGGATTGTTGATGGTTTTGGTTTACAATCAAAAGGTTGCGAAAGTATTTTGGAGGCTTCGAACGAAAAAATGGCAAGATAAAAGGGCGCTATGGTTTCATATTTTTCCGTTAAAGGAAGAGGACATAAGAAATGCATAACCTCAAAAGGTACCAAAAGCATTTTGGGGTTTTTTTAAGAACGACGACTTTTTAAAAGATTACGGAGACATGGATGACTGACCTACTGGTAATTATAAAAAAAAATTGAACACAAAGTTTTTGTTAACGTAACATATAAAAATTGTTTGATATATATTATTTTTAACCTAATGTCCTAAAAGTATTACTTTATTCTCAATGTTATAGTACATTCTAGAATTTGATTAAATAGAAAGTATAGGAATGAAACCCGAAGCATGTGTCACATGTAGACTGTATCAAGTATCATGATTTTATAGAATTCTTGTGTTTGTTTGCGTTTATATATGTGAAAACTTTGTAGATTTACTTGTAAATAAAAGATGGTTTTTGAATGTGAAATATACGGATATATTGCGACTCCTGCCCACTGTATTTTCGTCGAAGGTCATTAAGACATAACTATTCTAAAAGTTGTTTCAAGTAAGTTTTATGTATGTTTATTCGTATAGACACAATTTAACCTACCACCACACAACTTTTGCGTTTGCAACAACATTAAAAGCTCGCCTTTGGCTTTCATGTGTCGATACTAATTCTACACACCAACGAAAATAAATATGATTTCATCTCTTACTCTAATAGATAATCAAATAAACGCACACTAAATTAACATCAATATGTACAATATAGAAAGTGAAGCCCTGCTCCGGGTAGTGAACCACAAATATCCTGTCAATTGTCAAAACAATATATATTGATGTCATCAACACTTAATTTTCATAATCAACATTAAATTTTCATCGTCAACACTTTAATTATCACTCTATTTGTCATCAAAAAGGCATCTATGATGTCATCAACATTAAAGCTTTTCAACGTTAGAAGATTTCTTAGGGTTAAGTGCAACATGTGCAGAATGTTAGCGTGTTACGTAATGAAAGTATGAAGGTTAACAAGGAAAGCGCACAAATTAGCCTATATATAGGTATCGAGTGCCAACGTGTATCAGTCAAAAGTATACACCACCTTGATAAATCGGTGCCGGTTTGTAGAATCTAGTGCATATATGTGAGAAATTCGATTGAACTCATAGATTTTTCAAGTTTGAACCTAATGAAAAAAAGTGATGAACATTACCAAATCCTTTTATATGTTACGTACGGTGTGCGTTTTCATTAATGCTGAATCTCAAGTTCGAATCTTGGGTCTCATAGTATTTGTTATTATTATTTTGCATTTTTCCATTTGAGTCGGGCTTTCTTTTTAGGCTTGTAAGCCTTTTATGTATTTTCTTTTTATAGGGATGTTACTTGTTACTTTGTTAGGCTAAGGGTAGTGGAGCTTGGTTCACCCCCAAGTGATCCAATATATTTACGACACGTAGGCGCTGACGTGACACATGATCAAGCTTCAGAGGGTGTAGTGGTCCAGGTGATCCGGGGCTTAATTGATTTTTTTTTGTTACACACAAAATACTAGATTAAAATATTTCACTAAAAAATAAATAAAAAAGGAAAATAAAAGCATAAATTTAAAATGCAACCAACCTCTAAAAAATACACAAAAATAGAGTTTTTATATTTTTCACCAATTCCTTCCGAATATTCGTTTTGTGGGATCTTTTTGCGGGTTTAGCCGGCACCGGTTCCGGTTGTGTGTCCGGGATCGAATATTCGGATTGTGAAACCTCGGAGTACATGAAAGCTTGAAACGATTCGTCGTCCAAGTAGTTCAATCATTCAGGAAATTGAGGGTAGTTGTCTCGTTGATATTGAAATTACCGAAACCCGAACCCGGCATGGCTATAATTTGAGACGTTTAGAGAGGTTTTGTAAATAATAGTAGGGAGAAAGGGAGTGAGATTGGTGTGTTATTTTTATAAAATGAGGTTGTTATTTATAGTGATAGTGGTAGTGTTTGTAATTAATTTTTTTAAACTCAAGCCCAACGGCTCTTTTGAGCAAATCAATGCCCAACGGCTCTTTTGAGCCTCGTGGTTCGGTTCCCCCCCCCCCCCCACCTTGGCGCCCCCGCTCGCTTGAGGATGGTAGTGGTGTGCGCGGCTGCCACCTAAATCGCGCCCAAAAGATAACGCACCATTACCCTTAACCTTAGTTCTATTAAAGACTAGTGGCAGTGTTAAATCTAACTATCTAAGACAAAATTCAATTACTAAATCAAATCTTTTAAATTCACTTCAATTTGATTATAAATTATTTACAGATGAAATTTCTATGAAATTATTTTCTGGTTAACTTACTAAATTCTCTCATGATTTTTTTCGGTTATATTAGGTATGTGAAAAACTATTACCTAATATTAAATTCCTGATGTTTTGTGTGAATCACCTTCATAGAACATGTGACCTTTCTAACTCGGACCAAAAATTTCGATAAAGACTTCACATTTCATATATACAATCTTCTCATCTCTAAATTAGTTCATTCATCTGGTTCATTTATAAGGTTTCCGTCACTTTTGTCATGCTTCAAATGATAGTTTATGCAATCATGTCCGAACATTGCTATAACAATTAATGGATATTAAATACTGTTGCTACAATTCCGAATATCGCAAGTGAGACTTTGGGGTTTTGAGGCTTTCACGAGGTTAGTATAGCTACTTTGAATCACTTGGCTTCAGTTACAGACTTGCAGTTGGGTATTGATATAGTTTATAAGCCGATTAGGTGTGACCTGACTTGACTCAAACCGAAAATTATTACGTCGGGTTGTTTGAAATCTAAGCACCAAAAAATAATTACGCTAAAGGAAAATAATTTCGGCTTTGTGATTGCTTTTGTATATTATTAGGGAGAAGACAATAACAGTGTAAGAAAGAAAGGTTGATTCACCTCTAAGGGGAGGACAAAACCTTAGTATAACGCATAAAGTATAAAAGTGTACAATAGTGTGTGGTGAATAATGTATGAATTCCAATGTTTATTACCTAGATACCATCATTGCTTCTTTTTAGCGAAAATAAGTTAACAACCGATGATGGGTTGTATCATGTTCTATTGTGGTAATTATAGGGAGCTTTGCTTCTACGGATTTGCCCTAGGCAATCCCGTGCCTTTTCCCATCGCGGTGCGGGATCATGGTTCCTCCCCTTCCACCTTTATTTGATAATATGGCCTTCTCAGATGATATGGACATAACTTAATGCTTATATGCGTTTTGTCTTGGCGCTATGCTTTAACTCTTTACCCTAGCCGTCTTGAGTTATCATTTTTTTGTCATCATTCTCATTCTCAGGTTTGTCCTCTTCCATGTGTGGGGAGTGTTGCGCTTTCCTTTTGGATGCTTCTATTTCTATTTCAAGTGAATGGAAGGATAGACTTGGCCTTTTTATTAGAGCTTTATATATAATGCTCTAATACTTTTATCCCGTTATCAGCCCCTAGTCTATGCAGTTATGAACCTGCCCATTGCAACATTAATCCGACTCATTTAATCTTGACTTTTCATTCTTCATCATTGTCCCTATTTAAAATACATTAAATAGAAGACTACCCAATGGGAAAAGACACAAGATTGCCTAGACTTTTCATTCTTCATCATTGTCCCTAGAGGCATATTTCCCAACTTGCCCTGTTCCGTGTTAGCAAAATTAGGGACGGCAATGAAACCCGAAACCCGACTTAAATGGGATGGGTAATACCCGAATCATTAGGGTTTGGGAAGGGTTTGGAACGGGTTTGGGATTAGTTTTGAAATTTTTCGCGGGTTTGGGACAGGTTTGGGATTTCTAATATACCCGATTACCCGATAACATAAACCCATTTACCCGATTATATACCCGATGTACCCGATATAGCTTATTATATTATATATATATATATATATACTATATTCCAAATATATTATTTGTTAAAACTTGTTTATGTCAATTATGGTAACCATCTTTATAATCGATTATTTATATTTTGTCAAAACCTGGTACAAACCTAACGGGTTTTGAGCCGGGTACACCCGACGGGTATTTTTATCAAAACCCGATAAGAGACCCGAAACTCGATGGGAAAACCCGAAACCTGACGGGTAATTACCCGATTAAAACCCGACGGGTTTGGGATGGACTTTCATAACCGGGTATGGGTTTGGGAATACCTAAACCCGACCCATTGCCATCCCTAAGCAAAATTACCCACTTTGAGGTGCTGTCTAGGGCTCATGGTATAGTCCTTGTCCTTCGATTTAACAATTTTTTTTATTGGCTATGTCTGGCTGAGACGACTAAGGCTTAGCCACCTCTTTTGGCTCTCAAAACCATGAAAAGTACTGCAAGGCCCACCATCCAAACAACCAGGGAGCAATAATTGTAAAAAATAAAAATCTTTATTCAGTCGTCTCTAAAAACGCATGACAAGCGTTAGGCAACATATATAAAGCGCAGGTTTCGCTAGCCTTAGCCAGTTCTTTTCGCCAAAAAAAATGTTGTCGTAGCCGGCTCTTCCATAGTTGTCTTAGCGCAAAATGTAGGCTAATCCACCGTCCCAGTTCGCGGCGCACTAGTGCTAATGTGGCAGCTCCTGATTGAAGAAAATGAGTGTTGACTAATTTTCATGAATTTTAGAGCCAAAAGCAGCGAAGAAGCCTTTATCATCTTAGCTTACGAAACTGATGCGACTGTTTTTAGTTGGCTAAAAGTCAATGTCTCTTTTGAATATTTTTTTTATCAAGTTGACTATTTTATGATCTTATATTCGTGGTTATGGGCCGAGTTTTCTTATTTATTTTCTATATATAAAGAAAAATAAAGTATATACTTAGAAACTATATTTACATATGTTATGCATATGGATATGGAATAGAATTCTATATTTAAGTGGATGTTATGTACTTATGAAATTGCACAAACTTTACCCGTACGTGGTTACACGAAATAATTATTCAACTATTTTATAATTGATAACTTAATAATCTAGTAAGTATAAGTTTAATCCAAGATTACAGTGGCAAATTTAATTAGCAGATAAATAATAAAGAACATTGAGAGCATGTACATGTATTGTTTTTTTATATATGTACTTTATGACTTGTTAATTTGATAGTGTCGGGTATCTATGATGGTTGATTGCCTTGAAGTCAAACCTGAGCAAAACCTTTTTGAAAAGTGTGGTCTCAGTGTTTATATATTATTTTAAGGTTTACAAACATATATTCTCCTTTAAACATTTTTTTTATTTTAAATACCTTTGTACTTTATCCGTATTAAAAATTTTATATTATGTAATAAATATGTATAAGAAAACGAGAATATTCTTAAGAAAAATTAATATAAAAACTATATGTCTAAACTGCTGTACCAAACCCCAAGTATTAACACATACGACTTGATTATTGCTTGACCGCATGCAATTCACCTAAAAAATACATATACATGATTATTGCTTGGCAGCAACTTAGCCGGTAACACAAAAGGTCGAGGCGTACACACCATGCAATGGTCATACGCTACGCACAAAAGTTAATATATGTCCTTGCATGTCTTCGAACTAGTTCAAACATTCTTAGATCGTTTTAAAACAGGTATACATATCATGTGAGTCTAAATTATAAGACACAATATTTTGGTACAAATAATTTATTTTCTAATAATATCTGTAATTATGTATGCTAGAAATATATTTTTACATGAAAGAGTTCTCTCATGATCCCTCATATATGTATGTGTGTGTTTCGATTATGTAATATATATTATTTTTTTGCAGGAAAAATAATAAAAAAAATGTTTAATTAAATATTACACAATGTGTAACAAAATGTTGCTTAAATGTTACATATTTACACATGCACCGGTAATATTTGTTAGACCATGATATAACATTTTTTATAACTTTTTTAAAACTTTTGTTACCATAAAGATAATAATATACATTATATATGAGAAAAAATAAAAATAAAATATGATTATTACATAGGGTTTTCACGATTTCTTCAAGTGTATTTTCATTCCATATATTATCTCAATTACAAGAGATTGATTGAAAGACATTTTGTATTGATCTTTGCCAACCTTTGTAGTTAACATGCTTGAATGGACCATGCATGTGGTAGTTCTTGAGGGTGATATATTGCTGTCCATGATGGTTCATTTATATGATAATTATCATGTTTTACGTCTCAATTAAGTATTCATAATTACTTTTATTTAATGAATAGATGATGAAGTGTTCAATCAAGAGAACTAATAATGCAAACTTACAAACGGAATTCGCGTTAAAATCAAAACCGGTTAAAGCCGATTTTGCATTTAGATGCAAAGAGTTAATACTTATGCACACCTATAGATTATTTATAATTTCATGTTGCTTACAAGTTTTAATATCTTTGAATATGATATGTTATCTCACATGGTATCATTGGTCAAACATATGTTCTCACGGTTGGCATGCAACTAGTGCTTCACTAAAGATTCAAGCAAACTCAACAAGAGTCGGCATAACAAAAAAAATGATTACATTTGGATATGAAATCATGAGCTACAAGAAACTCATTAAAACACTTAACTACTTAACCAGTTCAATAAAACACGATAAACAAGCTATTAATGATAGTGACTATTTGGAGACCAGATGTTAGCAACCAATGAATCGTTGATTAATAAACAATTATTAACGGATTTGAGCTAAGATACAGTCAAAATTACAAAAGAAAACGTTAATGTTAAGTATTTTGGTGCGAGTCTTATGGAGAAATGGAGAAAGCATAAAAGAGAACTCAACAACCTTAACTTTTAGTGACAGCTAGCAATGAAACGTTTCGTCAACAACCTTTGAGATGACTTTTTTTTACAAATGCTGTGAAGTAGTCATTGGTTACTATTCGAAGGTAGTGTTTATTAAGAAGTCTGAACAATCATGAATCCCATATAAATACAACCACCATTGTTCATTTTATGGCACTCAATAAACATTATACGAACTGAAACCCTTTATCCTGTTAACGATATAGACAAACAAGTTTTTTTACTTGTCGAGAATTTCATTAGGTGTTATCGCATTATCAAGACTTCATGCAGTGTTTATGAAGTCTTCTACTTGTTGCCTATTTGTAGAAGTGATTCGCCAAACCAAAACAACAAGCGCAAAGTGATTTGTTTTATACGATGAAGAAAGATGTAACATATATTACATTTTAGTGTTTTATACATGTGATGAAGAAGCAATGTTAAAGAAACAGATGAATGTCTTTAATCTATAGTCAATGTCAATTATTTAGACAAGCTATTGATTGATTATGCTCTCACAGTCTACCAAAAAGAGAGAAATAACTTAGAATCTAAGCATGTCTTGAATAATAAAGCATACTCACTTTGTAGCATGCATGTTAAAGAAATAAATAAAGATGACTTTTTAGAAAACTAGTTGTATGTATTTTAGTCATAGTAAGATTTACTTTTTGCTATTTGGTCAAAACACCCCAAATACTTTTAAGTTTAAAACATAGAAGTGATTGTACACTGCCTACATATGTATATACATTTTAAAAAAAAAAATTAAAATTAAAACCCATAATTTTAATTTAACTAAAACCCTTAGTTTAATTTAAAATCTCAAGAATATTACTATTAAACCTATAAATTATCAACAACCAACTTTTCCAAGTGAAAATGACCTTGCTTGTGCTATATTTATTTTCGTGTGTGCGATGATGATTGGTCATTCAATGACAAGTCTCGTATGAATCTAATATTTTCCGGGTGAGTAACAAGTGCTCCATTTATTGACAAGTCGAGGGGTAAAATTCTACAATCAGCAGCTGATTGGATTTAATAATGGATTAGTAGCCGTTAAAAAACTATCTAAAATAACGTCATTCATAGTTATTAGCATTAACTAAATATTTTCTCATATTGTGTGAGGTTTATCTCGTTCTATTATCTCGTTCAGAGTTTTATTTTGTTAAGAGTGAATTTATTATAATTTTTTGCTTAAAAGGCCGGCTATTTCAAAGTGAGTTACATACCATTCTAGCAATTAGGGGTGAGCACGGTTCGGTTCGGTTCGGTTATTGGGTGAAACTCAAACCTAAACCTAAGCTATCAGTTATTTTAGAATACCAACCAATCGGTTTTCCGTTATTCGATTATTCGGTTTTCGGTTATTTTCGGTTTTGGTTTAGGTTATTTTCGGTTTTTTTATTGTGAGTAGACATTACAAAAAAAAAAATATAAGAAAAAGTAGAGTATTGAATTCAAAATACAAAATTAGACATGTGTTATGTGGAACCAAACAAATACAAAGTTGTTTGAGTAGTAGGGTTTAAAATTCAACAATATTCTTAATAAAAAAAACTAAAGGTTTCCCGAATCTTCATTCATTGTCTTATTCATCTTCAAAGTTTAGACCCAATCTTGATCATCTTCATAACTTCATTACCATCAGTGGTAGATTCTTTTGGTGTTTGGTTTCTTGTCATAACATCTTTAAAAAAAGACATAGAAAACATGGGTTCGATTAATCGGTTCGTGTAACATCACGGAAATTTTGAGTCAAAAATGACAAGTTTTCAAAGTCTAGGGATCAATTCTGCCAAATTCCAAACTCCAAGGTTAAAATGAAAATTCTGATTTCTTGTCCTATCGCGATACACGACGGGACAAAAGACAAGCCCATCGCGTAACGCGATGGGGCTTGGTCAACGCTTCGGGAAGGGTCAACAGCGATACGCGATCGCTGTTGAACCAACGTCATCGCGTATCACGATGACGTGGTCTAACACATTATGACACGTGTGCCACGTGGCACACGGTGGCATCGTCTGCTGCCACGTGTCACCGCGTGGCAACACAGCCGCTACGTGTCGCCATGTGGCGCAACGCTTGCCACGTGTCGCCGTGTGGCAGACCTACTAGGTGACTGGGCAGGGCTACGTCGCGGTACGCGACGGGTGCCTAGGAGCTCATCGCGTACCGCGATGGGATCCAAAATTTTGTCTATAAATAAAAGGTCCGAGGTCTTCACATCTCACACCAAAATCACACACACAACTCTCTCTCTAACATCTCTCTACACCTCGATATTTGTACCCTTGATCTACCTCGATAAACGTGCCATAATTTCTCGATAACCGTGTCCGATCCATCGTTTTCCGTACCGACGTTTCCTCGAAGTCCGTGCCACCCTCCACGCGCATACAATCAAGAAGGTGTTTGTTATGGCGATGAATCTTGAAAGGCGTGACGACGAGTGTTGAAGTTAGTGTTGAACATTTGGCGTGCTAGGAGTTAATCAAAGCAATAAGAGGGACCAAGTGGCGTTGAAGTGCTGCTCAAGTTCCTAGGGTTTTAAAAACGCCAACAAGGTTAGGCGTAAACGACAAATGAATATAATATAATATTATATTAAAGGCTTAAGTCTTAAGTCGAGTTTATACTCAATACCTCGATAAAAGAGAAATAAACATAACAAAGAAAAGAATAAAAGATTGAATTGTAAATATGTATATATATGTGTAAGTATATATTTATATTCTTTGTTATGAAAATATTATTTAAGTAATAATGAGTATTCTTAAATAATAAAAGAAAAAGAATGCGTTTCTTAGAGAGGAAGAAATGTCAGGTTTTATATATAAACTAAAGGTTTATAATTACTTTTAAACTAAAGGTTTTCAAGTAAAAGAGATTTATGAACTAAAGGTTCATCGAGGTAAAGTTTATAAAATAAGACTAAAGGTCTTAAGCCGGATTGTATATCCGACTAACAAATGGTTATACTCGTACTATAGGTGCGAGATAGCAAGGGAAAGACCCTCGGACGATGTTTGAAGCCGATCCCAAAGCGATAAGGTGAATACGCCCCCAAACTTTTATAAACTTATTTTCAAACGAGTCAAACATGTTATATGAAAATTGTTTACAAGGGACTATGTGTTCCTAAAATCGTTATAAATAAGAGTATAAGCTTAGCCCTCAGACTGTAGTATACATTTGTCTGGATCCTTACATATGTGGTAGTACGCGGTGGGCACATTGCACCACGCCTGGTCGTAGGACGCTTTCCTATAGGAAGCACGACCACGTGTATACTTACGGGTACTTAACTAAGTCGAACGCTGCGGTGTTTGCTGAGGTGACCTAGAGTAGAGCTCGAGTTTATAATTGTGTTATTTAACTTTGTTATTCCTAAGTCACGATGGGCCGAGGCAGGCGTAGTCTCGAGGGGTAACAAAGTAAAGGAAAATATTTTTGCGTCAACGTGTTCACCAACATTCGTTGCTGACGTATTTTATCACATTTTGCAGGTGAACAAGGATAGCGCTTGGAGTGACGAAGTGCTATGAATATCCGATGGCTCGGATTTGTTTTGTAATAACTTAAATTATTAAAATGGTGGTTTTGTAAAACAAGTAATCTTTTAAACACTAAACGGGAAACTTTAATATCCCGTCTTTTGTATGTAAATATTATAAATTAAATCCACATGTTTATAAGACTTCCGCTAAATGAACGTAACTCTGATTTATTTGCAAATGTGTGGTACCAACATAGTTGTCATACGCCTAGGCCGTGGTTTGGGGTGTGACAGTTCGGTTCGGTTTTTTTTGGTTTTTTTAAAATGGATAACCTAACCTAAACCCAAAACCCGGTTTTTCGAAAAACTAAAAAATTAACCGTCGGTTAATGCTTCGGTTCAGTTTTTTTCGTTCGGTTTTTTCGATTATTCGGTTTCGGTTTGATTAATTCGGTTTTATGCTCAACCCTACTAGCAATATTATATACCCAACCTGGCTCCAAAACATGTGTAGTATTTTACATAAGTACATGCTATATACTATTCTACCAAGATCTTTTTATCTTCTTACAAATATCTCCTCAATTCTCAAGTCAACTTTGACTCTTTGATTCACAATGAAACTTTACACAACTGATAAAAATAGTTCTCCAAGTTCTCGTTGAGTTATATTAGCCGCAAAAGGTTTTATGCTTCTAACCAGGAGTGTAATTGGTGATCCCCTTTTTAACAGATCGAGGGTTCAAATTCGACAATAAACAGGTTAGCTGAATTTAAAATAATATTATAAACTGCTTAAAAAAATTAACATGACATCTTTCAAAGTTATTAACATTAATTAAATCTTTTCTCATGTTTGTATGAAATTCATCTCATTCTATCATATGGCATCATATTAAATTTTAGATGTATTACTAGAAATATTCTATTATATTAACTAATAAAAGTGAGTTTATCAACTATCAATTATTATAGTGAATGCATAATAATTCTTGCTTAAAAGTTGCCACCTATTTCAAAGTGAGTTATATACCATTCTAGCAAATTCATAGACTCTCAATTAGGCACATGCTACATACCATTCTATCAAAATTTTTTTTTCTTACAAAAATCCCCTCACTTCACAAGTTAACTTTGACCCTTTGATCATTGAAACTTTACACATTTTTCCTAAATAGTACTTCCAGTTCTCGGTTGATTATATTAGCCACAAATTAAGGTTTTATGCTTCTAACAAGTGTGTAAATCAGCGAATCACTAGTGAGGTACTTGAGATTGACATGTAAAAGGCTAAAATCAAACAAACTTGGCAAGTCAAAACTTAAAAATATTTTTATATGTCATTACTTGATTACACTACTTGTATATATAATGACATTACTTGCTTTGCATAGTTAGCATGACTTTTTAGTTTAAACGTTAACTTTCCTCTATTACACATATGCTCATAGTGAATTCGTTAGGCCTATTCTGAATTATGCATGGAGAAATATGAACTAATTCATAAGAAGTCGGATTATCTAAATATTAAGTTAGGTTTCAATAATGTTAGCTTATGGGATTATTTGCTAGCAATATCTATTTGATGCTTTATATAACATTTAAAATAATGTTATCTTTTAGATAAATATAATAAAATATGGTTCTAGTTAATTTACAACATTCTCAATTGTGACATAGTGGTAAAAGGCTTGGGTTCTTTTAAAATATTGGCAATAAAGAATTTAAGCTAGACTGTGTGCAAAGGTTGTTAATTTGAACCTCGAGCCCACCTAGCTTTTCATCCCACTGTGTGTTACGCCAAAGAGTCCTGCTCTTGTGGTGGCATAATGACTGTAAAGTGACAGTTGACGGTATAATTTCTAGGGGAACGTCCAAGTCAAACTCTGAAGTCAGCGTGAGCACAGTTAAAACAATATAGTCTGACCAGAGTGGGGAAACAGAGCTTTCAAATTTAAATAGTATAATATCCTAAATATAAGAAAGTCGTCGTTTTAAAAAAACGTAATTTACAACTTATCCTAACAAAATGAATGTTTTTAAGCCGGCTGAGCCAAGCCAAGTGGAGCCAAGCCAAGTGACCTACAATAACGGAACGGAGTGTAACGGAGAAAAGTACAAAAAGTAAAAATGATGGTGCCTGGTTAACAGCAAGTAATGTCCGTTAGTTAACTTCTCTTGTGAGAAAAGAGAATCTTTTATTTCTTCATTTATATTTTTTATATTAATTTTTTTTTCAAATTAGAGGAGCATGTGAACCCCACAGCAAGTGAGAAGCCATCATCATTCATCACCCACACCTTCCATCAATATCATTATTATCCTTGTGTTTCTCTCTTTCGCCGTGCTTCTAACAGGACTCGCTGATCTATCTCTATAATTTAACTAAAAATTGTATTTTTTATATTTGTCTGTAAATTTCATTTAATTTACACACCGCATCAACATCTTTATCCCTATCTTATTGTCGCATAAACATTTAGTTTATTATATTTAATGTTATTGGATTTTGATTCCCAGCTTTCACTTATTGACTGAGATTAATACTAATTCAAGATATGTTTACAAAGTACTAACAAAAGCATTTTCTTTCCGCAATCTTATATTAATTGAAAAGTAACCATGTTATCTTTTTAATAACGGGGAAAATATGAATGGAATTGTTAGAGGAAATTTATATTCAATGTTAAGACTGTCTATAAGCATTATTTAAGTTGAAATTAATCCTAAAAAATAGATAAACATTCAATAACCTTATTTTTTAATGCTTTTTTAAGATGCTCACTAGAATCATAGAGTTAGCATCCATATTTCTTTGCTCTTTTATATGTTAGTACTTAGTAGTATATAGCCATCTCACCACCTTTTGTTTATAGGTGATGTGCTATCAACACTATTAATAGCCATGTGTCTTGTTGATTTATGATTCTTTTAACCAAACTTTATATTACTTGATTTCACTCACGTGTCGTAATTTAGTTTTTTTAGAGCCAGGTCTTAATGAAAGCAGTATCTCATAAAAAGTTGTCTTTGTTCTACCATTTTTTAACCATACGGTCAATACCAGTAACTTTTGCTATTAAAATGTTTTTACCATATACTTGTTTTCATTCAATGTTAATAGTATCTAATATAAAATACTATTTATTTTAAATAAATCAATTTCGAAGTTTTATAAATGTTTTTTGTTTGATATATTCTAAAAGGTTGTGGATAAAACGCACCGGATATGTGGAGATGAGTAGTCAAAGTCAAACAACTTACATATGATGTTTTCCTTAAATTGGGTGAAAGTTAGGACTCTCACACCACATACAAGGGTTTGTGGTGTTTCATGTTTATTCTTAGTGGTGTCACTTGACTAAAGTTTCCATGTAAAGCCAAATAAATATCTACTAATATCACAATCACATGTGCTTATTTTATGATCAACTAGGGATGAGTTCACTATCGAGAGTATCAGGTTCGAAACCAAATTTAAGGGGGATTTTTCCATTATAGTGGGTTTCCTCCTTGATCGTGTTTTTTTGGTGAGTCAGCACCCGAGTGTAAAAACCAGTATGGACGATTGACATAGCCCGTCTTAAGAAAACTCACTTGGGTATTTGGAGGTGGATATAAACGCTATTCATAAAAAAGGCTCAACGAGAGTACCCATTCCAAAAATCATAAAAAATGGATATCAGTTCGAAATTGTTTGGTACGATTCGGTACATTATACCAAGAAAAAAATGGGTAAAATGCCGATACTATACCATACTTATTCCCAGGATCAATAATGCATACATAGTATTTTAAATAGGACTTCAATACTAACTTTAAAAACACATAGTATTTAATGTCGGTTAAGCTAGCTAGAAAACAACTAATCAGATCACTACACATGCAAAACATTTAGCTACCGGCTGAAATCTAGTCCTTGCTTTGAGTAGCCGATTGTACTTTAGCTAAGCTTTTAGTTGTTAACTGGAATTTAGCCCCCGCCTTTTGGTCGTGTTTCACGATTGTAATTATCTGGTTGACTATCTTGTGGACCTCGTCGGCTCATGGTAGCTTTTAATGATTTTTTTTGCTTGCTTTAAACTTTGTCGGCATTGCCTTTCTAGGGTTGTTCGATTGGTTGATTAGGATATGTTATGTTTATTTTTAATTGACAACCATCAACCTATTTTTGTATAATGTTACGTCAAAGTGTCTATTTTTGTTATTTGCCTCGGAGATGCTCTTAGCAGCAGTGGTTATCTTAACTATGTTCACCTACAAGTTATAATGAGTTATGTTTGACAATACTTTTTACCAATCGAAGAAAATAAAAAGTTAAAATATAATCATGTAAAAAGTAATAAAAATGTATTAAAATTTGTATAAAAAATTTGGTCAATTGTATTAGTCTAAAAAATGTCATATAATTACTAATTAGTTTTTCACATTATATCTTACATTAATCAACAAGGGTCTATAGCAAGTATACAGTTTTCCTTTCTTTCACTAGTTGCCTACCTAATTAACCTATTTTATCTATGACTTTTTAGTGACCTAATGCATGTGAAATAATAGAGTGCTAGGACAGGAGAAAAATAACATAGTAAAGAATTATACATGTCAATTGATTTCTAACATTGTACCAACTATTAAAAGTAATCGACAAATAAAAAAGGTGTACCGTGCTGATAATTTGGTCTAGTGGTAAGAGATATGTCATCTCTAAGTGAAGACGTAGTCTCGATTTTCACTTGTGCCGGTTCAAAACGCATTTGGGTGAAGAGATGAATCAAGACTTTATAATCCATGGTTCGAACCCGGCATGAGGTGACGGTTTATGGATTCCACCTGGTTTCCGCCAATCAGGGTGTATAGTCTCTCGGCGGCCGATGAGTCGACCTTGAAGATGACCCCGAAAGAGTTGGTTTACACGGGAGAACATTTACAGCTAAAAATTATTTGCCACTACAAGTAACTTATGACATGAACACTATGTATTCTGTTACAGCCTGATAGATTTTAATATATAATTTTATTCGAATTTATGAAATATTATTTATGTGTATGATCTTTGTTGCTTGCTTAACCGTAACATATTTGGTTCTTCATACTTGACTGACCTTAAAATTTTGCTAGGCAAATTTTTTTTTTGGGAACTTTTGACATATTAATTTAAGAAAAAAAAGTTTTTTTTAGAAAAGATTATTATGTTAAATATGTTGGTTAAATTATAGAGTGGCCAATAATTCCACTCATGTCACAATGTCACATCTTATACTTGAAAATGATTAAACTTTGATGAAGGGACTCGAGGTAGACTGATTTTAAGCCGATTAGTGTCCTTAGTGTTAATAATAACAGGCCCACACAGCCCATATTTGAGTAACCAATTACATAATTTACATAATCCACTTTAAATATATGAAAAAAATATATTATTGGTTTTAAATTACAATTAACCAATAATTTTATTATTTTACGTAAATAATAGCATCCAAAGGCTTCTTAGCCCTTAATATCATAAGATTTAGAAGTAGAGGTGTACAAATCGGGTCTTTTTAATGTCCAGTTCTAGGTATGAAATTGAGTTTGGGTATGATTGGGTATTGCAAAATCGGTATTGACAATACTCGAGTCGGGTTCAGGGCCGAGTATTGTCTCTAAAAGCCATATGCATTAGGTTCGGGTATAGAACCGAGTATTTTAAAACCGGATAATTGAATACCCTATTATGGGTATTGACAAAATTCTTTTTCCAGTTTTTTTTTGGGTATTTTTCAAGTATAGACTGAGTTTTTTAAGGAGCTGCATTTTTTGGGGATAATTTTCGGGTATTTTTAGGTATGGATCAGGTATTTGAAAAACCCGGTTTCGTGTATGGAACCGGTTCCGTTTTGTAGGTATTTTTAGAAGTATGTTTAAAGGGTGTGAGTTAGCTGTTCTTAAAAAAAATTAATAATAACTATAAAGAGAATAATAACAGTAACAACAATATCAGTATAAACTTTATATAAATATAATTGTATCGTCACATAAGCAACGACATACTCAACAAATTATGGAAACATCCTATGCGTCATTATTACGGCTAAGCGACACCAATGTGTATAAACAAGGTTGATACCATAGCAGGCAAGTACCGCTTGAATTTGGGACAAAGTAAGTTGGGCTCACAGAATGATGACACCTGACTGACAGTGGACAGTTATTTATTAGGTTTGGATGCCTGCAGGATTAACCCTGTTTAGGATACTTGTACGTAGGCAATTATTGTTCATGGTATTAAGTTGGATGGATGCAATATATGTTAAACAAAATGTGTAAATTCACCGGCCGTTCAAAAAAAATAAAAAATTCACGAGATATCAGTTGACTACCGTCAAGTCAATACATGATAAAACTAAACCGATGTTAATGAAAAAGATCTTTTGTAGAAATAATATTCTCCCAATTTCTTATCGAAAACTAGAAATTACCCGACAGAGATTTCTCATAACTTTGCAGCTGCAACACGAAACCAGAGTTAGGAGAGGCAATAGGTCTTTTACTTTTCACGAGTTTCATGGCTTCCGAAAAGCTCATCCCATGTTTCTTCATCAAATAGGCCACAACAATAGTCACACTAGATCAAAAATATATAGCTTTAATTCAGATGATCATAAAATCTTTTATCAAACAATAAATATTTGACCAAATAAACAAATGAGATATAAAGCTAAGTTAACACAAAAAAAATCGTTACTAGTCATAGGGGTGTGCAAGAAACCGAAAAAACCGAATAATCCAAACCAAAAATACCGAACCGAAACAAAAACCGATGGTTTGGTTTTATGTTTTTGTAAAAACCGCACTAACGGTTCGGTTTTGGTTTTGCAAGTGAAAAACCGAAAAAACCGAACCGAATTCCTAAATTTTTGTTTTTTTATATTAAGTAATTTATAAGAATTTAATAAATATGTAACTCCAATATTTTTGAGCAAATGTATAATAGTCTATTATTTTACAATTAACAAAATTATTTATACCTAAATTCATTATTTTTTGCCAACTTTTTGGCAAAAACCGAAAAAACCAAACCGAACGGCAAAAACCGAAAAAACCGAAACCGAACGGTTTCAAAAACTCCAAAAACCGAAGTTTTGGTTTTCGGTTTGGTTTTAGCCAAAAACTGTTCCGAACCGCACCACGCACACCCCTATTATACGACATCTAGGTACTATAAATGTACTACCTATGTGTTCTTACTTTGACTATTAAAATAGCAAAGCATGATGATGTTGACCATCAGAATAATTTTGACTTCACAAAGTCAAATAACTGCATACGGCACTATATCAGACCATAAAAGTATACTCAACTATTCGATTTTTTTATGATGCATCGACACTAAGTTAATACTAATACGGTCACATTTAGGAAATTATTTCAAGATATAAAAATCACCTTCTGGATTTTCCCACAAAGCAATGTACCAACACGCCACCGCTTCATTAATGAAACCGAAACAGTCATCAAAGAATTGAGAAATATCTACTTCTTCTCTGTCGTGTACTAAATCAAAGAAAGTTAAACGGTGAGAAATATAAAAATTTTATCAAAATATTAAATCATATTTTGACATAAATAAAACAACTGTCTTACTATCGACAACTTTGTAAGTAAAGTCATTAGGGTACGCAGGCGGGATCGAAGAGGCAACAGTTAAAATGTGAGTAATGTTCAAACTTTTTAAAAGAGTCTTGTTATTTGCAGCTCCAACCGAACCCAAATAAAGACCCTATAAAATATTAGACCAAAAACCAAAGTTAAAGATTGATTAAACATTAATAAATATAATGTTTTTCTATGCAGTCAATCTCAGTGGTATCTCGGTTATCGGTCCTCATGTGAAATATCGGTCAGAATATCGGTACTGATAATATCGACGATATTGACCGATATTTCACCGATATCAGTCTTTTAAGTCTTAAATTTTCAACTTTTAGTGTTTAATGTTGGTGGTTTGAGTCTTAATCAGTTCCTACTTGCTACAACTGTTAGTGTTTCACAACTTGCAAAAGGATAATTTGTTAATAGTAGGAGAGTATACTGAATTGTTAGTGTTAAAATGCTATATATATAAATTTTGCATGATATTAAAATTACCGATGTCCCACTGATATCTCACCGTGATAACCGATAGGCGATATCTCAAATATCGGTCCTTGATCGATATCCGATATTTTTCCGCATTATCTGCTTAGATGTTTTGTTACCTCTTCTATTTTAGATGGAACTTTATCATCTTTTAACACTTTTTGTAGTATAAAATACTTTCAAAAGTGCAGCCATTCGCTCCTTGTACAGGTCACTAAGACCATCCATTGTAAGAAAACTGAAGCAATTCATTTCTCGTTTACTGTTAGTCGATTTCAAAAGCCAAAATTTAAAAACTAACTCCAAAAGATGCTAATAATTAGTTAACAAGATTTAAGTTTTGTTAGAAACTAGGACATATAAGCTTATCATATTAGACTAATAATTTGCAGTTGCAGCACTTTAAGTTGATTTGATTTGGCTTCAAGATTCAGATATTTTTATGTCATTCTTACGAATGACACGACATAAGCTTGGAAGCCGAAAAGCCCTCAACGGTGCCGTTTACTTTTATAATGTAAATGTAAGAAAGTTTGGTAGGGCTGTTTTTGTTTTGCAAAAAAAGGTGGTATATTAAAAAGAAAGAAAGAAAGAAAGAAAGATGGAAACCACCTACATTTGGTATGAAACCAAAAATAAATCTTTTTTAAGTAAAACAATTCATGTCACACCCGGCCCTAAACGGCGGAAACAGCCGGGTGCGCGCGAGTGGGAATTGATAATCAAGCACGGGTCATTGCAAACATTCAAATAAAATTTTCCATTGCGCATGAAATTTCTAGTACAAAATACATTACATTGTTTAGAGTTACATATAAAAACATCCACATATGAAAAACGTTGAAGATTTCCGCGCCATATCCCCTTACACGGCGGGAACAACCACGCGTGTGGAAGGGATAGAACTAAAATCTTCCAAAAACCATTTTTATAGATGTTCTGCGTGAAGTGCTCTATGTGTGACTCCTTGCGCTACTAATTATCACCTGAAAGACACGTAAAAACATTTGAATCAGTATAAACTGAGTGAGTTCACAAGTTTTGGTGACTTGATAAATCGTATTGCATCATATCCTTGATAAAACCATATTGAAACATATTTCTGATAACATCATTAAAACATATGCTTGATAAAACCGTCCCGCGGGTTACGCGCGGACATTTCTGAAAACACTGCTCGTCCATGCAAAGTGGCGCTGCCACTACGAGCTAAAACAATACCGTCCCGCGGGTTACGCGCGGACGTTGTGCTCGGAAAACTAGGCGCTCGTCCGTGCAAAGAGGTGCGACCCCTACGAGCGGGCTTTACCAGTAGTACTACCCCATGACCATACTAGGCACTCGTCTATGCAAAGAGGTGCGACCCCTACGAGTGGGTTGATCAAACACAGTAGTCCCTACCCTTAGAGTTCCACTGACGAGTGATCACTGTCTAAATCTTGCGCACTTACATTGAAAACCAAGATAAACACCATAAACAGATAACCGTTTGCATTGCTTGTAAATATACCATGATAAAACATAATTTAAACACGTGTCCCTCGCCCCGAAAACAGTTTAAAAACAGTGAAAATAGGGGCTGTGAGACTCACCTGTGATTCTTGTTAAGTGATGGTTTACAGAGATTAAACGAGATTCGGGTTTCCTGATGTTAGCCTCGAAATTGGAAGTCTAGAATATGTTTAAATAACAAGAAATATGTATATTAAGATCAAGAAATCGAAGAATATAAGGGTTGGTCAGGAAAGTAAATCTCAAGACTAAAGTTTCGGCTTACCTAGCGATGGAACTGGAAACGGATGCTTGGGAGTTGGTTAGTGCAGAATTACAGGTTTAAGAGAGGAGTTTGGAGTGTGTTTGTGTGATATTTTTAATCAAGAATTGATACTTATTTATAGGCAAATTCAAGGGAACACAATCCCTTGATTTAGGGGATTGAAATCTTATTTATATTGGGTGTAATGATGACAAGGTATGGGGTTTATTATTATTTATTTTAGGGATGTGGGTGATGGTCCTAGGGAGTGGTTATAAAGATTCTGATGGATTTGACAGTACATGCAGGACTGTGGTTGGTGAGAGTAGGTGCGGCTGACAGCTGACATTTCGTGTTACAGTATACTTTTCCTGGTACTGTTGTCAGTGAGCAGTCAAAAGGTAAATATCTCTGAAACACGCAACTGGTTCTTTCTGGGCGGGGGTAATCCCCTTACATCTGAAGAATAGACTAAGTGTTTTGTGCGTGTAGCCTTGCGCGTATAGCCTTCTGCGTGAAGGCCATTTCTTTGAACGTTGTGGGTCCGGCGGCTCCAGTTGGTCTTCGCGCAAGCGTCCTTGTAACGAATCCTGCGCGTATCACTGCGCAGGCGTCCTTATAAGGAATCCTGCGAGTCCATCTGGCTCTGCTGGAACCAGCATTCTCAGAGTTTATTAACAGGGTGAACTTTTGGATTTAAGCGAAAAGGTGGTTGGTTTCTGTGCAGACGTTCTTGCGTAAAGGGTTTAGTTTTAAGGTGTCCCGCGGGGATTCTTCCCGCAGGTGTCGCTCATAACTCCTTTTTATTTGATGCGGGTAGGTGCGTAACCTTCTCGTAGTCAGGGACGTTGAGTTTCATTTGTAGATTCTCCATGAGGTCTTGGTATTTCAACATAGTGATCAGTTATGTTGAAGTCAATTCCATCTTGGAGCTTCAAACAAACTAGCTCTCAATGTTCCCTTTTTCCGCGCGCGCATAAATGATTTGGGTCTTAATTAGGAAATTAGGATATTGTTTGAACATAGTTTTACTTATTGATCATTGAAGAGGTATGCAACCCATTAGACAGAAACGACATAAAATTAAGTTATCATGAAAACACAACAAAAACCTGTGCGCGTGGCGCATATAACATATGCCCGCGCTGATCCTAACATGGCGCGCATCGCACCAGCGCATGGCGCATACAACATATGCCCGCGCTGATCCTAACATGGCGCGCATCGCACCAGCGCATGGCGCATACAACATATGCCCGCGCTGATCCTAACATGGCACGCATCGCACCAGCGCATGGCGCATATAACATATGCCCGCGCTGATAATGGCGCGCATCGCACCAGCGCATGGCGCATATAACATTCACAATCTCCTAATAATTAGGTTGATTACTTGGTTTATGGGATTTGGGAAATTACCGGGTGTCACAATTCACATGGTTACACCTATGAAGATATCTAAATAGATGAAACCTAAATTATCATTAACTAGTCACTGTTCATATTGTCTTAACCTAAATAATGAATCATCCTTATGCTGCTACCAGTCTAGTAAACTATCAGTTAACCTTACAGCATCTTCAGACATTAATCTAGAAGACCTGCATGGTTTCAACTATGATGTAAACGAGCCGACCGGTTCCCGAGCTCGTCTGAACTCAAGCTCGGCTCATTTCGAGCTCTAATTCTAAAGCTCGAGCTCGGCTCGTTTCAAGCTCTAATTCTAAAGCTGGAGCTCTCATGTGTGAGCTCTGCTAGTTTCGAGCAGTATTTCTAAAGCTAGAACTCAGCTCGTGGGTAGTTTTTCAAGCTCTAATTCTAAAGCTTGAGCTCAGCTCTTGAGTAGCTTTTCAAGCTCGAGATCGACTCGTTTCAAGCTGTAATTCTAAAACTTGAGCTCAGCTCATGAGTAGTTTTTCAAGCTCGAGCTCTGCTCGTTTCAACCTCTAATTCTAAAGCTTGAGCTCAGCTCGTGAGTAGTTTTTCAAGCTCGAGATCGGCTTGTTTCAAGCTCTAATTCTAAAGCTTGAGCTCAGCTCGTGAGTAGTTTTTCAAGCTCGAGCTCTGCTCGTTTATTATTTATTGATTAGTTTTCTAAAATGTATACCTGATTTTTGTAAATAATTTAAATTGTATATCTTTTTCATATATATATATATATATATATATATATATATATATATATTAATTACTAAATCAAAATTTTACATATAACAAAAATTATAATAAAAATATATATTTAATATATTAAATAAAAAATTAGATAAATAATAGGCTCGGGCTCATAGATTAAACAAGCTTATTTTTAAGCTCGAGCTCGTTTAACTGCGGCTTAATTAACCTAAAAGCATCTTCAGACATTACTCAAGTCTTTAGACCTTCATACTTTAATCTACGGGTATTAACGAGCTGACCCGAGACCGAGCTCGTCTAAACTCAAGCTCGTTTCGTTTCAAGTTCTATTTCTAAAGCTCGAGCTCAGCTCGTGAGTAGTTTTTCAAGCTCAATCTCGGCTCGTTTCAAGCTCTAATTCTAAAGCTTGAGCTCAGCTCGTGAGTAGTTTTTCAAGCTCGGCCCATTTCAAGCTCTATTTCTATTCTAAAGCTCGAGCTCGGCTCGTGAGCAGTTTTTAAAGCTCGGGTTCTACTAGCTTATTATGTATTTGTATATATTTTAATTATAGCTATTAATATAACACAGTACATCTTATTTACCAATTTTATCATAATTTTACATATAAAAAAAATAATATATTATAAAAACACATATTTAATTAAATAATAATTAAACAAGGTTAATAATAGGCTCACAAGCCGGCTCGAGTTAAACGAGCCGCCTTATCAATCCATTCGGATGCATAACATAAAAAAATAAAAAATTAATCGATCATCAATTCTTTGATCAGTATACACTTATTATTATTAATTAACCAATAAACAGAGAATTGGATTACCTGATGATTCAGTTGAAATCAGTGGATATATGATCGAACCCAAATCTGATAATAATAATAATAATAATAATAATAATAATAATAATAATAATAATAATAATAATAATAATAATAATAATAATAATAATAATCGAAACCCAATTGGTGTTAAACGAATAGAATAATAAAATTAAAAGCTTACATGGACAGTGATATTATTATTATTATTATTAGTATTATTATTTTACTAATTAGGTTTCTTGTAATATTATATACTTTAATGTGGGCCCGGGCCCGTCTCTAAGAATGTGCGGGCCATCATAGGCTGTTTACGAGCAATAATAGAGGTGTATAAACCGAGTATTTATAGAAATCGGAACTAGTTTCGGGTATGTTCAACAAAAGTCAAAATAGTGTCGGGGTATAGTAGAGTATTTGACCGGGTTTTCTAGGTTTATTGTGGTAGGGTCGGGTTGGGTTTTGACCGAGTAAAGGTGGAACCAGTTTCTACGGGTCCGGGGAGAATCCAATACCAGGTCGTACCTGCAAGTCAGGAACGGATACCAACCGGTTTTGGGTTTGGTCGGGACCGGGTATTTGGTGCACCTCTAAGCATGAGAGGCAGTGACGAATGTCCAATGGTGTAAGCACAAGCGTCCGGTGTTTTATCGAAATCGGATTTTAAGGATTTTTGAAGTCATTACAGGGGTGGTTCATGGTCGGTTTATTTTATGTACTCGTATATACATACTAATCCCTTTTTAAATGCATTAATATTATTATAACACATATTAGTTGTTTTTTAGTTGGCAGATTATAGTAAAAATTGGAGTTAAAACTTAGATTTATATAATATCATAATAAAAGGATAGCTTCATAGAGAGACACGTAAGCGAGCAACAGTTATATTATGTGCTGGGCTTGAAAAGTTGTTGGGCTTCCAAGAGTTGAAAATGGTGATTAATGGACTTAGGATTGTAATTGAAACAACTAAGTGGGCTAACAGACATGTGGAAACGTTGAGAAAACTCAGCAGCCCAACAATTGGAAGTAATCAGTAATGGCCTAATGGGGTTGATAATTGGGCTACTGAAATGGTTTTCATATCTTGGGCCATGCTCCAGCAACTTTACGATTGACCCGTTTAACCCTTTTATTTTTTATTTTCTTTTTAATAAATATATTTTATGTAATAAATTAAATTGGTTAGGTATCATATATATGCCGATATATAAAACTAAAAGGGAAATGGACATAATATTTTATAACCGAAATGTAATTGTTTTATTTAAATTTTTTATATTGGGGTGCAAAAATGTAATTCAAACCCATTTACATCTGAAATCAAATAAAAAGATATGGGCCGGTCAAACAGGTCGAGTTTTGATCAACCAACGAATACGTGGACCCGTCAACAAACACGTCCTGTTTAACACCCCCTCCCTCTTAATTATCGCCATGCAACAGCGAAGCTTAGCGAGGACCCGGACACACCTTTTTTTTTGCACAACAGTGTAAATTTACCCGTTTTCGACTGAAAATTTGAGTCCGACCCCCTCGTTTATGATATTTTAAATACATTTTGAGTTCCCCTGAACGTGAACTTATCTTGCAATCAACACTAAAGAATACACACGCAAATGGGCAACTAAACACATATTGCACTCAACACACTTTTTTTCCTTCCCATCCAACTACGATACCTTTTCTACTATAGCATCTTAGCACCAACAATATGTGGATTCTTAGGATTTATTTTGTATTGAAGTCAACAATTTTAGATGATGCTTGTGTAGTGTATACTAATAAAGTAATCGTTATAAAGTCAACAAAAAGAATTATTAGATGTTAATCCCATTTGAATTCTTATTCAGATATTTGGATATTTGGATATTCACATTAGATCGATCCGATATCCGAATAACTAATTCGGTTCGGAACAGACACGGATAGGGATTAAAAAAAAAATAAAAATTGGATAGTTTAGATTATTCAGATATCCGAAAAATCCGAATAAATAACATGTGTTTTCATTATTTGAATTTTGACTTTATCAGTGTACCGTTTTAATTTACAGAATTATGATGGATAACGGATTTAGTTATACTTTTGTTTGAATTTTGGCATTCGTTTGTATACGTTTTATTTTAATTTTGCAATTTTGTACTTTTATTTAGTTAGACGTTTGTTTGAAAGTTTGTTATCAGTTTATTCGGATTATCCGAATCTGATCCGAATATATCCGAAATCAATTCTGATCGGATAGGAACACCCCGAATTCGGATCTGATCGGATTTCGGATAGGGTCCTAAAAATTTCATATCCGAACATCTAAAGCGAATAATTTATTATCCAATCCGATGAAAACCTCTACGGTCAACTAACATAAATTTTTTTTAAACAAGTTAGGATTACTTAAACGTTCCATTCAATTTGCAACGCCACATTCTTATCTTGTCATACGTTTTTTTTCCCTTTTCCATTTAATATTCATAAAATAAAAAACCTACAATCTTCTATGTTCACTTACAGTTATATATTATATTTCCTACTGGAAGAACTAATAGATATCTTTTGTATATGAATATTCTTAGCGTGTATATAAGACCTTAAGAAAAGAACAAAGGAAAGAAGACTATTTGATAAGAAAATAATAAATTAAAGAATATGACTTAATTAAGTATCAAGCTATAAAAAAAGTTATCACTCAACTATAGTGAACACGTAAACTAAAGCATTTTTTTTTTATTATATAATATCATGTATCCCTGTTTTAAGCTTAACATTGCTCTTTGTATTTGCTATTACATTCTCTCAATCACTTTAAAAACTCTTTCATTTTGTTCTTCCCATTGTTAACTCCAATAACATTAAAAAAAAAAGATATATAATCATTGCAATGGTGGTCATACAGCATGATCATTCCTTCTCTCTTATAGATTTGAATCCATTGTATCCATACGATGAGCAAGTATACCATGATGAAGAATACTTGATTATCAAACAAGCCTTTCGAAGTCCATGTAATTGTTGTCACATGGAAATAACTTATTATTATAGGTATTACTATAAATGTGATCAATGTGACTACTTGCTACATGAATCATGTGCAAAGCTTCCAACACAATTGGAACATGCATCCCACAGTGCACATACTCTCACCCTCTTTCTAGACAAGTCACAGATGAAATGTTATATGTGTGAAAGTGCTCCTCGGTTTAATCATTTATGTTATGGTTGCTCTCAATGTAGCTTTAACATATGTTTAGATTGTGGTCTGGATATGGGTACAATACCATAGTATATATCACCCTAGTCACAAACACCCACTAATTCCCTTTTATAAACACAATGAAATATTGGCTAAATGTGAAGCTTGTGGGAAGGAGCATAAAGGGGTCCTTTATCATCGTGTCACATGTTTTCGTTATTTTGTTCAAAAGGAATGTATTTTCCTGCAAAAGAGGTTGCTAATTCAGGATAGTACAAGTGTCAATTCTTTCATGCTCATCAACTCATCCTTGCTTACTCCTTTTCGAAAACTTTACAAGAACAAGATTTTTCCCCATGCAGGGTATGTGAGATGTCATTTTCTGGTTATGAGAATCTTTGGATTTATAAATGCAACAAATGCAGATTTTATGTTCACCTACATTGCATAAATTTAAGATGTAAGCTCGACAAATCAGGTAATCAATTACTTATTAATTTATTTTTGTAATGAGTTCATAAACATGTAAAAGACACCCTTCTTTTCCGCTAATTATATCCCTGACCAAAGTGTCTTAGTTTGAAAAACACAAAGTTTATGTTAGATTAAATTATTATTTTCTTTACTTACTAAATGACAATAATATAATTGGAAATTGAGTCAATCAATATTGTTTATTAATGTTAGTTGTGTGTTTAAAGGTAAAATTAAAAATTGGCTAACAAATTTTGAAAGTGGACAAATAAAAAGAAAATGTAGACACTTTTAATAAAACGGAGGGAGTAGAATTCATGTTTCTTTTTTAGGTGTTGCCCAATCTACCCCTAACAACGTTCACATCTCATTACCCAATTTATAATTAAACTAAAAAAATCATTATTCTTTAACTTTATATCTCAAATTCTAAAATCTCTATAAATCTCACATGCAATTCTCAATCTTAATCTCTATATTTCTTTAACTTTAATGACCACCTTTTGTAAGGTTCGTCAAGTATCACTTTGAGCTCAAACTATTACAAAGACAACTCTAACGTTCATCTCCCGCTCCCTGACCGAATTTGCAACATAATCAAAAACAAGTTTCACAAAGAAACCAACGAGACGAGCATAACTCATGATAGTCATGAACATCCTCTCATTTTTGTGGATACAAGATGCAATGATATTATTACAACATCAATGAATAAGGTTGAAGATACATGTAACGGATGCATGAGACCAATATTCAAGGACATGTCATTTTACAAGTGTGCATTGGGATGCAACTTTGTTCTTCATGAATTGTGCACCCGGTTGCCTGCTGAATTTGAAGATCTTTGTGGTACACGACAAACCCTTGTTCTCTTCCCAAAAGGACCACATAGTTTTCCCGGATTGTTTCGAATGCAAGTTTCTTTGCGGTGGATTTGCTTACTCTAATGTCAATGGTGATTATAGCTGCATGAATTTTAGTTGTGCATCAGCATCGATGCCCGTGGAAATCACACATCCATCTCATGATCACATACTTGAAAAACATTCGTCCAGAAGTTATAAAACTTATTGTCGTATGTGTTTGTCTACTTTCGGGTACTTTGATTATTCATATAGTTGTAGATTCTGTGAATTTCATCTACATTTGGGGTGTGCTATGTTTCTACCTATGACTATCAGGCACAAGTATGACAAGCACCCCATGACCCTAAGTTTCCGCCCAATTGAAAACCATGAGGGTGATTATTTTTGCGAAGTTTGCGAAGAGGAACTTAATCCGCGTATATCTTTCTATCATTGTTATGACTGTGTTCAGTCCATGCATACAGCTTGTGCTCCATTAATAATACCTCAAAGCATAATACAGAATATTAATCCAACTGTTCCTTCTTATAAGAGGATAAGGTCTAGGGGCGTTTATAAGACTAACGATCACCAACACCCTCTTTCACTTTTAAAAGCGACTGAAAGTGATGGTCGTTGCATCAAGTGTGGTTCCCATGCTTCGAAGTACTATTCAATCTTAAAGTGCCTACAATGTGAGTTTGTAATTCATTTTCTTGTTCAAGTGTTTTGAAAATGTGAAGTATCTTTTCAGCATGCTGTGATCCAAATCAATAATAGTTGGTTGCTGAATAAGTGAAACTTAAGTATCCTTTGTGTTGTGTATATGAATGAAATAAATGTACTGTTGAATGTTGAATCGTAAAATTACGAATACAAAGTTTGATCTCAACTAAGATTAACTTTTTCTCTTCCATATTATAATTCTTGACACTCTTACAACAATAACCCTAAGGATCTATTTATATTAAAATCCTATCTTATCTTGGAAACAAAACAACTCATTCTAAGCAACTAAATAATTCTTATTATATTCTTACTATTCTAAAAAGCAACCAAAAATAAACTCACTAAAATATGTTTACTTAGCCCCTTCAATTTTCTCTACAAATTAGAGGAAGTCTATATATTTTAAAGACAGAGATAGACAAACAACTGACGTAGGTGCACTTATTAAATATATATAAACATTTAATATATTAAGTGTTTGTAAAAGCACTCGAATATCTAAAATCCACTTTGTAATAAACATATAGCAAAAAAATAGAGAATACAACAAAAACATCCATTTATTGGAAATTTGGAATAACAATTCTTTTATATTTTTTTGATAAAAAAAAATAACTCTATGTTTATATGGTTATTATTCTAAAAAGCAACCAAAAATAAACTCACTAAAATATGTTTACTTAGCCCCTTCAATTTTCTCTACAAATTAGAGGAAGTCTATATATTTTAAAGACAGAGATAGACAAACAACTGACGTAGGTGCACTTATTAAATATATATAAACATTTAATATATTAAGTGTTTGTAAAAGCACTCGAATATCTAAAATCCACTTTGTAATAAACATATAGCAAAAAAATAGAGAATACAACAAAAACATCCATTTATTGGAAATTTGGAATAACAATTCTTTTATATTTTTTTGATAAAAAAAAATAACTCTATGTTTATATGGTTATTATTCTAAAAAGCAACCAAAAATAAACTCACTAAAATATGTTTACTTAGCCCCTTCAATTTTCTCGATAACCTGTTTCGAGATCATATTTCAACAGCGTAGACTGCGATTATTGTAAGTAAGGCAAGGTGGCCAAACGCTACATAACTGTTGTTATATTGACTTTGAAAATAATAAATTTGGATGATTGCTTGGATTTCTACAAAATTGGAAGTAACAAAGTAACAATTATGTATCAATGTATGATCTTGAGAAAGTCATTGGGCAATTCCATGCACTGAAAATAGTGATTAATGGACTTTGGTGAGAAAGTCATTGGGCAATTCCATGGATTGAAAATAGTGATTAATGGACTTAGGCTTGGAATTGAAAACAATTAAGTGGGCTAGCATGCATGTTGTAATGTTGAGAAATAAAACTTAGCATATTTGCACAAAGAAGAGTAAATCAGTGTTTGCCGCATCATATTAAAACAATTGTCTGTGAAGATTAGACTTCGCATAAAAAGAGATGCAAGTTAAAGCGAAGGTTATTATTATACATGATGTATTTTTTTAAAGAGTATACTGCGGTTTTTATACTTTTGATTTGTTTAAATCTGCGATATTAGTTCAATAGTTTTAAATCTATGTTTTCATCCATGTGATTTCATTTTACTTGTAATTAAACCCGACCACACTAGCCCGTTAAGTCTGGTCGTTAAACCCAACGCTCCCTCACGTGTCGAGACAATTTTATCATTTTTCTCCCCAAATAAACCCCAACCTTGATTCGCAAGTCCCCTCGAGTGAGGAGCTGAGATGTATTTTATAATGGCGAATAAGGTATCCTAGTTCCTATCGGCGAATAGCCCTTTAGGCTTTTATCCTAGTTAATTGTTATTATCAAATGACTACTAGTTAATACTAGTTGGTTGTTTTAAGTGAGTAAACGCAACGCAATAAAACATGTCCGAAACGAGGTTCATACAAGAGAGATATTGCTCGTCAAAGTAGGTTGTTTGAAATTTTAAAACATGTAAAATATAGTAATATCAAAATTACACAAACGGCAAAACTCCACAAGATAAACCAACAGAAATATAAGTATTAATTCAAACAAGATTACACAACAACACAAGAGTACAATTAGTTATACCCAGTATTATAAACATGATAATGCATTTCCACAAAACCTAGCTTCAAATGCCGGTAAAGTTAAAACTTGCACACGAAGTTCCTTTATTCAACAGCGAAGAACTAAACCCAAAAGTCGAATTAACAAGATCAAACAATATAAAGTTATCCTCCATCTGAAACGTCCCGATCACGATCCCATGTTCACTTGTCACACCACCATCAACAAACGCTAGACATGCCACATCTTTTGTTACTTGCTTCATGGAGTTTGCCGTGGAAACACTCCACTTCTTCCCATCTTGTAGACCGAAATCGATATCTGGAACTTTTAAACGAGTTTGGTTACCGCTGGTAACGATCTTGTAACATAGACTAAAAGGTGATACAGGATTTGATCGTTGAAGTCGTTTAGTAACCTTTGAGAACCTTAGAGCTAGTTGTTTATAAATGTTTGTTCTAAGAGTTGTGTAAGGTGTAGTTGTACTTATCTTTGTGGTGGCATTTGATGGAATATTAATAGATCTTAATTACAATGGTATTGACACCAATATAATATCCAAAACCAAAAGTGTCTTGATTCTTTAGCAATGGGGTATAAGAAAGTAAACTTCTTACATCAACATCCGAATACGAATCAAGATAATATGGACAGCGTCCTATGAACAACACCCCAGAGGAAGACACCGTGCTAGGTAAACATAGTGCGAATGATTTTGCGTATGAGTAGAAAAGATATCCGGGTAATGCGTGAGACGAGTCAGATAATGCCAACACGCCACGAACGTCTTTGGGAAACGAGTCGAAAGCTGAAGAAGGAGCACACGCGGAGTTAGGGAAAATTGCGTTAACATCTGGAACAGCAGTTCTACCATCAGTTGAATGAAACCTAAAACAAACACACATACACAATGTTTTTAGAATCGGATCAAATTGCGAACATGCCAGACCGGCTAAGCCGGATTTAAGAGCCAAATGATGTTAGTTATAATATATAGGATACAAAACAATATATGAAAATAATTTTATGTTTTAGCGAATTTGCACTCTTAATAATATAGCAAGACTTAACTAAAATTAGGGTGTGCAAGGCACCGAAAAAACCAATCCGGAACCGAAAAAACCGAACCGAAACAAAAACCGACGGTTCGGTTTTATGTTTTCTTAAAAACCGAACTGATGGTTCGGTTTTGGTTTTGCATATAATAAAAACCGAAAAAACCGAACCGAACCGAACCGAATTCCTAAATATTTGTTATTTTATATTTTATATTAAGTAATTTATAAAAAAATAATAAGCACATACTCAAATATTTTTGGTAAAATGTTTAATAGTCTATTATTTTACAATTAACAAAATTATTTATACCTAAATTAATTATATTTTGAAAAAAAAAATTTGACCTAAAATTTTCAAGATCAAATGGCAAAAACCGAAACCGAACCGAAACCAAAATGAAAACCGAAAAACCAAAACAGAAAAAACTAAAACCGAACGGTTTCAAATACTCCAAAAACCGAAGTTTTGGTTTTCGGTTCGGTTTTAACCAAAAACCGCACCGAACCGAACCACGCTCACCCCTAACTAAAATATAAAAGAAAGAAGAAAAGTTGAATGTAACCTAAGCTCATCATAATTGAGAAGGGCTTCACCACATGAGCCATTGATAGGATTAACCACGCTCACGGTACATGAACAAGTTCCCCAATCAGTCGAACTGTTTGTTACCGGAGGGCAAGAAGAGCGTAGATCAAACGTACGAACATTTGTGCATTGATATTCTTCACAAGAAACCGGAGCAAGACAAATCTTGTCATGGGGACAACCGCCATCGGGTCCAGCTGAAAATGTCCACAAAACTATGCAGTCATACCAAGTGAATGGAGCTTCAATATCTATAAGGAAGTTGGTGTGCATGTATTGATCAGGGTATACGTACTTCGTCAAAATCTGAGTGCTATAGAGAGGTTTAGCGGAATCGGTATGTTTGGCAACTGGTGCAACTAAGGTTGTATTGAAAGGTGGTACATATTGAGCCATGGGTCCATGTTTGTGACATATGATGGCTAAAATAAGAAGGGTTAGTTGCATATGGATATGGATACTCATTTTTGTATGTTGATATAATGATATGTATATTGCCAACTGCATTGTTTGTTTTAAAGCTATGGAGATTGACTTATAATAGATGGAGTAATATAGCAATATATGATAAAGAACCTTCAAAAGACAGTATCATAAGTTGACATCAAATTTGAAATTATATATACTTGTATTGGAACTATAAACAAGCAACAATATGCATGGTTCTATGCTTTAATTTTGAGTGGTCTTTACATAAAGAAAATGCTCAGATTATGCGTGTTTTTGTTATTAACATATACAATGCTAATGTAAGAATCCATTTAGTTTATGGAATAAGGTGAGGGCATGTTTGGAACCCACCAATTGAGTTATTAAGAGGGTTGACTGATTCAGAGGCTTCATTCAGCGTGTTATTAATTTGACTGAGAAAGAGGTTCTATGGCTAATTCAGAGGTTTCTTTCGGTAAACTAAACACACTTTGGTGTTGGCTGATTCAAAGGTAGTCTGTTTATAGAATCAAACAATTCGTTAATAAAGCTCGAGCTATATAACGTGTTGTGTTAAGCTTATACCGTGTTTGTTTACCACCCGCGCACCGGATATCAGTCTTTTTAACCGAAAATGTACATAGTTTTGTAAAAATAATTATCATGCATGTTACGTGAATTTATATTATTCTCTAATTTGGGATACAACCACATGATCTATATTATTAATGCAATATAATCTCTGATTTTTTTTGTCACACATTTCAGAAAGCATGTTTTTTGTAATTTGCATTGTAGTTTGTTACTTTATTTCTTTGAACTTTTTCTCATTGCAATTTGTTTCTTTGAATATTTTTTATGTGTTTATTTGTTATAGTTTTCGTTGATTTTTTATTATCATTGTAACTTGGTTTGTATTGAGTTGTTTTTAGTTTGGTGTTTTGAGTTTAGATTTGTTTGGGCAAAATTGTTATAACGAAATGTTAGAGTATTTGCATTAGCTTCTATATCTCTATCTTTATAATTACACTAAAAAACACTATATTTTTCTCTCATATACAATTAAATAATATTTTTTTGCATATTTATCATTATTTTTTCTTTCTCCTTTACTCACAACCACTTTCAAATATTAAAAAACAAATAAAGGTTGAACGTTGTTCCTTTAAATTTACTCAAAATCTACTCATCTCTTTAAATTTTCTCTTTACTTTACTCACAACCACTTCTCTAAAATTTTTTAGAGATTTATCTCACAAAACTTTTAGAGGAGCTGCTGAGAATGCTCTTATTGTTCAAAATGTTCGTTTTTGGGTTTCAAATTTTGACTTCATTTGACTATTACTAGTTTACTACCATGAAATTGGTTTCGACACGTTACTTAAAGAATCTAATCAATAGTTTCAAATATTTTCACCAAGTTGCCAAGTTTAGTACTTTTTTTTTGTTAATTGTGATACAAATTGACAGCCAAATTTGAGCTTATGACACTAACAAAAAAAAAAAGGATTTGCAGTGATAAATTTATTATTCGGTCAAATATGCCTTTGATTGGTCTTAAGAGAAGGCAATATTACTAATTTGCAGTAATGCTTATTGAGGAAAAAACGTTA
This sequence comes from Bidens hawaiensis, assembly GCF_021521415.1. Taxonomy (NCBI): domain Eukaryota; kingdom Viridiplantae; phylum Streptophyta; class Magnoliopsida; order Asterales; family Asteraceae; genus Bidens; species Bidens hawaiensis. The sequence goes on along the minus strand of NW_027491045.1, from coordinate 4,398,761 downwards.
ACTAAGTCTAAAAAGTCAAGATTCAAGGAAATAGTTCTTTTTTCAACAAGAAATGGTGGTGTGATTGAAAAAAACACTATGGGTTGGAGTATGTGGACTTGCAAAATTCGATTAAGAACGATTAATTTTGGTGAATGCAACATAATGAAGCGTTAACGTGTATCAGCAACTAACAATACCACACCCATAACGCGTATCAACAACTGACAATACCACGCCTGAGCTACGAAGCACGGGTAAACCTACTAGTTTATATTTAAAAACGGATTACCTTAACCCGTATCAAATCCATTCCCTACACATAATATTAATAATTCACATGATTCGCTGCTAGCCTCGTTAAGGTAAAACATAAGTTACACTTTTCAAATGAACAAATGGAAGCCCAATAAACAAATGGAAACCATAAAGAGCAAAAGTAGACTAGAACGAGAGACTCACCTAACTGATCATCCCACGAGTCCCTAATGGCCCTGTTCAGTGAAAAAAAAATCTCACCAATACTTGTTAGCCCCGTTAAGTGAAAGAAGAAGCTACACTTTTCAAACGAACAAATGGAAACTACAACGAGTAAAACAATATTAGAATGAGGGACTCACCTCCTTAATCTTCTCACAAGTCCCTGATAGCCCCGTTCAATGAAAATAAAAGTCCACCGGTCGCGGCTAGCTCAGTTTAGTGAATACAAAAGCGACACTTTTCAAATGAACAAATGAAAGCCCAAACGAACAAATGGGAACCACAACGAGTAAAAGTAGACTAGAATTCGCTGCTAGCCCCGTTAAGTGAAAACGATGGTGACATTTTTCAAATGAACAAATGAAAGCACAAAGGAATAAATGAAAACCACAAAGAACAAAAGAATATTAGAATGAGGGACTCACCTCGTTGATCATCACACGAGTTGCTGATAGCCCAGTTCAGTGAAAACAAAAGCCCACCACTCGCGGCTAGCTTCGTTTCGTGAATACAAAAGCGACACTTTTCAAACGAACAAACGGAAGCCCAAACGAACAAATGGAAACCAAAACAAGTTTAAGTGGACTAGAATGAGGGACTCATCTCCTTAATCCGACAAGTCCCTGATATATCCCCATTTGGTGAAAACAAAACCTCACGAGTCGCTGCTAGCCTCGTTAAGTGAAAACGACAGTGACATTTTTCAAATGAACAAATGGAAGCCCAAAGAAACAAATAAAAACCACAAAGAACGAAAAAAAAACTAGAATGAAGGACTCACCTCGTTGATTATCAGCTGATTGCCATAGTTTTCATCATTCCCAAATTTGGAATACAAACACATTTGATTTGTGTTTGGGCTTATCATCTGCACAATATAATAATTCAGCCCAATATCTATATTAACAATGCAACATATCTCTATGGTTTTTGTTGTGACACATTCTAGAGAGCTGCATGATCTTTGTGACATCAATAATCCCTATTGACATACATAGAATGTTAAAAAAATGTTAGTATACGATAATTAAACTACTCTTTAAGACTGCCTATGATGTAATCAATGCCATATATATATATATATATATATATATATATATATATATATATATATATATATTGAATTAGTTTTTTTTTTGAAAAGATTGAATTAGTTACATTCATATTACATATTTCATATATTTTTTAAGAAGTTAGATGTTTAGTCTAATATTTTACAAGCGGGTAACAATAATAGTCAGCGCCATGGACGAATGTTATCTTTATCCGTTAAGTGGGTGTGAAAATTGTATCAACTCCAAAATATGAGCATACCACACGGACTAGTCATTGCAACTAAACTTTTTTATTTGCCTATTTATGGAATACCATATTTGTTTACGTTTCTATAGCAAATGTACTCAAGTAACGGATAAAACCATAACTATTTACACATTATTTTAAAAAACACCTTAGACGAATCTCACATTGTTTAGCTCTATTTATCCAGTATAACGAATATTCTGCCTCAAATACCAACCGGTGTGTTTAGGCTATATTGGCAGAGGACTAGAGAAGTACCCTATAATTAAACATTCTCGATCCACCCAGCCGGCCAACCAAAAACAAAGTTGACATTTACTGTGAGCAAAACGGATAATATAAATCTTGTGTGTTAATTAAAACACAATGGTAGGTAGGTGTGTGTGAGAAAAGAAAGTGTATTGAGTGTTCTCATAAAGTAAACACAGAAGCTTGCAATATTTTTTTCACGTACTCTAATGTTTTTTTTGTTATATATATTTTATATAAAGTAAATTGATGTGCAATGTTAGGTAACTCATGAAAGAGACATTAAGTGTGATACAAGAAGCTAGATCCAAATAAAAGTTGCAACACTTTATTAGTTTATTCTAGTATAAGTTTAATGAATCTGTTACATGGTTTATTAAAGAAGCATACTATAATGATGGGCTTTGATACAAAGTTAGTGTCTATATGCATGACAAAAGTACCTTTGGGAAGTATAATGATGTGCTTTAATACAAAGTTAGGGTCTATATGCATGACAAAAGTACCTTTGGGGAGTTATGTAGTAGCGGTTTTTATGTATTTTTATGAGCGGCATTTCGTATGGGCAAATTTAATCAAGTGGTTTGTGATAAATGATAATCGTGTTAGTTTAAGGAAAACAAATATTACATGCAATAAAATCATACATAGGAAAAAGAGATACGATGATGAAAAACTAAGATAAATGAACTCCTTCATGAGTTATAATAAATTGTAAATCGGGGGAGCCAAATGATAGTCCAAGAGGTAGTAAAACCAGCATATATCCGAGTGCTAAATTAAGCAGAAAGCTTAAACTCAAGCTTGACTTGTTTACAAACCGAGCTAGTTCAGCTTTACTCTATCTGTTTGTCAATAACGTGGACGTATAATATATATATTTTAAAAAATGTGATATGACCCGAACCGATTTATTTATTTGGTGGTTCGGTTCGGTTCATTTATTTGATGGTTTAGTTCGGCTTTTTAAGCTCTAAAACAGGAGATTGGTTCAGTTAAGTCCGTTTTATTGATGTTTGTAAATGAATCCAAACAAAAAAAAAATTTATTGTTTAAAAGGGGCCGTTGGTTATTAAGTGGCCTACTTTATTAGTTATGACAATATATATGTTGGGTTCTTAGAATATTCTTGATGCGAAATTGGTATCAAATGTCTATTAAATATTAATTACCAATTATTTTTTTAACACCAAGACCATTTATGGACCAAGACTAGTTAAGAAAAAATTATATTACTGTTCGTTATGTAAACATTGAGAAATTAACTAACTAACCCAGAAAACATCTACTATATTTAGATTATTAATTTAAAATAAAATAAAATTCAAATGTTTTTTTTTTAAATTGCAATGGTCTCCTCCTTGAAAACCTCACAACCCAACAGTCCAGTTTTACCACAAGACGCCACTACTCTGATGAGATACATGTGTGACGTCCGGTAGTCAAGGGGTGACGGTGGTTTAGGCCCATCACGCTTGAGTGACGCCCCTCTTGAGACCACAACGGATGATCTAATAGTAATAATTTTTTTAATTATATTTATTACATCATGTTTAAGTTAAAGTGGCATTTTTAAAAGGAACATAGAAAAGGAAATGCCAACAAAAACAATGGGTCACCTCCCAAAAACTATGGGCGTCTCTATCATCAACTTGTTACATTTAGGAAAAAGCCGTTAATTAATTAATAATTAATCATCAATTATTCCTTCATTTATATAAGTTCTTTATTTCTTTAATAAATTATTATACTATTATAATTGTATTTACACAATTATTAATATTGTGGAATAGTGCAAAGGTGAGTAAGTTTACGTCAGTTATGTCTGATGTCTAGTATTGATTGGTTTTTCTTAATTCAAAGAATATGTAATTGTTAAATTAAAAATGTTATTTTGATTGTATAATTATTCAACATGAAGTGATTTTCCTTCAAAAACAGACTAAAATTGATATTAGTTTTAGTTGTTAATGAGCTTTAACTTAACTGGCATCGGAGAAGAAGTAAAAAATTAGGCTAAAGATCACAAGTTTTAAATCCAGATCCGAAATAACCGAGTTTTATCGCAGTGGGCCTTTGGTGACGGGTTTTTCCCGAAACAGAAGATGGTGGACTTGAGCTACCCAACGCTGTTTGCGATCACAGGCATATGGGTCGGTCACCTTTTGGGTTACCCTAGATATTCGTACCTTATTGTTGGTCGTTCAAAAGAAAAAAGATATTGTTTTAGTTATATTTCATGTTTAATATTTATTGTTTTTACTCGACAATACAAAAAGAATGTATAATTAAATATTGCTGTTTTCCCTCGGCAATACCAAAAGACCATTTGACTCAATGGTATCATGGTTTGTATAGTTAGAAGGTTGAGGGTTTGAATCTTGTAATGGATATTGGTGTAATATTAGATTAGATTGTAGTTGAAGAAAATATTAATAAATTACGATGTAACATTGAGGCTACTTGTTGTGGTGAGTCTTTAAACGTCAAGTTAAAGTGTCACATCACTTTCACGTAGATAGTGAAACTATAAACAACACATCCTTTTAATATAGCGTTATGATTTAAAGCCCCACTATTAATTTCCTTGTTATAGCATTTGGGCTCCATCATTTCTTTATTAAAACACTGTTGCCATTTTTTTTAAAGTCCTAACACGATGTTAAAGCTTCGTTACCATGCTACATCACTTTTACCGCTCTGTTAAAGCACTTAACACGTAGTCTAATGGTTAACACATGTTATATTGTAGATAATAATTAGATTAGACGATGTGTGATAGAAATAGAATCATGTGAAGATGGAATATAAAGAATCATGTCTTGTTTAATTTTTCAAAGATGAGGAGGATTGCATTATAATAATAGCTTATATTTTCCTCCTTAAATGGGCGTGGCGATTTAAGTGGGGAGGGAATTATTTATGGAGGAAAGTTATTATTGGATGTCAAGATCTTGGTAGATATTGGTTTTCGCTTCCTTGTACCACTTCTACTAGTGGGTGCTGGAAACAAATAACTAAAATTTGTGGGAAAAAGATTTGGAACGGTAATACTTTGGAGAGTTATTTTGAAGGTATTGTAGGAGATGGTTCTTCGATCAGATTTTGGGTTGATTCGTGGCTTTTTGAAGACCCTCTTCGATCTTTGTACCCACAGTTATATAGACTTGATAAGCATAAGTGGGTTCTGATTGCGGATAGACTGAAGGTTGCGGATGGCGTTAAAAATATGTATTGGCAGTGGCGTTCGAACCCAACAACCGCTGCAGAAGTTGCAGAATTATTCAATCTTATGGAGGCCATTTATGAGTTCGAATGGAAAGGTGGTATAGATAAATGGAAATGGAAAGCTTGTTCAACCGGTGAGTTCTCTGTCTCCAGCGTTAAAAAGCTGCTCGCTGCTGCCCCTAGTCCTATCAGTCACGTTAAGATGCATTGGAAGGTTTGGACTCCTATGAAATGTAAGTTGTTGGTGTGGAGATCTATTATTAATCGGTTGCTGACCAAAGATGAGTTGTCTAAACGTGGGGTGATCTTGCAAAACCATTTATGCGAGCTGTGTGATATGGATGTTGAAACGAATACGCACTTATTCACAGGGTGCTTTTTTACCGCTGAGGTTTGGAACCGGGTGGAGGCTTGGTGTCGTTTGCAACCTCTGGTTATCTTTGATGTTGCTGATTTGTTGCAGATCACAAGCTCCCGGCCTTTCTCTAAAACAGCCAAATATATTCTTCGTGGCATTATCTATGCTGTTATGTGGGCCATTTGGTTTGAGCGTAACGACCGTATTTTCAAAGGCAAACGGCGGCGGCCGATTGAAGTGGTTGAGAGTATCAAGATGTCTTCGTATTTTTGGTTTAAACATAGATCTAAGTTGAAAAGTTTACTTTGGGTTGATTGGTGTAAATATCCGTTAGACATGGTGTAATTTTAGGTTTGTGGCCCGGGGGTCCTTTCTTTGAGGACGCTCGTGATTGTTTTTAATGAAATTTACCTTGCAAAAAAAACAATCTCGCCCACAAGGATTTTTTATTAGTTTTTTTCTCTACTTTCTCTCCCCAAATGTAGCACTTTGAAAATAATTAAAATATGATGATGAATCTGTCGATATTTTCTTTTTAAACCATAATAAATATACTCGAAAGCAAATCTATAAAAGAAAATATCTAGATTTATATTATTGTATGTCTCATCAAGAAGTAGTTACTTAAACTACAATTTAATCTAATATTACTCTAATATAAAATGAGTCAATCTCAACATAATAGTATCCGGAAGAAAAATCTAAGACATTCATGTTGTCATGAAAAAAGGTAACATTATATACGAGACATTACAACTCAATCACGTAAACGCGCTCAGAGTCACGTTGCCTCATCGAGTCGGGGGGTCTCACTGGAAGCAGCCTCTCTATTCCTAAAGAGTAGAGGTAAAGTTGTCTACATCTTACCCTCCTCAGACCCTACAATAGCTTTGCTATTGGTGGGATATACTGAGTACGATGATGATGATGGAGACTCATGTTGCCTCAACAATAACATTGTTGTCACTTTGTTTTCGGTTTTAACACTTGAATGTTAGGCTACATCAGAGTTGAGCCTGTGAAAGATGTTGGCACCAATACCATGGCTTAATCCAAATCCTAAACTCAAAGCAAGACCAACCACGAGGTTAAGCCATTGATAGATTTTGCAAAATATGTACAAAGTTCAGAATAGAAGGGTATTACACTACATAAAGTCATGAACGCAAGGATTTATAGTTGTAAAATAACCTTAACTAACCCATCTTACATATACTCAATGGTCTCAACCAAAAGTTTCCTGTTTGCTAGAGTAACTACTCTAATTAGGTAGAGATCACTATCGCATTAGTTATCGCATTTTCTTATCTAGCTAGTCGTAGTAGTGATTGCCATTTTATCTTTTTACTAATGTTAGTAGTGATCACCCTTATTTCCTGGTAGAGTCCATCTTTACAAATCACCACCCACAATGCAACAATACTTGTTTGAAAGAATATCACAATAGAAACACTCAAATTATCTCCTCACTAACTTTTGTTATCGTTTCCAATGTCAAGTGTGTTTTAAGAAGTTAGAAATGATTTAAATGTAAAACAAAAGTGTAGAGTTTTAGCGTGTAGATGCTAATTTAAGTAGATTTTTTGAAAAAAGGGGGGGGGGTTAATTAAATAGTGTAAAAGATTATTTTTTAATGTGAACATACCTTCCGCATCATAATCATATGATCATGATCATGATCATGAGAAGTATATTATGACGATGGTACTCTTGAAAAGTGCCGGCAACAATAGCTATGGAGGTGGAAATAACGAAAACATCAATGACTAGAAAGAGAAAGTGGTGGTCTCTAGTGAAAAGAAGATGTAAGAAAAGCCTTGGTAGCAACAAAGATACAACCGGTAAAGAGGTAAGGGTGTCAATAGAGATTAATATATGCTAAGAAAGAAGGTGACAGAACACCGTCAAAATAACTAAATAAGATAGTGATGCCATATTGTCTTTGACTTTTGAGATCACGCTACCATATAAAAAAACTAATTTAACTTATATAATTACTCACGTGTATAATAGTACTAGGAAAACAAAGATACTTCACGTGAGTGACGTGTATGTCCTTGAATGCGCAACTATTGGTCTATTCACCTCACGTATGATCAAGGTTCACTGTTTTTTCCATGTTCTTGACTCGTTAGAGTGTGGTCCCCACTCTCGAGTAGCGAGATGCTGAGGAATGCAAATTTTTTTGACACACGTTGTTCCTTAGTTTTTGATTATATGTGCTAAGAAAGAAGGCGGCGGAACACCGTCAAAATAACTAAATAAGATAGTGACGACATATTGCCTCTGACCTCTGAGATCACGCTACCAAAAAAAACCTAATTTAGCGTACATATATTACTCACGTGTAGAATAGTATAAGGAAACAAAGATACTCTTAACTTCACATTGTCTTCATGCGAGTGACGTTTATGTCCTTGAGTGCACAACTATTGGCCTATTCACCTTACGTATGATTAAGGTTAACTGCGTTTGCCATGTTCTTGGCTCGTTAGAGGGTGCCCCTCACTCTCGAGTAGTGAGATTCTGAGAAGTACAAACGTTTTTGACACACGTCGTTTCTCAGTTGTTGAGACACTCTAAATATATGAAAGAGTGTTCATGATCCAACACATTTAGTGCATTACCAAATAAACCTAATCAAATATAGTCTATCAAACAAAGCTAAACAAGGCTATATTAATCATATAAAATCTATCCTTAATATGGATTTTTTTTTTTTTTTTTTGAAAATTGACTTTCATTAAAAACAAACACAACCAACGACTATCCCCAAGACGGAGAAAGACGCCGGAAGCCAAAAACCAAAAACAACAATCACGTTACATCAAATAAACACCATCTTTTCCAATCCACTACCCCTATCTTAGATCTATTTTTGTACCAAAGAAAACCCAAAGATTTTATACCCGCAATCATTTCTACCACCTTAGTGTTCTTGCCCGAAAAAATCTTTTCATTCCTAGCCCGCCAAATCCTCCAACAAGTAATGATGACAATGCCATGAATAATCAATCTCTTGTTCCCCGTCGCACCACTAACCTTATGCACTTCCACCAGATCATTGACATGGAAAACAAAAGATCTAGGGATGTTGCACCATGAACCAATCGCATTCCAAACGGCCATAGAAATGAAACACCCGATTAACAAGTGCTCGAGCGATTCCTCATTACTCTCACATAAAGCGCAACTATGATCATCACAATGAAAATGACGTCTAGCTAAAGCCTCCTTGGTTGGAAGAGAATCCAGAACGGCCCTCCACATAAAAATATTACATTTTTTCGGGACCCAATCGCTCCATTGAATACCGAAAGTCCCAGCATCCACAACGGACCGCACCATCCAACTTTTAATCGACGAAACCTTGAACTCTTTGCAGCTACCAACCGCCCAAGACCATGAATCTTCACGGTCAACCATCACCACCCCTTGAAGGAGATCTTCCAACTCTTGCTTCTCGATCACCTCCTGTTGGGAGCAAGGAGCTCTAAGCCAATCCCACACAATGCGACGAGAGGATCCAGTGACCACCAACCGATCTGCTAACAAGACATTTTTATGTTTTTCTACCGCATATAAGGACGGATACTTGTCCATAATCGGCGCCGAACCCAACCACAAATCCATCCAAAACCGAACTTGGCGACCATTCCCAACTGTGGCCCGGATCACTCTATTAAAACCCACACCATCAACCTTAAATTTGTTCCAAAACATAACACAATTCTTCCAAACCCCGGGAATCCCATTATTAACCGGAGCAAGCCCCCAACCGCGCGAGGACCCGTGAATAGACAACACTACTCGTCTCCACATCGCGTGATGATCGTTTAGAAATCTCCCAAGCCATTTAGTAATCAGCGCTTGATTATTAACCTCTAAACGAGCGATACCTAAACCCCCTTCTTTTATAGGTTTGGTGACTACCTCCCAAGCCACCCATGACTCTTCCTCACTTCATCCGAACCACCCCATAAGAACCTTCTCATCAAAGCTTCTAAATCATTGATAACCTTCTTGGGTGCCTTAAATGTAACACCCCGACCAAAGGCGGATTATACATCGGGGCGCCACATATTGTTTCATTACTCGTGACACTATTGGTGTCAATATTTATTAATACACATTTTATCGCGCACGCGCAGCGGGGAAAATAAAGAACATAAATCAAACATAAATCAATATATTATAAATTATAACATTCAAACATCATTAACTTGTCCTGATACATTTTAATTCTAGGTCCAAAAGTAAAAACGTCCTACGTGTCCACAAGCTCCAAAACAGCTACTGCAAACCTGAACATGTGTTAAAATAAACGTCAAACACTTGCGTGTTGGTGAGAAATCAAGTTTAATACAATACATAGATAACAATAAATCTGCGCGCAACATGTGTATGTCTGGTTTTCAACAAGGGTGTAATCTGATCGGGACCAACTCTAAGAGACAAGACTGCCAGTGCTCACAATTGAGCTCACAAACAAGACTAACTGTGCATGTGTAAACAAAAGAGAAAATCATAAACGAATGTTCTCCCGTGTTCATCTAATGGTACCATGAAAACTGCGGAATAGACCGTCCATACGGTTAATGATCCACACATACAAATAAACAGCCAAGTCTACGTCCGCAACACATGGGATACTGCGCGACTAAAGTTCATAAACAAGTTTGAGACTCTAAGTTGTATGAACACATGAACATCCCAAAACATTAAAAGCAAAAAGGGATTAGATACGAGATAACTCACTTGATAAATGATGCGGTGATAGATAAAGCAAGAACCAACTTTAAACAAGCACAAGTTAACCTATAAATAAGATTATTGTTTTAATGATTTGTTTTAAGTCTTGATTATAAGTTAGCATAATTAATAAGTAAATTATAATATATATTACCGGAAAAGTAGGAAGAACAAGGAGGAAGACGGAGGCAGAGAGGAAGACGGCAGAGAGAGCAAGGAGCAAGAGAACAGGAGAGATTAAGTGTTTTGTGTGTGTAGTGTTAGGAAAAATAATGTTATTATTTATAGAGAAACCCTAGGGAACACAATCCCTAGGAAAAGGGGAAAAGATCTCAAAAAGCAAAAGATTCCAAAAGCAAAAGATATCAAAAGATATGGCAGCTGCAGGGGGCAAGATAAAGCTGTCAGGGAAACAGTAACAGGCATGGGCGGGTCAGATAAAGGTACTGGTCAAGCATGGCAAAAGCAGATCTCAAAAGATAATGTCAGTCACTTTTTCTACCAACCAATGGGGGTTGGTACGCATGCTGCGCCGAAAGTAACTATTCAGACATTAGATAGGTTAGGTCAACAGCACAGAAGATAAGACAACACAAAAGCATACAGGCTGGAATAAACAGAAGATACAAGGGTTAAGCGCGGGAAGGCTGAGTGCGCGAGCGCGAAGGCTGGCACAACAATCCTTAGCGCACTGCGGGAAGAATCACAAATCCTTAGCGTGCTGCGTGAAGAACAAGAATTCTAAGCGCATCGCGGGAAGAACATACATTCTTAGCGCATTGCGGGAAGAACATGCATTCTTAGCGCGCTGCGAGAAGAGTTCTCTTCACGCATCGCAGGAACAAGATGTCTTCACGCAGGCTTCCATGTAAGGAGTCTGGCGCGTGGAGCTGCAGACATCCTTAGGCGGGAAGAACCAAAGGACAAGCAAAGAGGGAAACAAGGCGTAAGGGCGGGACGGCGACAAGAGGGAAAAGAAGGCGGAAAGAGAGAAGGAAGAGGGAGGGGACGGCGGAAAGAAAGAGAGAGAAAGAGGCGGGAAGGAAAATATATATTATTATTAAAAGTAAAATATAAGTATAAATATTAAATAATAAAAGAGAGATCGGGTCAGAGAAACGGGTACCTGGATCGGGTCGGATCGGGCAGATGTCACAGTCTCCCCTACTTTAAGAAATTTCGTCCCGAAATTTATCTCGAAGTAGGTTGCGCAGAGAACAGGTGCGGGTACTTGATCTTCATTTGATCTTCCCTTTCCCATGTAAACTCGGCTCCGCGCTTGGACTCCCAACGAACTTTCACGATAGGGATACGACTGCGCTTGGTTTGCTTAACCTCGCGATCCATAATCTCAACAGGCTTCTCAATGAAATGCATGGATTCATCAACTTGAACTTCATCAAGTGGAATGTGAAGGTTCTCGTCAGCTAAACACTTCTTGAGATTGGAAACATGGAACGTTGGATGCACATTACTGAGCGCGAGCGGCAGGTCAAGTCTGTAGGCAACTTTTCCCACACGCGCGAGAATCTTGAATGGACCAACATAACGAGGAGCAAGCTTACCCTTCTTCCCAAAGCGGACAACACCTTTCCAAGGCGACACTTTGAGGAGAACAAGATCACCAACTTGAAATTCGAGAGGCTTTCGCCTACGATCTGCGTAACTCTTCTGTCGGCTTCTGGCAGTCAGCAAATGATCACGGATCTTGGCGATTTTATCGGTTGTCTCTTGAACAAGTTCGGGTCCTGTGATTTGAGTTTCACCCACTTCGCTCCAACAAATCGGGGAGCGGCATTTACGACCGTAAAGTGCTTCAAATGGGGCCATACCGATACTGGAATGATAGCTGTTGTTATAAGAAAACTCGATCAAAGGCAGGTGTGAATCCCAATTACCTCCAAAATCAAGAACACAAGATCGGAGCATATCCTCAAGAGTTTGAATAGTTCGCTCAGACTGACCGTCAGTCTGAGGATGATATGCCGTACTCATGTCCAAGCGAGTTCCTAGCGCAGATTGGAGAGATTTCCAAAAGCGAGATATAAAACGGCCATCGCGATCGGATATGATGCTCAAAGGAGTACCATGGCGGCAGACAATTTCCTTGACATAAAGCTGCGCGAGTTGCTCAACACGGTAGTTTTCACGAATGGGCAGGAAGTGAGCAGACTTAGTCAATCGATCCACTATTACCCAAATGCTATCATGCTTGCTTGCTGTCAAAGGTAACTTGGTAATAAAGTCCATTGCTACACATTCCCATTTCCACGTAGGAATTTCTGGTTGTTCGAGCAAACCAGATGGGCGTTGGTGTTCAGCTTTCACTTTAGAACAAGTCAGGCATTTAGCTACGAACACAGCAATATCCTTTTTCATACCGGGCCACCAATAAGTTATGCGCAAATCCTTGTACATCTTATCAGCGCCAGGATGAATAGAATACCGAGATTTGTGCGCTTCACTCAGGATATCAGCGCGAAGATTCTCATCAAAGGGGATCCAGATGCGATTAAGATAGCAGAGAATTCCACTCAGATTAGGGACAAAGTGCGCTTCCGCGCCACACGCTAACTCGGCGCGAAGGTTACCGTTACTGATGGATGCGCGCTGCGCGTCACGAATACGCGATTCAAGGTTGCTTTGAATCGGCGCAAAGTGAAGATGCGTGCGCGGCAAGATACAGTTAAGTTGGCAGGGTTTTCGGCTGAGCGCATCGGCTACCACATTAGCCTTACCAGGATGATACCGGATCTCACAATCGTAATCGCTGATGAGTTCGTTCCATCGGCGTTGCCTCATGTTAAGTTCCTTCTGATCAAAGATGTGCTGAAGGCTTTTATGGTCAGTGTAGAGGATACACTTAGTACCATAAAGGTAGTGTCTCCAGATCTTCAAGGCAAAAACAACTGCACCAAGTTCGAGGTCGTGAGTTGTATAATTCTTTTCATGAACCTTAAGTTGCCTCGATGCGTAAGCGATAACCTTGCCTCGTTGCATAAGAACACAACCAAGACCTTGGTTGGATGCATCGCAATACACGACAAAATCATCATTACCCTCAGGTAGCGCAAGAACAGGAGCTTTACACAACAAACGCTTGAGCGTCAGAAAGGCTTCTTCTTGCTTCGAGCCCCAAATATACGGTTTACCTTTGTGCGTCAGAGCTGTTAAAGGCAAAGCGATCTTCGAGAAGTTCGAAATAAAGCGCCGGTAATAACCAGCTAAGCCTAGAAAGGAACGGATCTCAGAAGGAGAGGATGGCGTAATCCAGTTCTTGATTGCTTCAATCTTGGATGGGTCGACATGAATACCCATCTTGTTTACAACATGACCAAGAAACTGTACTTCATCAGACCAGAATTCACACTTGGAAAGCTTAGCATAGAGCTGCTTGGTTCGAAGCTTCTGCAACACCAACCGAAGATGTTGCTCATGCTCGGCCTTGGTCTTAGAATACACCAGAACATCATCGATAAACACGATCACGAATTTATCCAAGAAAGGCCTACACACCCGATTCATTAGATCCATGAAAACGGCGGGTGCGTTGGTTAGACCGAAGGACATGACCAAGAATTCAAAATGGCCATAACGAGTTCGAAAAGCAGTCTTCGGAACATCTTCATCGCGGATGCGCAACTGGTGATAGCCAGAGCGGAGATCAATCTTCGAGAAACAAGAGGCACCTTGGAGTTGATCAAAGAGGTCGTCAATACGCGGTAAGGGATACCGGTTTTTAATGGTGAGTTTGTTCAACTCGCGGTAATCAATACACATGCGAAACGATCCTTCTTTCTTTTTAACGAACAACACCGGAGCACCCCAGGGCGAAGAGCTAGGGCGAATGAATCCTTTAGCAGTCAACTCTTGAAGTTGGCTGGCCAATTCTTGCATCTCAGCGGGTGCAAGACGATAAGGAGATTTAGCTACGGGGGAAGCACCAGGGACAAGATCAATACGGAACTCGACTTCACGAGTGGGAGGGATACCAGGAAGATCATCAGGAAAAACTTCAGGGAAATCACGCACAACAGGGATATCGCGAAGCTTCTTCTCTTCAGCAGGCTTAACCACATGGGCTAGGAATGCAATATACTTCTTCCGCATGAGCCTTTGGGCTTCGGCGCAAGACATAAGTTTAAGACCACTGGAGGGTTTTTCGCCGTAAATGTAAAGATCACCATTTTCTCGAGGTAGGCGAATCAATTTCTTGGCGCAAATAACTTCGGCGCGATTATGCGAGAGCCAGTCCATACCAATAATAACATCAAAGCTTCCAAGAGGCATAGGGATGAGGTCGATCAGAAAATCGTTTTCGTTAAGATTAAGCGTACAATCTTTAATCACTGAGTTAATTAAAATAATTTCACCATTAGCCAATTCAACTGAAAAATCTTCTTTTAAATCGTTGCGCGGTCGCGCAAGCTTCTGCTCGAAGGCGCGAGAGATAAAGCTTCGATCGGCGCCAGTATCAAAAAGTACAGAAGCATAAAATCCGTTAAGTAAAAATGTACCATTAACTACGTCATTATTCGCTTGCGCTTGGTGCGCGGTTATGTTAAAAGCTCGTCCACGCGTCACTTGGTTCGAAATCTGGTTCACCGGATTCGCTTGTGTGATTTGCACTTGCAGTCTCGGGCACGCGTTCCGGAAATGACTGGGATCACCGCAGTTAAAGCACGATCTGGGTCGTGGGTTTTGGTAGGTTGGTTGTGGATTCTGCGGGTAGACTGGTGGTGTTGGCGCAATTGGATTGGCGAGAAGGACTCTACAGTTCTCAGCAGTGTGACCAGTACGGCCACATCGGTTACAAAGTCGACACGGGGTTTGGGTTGGGTGGTGAAATCTACAGGTTGGGCAAAAGGGATGGTTTCCTGTGTAAGGTTTCTTAGTTGGCGGGGCAGGGAGTGCTGGATTGGTTAAGGCATAGTTATGGACTACAGGAGGTGCTGGGTAGGTTGACAGTGGGTTAGGCGCGTAAACTGGGGGTTGGTAAACGGGTTGCTGGACAATGGGCGGGTTGGTAAGCGCATAGGCCTTGCGCCTGCGCTTGAGGTTGTTACGGTTTGAGGGTTCTGGTTTGGTTTCTGCGGGTTCAGGGACAGTTTTGGTGGTTTTGGTCTTCTCAGTTCCCCGCAGGAACAGAGTTCCTGCTCTGACATGGTTGTCGCTGAGCACAGCGGCCAACTCAATAGCGTCAGGGAGGGTTACTGGGTTTCTGGCCCATACAGAATCTTGAATTTCCATGGGGAGACCCCCAAGGAATTTCTCTATGGCTCGGCGGGAAGGGGTAACAAGGTGAGGGACAAGCAGGCTTAGTTCATGGAAGCGCGTCGCGTACTCGCGCGCTTCTCCACTGTATTGCTTCAGGTTCCAAAATTCTTCCTCCAGGCGCTTTACTTCGTTGGGAGGGCAGAATTCTCGCGTAAGAATTTCCTTGAATTCCTCCCATGTCATGCTAGAAACAGCCTCTGCGCCACGCGCATGGGCTACTCCATTCCACCATGTAAGCGCTCTGGATTCCAGGACACTGGAAGCATATAGGGTTCGTCTGTCTGAGGGGCATTGGGTGTGAAGGAAAGTGTTTTCTATCTTCTCGAGCCACTGGAGCATCACGGTGGCTCCTTCGAGACCTGTGAACTTTGGAGGGTTACCCGCATTAAATGTCTTAATGTTATAACTCGAGGTGTTGGTATTGTTTTGGCTCAAAGCTTGGGCTATTGCGGCGGCCATTTCCTGGGAACGTTGCTGTCTACGCATGCGCGAGGCTTCTCTTCTCTGAAATCGGCGAGATAGCGGAGGCATTCTATAAAAGTTTTAATTTTAGTTAATATCTTGGTTTTATCGCAAAGTATAACTTTATAAAGCTTGGTTTCACGGAGTTAGATGCTATCAAAAGTTAAAGTAAAATAAATGACCCAAAATGCAGACTTAATAAAGGTAACAAATTCGAATCAGAAATCGACAATTCATGCATCACCATGACTTTCCGAATTCCCAATTTAAAATATACGAGTAAACGAGTATTGGAGATTGACGATTCATGTATCACCATGACTTTCCAATCTTCAATATAAAATATACAAGAAAATGAGTATTGGAGGTTGACAATTCATGTATCACCATGACTTTTCAAGTCTCCAACCTCAGAACATAATCGTAAATGGAAATTGAAAATCAACTATTCATGTATCACCATGACTTTTCGGATTTTCAAATCCCACAAACGAATATGTAAGTAAAATCAATAAAAATCGAAATTCAACCAAAATCGAAATATCGCGAAATAAAACATAAAATCATATACTGCGCAAGTGCGAGCATATTCATAAATAACGAGTAATTAACAATAAGCGCGCAAACATGAGATTTCTCTCATGCGCGAGAAGGGACTCTTAGGTATTCTAGGCCGTTACGTCTAACCACCTATCCTAAAGTCAACGAGCTCTGATACCAATCTGTAACACCCCGACCAAAGGCGGATTATACATCGGGGCGCCACATATTGTTTCATTACTCGTGACACTATTGGTGTCAATATTTATTAATACACATTTTATCGCGCACGCGCAGCGGGGAAAATAAAGAACATAAATCAAACATAAATCAATATATTATAAATTATAACATTCAAACATCATTAACTTGTCCTGATACATTTTAATTCTAGGTCCAAAAGTAAAAACGTCCTACGTGTCCACAAGCTCCAAAACAGCTACTGCAAACCTGAACATGTGTTAAAATAAACGTCAAACACTTGCGTGTTGGTGAGAAATCAAGTTTAATACAATACATAGATAACAATAAATCTGCGCGCAACATGTGTATGTCTGGTTTTCAACAAGGGTGTAATCTGATCGGGACCAACTCTAAGAGACAAGACTGCCAGTGCTCACAATTGAGCTCACAAACAAGACTAACTGTGCATGTGTAAACAAAAGAGAAAATCATAAACGAATGTTCTCCCGTGTTCATCTAATGGTACCATGAAAACTGCGGAATAGACCGTCCATACGGTTAATGATCCACACATACAAATAAACAGCCAAGTCTACGTCCGCAACACATGGGATACTGCGCGACTAAAGTTCATAAACAAGTTTGAGACTCTAAGTTGTATGAACACATGAACATCCCAAAACATTAAAAGCAAAAAGGGATTAGATACGAGATAACTCACTTGATAAATGATGCGGTGATAGATAAAGCAAGAACCAACTTTAAACAAGCACAAGTTAACCTATAAATAAGATTATTGTTTTAATGATTTGTTTTAAGTCTTGATTATAAGTTAGCATAATTAATAAGTAAATTATAATATATATTACCGGAAAAGTAGGAAGAACAAGGAGGAAGACGGAGGCAGAGAGGAAGACGGCAGAGAGAGCAAGGAGCAAGAGAACAGGAGAGATTAAGTGTTTTGTGTGTGTAGTGTTAGGAAAAATAATGTTATTATTTATAGAGAAACCCTAGGGAACACAATCCCTAGGAAAAGGGGAAAAGATCTCAAAAAGCAAAAGATTCCAAAAGCAAAAGATATCAAAAGATATGGCAGCTGCAGGGGGCAAGATAAAGCTGTCAGGGAAACAGTAACAGGCATGGGCGGGTCAGATAAAGGTACTGGTCAAGCATGGCAAAAGCAGATCTCAAAAGATAATGTCAGTCACTTTTTCTACCAACCAATGGGGGTTGGTACGCATGCTGCGCCGAAAGTAACTATTCAGACATTAGATAGGTTAGGTCAACAGCACAGAAGATAAGACAACACAAAAGCATACAGGCTGGAATAAACAGAAGATACAAGGGTTAAGCGCGGGAAGGCTGAGTGCGCGAGCGCGAAGGCTGGCACAACAATCCTTAGCGCACTGCGGGAAGAATCACAAATCCTTAGCGTGCTGCGTGAAGAACAAGAATTCTAAGCGCATCGCGGGAAGAACATACATTCTTAGCGCATTGCGGGAAGAACATGCATTCTTAGCGCGCTGCGAGAAGAGTTCTCTTCACGCATCGCAGGAACAAGATGTCTTCACGCAGGCTTCCATGTAAGGAGTCTGGCGCGTGGAGCTGCAGACATCCTTAGGCGGGAAGAACCAAAGGACAAGCAAAGAGGGAAACAAGGCGTAAGGGCGGGACGGCGACAAGAGGGAAAAGAAGGCGGAAAGAGAGAAGGAAGAGGGAGGGGACGGCGGAAAGAAAGAGAGAGAAAGAGGCGGGAAGGAAAATATATATTATTATTAAAAGTAAAATATAAGTATAAATATTAAATAATAAAAGAGAGATCGGGTCAGAGAAACGGGTACCTGGATCGGGTCGGATCGGGCAGATGTCACATTAAAAAGCGAAAAATAATAAGTGGGAAGACTATCCAGCACCGATTTAATAAGGGTTAACCGACCGGCAATAGATAACGAATTAACTTTCCATTTAGAAAGCCTCTTCTTGAACTTGGACACAACCGGTTCCCAATTAACCACCCTATTCATGTTAGCGCCAACCATAATCCTTAGATAAGAAAACGTGATTCTACCCGGCTTACAACCCATGAAACCAGCTTGGATATCGATCTCACCATCTTCTACACCTACTCCAAATAACACTGATTTATGGAGATTAATCTTTAGCCCCGAACACAAGTAAAATATGCGAAGAATACGTTTCAAGTTATCAAAATTAAAAGAAGACCACTCTCCCATAATCATAGCATCATCCGCATAAAAAAGATGGGATAAAGTAGGACCTTCATTAGGAAGAGTAATACCATGAAACGCACCTATATCACAGGCTTGTTTCAACATACCTGAAAAAGCCTCCATCAGAATAATAAAAAGAAAAGGCGATAGCGGGTCACCTTGACGAATGCCTTTATGACACCCAAATTCGAATGTAGGAGATCCATTAACAAGAACAGATGATCTGGTCGCCAACAAAATACCACTAATCCAATCACACCAGACCGAAGGAAAACCCATCTGAGAAAGAACCGACAACAAGCACTCCCAATTCACATTATCATAGGCTTTATCGAAGTCAATCTTGAACATAAAAATTCTTCTCTCCCTCTTCTTAGCCCAAGCAATAACCTCATTAGCCACCAAAGGGCCATCAAGAATATATCTCCCGGATAAGAAAGCCGACTGATGCTCTGAGACAATCTTATTCATAACCGTTTTGAGTCGATTCACTAACACCTTCGACACAGTCTTTAAAATACAACCAATGAGACTTATCGGTCTAAAATCCACCAAAGATGACGGATTATTTACCTTAGGAATTAAGGTGATAAAAGACGATCCAACCCCCGAGCAAAAACTTTTAACACTATGAAAATGATCAAGAATATCCGCAAAATCCTTCTCGAACAACTCCCAAAAAACCGAATGAACCTAAAATTAAAACCATCCAGCCCAGGAGCTTTGTCACTACCGCATTCAAAAACCGCCTTCTTGATCTCATGCACGGAAAAATCACTGATCAAAAAATCCGCCTCCACCGAAGACAAGACCGAAAACCCATATCCAATCAACCGAGGCCGATGTGTAATAGATTCTTTAAACTTACCAGCAAAGAAACGCAAAACTTCCTTTTTAATGAGAACCGGGTTTGTTTCCCACGCCCCATTCACTTCCAAACCCGGAAAATAATTTGAAGCTTTACGTTTATTAATAAAACCGTGAAAAAATCGAGAATTTTCGTCTCCATGAATCGCCCAATTACACCGAGCCTTTTGCTTCAAATCCCGGTAATAATGATTATCCAACTCGCCTAGCCGTCTTTTAATTTCGCTTAAAGACCATGTCTCTTCTTCCAACAAATCCCGAACCTCCATGGTTTGGTCCATATCACGCAACTCTTGCTCCAATAAAACCATTTCCTCCTTTTCTTTGGCTTTACAATCGATCGCCCATCTAGAAATAGCATCACGCAAAGCTTTAAATTTATACAACAATCTCGCGTCCGGAGAACCATGAAACGAGCCATCAACAAGCGTCTTCTTAACCAACATCCCAAAATCCTCTCTACCAAGCCATGAATTGAAAAACTTAAACGGTTTGGGACCATAGTTCTTGGAAGAACTAATTTTCAAAACCAACGGACTATGATCCGGCTTATTCCTTTCGAGAGCAATATACTCCGCACACGGCCATTCCATAAAGAAATCCCAATTAACGAAGATTCTGTCATTACGGCTTAATTTATTTCCTGCAACAAAAGTAAAACGCCTCCCTTTCAAGGAGTACTCGTGAAGATTCGAATCATCAATGAAATCGTTAAACACATTGGCCTCACCCACATTAAACAAAGAATTCCGCCTATCCTCGGCACACCGAACCGAGTTAAAATCTCCTGCCACAATCCACCTCCCATTACCCTCCCCGATCAAATCACGAATTTCCCTCCAAAGTGCTCGTTTAGTAACTAGATTTTGAGGAGAATAAACATTGAGAATATGAAACAAGCTACTCTTACCTTTCACAGTGCCCGAAACTAGAAGCCAATTATTATTCTTGACCACCCTTTCCATACGAAAGACTTGGGAATCCCAGATCGATAATAACCCACCCGACCTTCCAGACGAAGGAATCCAATCAAAAGAATACTCACCATAACCCCAAAACCGTCCCACATCCACAGAATCCAAGGAAACAAATTGCGACTCTTGTAAAACAATAAAACTAACCTCATGATGGACTCGAAGACCTCGAATCCAATCGGCTTTGCTAGAACTCCCTAACCCACGAATGTTCAGAGAAAAAACATTCATTGAACACCTTCTTGATAGCCTTCGGAAACAAGAACCTCTTTAACATTAGAAACAAAATCTTGCAAATTCTTAACACCTAACGCCTTACTCAACTCAATGGTCTTCTCCAACTCCACCTCAATCGGACCTTGGTGTTGCACCGGATCAATACCTCTACCAATCATCGAGGGCTCCGCAGTCTCTCCCTCGATGTCTCGAACCACCATCGTATTAGTAGACAGTCCTTTGTTAAGATCTGGTGTTAAGAACACTCCTTCAACAACTGTCTCGATACCCCTAGTAACATCCGAATGCACGTGCATAATACCGATAAACCTATCAAGATCAAACATATCATTATCCTCCCTTGGTCTCTTCTTAGGACGCTCCCTAGAACCACTACCCCCACTCCGATTAGAAAATAAAGACTTCCGTCTGAACTTCTTATGTCCCTTGCCTTTCAACACAGAAACATTTGTACTATCAACGTTACCATTCTCGACCGCCTCCTCATTAGAATGATCATAAGAGTTCGAAAACTCACCGACCATCACATTAGAATTATCGTTCACACAACCATCCAACCCATTAACAACATGTTCCCTGACATAAACTTCATTAGCTTGAGAACATTCGCCCTCTTCAAGATGCACATTATGAAACTCATCCTGCACAATATTATCATCACACTTATCCTCCTCCGGTAAAACGGAACCATCATCCTCTTCATACTCTACTACACATTCCGGTATCCATTCCCCAACATCTTCATCCACCCACACTTTAAAATTTTTTCCCCTCCAATTAATGTCCACCCGATCCACAATCCGTTTGCACTCTTTACTCAACACACTGATGAGAGTATACGATAAGTTGTTCTCTTCACCTGATAAGGAAGCCGATTGAACCACCTTGCCAAATCTGCTTCCAATCAAATCGAATACCTCGTCTAACACCAACTGAGCCGGAACCCCATGAACTTGGAGCCAGGCGATCCGACCCTCCTCCACACTAGTTCTATCAGGCCAAGGTTCTAAAAACTCAAACCAGTCTGACCATTTGTCTTTGTCATTCAGGAAGGCATCCCTATCCCCACTAACGTAGAATACCAACACCACTGAAAGCCCTCCCAGATACTTAATATCTAATGATCTCCAACCATGCTTCCGAACCAACTTTTTCAAAGAAGTTAACGTGTGAAGGTTCACCACCCTCCCCGTAAGAGCACATCCCTTCCAATGAGAAAACCGTTCCATCGAATCATCCACCTTAATCTCATCTACTTTGTTCCGATTTAACAAAGAATCAGCAAAGGAACGCCCATTACCAACTGATGCATAAAGAACCCCATTCCTATATGATCCTTCGGAACTAGGGTTTGCTTGACCACTAGGTTTTGCATGGCTATTAACAGGAACAGAAGCCGTCTTCCTCCTATTACCAGAAACGGGTCTATCTAGATTCTCACCATCCACGAACCGAGCAATCGAAATAAACAACTTATACGAACCAATCCATACATATGATAACTCATCTCCCAACCGTTTGACATCTTTCACCTCGAAAAACGATACGAAAGCAAACCTCTTGCCCCATTTATCCAGCTTCGTAGCTATATAGGAACCTTCGTAACGACCGAAGCTACCCATAACATCTCTTAAGTCTTGCGAAGAACACTTTGGGGGGAGATTTGAGACAAAAAACTTCGATAAAACCTTGTTATTACCTTGAGCCTGATGATCATTCCGTTTCCCTTTCCGATTACGTGGCTGTTCCCATTCTTCTGAATCCATGCCGCCGTGGATCGCCCGAGATTTTCGGAGCTAGGGTTCTCTCTCTTGTTGATATATAATGGGCTAGATATGGTTTAAGATACTTGATTTCCGGCGAAAGAAGCAGGCGGCGAAGGAGGCAGGGGTGAAGGGCATCGGCTGGCCGGAGAGGCGGAGAATGCGGTTGGCCGGAGGGGAGAGGTGGCGGCAGCGACAAAGGAACCAGAGGTGGAGGGGGCAGGGGGTGACGGGAATGGAGAGAAAGGGGGCTAGGGTTTACGTGAATGGAGAAAAAGGGGAGGGGGTGACGGGAATGGAGAGAAAGGGGGCAGGGGGTGACGGGGTGACGTGCAGGGGGTGACGGGAATGGAGAGAAAGAAGCAGGCGGCGAAGGAGGCAGGGGTGAAGGGCATCGGCTGGCCGGAGAGGCGGAGAATGCGGTTGGCCGGAGGGGAGAGGTGGCGGCAGCGACAAAGGAACCAGAGGTGGAGGGGGCAGGGGGTGACGGGAATGGAGAGAAAGGGGGCTAGGGTTTTATCTTTATATCCTTAATATGGATGATGCTATCAAATCACATCTTATGCAAAATGCTAATCCAAAATTAAAAATAGAAGTTTAATGAAATAATCAACATTATTAACTTTCTACAATAATTGTTGAACAAAGATAGCAAAGCTTGGATTAAGTTGTTATCTTATCCGGATATGACCCAAAAGTATCTATTGCATTTTATTTTTTAAAATGGAAAGAATTACTCAACTTTTAAATTATTGGATAACATGTTTCATGGACAATGAATTATTTGCTCTTTTCTAAGAAAAATTGACAAGAACATAATTAACCAATTGACATTAGATCACTTATAGTTTTATGAACTAAGATATTAATGTAAAATATCCCTAGATTATATCAATCTATCTTATAAATCTCACATACTTTTACAAGTAACAATCCTTTATATACATAAACTTAGTTTAATTAATAATTAGATACAAAAGTTCGAAAAAAGCTACACGATTGTGTACACTTAAACAATCACCCCCGTAAACTTATGACTACACAAATGTGCCCCCCCCCCCCTCTTAATCTAAAGTCCATATGACACAACCAATTGATCGTTAATATCATTGTTCTTATTATCAACACACGTTCTTATCCTGAAAACTTTCGATAAAATACATCAACATAGATTCATATGCTTCGAGGACCGGATCATATGTCATAACTCATAATTAAAATATAAACTTTAGATTTAGATTAAGATTAGGTTAGGTTTATACCAAACATCTATCAATGATTTTTATTCTACTAAATGGATAACCCAAAATGGTTAGAAACATATAACAATTATGGCTCAATAATTGGGGGTGTCAACTCCAAACCATAAATATATATCAATCTAATCCACATAGCTAGACTCCATGGACATGACCACACTATATCACAACCCATAACTCCTTGTCACCTTAGCAAGACAGAACACGGGACACGTGGGCCATACCACTTCAGCACGGAGATCATCGCTACAAGTGGGTCCCACAACAAAATGACAAAAATACCCTTCACCGATTCTATAAATTTCACCGCATCATTTGATCACATATTCTCATTCTCATTTTTATGTTCTCTTGTTTTTGTTTCTCTTCATAATAATAATAATAATAATATGTTGGGAGTGTTTAGTAGCTCAATTGTTTCGCCACCGGAGGAGCTGGTGGCTGCTGGAAGCCGAACACCGTCTCCGAAGATCACCGCGAAGTCGCTTATCAACCGGTTTGTTGGTAACGATCCTTCCGCGGTGTCGATGCACATCGGAGATGATGTTCAGTTGGCGTATACTCACCTGAACGAGTCGATTACTCGTCCTAGGTAAAATTTATTATAAATACAATTACATATGTACAATTAAGTGAATTCCCTTGCAGGGATAAGATCGGTACCATATCGAATATTGTACGAATTTTTTGGTTTGGTATCGATTGGTACAGGTACCAATGAAAATATAAAAAATACCGAAACTGAATAGTACATGTACCAAAAACATGAATATCGAGTACCGGTACCGATTGTGTTTGGGTGGTGCCGGTGCCGGTACCATTATCAGTATTTGGTGAAAGATGTTCATCCCTGTTAGGGATGAACACTTTTTATTGAAAAACGGTACCGGTACCCACATAACACAATCAATACCGGTACCAGTACTCGATATTCATGTTTTTGGTATCGGTACTATTTTGTTTCAGTATTTTTGATATTTTTAACGGTGCCAGTACCGATCGATCCCGAACCAAAATATTTTGGTACAATATTCGAATATAATATTCGGTATATGATGTCACTTGTTTTCGGTATTGGTATTTTTTATTTTTTATTCGGTACCAATCTCACCCATAGATTTCGATCACGGTTTATGGATTATACTTGATTTGATATTTTGATGTTCTTTTTAATTAATTAGCAATTAATGTCAAAACCATCAAACTAATTAAGAATCTATGGGCAGGTCTTTTGCGGTGAAAGATGAAATATTTTGTTTGTTCGAAGGAGCACTTGACAACTTGGGTAGCCTAAAGCAGCAATACGGGCTTTCGAAATCGGCAAACGAGGTCGTTTTGGTGATTGAAGCGTACAAGGCTCTTCGTGATCGAGCCCCGTATCCTATGAACCAAGTTGTGGGTCACTTTGTTGGAGACTTCTCATTTGTTGTGTTTGACAAGTCAACCTCGACTTTATTTGTTGCCACCGTAAGTCGTAATTGTTCACCTAAAGTTTCCTTTAATGGTTGTGTTTTATTTACGGAAAATGACTAAAACAGTAAAACGGCTAGTCTGACCGGTTAAAGTAAACAAAATGTTTATTATTATTTTCTCTTTTGAAAATTAACAAAATGTTTATTAGACTAGATTTTTCATAATGTTTGCAGTAAATCTCGTCGATCTGTACTGCTACTGACGAGATTTTTAACTAATAAGATTTTGTTACACGTTATTAAAATGTATGTTGATAGTTATTTTAATCGTTGGAGCCGATGGGATCTTTTGGATGACTAACGAGATCTTTTTGGCGGTCCGATGAGTTTTTTTCATCCTCCGACGAGAATTGTTTTGGTTAAAAACAATATTTATGCCCGTGAAGTCTTTTTGGTTAAAAATCTCGTCGGCTAATGATTACAAAGTGGGCGAGTAAAATGTTTATTATTTTGTTTTTTTGAAAATAAACAAAATGTTTATTTGACCATTTTTTTTCTTAATGTTCACCGTCAATCTCGTCGATCCGTACACTTTTTCGTCAATCTTGTCGATCTGTACACTTTTTCGTCAATCTTGTCGATCTGTACACTTTTTCGTCAATCTTGTCGATCCGTACACTTTTTCGTCATTAGCTGACGGAATTTTTAACCAACAAGATTTTTTACACATTATAAAAATGTCGGGTTGATGTTTTTTTTATCAAAGCGTCGTAGCCAATGGGATTTTTGACGAGTAAATTGGGCATTTAAGTGATTTTCCCTTTTATTAATGGTTATAATTTGTTTAATGAATTAATATTGAGTGGGGTTGGTGATGATATGACAGGATCAACATGGCAAGGTGCCTTTGTATTGGGGAATCACAGCTGATGGGTGTGTTGCATTTGCGGATGATGCTGATTTGCTCAAAGTTGGATGTGGCAAGTCACTAGCTTCATTCCCTCAAGGTTCGGTTCTATTCGGTCTTGTTATAGTGGTCCTCTCGACTCGGTAACTCATCAGAATGAGTCGAGCCTCAGCCAACCTAAGCTGACTCGTTTAATACAAAACCCAAAATTCGATATATAAAGATATATAAAGATTAAAAGTTAATTATCTTTTGTGTATAATTGAAATTACTCTTTCTAAATACCTTTTTAAAAAGTACAATATGTAAAATTAATACACTTTAAATATTAATATAAATTATAAATTTTCTAGTTTATAAAATTATATTTTGATGTGTATGGTAGAATATTACTTTTTCTTAAGATATTTTATAAAATACCATATTTTAGAAATTTAAAACTTTAACAAACAAATGAGCTGCACAAGGAGCCACAAGTAAACTCGAGTTTAACATAAACTCGAGTTTAACATTTCAGCTCATTAAAATATAAATTCTAAATTTATTCACACATTCTATGACTGATATTTTACTAAATTTTGTAGTTTACAAATTATGTGTTACCTGTATGGTATAATATTACCCTTTTTCAATATATGTAAAAGATACAACCATAAAAGTTTACAACTCTAAATTAAACTAGCTAGATAACGCCTCAAAAGTTGGCTCGAGTTTTAGCTTTACATCTCGACTCATTAAGATAAATGAGTTGAGCCGGCTCAGGTTGTAAACGAGTTGAGCCGGTATCTGGTCAATTTGTGAAGAAAGATAAAATCATTTTTTTAAGTTTTATAAATGTGGTTTTTATGTTTACAGGGTGCTTCTACTCGACCGCGATTGGAGAGCTGAGATGCTACGAGAATCCAAAGAACAAGATCACAGCCGTTCCCGCAACTGAGGAAGAGATACTGGGTGCAAAATACATGGTAACATATATATTATATTAATTATTAAATATTTAAATCTCGTCCACTAAACATGCATCATTTTATATCCAACATTTTGGTGGTTTATAGTATGTGGTCCAACTCCATAATTTAAAACTAGCTACATACATATATCATACATATTAATTCCATATTGCGACATTTTGATGATATTTTTTCAGGTGGTCGCTCCATCGATGCTCTCGGCCACACAATAAGAAGAGCATATTCGGAGCGATTAGATGGTGTTTGGTTTGGGGTTTTTTTTTTATGGTTTTAGGGAGTGAGGTTGTAGTTTTCAAGTTGTTTGTGTATAGAAAGAGACATGTTGGATGTGTAATAAAGATTTGGGTAAGGCATGAATAAGAATAATAAATGTATAATTTATTGATAAGTTATAGTTATGGTTGTCATGTGTTTTGTCCCAAGTGTGTGGGCCGTGTGATTGTGAAGTAGGAAATGTAGGTATGCAATTAAATAATATCAATTTCTCAATTTCTTATTTGTGACAAAAAAAAAAGGTTTTATTATAACATAACACATGGTTACATGGCTATGTGCTTTGAATCTACATGTGCTTATGTAGATAATGTAAATTACTAAATTGTATGCTTTTTATTCAAGTAAAAGCTCATTGCTACATTATGACACATGGATATGTGCTTTGAATCTACATGGACATGTAATCCAATAGATAAGTAATCTAGTCCCATGTGAAAATTTGGTTTCTCTAGTCATCTATAAAACATGTATTCCAATGTGAAACTTTGGTCTTTATCCGATAAGAGAGACGATTATATGCTTCTTCGTGCAATTTATTTTATTGTCATCTGATTTCTCTCAATAATCATATTTTTTTTTTGCTTCTTTTTCAAATTCTATCAATAGTCATGTGATTTTAGTTTCTCTTCCAAACATGGTCATGTGATTCGTATCGGAGTCGTGTAATTTTTTTGAGCAAAAATTAAACCATATATAACAAAACATGTAATTGACCTTCTTTGACTCCATAGCTAAGGAAACTTTTGAAGATTTCATGCTTTTTTTTTCGGTGTAAGAATGTAATGATTCTTGTAACTCAAGGGTTAGTGTTTCGTCGGTCATCAATGCCAATGAATCAATGAAAGCACCAATGAAGTGATTTGGTCTTTAACACAACCAAACACATAATCGAATTCATAAACAATTACTCGATTATGTTAATTTAGAGAAACAATTCCAACTAACATATCGCAAACAATAAAAAAAACATGACAGAATTCAGATTACATATCAAGACGAGACAGAACAACATTCACATGTCTAATAATCTACACATTTCCTTCTATCCCGCATATATCACGCATCGATGTCAAGTTCAAGTTCTATCCAACTTCTTGGGCCATTTAAATGACTGCTTGATTGGGCTCGATCCACTTCATAATAATCCTCTTGTTACTTAACTCATATATTATTATCAAATTAGTCAACTAAACAACAATTCTTACATGAACCTGTAGCAAATGCGTCTTTATCCACACTATATATATATATATATGTACCAATTATTATTATTATTATTATTATTATTATTATTATTATTATTATTATTATTATTATTATTATTATTATTATTACTTCCGCTTACAATATCATAAACAAGAGGATGAGACATATTAAGATGAGTCATAAGAACGTTCACATGTCTAATAATTTATAAATTTCCTTCTATCCCGCTTATATCACACATCGAGATCAACTTCTAGTTATGTCCAATTTGTTAGGCTTGATTGGGCTTGGTCCACTTCATAATAGTCCTCTTATTACTTAAACATTATTATCAAATTAGTCAACTAGACAACAATTCTTACACGAATCCGTAACAAATGCGTCTTTTTCCACACTGTATATATTCATACCATATATTATTATTACTTCCTTTTTCAATATCATAAGCAACAAGAAAGAGGATGAGAATCGTATTACATATTAAGACGAGTTAGAAGAACATTCACATGTCTAATAATTCAATCATTTCCATCTATCTTGCTTATATCATACATCGAGATCAAGTTCTAGTTATGTCCAATTTGTTAGGCTTGACCGGGCTCGGTGCAGGTTAGAGGTGAACAAACTGGTTTCAAACCCTAAATCGGTTCGTGTTGAAATTGGTTAAGTTTGGTCAACAAAAGTTAAAGCCGGCTTATTATCGGTTTCGGTTCGGGTTGAAATCGGTTTCTTGACTAGTTTATGATCGATTTTTTGGCCTGTTTTAGCCGGTTTTGGTAAAATTACAAACCGGTTCCAAAATTTGCTAAGCACGAGAAGACTTGTGCCGAGAATAAGCGTGCATTCATTCATTTTGCTTTCGATACATTTGGGTCTCTTGCCCCCGATGCCGCTACGTTTCGAAAATAGTTTAGCGGGTCGTACACAATAACTCATCGACTTCAAAGAATGATATTTTTTTTTCAGTATGATTAGTTTTGTCATTCGAAAAGGGGTGACAACGCAACTTGTTGCCCCTTTACCTGCCTCTCTATTATATTAGGACCCTTTTATTGCTATTTATAAAAGTTTATCCTTGTTCCAACCCTATTGTTCCAATTAGTTCCAAACGGTTTTCTACATAAACAATTTTATACCGGTTCAATTTCGATTTGATTTTCAAATCAGTTCGATTAACATATTTTTATTGCTCATTACTTAAATATTATTACCAAGTTAGTCAACTAGACATCAATTCTTACATAAACCCATAACAAATATGTCTTTTTCCACACTATAACAAATACTGTCATTATTAATATTATTATTAGTTCCTTTTTGGATCAAGTTGCAAGCCCTAGTTCATCCATCTGTCACACTTTCGTTACTCAATCCAACAGGTTTTTATTTTTTAATCTCTAATTCTCATAATAACTTATTCAATTAATCACACAATTTAACTCTTTACTTAACTCGATCTACTTCTAATTTCAGATTTCAGTTAACTCGACTCCATAAAGAGCTTACAAGGTATACATACATACATATATATATATATATATATATATAATAATACTAATATATATGCCCTAATTATATTGCTTTGTGCCAAATTGTGACGATCTATTGTAGTTAGTTTGTAACCTGGAAGGATAGAGAGTGCGGCTCGAGCTCGGCTTGTTTATTATTTAGTAATTAATTTATATACGGTTTTAACTATTTTTTATTTATCTTTAGAATAACTTTAAAAACGAGCTTAAGTTTGGCTCGAGCTCAACTGTGTAGTGTGGAATTAATATTTAGAAGTCCATCAGAAGAAAAAATTATAAATAGTTATGCGAGGCTTGTTAAGAGTCGGCGAGCCGGAATGTGCTTCCTGTACAAGGCTCGAGCTTGTGATTGGCTTGTTTATAATTTGTTAATTAAATAATACATGCTTTTAAATGTGGGGGAAAGTTAACGTACAAATAAAATTAGCGTGCTAATTGTGAGAATCAAGTGGTGCAAAATTTATAAATACGCAAGGCTCGAGCTCGGGCTCGATAACTAAATGAGCTTTGTTTGAGGCTTGGGCTCGGCTTGATTATAATTTATTAATTAGTTAATATACGTTTTTAATTATGTTCATATAGTTTTAGAATAACATTAAAAACGAGCATAAGCTTGGCTCGAGCTTGGCTGTGCAGGCGTTAAATTAATACATAGATAGCCAAAAGAGGTCAAACTATAATATATGCAAGACTTGACAAGCCTAAACGAGATTCTATACGATGCTTGACCTACTTAGTATCTGTTTAGAGTGAAGAAGGGATGTTAAGCTTATGCTTATATATAAAATTAGCTTATAGCTTTTTTTCTATTATTTGATAAGCTCTTTTTTAAGTGTTTGGCTTAGCTTATATTCTACAAGTTAATTATGTGTCTTAATAAGTTGTTAAATCCAACATTCTTTAATTTGTTAAAGAGTAATAATTACTAATCCACCACCATTTGAGGACAAATGAGTAATTTACACCCTTAAACAAATAAGCTTCATCAAATAAGCTAAAAAACCATCTTGAAATAAGCTTCTTCAAATGAGCTTATATAAGCTAATAAGCATAAGCTTAATAAGCTAAGCCATACACCAAGTTAAGCTTATTTTGTAAAAAAAAAAGCTATAAGCTTTGTTAAAAAAGCTAGGCCAAACACCCCCTAAGTTTATATATCTTCGGTTCTATCTGGAATGGAAATTACTGTTCTGTTGGAATTTGGTGTTGGGTTTGTAGGCCTTTTTGGGCTCGTTATCATTGAGATTGTAGGCAGGCGAAGGGTGCAGGGGCAGTCGGAGGCCCGTAAAGTGTTTTCTTAATCATGAAGTTATTAACTCTAGATTAGTCTCTAGATAAACATGCTTATGTACTTGTAATTGTTTATCACTGAAATATACTATAACCTAGTTTTCAACAGTTTAGACTGAACCACGTAATTTCACGTGTTCGTTTATTGCTTTCGTGTTCTGTTCATGTGTTTTAATTTAAACATTTGGAGAAACTATGTTCTGTCTAGCAACTATGGTCTTTTGTTTTTAAGGTTTGCCACCTCTTAGTTTCCTATGTCAACTGTCAAGACAAGGTTCTCTTGTGTTGATCATGTATTTCTAGGTTTGTCATCGTAACCAATGTATGCTTCAGATAATGAAAGCCAGTTTTAGAGTAAATTCGTATGCCTACAACAAGAATGATTTTTGTGAAATGTTGTTTTTGTTGGAAATGGTTATATGGTGGTGCCTTTTCTCCTTAATTGTTAATTATCTGTTTATATTATATCTTAGATTGGTAAGGATTGGATTAGAGGTAAGTAAGGTATAATATCAATAAAGTTTAACCTTGCATGTGATGTCATATTGATAGTTGCTTGCTTCCATTTATGCTAGCACTAAAACGATATGTAAAACTTCATTTGTAAAACATTTATGCTGATTTTTTTAGTTGTTTTATCTGAAGATGGGTCAGCAAGGTCACGGGCAGGCCTCAGCTATGGGGACTGTAGGCGGCTCTGCTCAAATGCCTTATAGCATGGCACCTTATCCACCAAATCAAATGATGGGAATCGTACCACCTGCATCCGTTGGTGGGGCGGTCCCACCATCACAAACATCGGGCCTTTCTTCTCCTCCAGCCCAACTGGCCCAACAACAACTCGCCTACCAACACATCCACCAACAGCAACAACAACAATTGCATCAACATCTCCAAACCTTTTGGGCTAACCAGTTTCATGAGATTGAACAAACCACTGATTTCAAGAACCATAGTCTTCCATTGGCTAGAATCAAGAAAATCATGAAAGCAGATGAAGATGTGAGGATGATATCAGCTGAAGCACCGGTTATATTTGCACGCGCGTGTGAAATGTTTATTCTTGAATTAACTTTAAGGTCATGGAACCACACGGAAGAAAACAAACGGAGGACTCTTCAGAAAAACGACATTGCTGCTGCAATCACGAGGACTGATATTTTTGACTTTTTAGTTGATATAGTGCCACGAGAAGATTTGAAAGATGAAGTTATTGGTTCAACAATTCCAAGAACCGGGCCTATTCCAGTAGGAGCTCCAACTGAGGGTGTACCGTATTACTATATGCCGCCTCCACAAGTTGGTGGTGCAGGGATGTATATGGGTAAGCCAGTGGATCCACAAGCACTTTATGGGCAGCAGCCTCGTCCGTACATGGCTCAGCTCATGTGGCCACAGCAGCAACAGCAAGAACCGCAGGAAGATGCTTAACCAGGTATACGTTAAATCTTGCACTTTGATGATCACGGTTTTTACTGTTCCAACTGTTTCCTTAAAAGTTTGATGTTTGTGGTCTCTTTTAAGAATGTGACTTTAGTACTGTGGTCTTTTTGTCGACATTTATTCATCAATTTGTTTCTTTTCATGGTTGCACACACGTTTGTTTTTAGTAGCAATGGCGTTTTTAACCAACTTGTGTTTAACTTCTTTTGTCTTCATCTAATCGATACACCTAACGGTTAGAAACTGAACAGAGTTAAGCAATGTTTGCAGTCAGTGTCGTTAAATAATATAAGTAGGGATGCTAATGGCCGGGATTTGATAATCCCTGTCCCGTACCGGATTGGGGATCTATGCTTAGGATGTTACTCACATTTGGTAGTTAAATGATTTTATGCTATTTTTCGGTACAATGGCATCATGTGTTACAAAATGTTATCCTAAAGTTTAAGCTCGCAAAAAACAATTTTTTAGATTGTTTTGTATGTGAAATGAGTGAATACACTTGGGATGATTTTCAGCATGTTATACTCTGTTGGCTGTTTCTTTTTTTAGTTAAAACTTTATATTATAACTCATTTGACCCGTTACAGATATAAGTATATAACCCAAAGTACCCTAAACCCTTTGAGAATAAATTTACTGTTAGGCGACCGACATTGATTTGATTTGTGTGGTTACAGGAGGGTAACAAGAAGAGACGGAATTCAGAAGAACGATGGCTGTATACCAACAGCACTTACCTTTGGGAATTTGTATTAATGTTAATTTAATGTGGTTAATTAGGAATGGTTGTAGTCATACTTAACTATGTTTGTGTGTGTCTACGTGTCATCATGTCCTTAACTATGCTGCTGTTCTATGATGTTGGCGGCAACCATGTGTTATATTATGATCTGGACCTGGTTCTTGGAAAGTTATCCAATGCAGAAGGTATGTCGATTGCTCTTTTGTTGGCTTGTATGTATATATGTATGTACATCCGATATGTAGTTAGGTAGGCATCCCATAATGAGTGGTAGGCAAGTCGGTGATGGGTCAAAATGTGTTGGGGGTTGAGTTAGGAGGCATCAGCAACCCATTTCACGTGCACGACCCGTTATTTTTTAGTTAAAAGTTAAATTGCCTTAGCCGAAAACATAACCTCGATTCCCTTTCCTATGTCCTATGTAAATCGACTTAAATTAGATGGATCAAAACAAGTTAGCTTGACCAATTTAGGGTGTTTTGAACAAGGAGGCTGAAGTCACAATCTTTTGTTTTTTAACTAACAAGAACATGCTGAATTTGCATGTGTTTAATGAAGCGTAATATTGTGGTTAGGAGAGTAAGCTAATGCGATATTTCTCGGTTTCAATTGGTAGATTAAACAATTTTTCTTTTAACAGTAAGAAAAACTATGGCACCTCACCAATACCTTCATAAAATCAATGGCAGCGGGTAAAACCAAGCCTACGTTGAGTAGCAGTCAAGTCGTTGAGCAGGCGGCTTCTAAAAATGTTTCATCTATGAGTTGTGCTGTATTACATTATTATTATTGTCATATTTAACTTTAAAATGCAGACCAAATATGCAAACTAAACTTCTACATTTATTCGAAACTACTTATTGACTCGAAAAAAGAAACCAAATTATCCTTAAAACTGAACATGATAATTAACATTGAGAGCTTCAACGAGCCGGACAAATATCCTCCAAACTGCAGAACAAATGCAACCACGGTTAGACAAATTTTATAGGTATATTGGTTATTTTAATCCCAAGTATCCTTTTGGTCGCTGTCGGTCCCAACTAACGAATTCGCTGCTGACAGTCCCAACTTTTAACGTATTTGTTCCCAACGGTCCGCGACTAATAGAATCCTAACGCCGTTAGTTGCAGGTTGCCGAAAAATCGTTTTTGACCGGAAAACTCAACATTTTTGTCTCAAACATCATTGTAACTTCGTATCAGACCTTTAGGAACCTTTTTCTAGTAAAAACCCTAATTATTGAGGTCGTCAGAACCCTAGAACCGTCGTCGGAAACGGTTGGTAGGGCTCAAGTGGTGGTGGGTGGTTGGTGGTGAGTCAATTGGTGGCGGTGACGGCGTTCGGGTGGTGATTTCTAGAAATAAAAATGTGACTTTTTCGACAAAAAACGTTTTTTCCGGCGACATGCAACTAACAGTGTTAGGATTCCGTTAGTCGTGGACCGTTGGGAACAAATATATTAAAAAGTTGGGACCGTCAGCAGCCAATTCGTTAGCGGGGACCGACAGCGACCAAAAAGAGATAGTTGGGACCAATAAAAACCAACATACCAATTTTATATAAATGGAAACATAACATATGTAAATTACCTTCTTCCTAAGTATTCTATTATATCAGTGGTGAGTGTTGATCTCTTCTTCTCCTCAAAAGCAAGTGATGCAGCTTTCCTCATCAAAGCGGACCCCGCAATACAACCCAACACTGTCGGGTTCATAGCGGGCCCGTCTTTACCGTCAAGCTTCCGGGCCCATGCCAAGAACACTGCAACACTGGTCAACAAAACTTAAAAAACTTAGCTACAAAGAAAAATAGCGGATCATTATTTTTATTTGCAGTTTTCTGCAATCGTTTTTATATGTTAATTAAGCTAGGTACCTTCCAGAGAGTATATCACCTTGTCCGCCACAGCGTCGTGGAGAACCAAATATGCTAACTGATTTAACTGCATTTAAGTTTAAATAAAGTTTACATAATAAAATTACAAAACCAGTTTTTGTTAAGATATCCAAACAGAAATAAGGTCATGTCTATCGTTAGTACCTTCTTTGCCATCACTAATGTAATCCAACTGTCCTTTACGAAGAATCGTCACGCCACCAATACTGTGAAGGTTTTCAATTTTTATCCATTAATCATATTAAACGATAAGTCATTGATAATAATCAAAACTACCTGCTGGCGAGAGACAGTAACTGGTGGGGCCCGTTTTGATCGTTTACTTCACAGTTCAAAACTTTCTGAACAAGTCGCTTATACTCGTTTACATTTGGAGTCAAAACCGCTAACGGGTACCCGCTGACTAGATCAAGACGGTTTGTAACAAGAAACAATCCATCCTAAAACATCCACACGATGACACGAATCAATATAATAAAATATTACAAAAATACCCATGGTTTCATAGGATTTAATCATCCATACCCCATCAATGACCATTGGTACATTGCTTCGCCTCGCATGCTTCATAATATCACTCACACAATCCTTCGAATATAACAAACATCATAAACAAAACCATTCATAATTTCATGTTATATGATAAAAAAGGGATTACTCTATAGAATAGTAACCAAGTTTTGAAATTGTTCCAATCTGGTCACTCATAAATATTTTGTTCCAATAAAGTCACTAAAGTTTCTTTTTTGTTATAATCCTACATATTTTACTTGGATAGCAGATTTTGTAGGTTTTTTTATTTTTAAATAGTTTGATATTGCAAAATATTTTTTTAAAAATTGACAAAATTAGTAAAAATTGAGAAAAATAATTAATTGTGAAAAAATGAAAAAAAAACTGAAAAATTGAAAAAAAAAATTAAGAATTTTGTTTTGAAATTTTTCGGGTTTTTTTTTTGCAATTTTCCAGATTATTATTTTTTTTGCATTTTTTCGCAATTAGAAAATTTTTTTTCTCAAATTTTAAAAAAATATTTTGCAATGTCAAACTATTTAAAAATAAAAAAAACTTACATGACCTGCTATGCAGGTAAAATATCTAGGATTAGAACAAAAAGAAAACTTTAGTGACCTGATTGGAATAATTTCAAAACTTGATTACTATTCTATAGAGTTGCCCTTTAAAAAAAATAACATACCAGAAGGAATGGATCTCTACCGAGCCCGGGACCAATGACAAGGCAATCAAATCTTTCCAACCACTTATCAACTTCATCAAGAACGAGTGTTGCAACCGATTTTCGGTCTTCTTCTCTAAAAATTCATAAAAATCATAACCAAATTTGTATGAAAAAGGTGTATAAATTATAAAACAGATGAAGCTAACTGACTTCACACTGTATGATTCTTCTAGCAAAGGATGTACAATCAACTCGGGACTATAGCTTTTAATAACCGGAGCAGCGTCTTTAGTGCAGATCACATGTGATAGATCTGCACCCTAAATAAGAACAGAAAGTAAATAATTTTGAAGGGAATTATAGTCTAAACATTAAGAAATTATGTGTGCCAAGAGTGGTGACTAACGATTTTGAGAGCCGAAATTGCAGAGAAGTATGGTGCGCCGGTGTATTCACGGCAACCACCTACCACCGCTATCTTTCCTGATCAAACAACAGTACTTATGTCAATAGGGCTGTAAATAAACCAAACGTCAGCGAACTGTTCGGCGGGAAGTTCATTTATGTTCGTTCGTTCTATCTTTCCTAATGAAACAACACCACATATGTCAATAGGGCTTTACAGAAACTGAGTGTTCGGCGGGAAGTCCATTTCTGTTTGCTCGTTTAATAAATGAACGAACATGAACAAGGAATTTCGTTCAATTAACTAAACGAACAAACACAGAGGCCATGTTCATTCAATTGTGTTCGTGAACATTCGATAGCGTGTTCGTTTATGTTTGTTCATTAAAGGTTTTTAATATTTTCTAATGGCTTTTCTTTTTTTGAAACAACGACTTTTCTTGTGTGTTAGGCCACCGCACTCTCCAGTTTGGAGAGCTCCGCCCCACTTTGGCAAGAATATGTTCTCTGAACCGGGCCCACGTTGGCTTCCGAGTTTGGCTTGGGCGTACCCCGGAAACCATACCAACGACTACCACTTGGCAATCGCTTTTCTAATCTTATCATATAGATTTAAGCAAAAATTATTAACAATATAACAAATATATACATGCGTGTTATATGATTAATATATATGCAAATTAACATACTAATACTATTCTTAAAAGTAAACGCCTACACAAACTTGGTAGCCGAACCGAACCCTTGACACTGACCATTTTCTTGAACCGTTAACGAAAAAGTTCATATTTTTAACAATAAACCAGGGGTAAACTTAAATTCTACAGTGAATTAACATAAAACAATTGATACCCAGATTGAATTTGATACCAATTACACAAAATCTAGTGTCAATTAAAAAAAACTTACTTACCAGCTTGGCCTTTATGTTTGGTTGCATCAAGGGTTGGTGAAATTAACCTCAAGATATTAAGAGCATCAGCTTCTAAAGAGTGGGTCCCACCGGAGATTACAGATTGCATAGTTGTTGTGGTGGTGGTGGTTGGGTGATGGGTTGATAGACACCTGAGTAAGTGGTGTTGTCTTCTTAGTATTGTGTGACTGTAACACCGCAGGTGCATATGTATATGTGTATATGTTATTTCGATTGCAGAAAGAATAGAAATTTGTGTGTAATATAGAAAAAGATGAATTGGGTTTGGAAGTGTGATTTGGATGGAATTATAGGGCTAAGAAAGAGGGTAAGTTACAAGAGCTGTTAACCAAATTGAACTGAAATTAATAAAGCTTTTTATCGGAAGAATGATAAGAGCTGACTGATATAAAACTTAAATCGATGTTTTAGGGCTTTTGATCGGAAAAATGATACGAGTCGACTATTCATACAACGAAATAGTGTTTTAATTCGGGTGTTTGAATTTCCAATTAACAAAAGTCAAGCCATTTGGATCACCGTTTCGAGCTAAGTTTTACATTAGTCGACTTAGGCTGAGGGGTGTGGGGGGCGCGAGAGGGGGCGCGAGAGGGGGCGCCAGCCAATAATATTGTGACGTGTGGCAGAGAGAGAAACTTGATAAGATGGGTGTTGGTAGTGGTGCTCGCGCCCCGGGACATGGTGTGGAGGGGCGCGAGAGGGGGCGCGAGCGGTTTTTTTTTTTATTTTTTTATAAATGTATTAAAAAAACGTATTATTAAAAAAACTCAAAAATTATTTAAAAAAACACACTTTTTTTTGAAAATTCATAATAAAAAAAAACATACTAAAAATTAAACAAACAATAATATTTAATAATAAAACTAATCTAATACAAGATCATCTGGTCGCCTCGCCCACAAATGTTCAACCAACTCATGTCGAAGATCCCCGTGTATCTCACGGCTCTTGATATTTGCTATGTTATGAAGTTTTTGTTGATCACTGATTGTGGACGGTTGTGGCGGAATGTCACCTTGGTAGTTTTGGCATATAGCTTTGCCCTCGTCTTCTAACGTCATGTTGTGTAGGATAAGACACGTGTAGACGACGTCCATTATCCTCTCCCGAGTCCAATAACGTATCGGGTTCGCCAGAACATAATATTGTTTTTTTATAGCTCCAAAAGCTCTTTCAATATCTTTTCTAGCAGACTCTTGCTTCTTCGTAAAATACTTCCGTTTGTCGGCGACTGGATCTGTAAAAGCTTGAACTAACACAGCCCATTCGTTGTAAATACCATCGACCAGATAGTACCCGTACTTGAAGAGTTCTTCATTTGCAAGAAAAGATTGAGGTGGTTCAACCCCGTCGATAAGGTCGTTGATCAAATGTGACTGATCGATAACATTAAGGTCGTTATTTGACCCAGCAACACCAAAAAAAGCATGCCAAAACCAAAGATCCTGTGAAACCGCCGCCTCAAGTATGAGGGTCGGCCCTTCATGATCACCACGGTGGAACTGACCTCGCCAGGCCGTTGGACACATAGCCCATCCAACATGCGTACAATCGATGCTACCTAGCATCCCAGGAAAACCATGTTTTTCTGCGTGCACCTCATATATGCGTTGGATGTCATACGTTGTAGGTTTACGCAGATATCTCCGAGCGTAAGTCGATATGACTCCTACGTACAATATATATTACAAAATGTAATAAATATTTAATAAAAAGTAAAATTAATGTTTTTTACCTTGGCAGAAAAAATGAAGGGATTCACGTGCAACCCTTTTCGACATCTGTAAATACTCATCCAAAGCGTCCGACGAGATGCCGTACGCTAATTGACGGATAGCAGCCGTGCATTTTTGAAGAGGGGTAAAACCGGGAAGACCCCTAGCATCCTCCCTTTGTTGAAAAAAGGGATACCGTGCCTCTAAATCACTCGCTATACGCGTGAACAATTGCCTGCTCATTCGAAAACGAGTTCGAAAATCCGACTCCGCGTATACCGGTTGAGGGCTAAAATAATGCCTCATCAAAGTATCGTTAGCACCCGATCGATCACGATCACGAGGTGGTGCTCTAACCCTCGGGAGTCGGGGTTGATGGGCTTGATTTTGCAAGAGATTGACCACGGTTGCGGTCAAAACTCCCCCTACATGAAGAAGCAAATCATCCTCTTCGGAGGAGTCGGAATCAGACGAGTACGACGACATTATTTTTAAAAAAAAAATTGGGACGATGGGTTGTTTGGAGATTGAAGTTGTGTTTGATATGGTAAAAATGGGTTGATTTAGGGGTATTATATAGGATTTTGTAAAGGTTTTTTTAAAAAAGTTTGAAAGAAATGGGTAATATATAGGAAGTGTTGTATAAAGAAATGGGTAAGTTTGGGTTTTTTAGAAGTTGTGTTAGTGTTGTATAAAATGGGCAATATATAGGAGTAGAAATTTTTTTTTTTTTAAAAATTAAAGAGCCAACGGCTCAATAAAAGGTGACCAACGGCTCTTTTTCACCATTCCCCAAGCCCTAACGCCACACAGGTCCCGCGAACCCCCTTGCGCCTGCCTCTTTTTCGCGCTCGCGCCCCTCTCGCGCCCCTCTCGCGCCTCGGTGGTGTGGTGCTCGCGCCCCGGGGCGCGAGCGGCTGCCCTCTTGCGCCCTTTCTAGCGCTCCACACCCCTCAGCCTTATATCATTCTTCCGGTCAAAATCTCTAGAACATCGGTTTGAAACTCGAAAAAAAAAACGACGACGTTAAGTGTTTTTTAAC
Source organism: Bidens hawaiensis (assembly GCF_021521415.1). Taxonomy (NCBI): domain Eukaryota; kingdom Viridiplantae; phylum Streptophyta; class Magnoliopsida; order Asterales; family Asteraceae; genus Bidens; species Bidens hawaiensis. Next base: position 4,357,666 of record NW_027491045.1, on the reverse strand, counting down.
GAAGGTCCATTGAGACAAAAACAGTTGAAAGGTTGGACCGTTGGTAGTGATTTTTAAATGTGAGATTATTATCGGCCAATACGCAAAAAATACGATTATTTATTTCCAATTTGCCAAAATTGAATTAACCGAAAAAGGGTTGTCGGCTATTTTTTTATCATTGGTTAACCATAATTAAGCGAACCAAAGTACCGAACTATTCATTTTTCATATATTTTTAGCTTCTATACATTCATTTTATGTATTTCATGTATTTATACCACCATTTCATATATTTATATTTCTATATTCATGTATTTCTAAGTATAAAATTTTACCTAAATTTGATTTTTGTTATTAACTGAAATTAACTGCACCGGACAGAAAGCCAAAAAAGTTAATTGGATTAACCGAACCAATTAACCAAAATCAAATAAGTTAATTTGGTTGAGGCTATTAACCAAACAAAAACATGCACACCACTAAATCGACCATACTGAACCAATTAACTGGAAACCGGTAGGTTAAAAACGTGAAATGAGCTGAGTAAAACAAGCTTGAGCCTGAGCTTAAGCTTAGTAAAAAACATGTTTAATAAACGAGCTCGAGCTTTATTTGTATAGCTTAAACAAGCTTGCAAGCCTAACAATCTATTACTTATCTAATTTTTTACTTAATGTATAAACTGTATATTTTTATAACAATTCATATCATATATACAATTTGTTCAGGTTGAGTTTTCTGGCGAAAAAACGTTTTTTTGGCGACAGGACTAATGGAGTTACGCTTTCCGTTAGTCGTGGACCATTGGAAGCAAACATGTTATAAGATAGGACTGTTACAAACCATTTCATTAGTTGAAACCGACAACAGCCAAAAAAATGATAATTAATATTATTTAAAACTAATAGGCCTAAATTTAATACCAAGCTCATATATCTAATGCTATATTTATTCTTTTCTTTTTTTTTTTGTCATATGTTTGGATGCTTTGGGCCTCTATCCTGATTTGTGGATTCACATCAAGACAATGGACCAGGCTTGGTGTTCTGAGCCCAATATTCTGCCCCATGCCTCTTGCTTAGTACTCATCACCGAAGCTTCTATCTTCAATGCAACTTATTGTATATTATTGTTTTTAAAGCATAATCTAGTGAAGATCTCTAAGTAACAATGATAGAAAGTTTTGAGACAAAATGCCAAAGTAGATAAATAGTTAAACGGGCCAAACACGTATTCATCGGGTTGACACGAGCGCAAACCGTTTAGGTAAACATGTTTGTGGGTTCGAATCGAAAGTGACCCGAATCCATTTACTTTCAGTTGTTTTGAGTGTATTGGTATGCCCCTTTTGGTAGATTTTGAACATTTATAAATTGCAACTACCTTTTTTAAATTAAATACCCAATTTATCATGTGAAACTTTAAGCTAACCTTATTAAATAATTTTTTTTAGTGAACTGTGGTTCGTTCTAATCTATGGTTTTAGTCTAATAGTTTCAAATTTGTGATTTGGTTTCATTTCACTTGCAATTAAACCCGAATTTATTAACTACGTTAAGTCTGCTCGTTAAACCCATCAGCGTGCCCTTGACGTGAGGGGCAGTTTTGTCCTTCCCCCCCCCCCCCAAATGCACCTCAGCCTCTCACGTGAGGGGGCTTGCAAATTAGGACTGTGGTTTAGTTGATGAGAAAAAGGACAAAATGCCCCTCATGTGAGGGGCACACTGATGAGTTTAACGACCAGACTTAACTGAGTTAATGAATTCGGTTTTAATTGCAAGTGAAATGAAACCACATGGACGAAAATAACAAATTTGAAACTATTAGACTAAAACCATAGATTAGAACGAACCACATGGACGAAAACCACAATTTACTTTTTTTTTTAAACTATATCTACATTAACTTCTCTAAAGAAAATTAGTAACATTATTATTTTTTAAATATGGCTACATATGCATTATCAAACTCCATATTAAATAATCAATACGTATTGGTGGATGTCAGGATTCAGGAGTCAAAGGTCGGTTATATAATAGTTGTATGGAACTTTAATATACTCAATAGATAAAATGCTATGTATTTATCATGTTGTATTGAACTTTAATTTATCATGCTACATATTTAAATTATGTATAGTTTTGATTCCAGTTTTAAGAATTCAACAAACTAGCTAGAAATAGTCTTCAGTGTCCCACCTTCATTACCATCAACATTTGCCAACCACCACCATTAAAACTAGCATTGAACTTTTCTATGAAATAACAAAATAATTATTGAGACAACACCAAAAGATCATGGGAAATCTTTAATGCGAATCGAAACACCGACAATGACAACAATGGAGAAATCTAAACGAGTTGAAGCAGCTACAATCAGTGAAACACGCGAGACAAGATCATATAGGAGATTTGAAATATGTAACAAATGATGTTTCAGCAACCACAATCATGCAGAGCTAACTTACATTAGTACAACAAACAACAATAGTTGATTTATATACATTTTTTTTAATTATTTTTATATGTTTGTTAATAATTAAAAATTGTATATATATAACATTAAACATATAAACTATTTGATTATTTCTATTATAATTTATATATAATAACTATTATATTATATAAATATTTACTAATCATTTTAAACAAAATTATGTAAATAATAGACTTGTTTAGACTCAATAGCCATCTCTAGCTGGATAAGTGAAGCTCAAGCAGGCTTATTAAGCAAGTTTATTTAAGTCTTCGTCTTGAGCCTGTTTAAGCTTCGCTTGATTTAAGCTTCAAGCAAAACGATCTTATGTGGTTTAGGAGCGGCTTGGCTTGTTTATTCCCATGTGCTAGATAATGGAGATGATGATGGCAACGATCTTCCAGTGAGCGTTCGGAGGGGTTTAAATAACTAATTTCGTACACTAGAAAGTTCACCAAATTTCATGGGAATAATTGGTTGAATTGCAATTGAGGTTCTTGATTATATATAGTTCATTAGATTGTCTTAAATTTTTATTGTTCTGGAGGTCAGGAACTCTTTATGTGGAAAATCTTAATACGGTTACTAGATGACGAGGAACTATTAGTATAACCTAAGAAGGCATAGATCTCGAGATTCCTGAATAGGTTAACCTTTGAATTCATCTATGATTGGACTAGGTACAATTATTCATCTATGATTGGACTCATTACAAGTCGATAACATTGTTGTGTGGCTGATGTTCAAGACCCTATAAAAACATAAGATATTAATTAAACCTATAAAAACAAATGTGCAAGATAGATAGTTGATAGTAACCACCACATGAAAGCTTGGATCAACCACAAGAACAAGATAAAAGCTGCCCAAATAAATCTATACAATAGATTCTCCAACCCATGCATGCATGTGTGACACCTATAGTTTCCTTGTAGTTACTTGCCACTTTGAACAATAACTAGTTGTAGTATCATGTCCTATTATTATTTGGCAGTGCTATACACTTATACGTACGCGCAAGTGTATAGACCGTAGAGCGACAACCAAGTGTATATTCTGATATTCTCATTAAGATTAATATTGTGGATGACAGAAATCTATGTGGGTGGTGTCTTGGCTTCTGCTGTTGTAATCTATCTTCTTGTCAAACAACTGGATAGAATCATAATTCATAAACACACTTCATGATATGATAATATGATATGATCCTCTTGTGGGACATAAACAGACAGATTGGCTAAATAGGTCCCACTATCTCACATGTCCAGCCTCTTACTAGAATTGAATACTCCCACCCAACACATAATATTATTCTTACATTCTTTACTCAATGCCCATACCTTCTCTTTGCTCTATTTATTCAACTCAAGCAAAGCAACCTAAAAGGAGTAAGGTGAAGAGAAATAAGCACTTTAAGAGTTCAAGTTGTTGCTAGTACTTAAGTTGTTTGAAGTTTAGACACTTTAAAAGGTTACGTAAAGAACCGAAAAACATGGAAGTTGTTGAAGATGATTTGTTCTTTGCGGACTTGAGTAAGAGGATCTCCCTTTTGATTATGGATGATGATGAAGATCCTACCCTTTACCGCTCTCCACTTTCTTTTCAGGTTTAACTTTTAACACTCTCTCTCTTTTGAAAATTCACGGGATCAGGTAAATCGTGGCTTATGTTGGTCAAGTGACCTTCAAAACCAGTGCAAGCAATGTTAAAAACCTGACATAAGAGGGGAATCACGTGTTTACCATTGTATCACCCTTTGGATGTTCTAAATAAAGTTTTACCTGAAGAAACTACGGAAAATCTTGTGCCTTTTCCATATTCATATGTTCTTGTTTTTTATTTTAGGTTATCCCGCAAAGAACCCACCCGAATAATAACCAAATACCGAGTTTCCATGAGCAAAATGGTAGAAGAGAAATCAAAGGAACAGGAGTGTTCATCCCACAATCTTCAAACAATCCAAGAAGAAGTAAACAATCAAGAGCCAAGTCTTCAAACACTAGGGATCATGTTCAAACTCAAAGGCATGTCAATACTTCAAGTGGACACTTTCCTCATGAAGTACCCTACAATGATCACAACACTTATAATTACACTTCCCATAATTCTTTGAATCACAAAAGATGCTATTAATTAATTAATTAAATTATTAACTAGTAGAATAATCAATTAATATATAATTGGATGTATAAGCTCAATTAATCTAATTATGTGTTTATGTGTGTATTTAATTAGTTTATTTATTTTTTAAAATAAGAGGGATTTTTGTTGGGAATGTATTACTATTATATAGTGATCACATAGATCGTGTAACATAAGTTTGTTTCATATCTTGTAATAAAGTGTCAAGAATTTTGTCTACAGTTTTATGTATTCACCTTGATTCTAAACAATCATGGCTTCATGTCAACCTGTAATTTATATAATTTGGTGTTTGTATGATACAAAAATCTTAAATTATACATTAGATCATCATTGGCTGAAGAGAAGCACGTCGAGGTTTCATGATCTCTTCGACCAAAATTTATTAATGAGTATTCAGTATCGCCTATATGTTATACGGTTTTTTTACGAACTAATAATCTACTCCTAAATCTTGTTAACCCGTTACCATCGAATTTAAACTCTTAACCTTAAAAATAGAAAACACCTATTTGGCCATTACATCACCATATACATACATCACAATATACATAAAAAGAAATATGTACACTATAACTTGGTTAAGGATAAATGATTAGTATTATTTATTCTTTTATTTGTTTAATTAAGTTAATAGTTTATTTATTTAAACACAAAAGAATAAATATCGGTATCACGTGAATGGAAGAATCCAATCGGCTGCATGTGAATGTGGGCCACGGGTCGGGTCACGTGCTTATCCCAATCAAGGTCGGATAGGTATCGACATAACTAATGGCCAATGGGATATTATATTGTATTAAACTTATAGCTAACCGAAAAAAGATATTTTTTTAACGGTAAACAAACATTGAATTGTCTAGTTGTTTTGTATGAGGTGACCCAATAACAAAAGACAACCGTCAGCTGGCCCAACCTAGTCTTACGGAAACCTTAAGCGCCTCTAAATTATCTTCAATTCTGGGAAACCCACCCACCCGAAGGCCCACTGTTGGTAAAACCGGGACGCTTTCAGGATCGAACAGGAGATCACAAATATCCCATTTTTCCTTCATTAAGCCACCCGTACGCCTTCAAAGTGTTGTTTGTGGAAACTGAAAATTAGATCTTTATAAAAAAAAACTCATACTTCCTACAACCACATCAAAATATTTACATTTCTATATCATCCTTGATCATAATTATTCTTTTTAATAACTGAAACACGTAGCAAGACGTACATTTACATATCCCACAAATCTTGTAATCAGGGCAAGCTCAGAGAAAACGAAATTTTTTTTGGCTAAAGGCGATTTTTTTTACCTTAAGTAAAAATAACATATTTTGGGGTTTAAACAATTTAATTCTAAATGGGCTTACTTGATTACGATTTAAGTTGTATAAAAAACTTTTGTAGACTAGAACTCACAACCTTTTGGTTAGATGTCATACCCTTTGCCATCGGACCAAGCTAGCGGTTATTTAATTCTGTTGAAACATTGATTATACATATTTTTCATAAAAATACAAAAAATTTAAAAAATAAAATAAAATTCGGGCCTAACAGGGTGTCATGCACGTGACTGTCGACTACCCGGTCATACACTATGGTCGGCCCTGCATGTAACATACATAACCTAAGAGGGAAGGGAGTCATCCCATTTTCCGTTTCGCGTATGTCATATTTGCGTCATGGCCGGCTTGGATATGAGGGCAGGGTGGTTGACGGTCCCCGACCCAAATATCCTGTTAGGCCTAATAGAATTTTTTAAAAATTGTATATATAAGTTAATGAAAAAATACATATGCATTTTTATGAAAAAATATATATGTGTTTTAAATGTTTAAAATTTTAAATACACCCGCTCAACTCATTAAAAGCTTTTTTATTATAAAAACAAATTTTTTACATAACCCATATAATAACCAAGTAAGTTCATTTAAAAGTTTTATTGTTTAAGTCTAACAAAAAACGCTTTTACTTAAGGTCCAAATAAAATTTTGCCTTAAGCCAAAAAATTTTAATGATTCTTAGAGATGACCCGGATCAACATCTCGTCAACAAAGGGAAGCTTGTAAGAGTTTGCGCCAGCATGCCGCCCCTCTCATTTTGAGTACTTGTGGGTTGAAATGGGTTAAAACTTAGTCTTGTTACTTCAAAGTGATCAACATATGGAATCAATAGTAATGATTAACAGCTTTGATGCCATCTGAGATATCACATTGACACATGATACCTAGCTTCTTTCTCTTTTTGCAACTTTTTAACTTTTAAAAGTTGGAGGACAACCGAGCATGCATGTTCTAATCATTTTTGCTTATTTGCCCCCTTACGTTATAAGAGGTCGAATTTGATGATATTGACATTGACGATTAGTTGAAGCCAATGAAAAAGGTTGTATTGTAAACGCTTAGTTGAAATTTCTAATTATTTCATTAGTAAACTTTTAAGGAAAACCTATTAAGGCGCGTATGAATATTTTAACAAGTACATCAAACTTGTTAAAACCTAACAGAAGAAATAGAAGCTCAAGAAGGAATATATGCGCCCCTTGTATTTCTCATGAATTTGATGCTGCAATTAGAGTTTTCTCGGTGTTCAAAACTAAATGCAACATCAAACTTGGTGTAAGAAAACATATCTCATCATACTCGTGCGAGTATATACTTTCAGGGGTTTGGAGCAAATACAAATAAAATTAACGTGCTAAACGTGAGAATTAAGTAGAATAATTATATATCAGTGCTATATTACACTGATATAGCAAAAATCTTTTGTTATTACCTACTATTATATTTAATATTTAGAAAACAAACTTCTTTTTTTTTTCCTTCCTGTAATGGGATAATCTTTTCATCAACTACTTTTACAGAAACATAAGGTATATACATAATAACTTTTGAAGAAAAATAAAGTTTGTTAATTAAGTGCTAACTGCTAAAGTTAAGAGACAAAATTAACAAATAAAAAGAATTAGAAAATTGTAATAATATAAATATACAATTACCATATCATAAATCATGGAAATTTGTTCAAAATAGGAAATTTGATGTAGTGGAAATAGTTTTTAAGAGAGAGAAATGGTGATAATGGTTTTTAGGTGATCCGTCATTTGAAATGACGGATATCTGATTAAATATAAGGGTAATCGGTTTTTGTCGGGTGAGTTGGAAAAGTATACGATGTTCAGTCATTTGAAATGACGGATGTGATACATTTTTGATGTGATCCACCATTTGAAATTCCAAGTGTTGCTTGAACATTCTTATTTCAAATGACAAGTGTGAACACTGTCTACCAGATTTGATATTTGATTTGCCGTTCAAAAAAAAATGATTTGATATTTGATTTGACAACTCCTAAGTTTTCATTTTTCTTTTTATATTTATTGTATTATATGTTTTTACTTTTACTTTATTTAAAAAAAAACTAATAATTAGTATTGTTTATAAAATAATATAACTAACTATTAAAAATTAACTAGTATTATTAAAAAGACTAATTTGTTTTTACTTTTATTTATTTTACTTTTATTAATAATTAATATATAATTAGTATTATTAAAAAGACTTATACATATATATATATATATATATATATGTATATACATATATATTAAAAAACAACATTTCTTCATCTAACTAATTTCACTATTCATCCAACTTTTAATAATATTCACACAATATATAATATGATTATCAACTACACACGTATTACTCATTTGCCTGTTATTGTTGAAAATGCTTTTTACTAATGACTACTTGTAACAGACGCTCCCTGTGTCGCAACACACGGGTTTAAAGCTTGTTAGTGTGAATTAACATTAATTAGTATATTGATATAACTTTTAATTAATAAATATAATTTTAATTGAGTTCATCCATATTTTTTAATTATAATAAAAAACCTACAGAAAAAGATATGACTGAACTCAGTTAATATTATATTAATTAATTAAAATTAATATTAATATATTAGTTAATGTTAATTAATAGTACTAATTATTAGCCTTTTTAATAATATATAAATAATTATTAATAAAAGTAAAATAAATAAAAGTAAAAACAGATTAGTCTTTTTAATAATACTAATTAATTTTTAATAGTTAATTATATTATTTTATAAACAATACTAATTATTAGTCTTTTTAAAAATAAAATAAATAAAAACACATGATACAATAAATATTAAAGGAAAAATAAACAATTAGAGTTGTCAAATCAAATGTCAAATCTGACAGCTGTTCACATTTGCTATTTGAAATGGCGAATGTCCAGACGACACTTGTCGTTTCAAATGACGAATCACACAAAAAATGTACAACATCCGCCATTTCAAATGGTTATTCACCATGTTTTTGTCCAATTCACCAGACAACACTGACAACCCCTATATTTAATCAGATATCCATCATTTCAAATGACGTATCACCTAAAACAATTATCACTATTTCTCTCTCATAGAAATCATTTCCACTATATCAAATTTCCTATTTCTAAAAAAAAATCCCATAAACCATTGATCATACTAAAATTTTCAACATTTATAGCTAACTACTATATTAATTGCATTGTTAGTTTTTCATTATTTATATATGAGCAATAATAAATGATAATCTTTTGGTTGTATTAAAGATTATCATTAACTATAGTGCATAATTAATGAAAAAATGATAATGCAATTAGTAAAATAATTAATATATTTTTTATAATTTATTGCATGTTAATTTTAGTTTTTATTTTAATAATCTTACAAAAAAAAAACTGATTTCGCTGTCGTGAGGTGCGTGTAGGAGTCGGGTTTTATCTGGTGAATCCTCAATAGGGTGGACCACTAGGGGCTTCGTCCGTCCAGAATAATGGCCAGCTCGGGCTACCTTTAGCCAATGTGGGCCGCGTATGAAGTACCCGGCGTTACTTAGTTGGTCGTTCAAAAAAAAAATTCTCTCCCTTTTTCTTGTTACAACCTAAATTTGTTGATTTCTTTTATGTATAATTGACTCATGATAATCTATGTAATTAGTTTATGTTTGTCAAATATTATTCCTAGAAGTTTAATAATAGTTCTACAAAAATGAGATGCAACATTAAAAATGAGGTAATAACAACTAAGACAACGAACATTAATATCAGCCTAAAGATATTAATTAATGCTTGATTAAAGTGAATATCACGTATTATACTTTTACAATATTTGGTAAAAGAATAAAACATACAACATTTTTACATTGTTAATATAATATACATGTTAAATTATCAATTATCTTAAAAATTGTTGTTTTAGTGATTGTTACAAATATAAAGGTTGTGGATTTTTTTTTATTTGTGCTTCAAGTTGATCATGATACATATATCATATACTTAAAAAAAATTATTCAGGAATCAACTTTATAATATGTTGAATATTTATTAATAGCAAGCATAACTATAACTTTTTATCATATATATCAAATGAAAGCACTTTCTAAAGATCAACTGCAGGATAATTTTGATAGGGTGGTGCTAAACGTACATTTCATTCCTCATGAACTATACACACCCCTTAACTTTCACCTCCCTTGCTATACACCTTCCTTGCTATCTATATACCCCCGAACTTTACACCTCATGAACTATTCATTTTCCCCCTGAACTTTCATTTCCCCTTAACATTTGTAATTGACATGTTAGTCTCTCATATTTTATTTTATAATTCTCTCAAAATATCATATAAAAAATTATTAAGTTTTTATTTTACAGTTTTTTATATATTTTTGTTATTGCTTTTATTATTTTCTCTCTTTAAGATCTTATTAAAAGTTTGTTTATTTTTTCACATGTATTAAAAGGTTTTGTATGTTTTCTCTAGCTAGTTATTAATTTTTTTTTTATAAAATGTATTCAAAACAATTTGATTTTTTGTTTTTGTTAGGTATGGGTACATGAGATTAATGTTACTTGAGAAAATAGTCAAATTTGTTTATCAAGTTGTATGTTATTTAATCTTATTATTTATAAAAAGTAATATGATTTTTATAAAAGAATGTAAACTATCTTTTAATTTAAAAAACGCTCTCCAAAAATAATAAAACAAGTATAGAAAAAAAAACATGCTTTTAAAACAAGAAAAACAACGTTTTTTAAACAAGAAAAAAAAACGTTCTTCTAAGTATGAAAAATATGTTTTTAATAAATGCTTATACATATAAAGATAAATAGAAAAAAATGTGTTAAATAAAAGTAGAAAAAAATGCTTTTATAAAAATAACAATGATAATAAAAGATAACAAAATGACAAATGAAACAACAAAAGGGTCTAAATTGTATTAATGTAAAACTTGAGGGAGGAGGTATGTTCAGTAAAAATAGATGGAAAGAGGCACGTTTAGCAGCACCCTTTTGATATGATATCAACACGCTAATCTAGGAAAGTAGTTCTAACTTTGATTTTAACAATAAATAAAAGCCAGATTATTAATCTAGATTATCATAGCTAGGGATGTGCAAGTGGTATCGGATACCGGTATTCAATACCGGTACCGAAACGAGCATTTCGGTACCAGTTCAAGTTTTTAAGAAAATTGGGATCGTGAAATTTGGATCCGCACTGCTACCGAATCAAGCATTATTAGTACCGTTACCATTTTTTTTTTTTAAATATGGATTAGGGAATTTGAAATCGGTACCAAGCTCATTCGTAATGACAACCATCTATGTATTTTTTAGATCAAATGCGTATGTAAATGCTCATTAAAGAAAAACAATAGCAATTGATTTTTTGTATGCATATAAATAGAATAATTGGAATGATATACGATAACCTGAACGAGAGTTGAAATCCAGGATTTCGTTGTGAGAAAACCGTATCGATATAGAGAAGCCTTGTTGGAGTCTTCATTTGCACGACATAGGGTTTTGATCTTGTGTGTGTAAAATAAAGAAAGAACTTGTTGTGTTTGTAAGAAGAAACAAGACTTGATTGTTTTACAAACGGCTGAATGTTATAACCTAATTAGCGAAGAAAGAAACTTTGTTTTTAGGGTAAAGAGATGCACAATCAGATATTTTTTTTCGTTTGGGTACTAACATTAATATATAGAGCGTTTTTCATAGAAGTTATAATCTTCTGTGACGCAATATACCGTAGTCTATTAAAACGGCAGGGAAAATATCATTATTAAATTAACTTAGACGCTTTCAATTGAAATATTGAGATAACACGTCGTAATATAAATGTTTGTTTTATTTATGTATATGTGGAATGTTTAAAAAAATATAATGTAAAATATATTCATATGACGTAATAAAAAGAAATTAAATATTTGAGAAGTTTACTTTTATTGTATAATTGTGATACCTGTTAGGCAATTTCATCAGTGATTGTTAGTAAAGACATTTATCAACCGACTTTTGTTTGCGGAAAAACGATTGTGAGTAATTTCATGAAACTCCCAAAACCTGTGGGTTTCAGTGATTGTGTTTACACATGTAAGTAACACAGCTCTTACAATTAGAAAATATCATTAACAACGTAACGGAAAACACCAAGTCATTCAACCTTGTCCACAACTTTGATTACAAATTCTAAACTAAGTTAAAAGTGTCTTAACATAAACTACAGGAATGTCAGTCTTCAGCTAGGTAGTCCTTGCTTCGATGCCAGTTATAACCATACATTCTCAAACTAACCTACTTAACCTAGTGTGTATGTAAGTGTGGTGTTAAAGTGGTCACACTCATATCATTACATATAGTCTTAAACATGTTAGTATCCGTAAAAAATACCCAGAAAAAAGAAATAGAAAACTTTTAACTCTAGTAATAAGAAGAAGAATAAAAATAATAATACAAAGTGTTGTATCTAAATGTCAATGTTTTGTAACAAAATACTCAATGTTTTGTCCGATTATCCATCCTTTGAGGTTAGAAACAACTTTGTAAGAGCATTCTCTTCCAAGGCCCTATATATTGTGAGGACTGTTTTTATAATTTAGAGTGTGATTTAAAGTGTTGTCGGTGAAGAGTTTTTATATTTTAGAAAACGTAGTGATTTTTCTGTATATTTGATGAAAAGCTATTGTTCATCCTCTATAATTTTTTAATATATTTTGAAAGTTGTTGTGAGTGAAGGAGAGAGAGATTGTAATGATAAATGTATAAAAAAATATTATTTAATTGAAAAAGAGAGAGAGAAAATGTAGTGTGTTTTAGTGTAATTTTGGATTTAGGGATAAAGAGTTGGATGAGAATGCTTTAACAGAATTCTCATTCAACCCCCTATATTATGTGAGACGTGTTTTTATAATTTAGAGAGTTATTTAAAGTGTTGTGAGTGAAAATTTTTTATATTTTAGAAAACGTAGTGATTTTTCTGTATATTTAAAAAGCTACTGTTCACCCCTTATAAATTTTTAATATACTTTGAAAGTGGTTGTTAGTGGAGGAAAGATAAATGATAATGATAAAAGTATAAAAAATATTATTTAATTGAAAAATAGAGAAAAAATATAATGTGTTTTAGTGTAATTTTAGACTTAGAGATAGAGAGTAAGATGAGAATGCTCTAAGGTGATATAAATGGAAGGCCCAAATGGCCCAATTCTTATTAGACTACTTTCAAGTAGAGGTGCACAAATTGGTTAACCGGTTAACCATTAATCAGTTAATATGCTAACCGGTTTTTTTTGCGGGAATTAACCGGTTAGACCGGTTTTCGGGTCAGGTAATAACCGGTTTTGACCGATTAGACCGGACTGTTTAACCTGTTAATAACTAGAAAAACCCGATTTTTAATAAAATAATAATTAAAAAAATCGGTTAACAGGTTTATAACCGATTTTGAAATCAATAATTTAAATCGGTTACGAAATTGGGTACAAACCGGTTTCCGTGTGCACCTCTACTATCAAGTAATTTCAAACAACTAGTGTAGACTGTAGAATTTGAATCTACACTAATTAATTATCCATCTTATTTATATCCATATCTCTACACTGTTTATTTTTACCAAGGACATAACTACATAACCTATGAAAAATAGTTATAGTAACATAATTTACGGAATGTTAAAACACTTTAGTTTGCTAACCAACAAGGCATCACTTCAGTTTATTATCCAAAAGTACACACAAAGGGCACTCTTAACTAGTACTCAAAAGTGCCCAAAATACACTCATCAACGTATATTCTTTGGCTTCAACATCAGGTTCACGAACCTAGTTTCGTACCGATTTCACTACCCAAAATGGAAGGAGTCATCTACAGGAATTACCCAAAGTACCTGATGGGGTTTCCCTAAGGTGCCCCTTGCACCCTTACATCGAAACCTTTTTATAGATTAGGTATAAATATGTGACGTTAAACATAAATTCTGGAAAAGAAAAGAAAAGAAATTGACCTAATTATTGAGTTAACCGCGTTAAAAGCTTCTTCATGTAAAGTGATCATACACGAGAAATAGTCTCTTGACAACCAAAACGTGTTTATACCATTCACATTTAATACTTTTGGTTTCCTTGCGTTCGAGTCTGTGGAACTACTTAGTCGTGTCCGACAAGTCATGAACTATAATGCCACGACCACTGTATCTATGAACGTAATTCTTAAACGACTTGGTTTTACTATTAGCAAAGTGATAGCGGCACAGCTTGTTGCCCATTTCTACGGGCGAGCATACACTTGGTAAAACACGCAAGACCCGACCCGGCTATTTACAAAAGGGTCGGTTCCCGGGTCCTAAGACTCTTTACATAATTGTGTAAGACCCGAAGCGATCAGACCTGGTTATATACAATAAGTTCCGGTCTCGAGTCCTGAAAACACCACTTAAATGATCCGGGTCAGGTCTCGAATGTCTGACCAGTTTACACAACTCTACCTATTTGACTATTTCCCTTTCATTTGGTTATAATTTATAAACATGGTTGTAGAAAACGCTAGGCGTTAGTCGGGCGATGACAGGGGCGGACATACCTTACGGCCAGCCGTAGCCTCCGCTACGGCTCATTTTTTTACGGGTAGTGTAAAAAAAAAAGTGGCCGATTTTCGTGTTTCGTTATGGCTAGAAAAAAATAATTTTACGGCTAAGATTTTAAGCCCAACAAGTATATGTTTTAAACCTAATCAAAAGCCAAAGCCCAAACAAAAAAGGATTAAATCAAGAGGTTTCGCTTGCACGAGCCGAAGACACGCGATGGGGTTCTCATCATAGAACAATCACAAGTTTGTTTAAATTATTCCCGGAAGTTGTTGAGGTGCTTCAATTTATTAAATTAGATGGAGATAGTGTGCAACAAAAATCTAATGCGGAAGGTATTCTATCATATTTTATGACTCTTGAATTTGTGTTTTATATACACTTGTTGGACGAAATTTTAGGCTCACAAATGCTTTATCAAAACATCTTCAAAAAAAAGAGTCAAGATTTGTTGGAAGTGTCTAAGTTGATAAGTGGGACTAATCGAGCATTGAATAATCTAAGACAAACCGGATTTGACAAGATGTTGGCAAAAGTTACATCTTTTTGTGAAAAAAACAAGATTAAGATGTTAGATATGGAGGAAAGTTTTGGTAATCAAAGAAACCGGAAGTATGTCATTACTAATCGACATCATTTTGAGGTTGGAGTTTTTAACACAGTCTTGGATATGCAAATTCAAGAACTTGGAAATAGATTAGTGAGGTCTCAACTACTTTGTTAGAAAATATGTCGGGTTTAAATCCTTGTGATTCGTTTTTCAAGTTTGACATATCTAAGATAGTGACTTTTTCAGAGATGTATCCGAATGATTTTACTAACGAAGAAAGAGGGTGTATTCCGGGTGATCTTTGACCTTTTATTACACTTTAAAAGAAGATGCTAATTTTGTAAAACTAGATGGAATGGGTGATCTTGCTCGTGTAATGGCGGAAACCGGAAAACACACAACTTTTCCTTTGGTTTATCGAATATTGAAGCTAGCATTGGTTTTACCAGTTGCAACTGCAACCATTGAAAGATGTTTCTCTAAAATGAAGCTTATCAAGACGGATTTGCGCAATCGAATGGATAGCGAGTATTTGAACAATGCTTTAGTTTGTGCGGTCGAAAGATAAACGTTTGATAAAGTAAATGAAGAAGATGTAATGGCTCGGTTTCAAGCTATCAAAAACCGAAGAGGAGATATTTACAGCCCAACCTAGATCCGCGCACTGTTGGTTCGTTAACCCGGTTAGTTTAAATTTATTTGTTGTCGTGTTCTTTATATTTGTTTCGTTAGCATTGTATTAAATATGGGGAAAAGAAATTTTGAGTGCTCCGGCTCGGTTTCAAGTCTAGATCCGCCACTGGGGTGATATACCAACTAGGATTAATCGAAATTAAACAGGGGTTAAATGTTAATGTAATTAAGTCCACCAACCCCATAGCCTCCATTATTCATCACAAACGCGCACTAATCCAGCTCCAAATTCACTTTGATTTTGCTCCAAATTGAGGTTAGTAACAACACGTTAATCAATTTTGACCAATTCTGATTCAATTTAAACCTAATTTTGACCACCATTTTGTGCGTTTTTTAGCCGATTTTCATAACTGTTGAGCAAACACCGATTAAGTCAAAATTAGGGTTTCAGTAGGAGGTTCATCGGTTAATCTATTATTATATTAAGCAATGTATCTTCGGTTAGTCGGTTCTGTTTATTCGGTTAGTTTGTCACTCGTCTGCTCGGTTCGGTTCAGTTAATAACAAATCCATACTTGAGTTATTATTATTATTATTATTTTTGCTTTTTAATATAATAAATGGAGGTATAAAAGCTAGAAATATATGAATGGTTCACTTCGGTTAAAGCTGGTAACGAGCTTTGTTTATTTTGCCTCAGTTTCGTCAGTCTTGGTTTCGGTTAACGGTTCTGTTATTACTCACCCCTCCATATAGCTTCTTCGGTTAACCAAGGGCACAAAAAAAACAACTTTCAGTTAATTCAGTTTCCGGTTAATCAGTCTTCCGTTCGGTTTCGTCGGGTTTTGATTTTGGTTCACAGTTCGGTTATTGGTAGCAAAACGCTTAGGAGCGGCTCATGATTTCTTTAAACCAAGGCTCTTATAAGTAAATTTTACCTTATATGGTTCTGAATAGGGGTGGCAAATGTGACCCATTGGGTTGAATGAGTTGTATTAAAATGTATATAATGGGTCAGAATAAAAAAAGAAAATGATTGAAACGAGTCAAAACGGGTTTACATTTCTTGAAGTGTTTTTATTTTTATTTTTACTTTTTTATGGAACGAGAAAACGGAGGAAACTTTTTAGTACTTTTACTTTTTAATTTATATTTCGAATTATGATTTTTTTTTTTTTCGAATTTTTTAACGAGGGGTTTTTGAAATGGGTTGAGATTTCAAAAACCCCTCATTTAAAAAATTCAAAAAAAAAAAAAAAATTATAACTTGAAATATAAATCAAAAACTAAAAATGTAAAAATACTAAAAAGTTTCCTCCAATTTTTCTTGTTCCATTAAAACAAACGAAAACTCGAGAAATGTCAACCCGTTTTGACCCGTTTCAATCATTTTCTTTTTTTAGTTTGACCCATTCTGACCCATTATATACATTTTAATACAACTCATTCAACCCATGGGTCACATTTGCCACCCCTACAGTATATCTATAATGTTTTATGTTATTTTGATATGTTTCTGATTAGATTATTATGGTCTTCTTTGATTAGGACAATGGCTGCTTCTGCAGAAACCGTGTTACCCGAACCACACAAAGTGGTCAAAGATGACGACTGGACGATCGTTTTGCCACGTCGCAAGAACCAGAAACGAAGACTTCCTAAACTTAAATCTGCAAAACAACAGCAGGAACAAACGCATTGGACTCCTACTGATCTCGAAACCACCCCCGAACGAGAACTGAAACTAATGCAGAAGATGCAAATTTGTATCGAAAAGCTTGAGAAATCCCGGTTCTTTACGGTTTTTCTTGATCAAATTGTTACTTCGGAAGCCGCAGATTGTTTTTACAATATTACAAAATCGGAGCGTAAGATAAACATGGTGATATATGGTATTGGTAGCATTGAGTCCTTTGACTCGCCACGTTTACAGCTCAGTCTTGCGGTTCTCATGAAAAGAAAACTTGACTGGATTGGAGAAATAGAGGTTTTCGATCCTATCATTTCGTTGACCGAGTCAAAGGTTTTCGAGGAGCTAAACTGTCGTGTTCTTTCGGTTAACGAGCAGGGTATGAGAAAGGTTGTGGACCCGATTCTGTTTTTCATGCCACATTGTGAAGTCGAGCTATACGATAATTTATTAAAGACGAATTGGAGATATGACAGTTTGAACAAAATAATATTGTTTGGGAACAGTTTTGAGAAATATGAGCAGCATCAGTCTGTGTTCCAGGGTTCATTGTTGAATGAATCGACGAAGCGTTTAGTTGCGGTAAGACCGTTTACTAAAGAGTTTTCTACTGTCTCGGATGATTATTTTCGGGCCTTTCACGGTTCAAGCTGGCATTTTTTTAGTGTTGATCGCGATACAAACTTGCAACTATTATGCTAAAATGTTTGTATCTTGTATTCATGATGGGAGGGCTGCAATACTCAGAAAACTTATTTTTTTTAGTTAGAACTCATTGTTGATTTATATGATGGTGAAATTTTTATATAATTATGTTTAGAATTGATTTTTGACACTTGATTTGGGGTATTATATATGATGTGTTACTTTGTTTTGACCAAATGAGGTTTCTTTGCCATGATGGTAAAAAATAACGAGTCGAAGAGGAGCAGTTCTTGGCTCAAGAAATCTTGATAATTAGACTAAACTGAGTTCGGGTCATAACGGGTCGTGATAAAAAGGGTTCAAGTTAAGGACATTTAGAAAACACTAACATGATTTGAGTCGAAACATGTTCTAATCAAAACGGGTTCAATTGCCACTACCTTTTTCGACATCACTAGCACTAGCAAGTCTTCAATCACTACCTCCGCCACCATTGCTACCACCTCCTCCGTTAGGGTCTCCACTGTTGCTGATCGTCGGCCCGCCAATACCCAATAGCCGCAATAAAACAAATATAGCAGATTGAGTCCATTTTAGCATTTTTTTTAAAATTGCTCATTAAACTCAAGCTAGTTTTAGTCCGACCCGTTTTGAGTCAACGAAAGTGCTACTCATGAAAAGGTTTCACGTGAACATGTTTTAACTGAACCCAGTTTACCCGACCCAACCGTCTATACTTATTTTACCCATTTTTGCATCAAAATTTCACCCTACAGAAAATTTACATTTGGAACTACCGATAAAAAAATGATGTTTGATAGTCACTCTGACTCTTCCGTGTGATATTATACAGATACTAGATATAATATGCTTACTAGGTTCCTAAAAATGCTAAAAACCTTCAATATCTACGGTTCTTTGACAAAGTTGAGGGCTACCCCTCAAACCTCCTAAATTCGCCGCTGTTGTCCATAATGGACAGCCTCAACCTCTTCTTGAGAAGACGTCTTTATTTCTTCAATTAATGTAACCAATTACTCTTCTAGTAAATGAATATGTTATCAACCTACATAACATCGTAGTTTTTCATGGCCCACTCACCTATAGATTTTTGGAAATGAAAAAAAAAAAACAAATATAAACAAAAATATATATAAAAAAAAATCAAAACATGATATAGAAGACGAAAAATTGGATTTTGGAAGCAAACTATATTTTAAAGACTACAATTTTAAATATTTGTTAATAATTTTAAGTTCTTGGCTTTGTTTGTTGGGCATCTCTCTCTTGGTGTGGATAGTAGTCTTTGTATGTCTCATATATTGTTACATCATAGGCAAGTTAATACCAAAGGGTACCACTAGACTATTGGCTTTAACCATTGTCATATGCCTCTTTATATGTTTCCCACTTAAACTAACCACCATGCACCTTGGTGGTTAATTAACCTCTTTCTTTATAGCATGATAATTGTTTTTTATCCGTTCACTTGGTAATTGGTCCAATCATGTTCTCTGTTCTTTCGTGACAAGTAGAGACTAAAGAGTGTATTTTCCATAGATACGAAAAGATCACATATTCTTAACTCTTGCAATTATTGTGAGGGTTTGTTAAGATCACACGTAACCCATACAAGGAAACTTGATAGTAAACTTCAAGTGAACATTGAGGAATCTTGCCGTGATAAAATTCATATAAGGAAATGAGGCAAGTCGGTGTAGTTAATAAATAAAAACAAGAACGTATTAAAATTCTTATCAAAACACCCAAAGGATCAATATAAATGAAGGAACCGACAATGTATTATTATTACGAACTATAAACGAAAACAATAACAAAATGAACTAGCTAACTCGATTGAAACTAAGCCGGCTTATAAACCTTAATTCCTAATTGAGCCGTTATCGAGCTAGTAAATGACAAGCAGTCCCCAAGTTTCACCATCCTGTCACTTACTAGCCAAAGTTTAACACGCACTTATAAGTTATAACATCTTTTGTAAATGATAACCAAATAATTAAATTATAAAATTACATCATATCAGTTTGGTTAAACTCATAGTAAACTGAAATTCTTACAAACAAAGTAATGTAATTAATATTGAATAATACATTAATACATATACATTACGTTTCCCATCACACTTTATTCAGGCATTATCACTTTCTCCTCACACCTAACACTAATTTCATTGTAATACAACTTCTTCAACTTTTTAGCCACTCTCTCTTTCGGTCTATATCTATATGTTTTCTATCTATATATACCACAAACATTTTTTACATTCATTCATCCATTGTAAGTATGATGCATTTGCTAGTCACTCCCTCAGGCCGGATTCCGGTCACAGCCAAGTGTCCTCTAAGGTCATGGAGCACTAATAGTTTCGTGTCAATGATAGCGAGGATTGAAAGGCGTGGTTCGTGTGCTATTCACACCTTTAAGGTCTATATCATATTCTTTGTATTTCAATATAAGATTTGTTAATTTGTTTCAATATAAGATATGTTTAGTTGTTAAATAAAATAAATATATCTTTTGATTGATAATAGTCATGTAACACTTTCCAAATTATGCATGTGCATGCAACTATCCTAATTAGGTTCACTTAGTCGATATTGTTTTAGGCGAAGGCAACGCCAAATGACGAAGGCGAAAGAAGGTTCCCACCGCAGTACCAAGAGTCGCAACCAGGAAAAGAATACCTCATGAACCCTCTTCCACAATTCAGCAACCCTAATTACAAGCCCTCTGGCAAACTCAATGTACGTTTCATTATTATTTATTTTTTTGATAAAAGAAATTGGTTTTTTGGATAACATTATATTGTCTCGGTTTGTGGCAAATTACTCCATGCACGTTTCAAAACATGTTTGGGATTCAGTTTCAAAACAACTTGTTGACTTGTAGCTTTTTGAAAATAACCAATAAGTTGTTTTCAAACTCAATCCCAAACAGGATCTCAAAGCATCTCTCCTAGCGTTTTGTTAAAATTATTATTATTATTATTATTATTATTATTATTATTATTATTATAATTGTTGTTGTTTTTGTTATTATGTAATCAACAAGTTTGTTTGCTTGTTATAGGGAAAGGTTGCATTGGTGACAGGAGGCGATTCAGGCATTGGAAGGTCGGTTTGCCACCACTTTGCATTGGAGGGTGCGACCGTAGCCTTCACTTATGTAAAGGGTGTCGAGGACGTAGATGCAAACGACACGTTAAAGATTATAAATGAGTCACGAGTTGAAGGCTCGGGTGATCCCATTGCAATACCTACCGATCTTAGGTATAGCAAGAATTGTAAGGATGTTGTAGATCAAGTCGTTGCCAAATACGGGTGCATTGATGTGCTTGTAAATAATCCAGCCGTGCAATACTATGTGTATTCGTATACGTTAGAAGAGATCACTGAGGAGAGGCTTGAAAAGGTGTTTAGGACCAACATTTTCTCTCATTTCTTCATGTCAAGGTGTGTGTTACATTTTATGTATATTTTTCATGGATAAATAAGTATTTGTAGAAACTAGAAAGTTAACCAAGGAAGTGAGTGGAAAAGTATTTCACTATAGCTTGAGTGGAAGTTATCTACGTGTATAGTTTGGTTTGGTTCGGTTTTAGACAAAAATCAAGTTTTTATGGTTCCTAAATTTTTAAAAACCGTTTGTTTTAGGGATTTCAGTTGCGTTTGGTTTGGTATTGTCTTTTTGGTTTTTCCATTTAAGCTGGAAAATTTTGGGTTTAAAAACCTTTTGACCAAAAATAGTGTTTTAGATCTAAATAATTTGTTTATTAATAATTAAATAATTATTAAACATTTGGTAGGTGTAAATATTTGAGTTACATGTCTATTAAATTCTTATAAATTAATTAAATAAAATAAAAATATAATAATCTTCAAATTTGGTTTTTCGTTTTTATTATATATACAAAACCTAACCAAGTTTTGTTTTAAAAAAAACATAAAACCAAACCATAGGTTCTTTATTTGGTTTGGTTTTTTCAACCTTTTCATTTTCAAATCGGTTTTTTCAGTTTCATACACATCTCTTGGGTACGTAAGTGTTAAAAGTTAAAAAAAAACCATACACAATCGTAATCGATTGCAATCAAATAGGCAATCAAATCAAGAGATACAATTAGAAATAAACCCTATTTAAATTGTCACAAAACTTGTATAAATAGGGCTATAAATCACTTGTTAGAAATAAACAAAAATTCAATAATATTACATATTCATAAATGACTTGGTTGTGTAGGCATGCCTTGGAACACATGAAAGAAGGAAGTGCAATTATAAACACCACATCAATCTTAGCATACACAGGTTACCCACCAAGTTGGCTTGACTACACTTCAACAAAGGGAGCCGTAGTGGCTTTCACAAGGGCACTAGCATTGCATCTAGTCGACAAGAAGATACGCGTAAATGGAGTGGCCCCTGGTCCTATATGGACACCGCTACAAGCTTCAGTACTCAATGACAAGGATATAGCAACATTTGGGTCAAATGTCCCTATGAATAGGGCGGGTCAACCTTATGAGGTCGCTCCAACGTATGTGTTCCTTGCATCCGAGCAAACCTCTTCCTACTATACCGGCCAAGTTCTTCATCCTAATGGTAATTAATTCGAATCGATGCACACATGTAAATGCATATAAATACGTATGTTATGTATCAAAGAACCCGCTAAACTATTTAAAAATAAAAAAAAATTAAGTTTTTAGACATAAAATAAAACCAACTTTTTTTCACCAAAATTAAATGCACTTGCTTGATTTTGAAATTCATTTTTGTTTTTGTGGGCTGGAAAACTGATGGCCAAGTATCGAAATAGCGAGTAGCATTAAAAATTGATTTTTTAAAGTGGATGGTCGCTATTTCGTTACTTTGCCATCAGTTTTCGAGTCAAGCACTTCGTTACTTTAGTTACTTTCGAGTCAATTGTATAATGGACTAGCTAATACCTAGTTCTAAGCCCGAAATCAGCCCACCCTAGCTCTAACTATGTTCAATCCTTGCATTTACATAGTTATAACTTATAAGTATCGTGCTATTCAATCATAAGGTAAATATTGATATGGCTGCTTCTATATTCTTTCACATTTCTACATGTAACAAAAATGTGACTTAAAATTGTGAAGTGTTTTAAGAGTCATGTAAAAAACGGGAGCAAATCGATCAATGTATGATGTTTTTTTATTGGTCTTGTGTCAATGATATCGTGAGAAGACACTAATCATGTTTCGTATTTTGCAGGAGGGAAAATCGTAAATGGATAGTCCTTTAAGCCAGTGAATTTCATATGAAAATGGAGTGAAGCATAAGTAAAGTTTGTGTGCTTTAAATAAATTGACGGATGGATGTACATATCCTGTTATATTGATCGTCAAACATGAAGTTCTTTTGGGTTTTTATCGAACGAATGTAATGATGTTTTTATACATCACATAATAATAGAATATAAGATTGTCACGATTGTGAATTTGATGTAATCTCTCATTTTGTGTGTAATCATTCTACCCAAATATTACCATACGTTACATGTGCTTGTCAGGAGTCTCATTCATCATTGTGGTGCTACTAAGAAAGTACGGAGTAATAATTTCAAGACATGTAGCATTTGAAGAAATGTTTCCTCTTCCGTAAAGTATAACAAACATACTTACTCCACCTTTCATTATGATTTTTTTCTAGTATCATGGGGCGGTGCCCCTTGAAACCTCGACCCCCACGGTCCAGGGGATTCGCCATTTAAAACCTTAGAGGTTCCTTAGTACGTACTTGAAATCATAATAGTGTTGAAAGACATGTACACCTAACTTTCTAACTTGAATCAAATGTTTATTACGATTCCCCTTAACTTGAATCAAATGTTTATTACGATTCCCCTTAACCGAATAACCGAGTAACCGAAAACTGACTGGTTAGGAAACTTAAATAACCGACTACTTCGGTTTTAGTTTAGGTTTCACCCAGTAACCGAACCGAACCGTGCTCACCCATATCCACAGCATCACCAACTTGCCCCTTTAATTTATTTTTTACTTTGAGCTCCTTCATTAAAATACCAATAACTAAATTTATGAACATTAAAATTACTTTAGCTTGAAGAAAACATTCAATTACCTTTACGGCTTTATGACATTATGAGACTTCTACATCTACGAAGCTCAACTTAGTTATAACATTGATTTCATAGACCTTTATTTAGCATATAAGGAGTCGACCAAATATAAATAAGATTTTTATCTCATATGTAATATGATTAATAATTTTTTTGATGGGCTGTTTTGGAAAACTGACGGGTCATTGCCCACCTGCTCATCTTCATTCCCCGAGTATCAAAGACCAATCTCAAAAAGATTATTCACCATATGTGAGGAAACCATGCCCTCAAAAGTAGTATGATCAATATAATTTTATCATGTTAATACACTGTTTATCTCTCTCTATAAGCCTACAAAACTAAAATAACTCATATTTTATATTGTGATAATATCAAATGTATTTTAGAAATAATTAACTTGTAAATACTAGTGTATAAATGTACCGATCAAAACTCACTAGTATTGAAGGCGAAGTAACCCACCTTAATTTTTTTAATTATAAATACGCGAATATTCTGGGTACCCCTACAAAATGTTGCAATCACCTCTCTTAAACATTTGAAATCGACCGTCATGGAATTCTGAGCATATTTTGGGACAAAGTTCAGAAACTTTTTTTTCAAACCCGAAGGGGAAGAATATCGAAAGCCTGATTCTATATTGGGAAAATGGTCCGATATAAACGCCGTAATCTTTTCTATTGGTTTACAACTGACACTACTAGAAAACAAGTCATTTTCTCACAAAAACTTTCTACAAATTTCCTACAACAAGTAGTTCCAACAGATTTCCAACAAAAAAATAAACTCAAACTTTGCTACAATGTTATCTAATAAACATTATGAATAGTTTTTGTAAGAAAGTTGTATAAGTTTACAACCACATGTTTTTGTAGCAATTTTTGTAAGAAAAGTTGTTAGAAAACGGTTGAAAATGATTTTCAAACATGTGTTTTTCCAACAACTTTTTTGTTAGAAAATTGTTAGAAACTTAATTTTTTCGACAAATTTCCTACAATTCAGTTGTAGGAAAACATCTCCTTTTCTAGTAGTGTGGCTTTGTAACTCGTGGGGTAGTGGTGTGGGTCATATAGATTTCATTGTGGCGGCGTTGGCCGAGCACCAAAGTACTTGGGGGACCTATCTCTACATAAACTGTTCGAATCATCTTCATCTTTGTAATCACCCTAAGTGGAACAACGTACGCCTGACGGGTCCAGAAGTATATGATGACCAAAAAGGTCCAAAACCTCGTCCTTAGTAAATCCTTGAAGGTCGTAGTCCAATGCTCGAAACATCGACGTAAACGATGACGATGTCGGCGATAACGAGGATGAGTATGCGGAATTGCCTCGACCGGGGCGGGGTCGTCAGCGGCGGGTGCGAGTATGGAAATGAGAAAAGAATTCAACGAAATGAACCGCCGACACGCCGATTTATACCACCTTGGAAATCAACGTTTTTAAGTGATGCAACAAAATTCTGAATCCAACAAGGCATACACCGAGATATTGAACGAGAGGCAAATGCACAAAAATCTTGTTTTTTTAGGAATCAATCAACCACTTTACCGAACCAACTGAAATAAAAGGGGATAAAATTATTAAAAAATATAATCTTGATCAGTAATATTTATTTTTATCACTGGTCATGCTTTTTTTATTATTTTAATGTATTTTTTAATGGAATTTAGTTTGTTTTTTATATTTAAAAAAATAATGATAATAATTAGATTATGATTGGAAGAGGCTCCATCCACTACTCTTTTTAGCCAAAAAGCAACGTAAAACGTCTTAGGGTATGTTTTGTATGAGGTAATGAAATGAGTAAAGGAATGGAATGAACGAGAGAATGGAATGAACGAGAGAATGGAATGACCTATGAAATGAAATGGACCATTACCATTCCATTGTTCTGTTTGGTTACTCTACAAGAATGAAATACAACTTATTAAAAAAGACAAAAATACCCTTCCATTAAAACAAAGAAAATATCTCAATTTTCACAGCGGTATCCGATTGTTTACATTAAAATGTTATTAGTTGATTGTTATCTTATTCTTGATAAATATTTCCAACATCTAAATTATAATTTGGAATGAACAAATGACTTAAATCATGCGATATCAATATGAACACAACCCCATATGCAGATATGAAAATACATAACCTTACAAGCACTTCCTCCTTTAAATCCCATTATAATATCGAAATGGACAACAACCAGCAATCACAACCCAAGTTAATTCCCAATAAACTTTAGATATTTACTGCAATAGACACAAGTCGCAGTGTTAATTGACAAAGATATTTGGAAAAACAGTGCACAGCTCCATATAATCACACTACAAAATTAAAATAAAAACGGATATAAAATTTGTTACAACTTACAAAAACATAGTTACATAAGAATTAAGAACTACACAGGGCCTTATCGATTCATGGTGAGGCTGGCCAATGAAGATTGCAGGTTTAGTAAGCATGAATGGGTGATCTTTTAGCCTCTTCATCGTCGTCTCCCTCAAATTCGTGGTGTTGAGCTTGATGTAATCTTGTCCCAAAACATCATCCCACAAGCGTGATTTGATTCCATTTAAATTTTAATTATAGAACGAATTCAACTAACTAGAAAAGTAAATGCTTGAGCTTGAGAAGCTTCTGGTCCAGTGGGTCCATAAAACTCACTAGGATAAGCCGTATTATTGAACCAGACAAAACAACAAGCAATGAACCCAAAGACAGATATAGCCGCTAAACTATAAGATAAGTAAGCCTCTCCAGACCATACAAGTGCACGTCGAGCCCATGCGAAGGGTTTGGTTAAGATATGCCATGTTTGGATTTGGGGAAGAAGACGGACATCACATGAGATGAAGTGTTAACCAAATATGGTGATTTATTGTATGACCATGATCTGGAAAGCTGATAGAGTTTTTTTAGGGATTGAGATGGAAGAAAGGGACGGTGTATGGGAGACGAATTGTTGAGGGAGGGCAAAATTGAGAAACACTCGTAACCATGGACGGAATGAAAAAAAACTGGGGTAAGCGAAGGAATGAGATCCGGGAGTTTAGAGAGTGAGGGATTCCCTTTGGGAATGGGTGATTGCTTTCCATTTTTCAACCTAACACTTTTATTTTCATTCCCCCTGAATGTATTATTCCATTCCTTCCTTCCTTCATTACCTTGTACCAAACGCTACCTTAGAGAGACTCCATCCACTACACACGTTTTTAAACTAAAAGTAAATTAAAATTCTTACAAAGAAAGTAATGTAATTAATATTGAATAATTAATATCAGTTTTGTCACACGTAAAACTAATTTCAGAGTAATGAGACTTAACTTGCACTATCAGCCCTATGTCTTCCGGTCTATATATTTCACAAACAATTTTTACATTCATTCATCCAATATTGTAACTTGTAAGTATGATGCATTTACTGGCCTCTGCCTCCAGCGAGATTCCGGCCACAGCCAAGTCTTGTCTACGATCATGGAGCTTGTTGGGTTCAAGTGCTAGTACGCAAGGTAGCACTGATACTTTCGCGTCAACGATAGCGAGGATTGAAAGCCGTGGTTCGTGTGCTATTCGCACCTATAAGGTCTATATGATCTTCTTTTTATTTAAGTAAAATGATTTATTTTGCTTCAAATTATATAATTAATCCGACTATCTGAAGGCTGGTTAGTAAATATATATATATGGCTACTTGCCTACCTGGGCAAAATGATATTATATCAAGGATATGTGTTTAGTTGTTATAAAAATGTATATATATACGATGGTTGATAATTAAGAGTCATTTATGACAAGTTCCAAATTATTTAACATGCAATTATCCTAAGTACACTTAATTTGTCGATCTTGTTTTATGGCGAAGGCAACTTCGATGGACGAAGGCGAAAGAAGATTCCCACCGCAGGATCAGCAGTCGCAACCAGGAAAAGAATACCTCATGAACCCTCTCCCACAATACAGCAACCCTAATTACAAGCCCTCTGGCAAACTTAATGTACGTTCATTATTAATTACTTATTTTTCTGATAAAAGAAATTGGTTTTTCGGATAACATTATATTATCTCGGTTTGTGGCAAATTACTCCATGCACGTTTCAGAACATGTTTGGGATTTAGTTTTAAAACAGCTTGTTGACTTATAGCTTTTTGAAAAAAAAAATCAGTAAGCCAATAAGTTGTTTTCAAACTCAATCCCAAACATGATCTCAAATCATCTATAGCGTTTTTTTATTATTACTATTTTTATTATTATGAGAAAAGTAATCCACAAGTTTGTTTCCTTGTTATAGGGAAAGGTTGCATTGGTGACCGGAGGCGATTCGGGCATTGGAAGGTCGGTTAGCCACCACTTCGCATTGGAGGGTGCGACCGTAGCCTTCACTTATGTAAAGGGTGACGAGGACATAGATGCAAACGACACGTTAAAGATCATAAATGAGTCACGAGTTGAAGGCTCGGGTGATCCCATTGCAATACCTACCGATCTTAGGTATAGCAAGAATTGTAAGGATGTTGTAGATCAAGTCATTTCCAAATATGGGCGCATTGATGTCCTCGTGAATAATCCAGCCGTGCAATATTATGTGTATTCGGATACGTTTGAAGAGATCACCGAGGAGAGGCTTGAAAAAGTGTTTAGGACCAACATTTTCTCTCATTTCTTTATGTCAAGGTGTGTATAACATTCGAGCTAGTTGGTTTTCTTTTTCATGGGTGTGAAGCGTTCGATTTGGATCGGGTTGGGCTAAATCGAACCAAAAAGCCAAACATTGGATTTTGTTTTTTTTAACGGGTCGGTTTCGGTTTGATTTCAATTCGGTAACAGATTTTTGGTTTATCCACTTGGGTTGGAAAATTTTGGGCAAAAAAAAAGAATTGCCCAAAATAATGAATTTTTACCTAAACTATTTTGTTAATTAATAACTAAGTGATTATTATAAATTAGAATTATAATATTTGAGTTACATATTTATTAAATTTCTGTAAATAAGTAAAATAAAAGAAAGAAAAAATAGTAATCTATAAATGCAGTTTGGATTTTTCGATTTTCTATAACATGCAAAAATCAAAACCGAATCGTAAGTTTGGTATCCATAAAAAAAACATGACCAAACCGTCGGGTTTTTTTTCGGTTTGGTTAAATCGATTTCATGCACATCCATAGTCAACACAAGTGTAATCAATTGCCATAAAAGAGGCAATCAATCACAATAATCAAGAGATTCAATTAGAGATTAACACTAGCTTTTTAAACTGTCACAAAACTTGTATTAGTAGAGCTATGAATCACTTGTTAGAGAGAAACAAAAAATTCAGTTTCCCTTAGTCTCATCTTTTACTTTTTAATAATATTAATTGTATAGTCATTTTTGTTTTAATGAGTGAAAGCCATTTACATGGTTGTGTAGGCATGCCTTAGAGCACATGAAAGAAGGAAGTGCAATTATAAACACCACATCAATCTTAGCATACATAGCTACTCCACCAAGTTGGCTTGACTACATTTCAACAAAGGGAGCCATCGTATCTTTCACTAGGGCACTAGCACTACATCTGGCCGACAAAAAGATACGCGTAAATGGTGTGGCCCCTGGTCCTATATGGACACCACTGCAAGCTTCAGCACTCAGTGATCAGGATATAGCAAGATTCGGGTCAAGTGTGCCAATGAATAGGGCCGGTCAACCTTATGAGGTCGCTCCAACGTATGTGTTCCTTGCATCCAAGTAAACCTCTTCCTACTATACTGGCCAAGTTCTTCACCCTAATGGTAATCATTTCGAATCAATGAACACATGCAAATACACTAGAATTGCGTACGTATGTTACGTATCAAAGAAACCACTAAGCTAATTTTAATATTAAGTATTTACACCTAAAATAAAACCAACTTTTTATCACCAAAATTAAATGCACCTGCTTGATTTTAAAATTCATTTTCGTTTTTGTGGGACGGAAAACTAATGGCGAAGTAACGAAATAGCGAGTAGCATTAGAAATTGATATAGTTATAACTATGTTTAGTCCTTGCTTTTACATAGTTATAACTATCGTTATTCAATTATAAGGTAAATATTGATATGGCTTCTATATTCTTTCACATTTATACATGTAACAAAAATGTGAGAAAGGTCATGACTTAAAATAGTGAAGTGTTTTAAGAGTCATGTACAAAATGAGTGCAAATTGATCAATGTGTGCTGTAGTGTGCTTCATTTTTTTCTTGGTATTGTTTCAATGATATCATGAGAAGACAGTGATTGTAATTCCATTTTTGCAGGCGGGGCAATCGTAAATGGTTAGTTCTTGAAGTCACTGAATTTCATATGAAAACGAAGTGAAGCATAAATAAAGTTTGTGTACTTTAAATAAATTGACGTATGGATGTATATATCCTGTTATATTGATCGTCAAACATGAAGTCCTTTTGGGTTTATATTGATCGAATGTAATGATTTTCGTTACATCACATAATAATAGAATATAAGATTGTGAATTTGATGTTTTCTCTCATTTTGTGTGCAATCACATAATAAAATCACCAATATTACATTAGATGCATTTAGTGGTCTCAGTAGCAGCCGAGTTATGTCTTTGGCCACGGAGGTTCTTGGGTTTAAGTGCTATAACCCGAACTCGTTTCAACAGTGTCGCATATTCACATATGAGATAGCAAGGGTTAAAAGACGTGGTTCATGTGCTTTTTGAGGAGTGCGGTATCCTAAATAAAAGAAAGCCGTCATTCTAAAAAAAATTCCAGTGTGATTGTTTAATCCAGTATGTTTTCAAATCACTTATCATAAGTGGAGTCTGTGATCTCACTTAAGGCGAAGGTACAACAGATAGAGGAGGGTCATGAGAGAACTCATTGTTAAAGAAGCAACTAGAGAACTTCATCAAAAACACGTTGAGGCTGGACCGCAATGGAAAGTATTTGTGGTCCGCAATTAACATATGCCGTATTACGCACATGCAATAGTACTTTTCTGTTTTTTATTTATCAAATTTTTATTTTTTCATGGATAAACTGCAAATATGCATCATACCAAACATAAACAATTGAAAAAAAATAATTGTATTGCATATGCAATATATCATGTATTACATATAGGTAGGTAATAGTGTAATACAATTAATTTTTATACTGCGAACCGCAAGCACTTTGTCATTACCTATGTAACTTAGCTTATGATTGCCAAGTGTAAACCGTGATATGCACTAAAAAATGGTACCATATGCATCACATTTTTTAAAAAATAACAGTAAAATATCACTCTACAAGGCCTTTTAAAAAATAACAGTAAAATATCACTCTACAAGGCCTTGCCATTTGTAAGTTATAGTTACCAATATATATATATATATATATTCAAATAAAAAAAATTATAATTAATATAAGTTTGGTTAAACTAACAGTAAATAAAAATTCTTACAAAGAAATTAATGTAATTAATATTTAATAACTAATGTCCGTTTGGTCATCCCCACTTGTGACCTATAGGTAGGAGGCTTGAGTTATCTTTAGTGGAGAACCAAGTTTAATTCCTATTTATGTCACTTTGAGTAGATATTGGCAATGAAGAATTTGAGTTAAGCCTTGCGAGGTTGTCAGTTCGAATTCCGAGCTCATCCGGGTTTTAGTCCCACCGTGGCACAACAACTGTCAACTGGTACCCGGCGGTGTGGTTTCCCAGAGGAACGTCCAAGCCAAACTCTAAAGCCAGCATAGGTTCAGATAAGGCAGCATAGTTTGACTAGAGCGTGACAACATGACGCTCTAAATTGAAAAGTACGGTAGCCTAACACATATAACACATAAGAAAGTCGTCGTTCAAAAAGAAAATATCAGTTTGGTCACACGCGTAACACTTATTTAAGAGTAATGAAACTTCTTGCGCTTTCAGGCTTTCAGCCCCAATCTTTTTGGGTCTATATTTTAATTTCAGCCAAAAAAGAGGCACATGTTAACTTTCTGACTGATCCGATAGAGAGAAGATCTACACTGCGTCCTGCGGACGTTCTTGTGTTTGGATGGGCAGGGGGTAAGCATGCATGTGTCGACCTCACTGGGGTGTCCCCGTTGGTGGGGCTGAGAGACAGTGGTTTCGATTCGAGACAAGCGGTTTTGAGGGCGGAATCTAGGAATGTTGCTAAGCATAAGGCAGCGTGTTTGGAGAATCAGCACGTGTTCATTCCATTTGCCTTCGACATATTTGGATCTCTAGCTCCCGAGGCGGTTCGTTTATTTGAACGGGTGCAGAAGGTGGTCCACAGTGACTCGCAGAGCCCGAGGAACCAAGGATTTATATTTAGTAGAATAGGCTTTGCGATCCAAAAGGGGATGACGGCGCAGCTTGTTGCTCGCTTACCCATTATCCAGATGTAGTTTGGTTGGTGTTAAATGTTAATAAAAAGTATAAATTGGAAAAAAGAGAAATTATATCTATATATACCACAATCATTCTTTTCATTCATTCATCTATTCTAAGTATGATGCATTTACTGATCACTGCCTCCAGCAGGATTCCGGCGACAACCAAGTCTTGTATATGCTCATGGAGCTTGTTGGATTCGCTTGCTATAACGGGTACTGTTAGCACAAATAGTTTCGCATCAACGATAGAAAGGATTGAAAGGCGTGGTTCATATGATATTCGCACCTATAAGGTCTTTATCATCTTCTTCATATTTCAATAAAAAGATTTATTTTGAGTCAAATACAATTAATCCGAATATCTAAAGGTTGTCTTGTAAATATATATAGCTACTTGCCTACTTATATCAAGGATATGTGTTTAGTTGTTACAAAAAAGCAAATATGTATGATGATTGATAATTAAGAGTCATGTATGACAAGTTAAATGATTTAACATGCATGTGCATACAATTATCCTAAGTACACTTTGTTGAAATTGTCTTAGACGAAGGCAACACCAAAGGATGAAGGCGAGCGACGATTCCCGCCGCAAAACCAGGAGTCGCAACCAGGAAAAGAATACCTCATGAACCCTCTCCCACAATACAGTAACCCTAATTACAAGGCCTCTGGCAAACTCAATGTATGTTACATTACTTAATAAAAGAAATTGGTTATACTCTCTCTGTACCGATCAAAGTGTCTTAATTTAAAAATCAAAAAAGTTTAAGGTAGATTAAATTATTGTTTTCTTTGCTTTAATGACCTTGGAAAGTGGGTCCATCAATATTGTTTATTAATGTTAGTTGTGTTTAAGGGTAAACTTGGAAATTGATTAAGAAATTTTGAAAGTGGGCATTTGTAATTAGACAAATATAAAAGGAAATGTAGACACTTTAATGGGACAGATGGAGTAATATTTTATATATCATTATTGTCTCGGTTTGGTTGCTTGGTATAAGGAAAGGTGGCATTAGTGACAGGAGGCGATTCGGGCATTGGAAGGTCGGTTAGCCACCACTTCGTATTGGAGGGTGCGACCGTAGCCTTCACTTATGTAAAGGGTGATGAGAACATAGACGCAAACGACACGTTAAAGATCATAAATGAGTCACGAGTTGAAGGCTCGGGTGATCCCATTGCAATACCTACAGATCTTAGGTATAGCAAGAATTGTAAGGATGTTGTAGATCAAGTCGTTGCCAAACACGGGCGCATTGATGTCCTCGTGAATAATCCAGCAGTGCAATATTATGTGTGTTCGGGTACGTTAGAAGAGATCACCGAGGAGAGGCTAGAAAAGGTGTTTAGGACCAACATTTTCTCTCATTTCTTTATGTCAAGGTGTGTGTAACATTCAAGCTAGTTGGTTTTCTTTTTCATGGGTGTGTAGAGTTCGATTTGGATCGGTTTTGGGCTAAAATCGAACCAAAAAGCCAAGCTTTGTTTTTTTTTTAAATTGGCCGGTTCCGCTTTTTCTTGTTTGGGTTCAATTTGGTAAAGGGTTTTAGTTTTTTCCACTCGAGTTGGAAAATTTTGGGTGAAAAAAAAATTGGCAAAAAATAATCTGGACCTAAATCATTTTGTTAATTAATAACTAAGTGATTGACTATGAGTTAGGTTTGGTTTTTTCAGTTTTTTATTACATGCAAAACCAAAACCGAATCATAAGTTTGATTTTCATAAAAAGCATAAAACCAGACCATCGGTTTTTTACTTGGTTGTGTAGGCATGCCTTAGAGCACATGAAAGAAGGAAGTGCAATTATGAACACCACATCAATCTTAGCATATATAGCTAGCCCACCACCAAGTTGGATGGACTTCATTTCAACAAAGGGAGCCAGTATCTTTCACAAGGTCACTAGCATTGCATCTAGCCGACAAGAAGATACGCGTAAATGGAGTGGCCCCTGGTCCTATATGGACACCGCTGCAAGCTTCAGCACTCAATGATCTGGATATAGCAACATTCGGGTCAAATGTGCCGATGAATAGGGCAGGTCAACCTTATGAGATAGCTCCAACATATGTGTTCCTTGCATCCGAGCAGGACTCTTCCTACTATAGTGGCCAAGTTCTTCATCCTAATGGTAAGTAATGTTATACACAAGTGCACTTAAATGCTTAGATGCAACTCTTAATACATGCACATGAAACACCAACCTGAAAATCGTGTCAAAACATAACCCAAACACAACACATGTATTTGTTGTTTGACACGAACGTAACCTGTTTAACCCGGATATATATATGTGTGTAAATGTATGTATGTATATATATATATATATATATGTAAATGAAATTTTTTTAAGCAATTATGTTTAAACAATGTCATTTAATTTAGAATAAAAATGCCCTAATAATTGAAGTCATTATATACACTACGTCTTAAAATAAAGGAAACAAACTGGTTAAACAGGTCAATCCACGAACCCGATGGTTTACACGAACACGACCAGTTTAGCTAAATATTTCCATGATTCGACCCAAAACTAAACCGAATTTATTTAAACTAAATCAAACCTGCTAACCTTATGTTTAATTCATTTTATGTCAGAAATTCACACCTTTAAACATACGGATACAACTTTGTCACCACAACAAATTTTATTATTGTTATTATTATTATCGTTATAAGTAAAATATATAATTATGACTTCTTTAATTTGCAAATATTCATACTTATTAGCATGTATAATAATAGGTTTGAAGTCATAAATTGTTCGCATATGATCATAGAGAAACATCAAATAACTAACTCAAAATGCTAGCTTAAAAGTATAAAATATTTCACCTTATAAATTTTAATGAATAATTTGGCACTCATCATTTTTCTCACGTTGAAGAACAAATTGATATACACAATTAAATAATGCTAGTTTTGTGTTTTTACATATATTTGTAAGGTTAAATAATCCTATTTGTAACGTTATAATTTTATTAGCATGAGCAATTTGACTAACATTTTGAAGTGTTCAAGAGTCATGTAATATTATTGTAGCCTGCTTTTTTTATTCTCGTGTCTTCAATAATATTGTGCGAAGATACAAATCTTGTTACTACATTTTGCAGGCGGGGTAATAGTAAATGGTTAGTACTTCTGAAGCATATGCAAAGTATGAAGTTCTTGTGGGATTTATGGACATTGTAATGGAGTCTTTATTAAATCGAATAATAATGATTGTGAATTTGATTATTATTCCTCTCCCGATTTGTTGGTGCAATTATAATTATTTTACACAAAATCACAAACCTTTTTGGGAGAAATGAAAAAATGCATGGTGGTAACTAATAAGGAAGTGAAGATTGAAGAAATTATAGGAGCTATTAAATCTTTAGGTTTTCTTTGGTTTAAAAACCGATCTAATTGTAAAAGCATAGAGTGGGCGAATTGGTGTAAGTTTAAGATTATGTAGTTTGTTGTTTGGTGGGTTGCTTCCTCCGGGTTATGGTGGGTGCGGTGCGGCTGTTGTCTCTTTGTTTATAAAAGTTTACACTTAAAAAAAAAGTCACAAGAGAAAAAGGAAAATTAAAACAAGAAAAATAGATGACAAAAAGGAGGAAGTTGGGCTACACATGCTTGTTACCACTTTAGTTTACATAATAAGAATTTATGTCGGCAGTTTTATATAGAAAAGTAAGGAAGAAAAGGGGGAATCATGGACCATTATTAATTTTTTCACCACATCAATTTATTAGGGTTGTTGCAGAAGAGAAGGCACAAAAAAAACATCCAAAAATTAGAAAAAGATGTTTGGAAGGCACATACTAGACGAGCCAATAGTCTACGTACGTGTTTCCCTTGAGAATGGTGACTCTAAGGATACGTTATTGGGGCCTAGGTATTAGTCAATAAATATTTGTTAGGAAACACTGAGAACAAAGTCCAATAATATTTAGGTTATACTCGTACGTCCATTCATATGACTCTTCTTCCATAATTATACCCAAATTAACATTTGGTCTCGTCATTAAGCGGTTCTTGTCTTATTGTGATAAGTCAATCATTTTGTATGACTCTAGTTTGAAATGCTTGAGATGAGGTAGGTCTAGTCGTGACTTTCTAAGTATGAGACCCATAATCTTATTGATATGCTTGAACCTAAATGCGAAACACGATCAGGGCATAATTTGTCGGTGGCTAGGTTTAATTGGACAAAAATACCGACAATTGCTGTTTTTGCGTTTATTTTTTACCAAGTAACCTAAATGTTTCAAAAGCCAATTCCTGATTATGATTTCATTGCAAATAGTTTTTCCAGTGATGAAAAAGATATAAGTGTGAGGATATTTGATGTGCTCTCTACCTTATACAAATATTATATAAATATCTTCTACGCATTTAAATAACTTTTGGTCACTTTTTATTGAGTATTGTATCTAATTGGCTCACATTTTAATTTTAAATGTTTCATAAGTTAACGAGCTAAAACAAGGTGTTTTGATCAAATTCGAGAAAGACTGAGTGATGACCTTTATTATTCACAATTATCATCATGTTAACTCGAAAGTGATAATATAAATTTATACTTTAGTTGCATGTAGCATGGTGTTTTCAAACTAAAAATAATCTAACTTAATGTGATAAATTAATATTGTGATATTACATGATCTCTTTTCATGCACTTTGCAGTGCCAGCATATGGATCGCGTGGTTATCTATACTATATAATAAATAAAGGTTTTTAATGTCATATGGCATCACATAAGTTACTTTCTTACAAAATCTATTCCTTCTTCTTCTTCTTCTTCTTCTCCTTCTCCGCTCTGGGCGCACACCACCACCAACGCTCGATTTCTATTCAATCCCAGGTATGATTTCTGTCGTCAGTTTTTGTTTCCCTGCCTCTTGGGTTCTAATATGGTTTGAACGGTTGGGCTTAGAAGCTAGAGTTTTGTTCAGTTTTTGTTAAATCTCATCAAGATTCATCAAATTACAAGATTCGTTTGCTTATGTCTTGAAAAAAATATACACTAATTGATTTTTATTCAAATTTCACATATTACATTACCTCAATCGTTGGGTCATCAGCTCAATTAGGGACACCGAACGTTTTGAGTTTGTTCTTCTGATCGGAGGAACAATCGAAAGCGGATATTTCCCGATTTTTTACCTTCAATACCGGTACCGGTACCAAAAATTTGCGATTTTCGGTCTCTACTAGGTTTCACCTCAAAAATATGTTTGAGAATGTTTGGATCCCTGTGAGATTACATTATGCCATTTTCATGTCTGCATTAGTGAACATATTGGTTTTGATTAATATAAAAGCGATAATTAGTTTTTAAGCATGTGGTTATTTTTCAGCAAATTAGGTCTACGTGATGCATCTTAAGTGCCTTGACGACTATAGCCCTGTAATACTTACCTTGCAATAATCAGCAGATTATGTGCTAGCTAGTTGGGTCAACACGGGCCTATTTGGTTAACAGGTCAAAGTTGCTTAGATTTTTAGTTTCGGGCCAGAAACCAACTGTAAGTGGGAAAAATCGTTAAAAAGCTACAGCTGCGCAGATCGTTATTAAAGTATAAACTTTGTTGTATTTATTCGAACTATGGGGGATTAACCGAATCCCCATGTGCGGTGACTTTCATATGGTTGAAACCGTTAATGTGGCTATTTTGTTGCATCTGATTCATCGTTCTAATAATGTATTCATGATTGGCTAGTTAACCGCAAAGGATGAAACTTTGCAGATTATGGCACTTAAGAATAGAGATGCAACAGAACTAATCAATCTCAACATAAAAGAAATAGAAGGATTTTGCAGCAACGACAGTTGTAAGTAGATTTTAATGTATTTACGTTAGACAATAATGCCACTTGATTCTGTGGTCTTTTTTTTACAAAGAATTTAGAGTTGTAGAAAATGTAGGTTGGGTTTGCAAGATCTAACTTGAATTGTTTCAAGTGACTAATT
Organism: Bidens hawaiensis; assembly: GCF_021521415.1. NCBI lineage: Eukaryota > Viridiplantae > Streptophyta > Magnoliopsida > Asterales > Asteraceae > Bidens > Bidens hawaiensis. The sequence continues at coordinate 4,319,141 of NW_027491045.1, read as the reverse complement.
AGTGAATATTGTTTTCAGTGGGGATTCGTATGATTAGTAAAGATGAAACAATGGATCATGTGAAACATTTTTTTGTTGAAAGCAATTAACATGTTTATGTTGTAGTTGACGTTGTTCAAAAAGCTCTATATTTGAGACTTAAGATACGCCACCCAACTTCTTTTGCTATATTAATCATCTTTTTTTTTCTTTTTCTTTCAATTTTGGGTCCAAACCAAAACAAGGATTTGTAGATATATGGCTGGGGATCTTTTTTGTTATCTTTGAATGATTATATTATTGTGTATCTTCAGTTGGAATGACTTTGTTTGGTAACTATCCAAAAACTGTACAGGACATGCATTGCGAAGCGCGACTTGCTCGAGGCACACTGAAGTACTAAACAACAGAACCTAAGACTTTTTTTTTCAACTCACATAAGCTGATGTGGTTGTTGTGTATGGTCCATTTTGAAACTAATAGTGTTTGGTAGTGACTTGATATGGCTATTGTATTTTGTCCGTTTTGAACCAAATTTTGTGTTTGGTAGTAACTTGATTTGGCTATTGTATTTTGTCTATTTTGAAACAAATTTTGTGTTTGGTAGTAACTTGACCTGCCCCTGTATTGTTTTGATAGCTTTTGTAAGCAATTTATGGTTAACAGAGTATGTAGACGTGCTGTGTTGCTTCGCTTGGTTACAAAAACTAGTTTGTGGTAAGATCTATTTTAGTTGTAATGAATGTTTGGCCATTATTTACAGTTATTATGATCTCTGACTAAACATATGTATATTCAATTCAACACGAAATAATTCAGAGGGGTAAAATCGTCATTCTTCCCAGTCATTCAGAGGTCCAACCAAACATCACTAACTGATTCAGCACTTATTCACTCAGAGTCTCTTAATCATTCAGACCTCTTATTGGTTCAGCACTTAATGGTTCAGCCCTTACCAAACAACACCTTAATCAATTATTTTTCCTTTTTAATAATTATTTTTTAATTTAAAATTTTAATACAAACATAGGTATATTATTTAGTTTTATATAATATGTTGTATTGGTTATTAATATTAAACTTTTATAGTTAACAAATTTCAACGTTGATTTAGATAAAATAATTATTTTCAAATAAAGAAATTTTAACTTTATTTTATTTTGCAATGAAGATTAATGAAACCTAAAGTCAATCACTATAGATGGTTTGATTTGTTTTAGAGATAGCCTGTTTTAACGCATGGTAAGTGATATGTTTCATTATCTAAAGTTGAAATAAAAAACAAAACGAAACTACTAATTTTGATATGTAGGTTAAAATTACAAATGCTGTATACAAAAAAGTATTAAGAGATTTGTGAATTTTCAACAACTTTTATTTCCGTATTATGTAATATGTAGTTTATTCTACCATATATTATATCTTTATATCATCTGAACATATTTACATTGTGTTATTATCTAAACAAATTTATTTATTCTAACTTGTGTTCTACACGGGTCTTAATGTCATATGCCATTACACATGAGTGATCCTTACAAAATTTTCTCATTTCTCTCATGTTAAATATATATTTCTTTTTCTTATTAATAGTTTTATATTTTATTCTTTTTTCTCTTTTCAAACTATTATTATTGAGTGAACTGCGGTTTTCGTCCATATAGTTTGTCGAAATCTGCGGTTTAGTCCAATAGTTTTCGCTCACCTCTCTCATATAGTTACAAAATTTTTCCTCATCTCTCTCATATTAACTACATTTCTTTATTTAATATTTCATTATCAATTTTAAAACAATTAATACCATCATAAATATGTTAATTTGTTTAATATAAAATGTATTGCATTAATTATTAATATTAGATTTTTATAAGTAACCAATACGAAATGGGTGGGTTTCTTTAACCGAATAAAGTATCAAACATTGTTCATGTCAAAACAGTTTAAGATTAGAATGAGTTTTGGTCAACGAGTTAGTTTAAAAGGTTGTCATTTATAATTAAGTTTTGATATAGAAATAACAAAGAAATAAGTTATGATTTGTGAATTTTCTAATAACTTTTTATTTTCAAATTGCATAATGTGTAATTTTTTTACTGTATAATATATCTTTATATATATATGATACATTTTTTTGTATTTCACATTATGTTATTATTTTAAAAAAAAATTTTATTCTAACCCGTGTGCTACACGGGTAACTAACCTAGTTTGTTATAAAAGAAACTAATGAAACACTACATAAAAGAAATCATGGCTTACCAAGGTCACATGAGAAAACGAAAAATTAAATAAGGAAAATAGATGACAAAAAGGAGGATGTTGGGCTACACAGGCTTGTTAAAATAGGACAAAAGGTGGACCGGTCACTTTAGGTTACATAATAAGAATTTATGTCGACAGTTAATAGGGGTTTTCCATCACATCAACTGTTTATTTTTACCACATAATAAGAATTTATGTCGACAGTTAATTATCCATCTTATTTATATCCATATCTCTACACTGTTTATTTTTACCAAGGACATAACTACATAACCTATGAAAAATAGTTATAGTAACATAATTTACGGAATGTTAAAACACTTTAGTTTGCTAACCAACAAGGCATCACTTCAGTTTATTATCCAAAAGTACACACAAAGGGCACTCTTAACTTGTACTCAAAAGTGCCCAAAATACACTCATCAACGTATATTCTTTGGCTTCAACATCAGGTTCACGAACCTAGTTTCGTACCGATTTCACTACCCAAAATGGAAGGAGTCATCTACAGGAATTACCCAAAGTACCTGATGGGGTTTCCCTAAGGTGCCCCTTGCACCCTTACATCGAAACCTTTTTATAGATTAGGTATAAATATGTGACGTTAAACATAAATTCTGGAAAAGAAAAGAAAAGAAATTGACCTAATTATTGAGTTAACCGCGTTAAAAGCTTCTTCATGTAAAGTGATCATACACGAGAAATAGTCTCTTGACAACCAAAACGTGTTTATACCATTCACATTTAATACTTTTGGTTTCCTTGCGTTCGAGTCTGTGGAACTACTTAGTCGTGTCCGACAAGTCATGAACTATAAAGCCACGACCACTGTATCTATGAACGTAATTTTTAAACGACTTGGTTTTACTATTAGCAAAGTGATAGCGGCACAGCTTGTTGCCCATTTCTACGAGCGAGCATGCACTTGGTAAAACAAGCAAGACCCGACCCGGCTATTTACAAAAGGGTCGGTTCCCGGGTCCTAAGACTCTTTACAAAATTGTGTAAGACCCGAAGCGATCAGACCTGGTTATATACAATAAGTTCCGGTCTCGAGTCCTGAAAACACCACTTAAATGATCCGGGTCAGGTCTCGAATGTCTGACCAGTTTACACAACTCTACCTATTTGACTATTTCCCTTTCATTTGGTTATAATTTATAAACATGGTTGTAGAAAACGCTAGGCGTTAGTCGGGCGATGACAGGGGCGGACATACCTTACGGCCAGCCGTAGCCTCCGCTACGGCTCATTTTTTTACGGGTAGTGTAAAAAAAAAAGTGGCCGATTTTCGTGTTTCGTTATGGCTAGAAAAAAATAATGTTACGGCTAAGATTTTAAGCCCAACAAGTATATGTTTTAAACCTAATCAAAAGCCAAAGCCCAAACAAAAAAGGATTAAATCAAGAGGTTTCGCTTGCACGAGCCGAAGACACGCGATGGGGTTCTCATCATAGAACAATCACAAGTTTGTTTAAATTATTCCCGGAAGTTGTTGAGGTGCTTCAATTTATTAAATTAGATGGAGATAGTGTGCAACAAAAATCTAATGCGGAAGGTATTCTATCATATTTTATGACTCTTGAATTTGTGTTTTATATACACTTGTTGGACGAAATTTTAGGCTCACAAATGCTTTATCAAAACATCTTCAAAAAAAGAGTCAAGATTTGTTGGAAGTGTCTAAGTTGATAAGTGGGACTAATCGAGCATTGAATAATCTAAGACAAACCGGATTTGACAAGATGTTGGCAAAAGTTACATCTTTTTGTGAAAAAAACAAGATTAAGATGTTAGATATGGAGGAAAGTTTTGGTAATCAAAGAAACCGGAAGTATGTCATTACTAATCGACATCATTTTGAGGTTGGAGTTTTTAACACAGTCTTGGATATGCAAATTCAAGAACTTGGAAATAGATTAGTGAGGTCTCAACTACTTTGTTAGAAAATATGTCGGGTTTAAATCCTTGTGATTCGTTTTTCAAGTTTGACATATCTAAGATAGTGACTTTTTCAGAGATGTATCCGAATGATTTTACTAACGAAGAAAGAGGGTGTATTCCGGGTGATCTTTGACCTTTTATTACACTTTAAAAGAAGATGCTAATTTTGTAAAACTAGGTGGAATGGGTGATCTTGCTCGTGTAATGGCGGAAACCGGAAAACACACAACTTTTCCTTTGGTTTATCGAATATTGAAGCTAGCATTGGTTTTACCAGTTGCAACTGCAACCATTGAAAGATGTTTCTCTAAAATGAAGCTTATCAAGACGGATTTGCGCAATCGAATGGATAGCGAGTATTTGAACAATGCTTTAGTTTGTGCGGTCGAAAGATAAACGTTTGATAAAGTAAATGAAGAAGATGTAATGGCTCGGTTTCAAGCTATCAAAAACCGAAGAGGAGATATTTACAGCCCAACCTAGATCCGCGCACTGTTGGTTCGTTAACCCGGTTAGTTTAAATTTATTTGTTGTCGTGTTCTTTATATTTGTTTCGTTAGCATTGTATTAAATATGGGGAAAAGAAATTTTGAGTGCTCCGGCTCGGTTTCAAGTCTAGATCCGCCACTGGGGTGATATACCAACTAGGATTAATCGAAATTAAACAGGGGTTAAATGTTAATGTAATTAAGTCCACCAACCCCATAGCCTCCATTATTCATCACAAACGCGCACTAATCCAGCTCCAAATTCACTTTGATTTTGCTCCAAATTGAGGTTAGTAACAACACGTTAATCAATTTTGACCAATTCTGATTCAATTTAAACCTAATTTTGACCACCATTTTGTGCGTTTTTTAGCCGATTTTCATAACTGTTGAGCAAACACCGATTAAGTCAAAATTAGGGTTTCAGTAGGAGGTTCATCGGTTAATCTATTATTATATTAAGCAATGTATCTTCGGTTAGTCGGTTCTGTTTATTCGGTTAGTTTGTCACTCGTCTGCTCGGTTCGGTTCAGTTAATAACAAATCCATACTTGAGTTATTATTATTATTATTATTTTTGCTTTTTAATATAATAAATGGAGGTATAAAAGCTAGAAATATATGAATGGTTCACTTCGGTTAAAGCTGGTAACGAGCTTTGTTTATTTTGCCTCAGTTTCGTCAGTCTTGGTTTCGGTTAACGGTTCTGTTATTACTCACCCCTCCATATAGCTTCTTCGGTTAACCAAGGGCACAAAAAAAACAACTTTCAGTTAATTCAGTTTCCGGTTAATCAGTCTTCCGTTCGGTTTCGTCGGGTTTTGATTTTGGTTCACAGTTCGGTTATTGGTAGCAAAACGCTTAGGAGCGGCTCATGATTTCTTTAAACCAAGGCTCTTATAAGTAAATTTTACCTTATATGGTTCTGAATAGGGGTGGCAAATGTGACCCATTGGGTTGAATGAGTTGTATTAAAATGTATATAATGGGTCAGAATAAAAAAAGAAAATGATTGAAACGAGTCAAAACGGGTTTACATTTCTTGAAGTGTTTTTATTTTTATTTTTACTTTTTTATGGAACGAGAAAACGGAGGAAACTTTTTAGTACTTTTACTTTTTAATTTATATTTCGAATTATGATTTTTTTTTTTTTCGAATTTTTTAACGAGGGGTTTTTGAAATGGGTTGAGATTTCAAAAACCCCTCATTTAAAAAATTCAAAAAAAAAAAAAAAATTATAACTTGAAATATAAATCAAAAACTAAAAATGTAAAAATACTAAAAAGTTTCCTCCAATTTTTCTTGTTCCATTAAAACAAACGAAAACTCGAGAAATGTCAACCCGTTTTGACCCGTTTCAATCATTTTCTTTTTTTAGTTTGACCCATTCTGACCCATTATATACATTTTAATACAACTCATTCAACCCATGGGTCACATTTGCCACCCCTACAGTATATCTATAATGTTTTATGTTATTTTGATATGTTTCTGATTAGATTATTATGGTCTTCTTTGATTAGGACAATGGCTGCTTCTGCAGAAACCGTGTTACCCGAACCACACAAAGTGGTCAAAGATGACGACTGGACGATCGTTTTGCCACGTCGCAAGAACCAGAAACGAAGACTTCCTAAACTTAAATCTGCAAAACAACAGCAGGAACAAACGCATTGGACTCCTACTGATCTCGAAACCACCCCCGAACGAGAACTGAAACTAATGCAGAAGATGCAAATTTGTATCGAAAAGCTTGAGAAATCCCGGTTCTTTACGGTTTTTCTTGATCAAATTGTTACTTCGGAAGCCGCAGATTGTTTTTACAATATTACAAAATCGGAGCGTAAGATAAACATGGTGATATATGGTATTGGTAGCATTGAGTCCTTTGACTCGCCACGTTTACAGCTCAGTCTTGCGGTTCTCATGAAAAGAAAACTTGACTGGATTGGAGAAATAGAGGTTTTCGATCCTATCATTTCGTTGACCGAGTCAAAGGTTTTCGAGGAGCTAAACTGTCGTGTTCTTTCGGTTAACGAGCAGGGTATGAGAAAGGTTGTGGACCCGATTCTGTTTTTCATGCCACATTGTGAAGTCGAGCTATACGATAATTTATTAAAGACGAATTGGAGATATGACAGTTTGAACAAAATAATATTGTTTGGGAACAGTTTTGAGAAATATGAGCAGCATCAGTCTGTGTTCCAGGGTTCATTGTTGAATGAATCGACGAAGCGTTTAGTTGCGGTAAGACCGTTTACTAAAGAGTTTTCTACTGTCTCGGATGATTATTTTCGGGCCTTTCACGGTTCAAGCTGGCATTTTTTTAGTGTTGATCGCGATACAAACTTGCAACTATTATGCTAAAATGTTTGTATCTTGTATTCATGATGGGAGGGCTGCAATACTCAGAAAACTTATTTTTTTTAGTTAGAACTCATTGTTGATTTATATGATGGTGAAATTTTTATATAATTATGTTTAGAATTGATTTTTGACACTTGATTTGGGGTATTATATATGATGTGTTACTTTGTTTTGACCAAATGAGGTTTCTTTGCCATGATGGTAAAAAATAACGAGTCGAAGAAGAGCAGTTCTTGGCTCAAGAAATCTTGATAATTAGACTAAACTGAGTTCGGGTCATAACGGGTCGTGATAAAAAGGGTTCAAGTTAAGGACATTTAGAAAACACTAACATGATTTGAGTCGAAACATGTTCTAATCAAAACGGGTTCAATTGCCACTACCTTTTTCGACATCACTAGCACTAGCAAGTCTTCAATCACTACCTCCGCCACCATTGCTACCACCTCCTCCGTTAGGGTCTCCACTGTTGCTGATCGTCGGCCCGCCAATACCCAATAGCCGCAATAAAACAAATATAGCAGATTGAGTCCATTTTAGCATTTTTTTTAAAATTGCTCATTAAACTCAAGCTAGTTTTAGTCCGACCCGTTTTGAGTCAACGAAAGTGCTACTCATGAAAAGGTTTCACGTGAACATGTTTTAACTGAACCCAGTTTACCCGACCCAACCGTCTATACTTATTTTACCCATTTTTGCATCAAAATTTCACCCTACAGAAAATTTACATTTGGAACTACCGATAAAAAAATGATGTTTGATAGTCACTCTGACTCTTCCATGTGATATTATACAGATACTAGATATAATATGCTTACTAGGTTCCTAAAAATGCTAAAAACCTTCAATATCTACGGTTCTTTGACAAAGTTGAGGGCTACCCCTCAAACCTCCTAAATTCGCCGCTGTTGTCCATAATGGACAGCCTCAACCTCTTCTTGAGAAGACGTCTTTATTTCTTCAATTAATGTAACCAATTACTCTTCTAGTAAATGAATATGTTATCAACCTACATAACATCGTAGTTTTTCATGGCCCACTCACCTATAGATTTTTGGAAATGAAAAAAAAAAAAACAAATATAAACAAAAATATATATAAAAAAAAATCAAAACATGATATAGAAGACGAAAAATTGGATTTTGGAAGCAAACTATATTTTAAAGACTACAATTTTAAATATTTGTTAATAATTTTAAGTTCTTGGCTTTGTTTGTTGGGCATCTCTCTCTTGGTGTGGATAGTAGTCTTTGTATGTCTCATATATTGTTACATCATAGGCAAGTTAATACCAAAGGGTACCACTAGACTATTGGCTTTAACCATTGTCATATGCCTCTTTATATGTTTCCCACTTAAACTAACCACCATGCACCTTGGTGGTTAATTAACCTCTTTCTTTATAGCATGATAATTGTTTTTTATCCGTTCACTTGGTAATTGGTCCAATCATGTTCTCTGTTCTTTCGTGACAAGTAGAGACTAAAGAGTGTATTTTCCATAGATACGAAAAGATCACATATTCTTAACTCTTGCAATTATTGTGAGGGTTTGTTAAGATCACACGTAACCCATACAAGGAAACTTGATAGTAAACTTCAAGTGAACATTGAGGAATCTTGCCGTGATAAAATTCATATAAGGAAATGAGGCAAGTCGGTGTAGTTAATAAATAAAAACAAGAACATTACAAGAACGTATTAATATTCTTATCAAAACACCCAAAGGATCAATATAAATGAAGGAACCGACAATGTATTATTATTACGAACTATAAACGAAAACAATAACAAAATGAACTAGCTAACTCGATTGAAACTAAGCCGGCTTATAAACCTTAATTCCTAATTGAGCCGTTATCGAGCTAGTAAATGACAAGCAGTCCCCAAGTTTCACCATCCTGTCACTTACTAGCCAAAGTTTAACACGCACTTATAAGTTATAACATCTTTTGTAAATGATAACCAAATAATTAAATTATAAAATTACATCATATCAGTTTGGTTAAACTCATAGTAAACTGAAATTCTTACAAACAAAGTAATGTAATTAATATTGAATAATACATTAATACATATACATTACGTTTCCCATCACACTTTATTCAGGCATTATCACTTTCTCCTCACACCTAACACTAATTTCATTGTAATACAACTTCTTCAACTTTTTAGCCACTCTCTCTTTCGGTCTATATCTATATGTTTTCTATCTATATATACCACAAACATTTTTTACATTCATTCATCCATTGTAAGTATGATGCATTTGCTAGTCACTCCCTCAGGCCGGATTCCGGTCACAGCCAAGTGTCCTCTAAGGTCATGGAGCACTAATAGTTTCGTGTCAACGATAGCGAGGATTGAAAGGCGTGGTTCGTGTGCTATTCACACCTTTAAGGTCTATATCATATTCTTTGTATTTCAATATAAGATTTGTTAATTTGTTTCAATATAAGATATGTTTAGTTGTTAAATAAAATAAATATATCTTTTGATTGATAATAGTCATGTAACACTTTCCAAATTATGCATGTGCATGCAACTATCCTAATTAGGTTCACTTAGTCGATATTGTTTTAGGTGAAGGCAACGCCAAATGACGAAGGCGAAAGAAGGTTCCCACCGCAGTACCAAGAGTCGCAACCAGGAAAAGAATACCTCATGAACCCTCTTCCACAATTCAGCAACCCTAATTACAAGCCCTCTGGCAAACTCAATGTACGTTTCATTATTATTTATTTTTTTGATAAAAGAAATTGGTTTTTTGGATAACATTATATTGTCTCGGTTTGTGGCAAATTACTCCATGCACGTTTCAAAACATGTTTGGGATTCAGTTTCAAAACAACTTGTTGACTTGTAGCTTTTTGAAAATAACCAATAAGTTGTTTTCAAACTCAATCCCAAACAGGATCTCAAAGCATCTCTCCTAGCGTTTTGTTAAAATTATTATTATTATTATTATTATTATTATTATAATTGTTGTTGTTTTTGTTATTATGTAATCAACAAGTTTGTTTGCTTGTTATAGGGAAAGGTTGCATTGGTGACAGGAGGCGATTCAGGCATTGGAAGGTCGGTTTGCCACCACTTTGCATTGGAGGGTGCGACCGTAGCCTTCACTTATGTAAAGGGTGTCGAGGACGTAGATGCAAACGACACGTTAAAGATTATAAATGAGTCACGAGTTGAAGGCTCGGGTGATCCCATTGCAATACCTACCGATCTTAGGTATAGCAAGAATTGTAAGGATGTTGTAGATCAAGTCGTTGCCAAATACGGGTGCATTGATGTGCTTGTAAATAATCCAGCCGTGCAATACTATGTGTATTCGTATACGTTAGAAAGAGATCACTGAGGAGAGGCTTGAAAAGGTGTTTAGGACCAACATTTTCTCTCATTTCTTCATGTCAAGGTGTGTGTTACATTTTATGTATATTTTTCATGGATAAATAAGTATTTGTAGAAACTAGAAAGTTAACCAAGGAAGTGAGTGGAAAAGTATTTCACTATAACTTGAGTGGAAGTTATCTACGTGTATAGTTTGGTTTGGTTCGGTTTTAGACAAAAATCAAGTTTTTATGGTTCCTAAATTTTTAAAAACCGTTTGTTTTAGGGATTTCAGTTGCGTTTGGTTTGGTATTGTCTTTTTGGTTTTTCCATTTAAGCTGGAAAATTTTGGGTTTAAAAACCTTTTGACCAAAAATAGTGAATTTAGATCTAAATAATTTGTTTATTAATAATTAAATAATTATTAAACATTTGGTAGGTGTAAATATTTGAGTTACATGTCTATTAAATTCTTATAAATTAATTAAATAAAATAAAAATATAATAATCTTCAAATTTGGTTTTTCGTTTTTATTATATATACAAAACCTAACCAAGTTTTGTTTTAAAAAAACATAAAACCAAACCATAGGTTCTTTATTTGGTTTGGTTTTTTCAACCTTTTCATTTTCAAATCGGTTTTTTCAGTTTCATACACATCTCTTGGGTACGTAAGTGTTAAAAGTTAAAAAAAAACCATACACAATCGTAATCGATTGCAATCTAATAGGCAATCAAATCAAGAGATACAATTAGAAATAAACCCTATTTAAATTGTCACAAAACTTGTATAAATAGGGCTATAAATCACTTGTTAGAAATAAACAAAAATTCAATAATATTACATATTCATAAATGACTTGGTTGTGTAGGCATGCCTTGGAACACATGAAAGAAGGAAGTGCAATTATAAACACCACATCAATCTTAGCATACACAGGTTACCCACCAAGTTGGCTTGACTACACTTCAACAAAGGGAGCCGTAGTGGCTTTCACAAGGGCACTAGCATTGCATCTAGTCGACAAGAAGATACGCGTAAATGGAGTGGCCCCTGGTCCTATATGGACACCGCTACAAGCTTCAGTACTCAATGACAAGGATATAGCAACATTTGGGTCAAATGTCCCTATGAATAGGGCGGGTCAACCTTATGAGGTCGCTACAACGTATGTGTTCCTTGCATCCGAGCAAACCTCTTCCTACTATACCGGCCAAGTTCTTCATCCTAATGGTAATTAATTCGAATCGATGCACACATGTAAATGCATATAAATACGTATGTTATGTATCAAAGAACCCGCTAAACTATTTAAAAATAAAAAAAATTAAGTTTTTAGACATAAAATAAAACCAACTTTTTTTCACCAAAATTAAATGCACTTGCTTGATTTTGAAATTCATTTTTGTTTTTGTGGGCTGGAAAACTGATGGCCAAGTATCGAAATAGCGAGTAGCATTAAAAATTGATTTTTTAAAGTGGATGGTCGCTATTTCGTTACTTTGCCATTAGTTTTCGAGTCAAGCACTTCGTTACTTTAGTTACTTTCGAGTCAATTGTATAATGGACTAGCTAATACCTAGTTCTAAGCCCGAAATCAGCCCACCCTAGCTCTAACTATGTTCAATCCTTGCATTTACATAGTTATAACTTATAAGTATCGTGCTATTCAATCATAAGGTAAATATTGATATGGCTGCTTCTATATTCTTTCACATTTCTACATGTAACAAAAATGTGACTTAAAATTGTGAAGTGTTTTAAGAGTCATGTAAAAAACGGGAGCAAATCGATCAATGTATGATGTTTTTTTATTGGTCTTGTGTCAATGATATCGTGAGAAGACACTAATCATGTTTCGTATTTTGCAGGAGGGAAAATCGTAAATGGATAGTCCTTTAAGCCAGTGAATTTCATATGAAAATGGAGTGAAGCATAAGTAAAGTTTGTGTGCTTTAAATAAATTGACGGATGGATGTACATATCCTGTTATATTGATCGTCAAACATGAAGTTCTTTTGGGTTTTTATCGAACGAATGTAATGATGTTTTTATACATCACATAATAATAGAATATAAGATTGTCACGATTGTGAATTTGATGTAATCTCTCATTTTGTGTGTAATCATTCTACCCAAATATTACCATACGTTACATGTGCTTGTCAGGAGTCTCATTCATCATTGTGGTGCTACTAAGAAAGTACGGAGTAATAATTTCAAGACATGTAGCATTTGAAGAAATGTTTCCTCTTCCGTAAAGTATAACAAACATACTTACTCCACCTTTCATTATGATTTTTTTCTAGTATCATGGGGCGGTGCCCCTTGAAACCTCGACCCCCACGGTCCAGGGGATTCGCCATTTAAAACCTTAGAGGTTCCTTAGTACGTACTTGAAATCATAATAGTGTTGAAAGACATGTACACCTAACTTTCTAACTTGAATCAAATGTTTATTACGATTCCCCTTAACTTGAATCAAATGTTTATTACGATTCCCCTTAACCGAATAACCGAGTAACCGAAAACTGACTGGTTAGGAAACTTAAATAACCGACTACTTCGGTTTTAGTTTAGGTTTCACCCAGTAACCGAACCGAACCGTGCTCACCCATATCCACAGCATCACCAACTTGCCCCTTTAATTTATTTTTTACTTTGAGCTCCTTCATTAAAATACCAATAACTAAATTTATGAACATTAAAATTACTTTAGCTTGAAGAAAACATTCAATTACCTTTACGGCTTTATGACATTATGAGACTTCTACATCTACGAAGCTCAACTTAGTTATAACATTGATTTCATAGACCTTTATTTAGCATATAAGGAGTCGACCAAATATAAATAAGATTTTTATCTCATATGTAATATGATTAATAATTTTTTTGATGGGCTAATTTGGAAAACTGACGGGTCATTGCCCACCTGCTCATCTTCATTCCCCGAGTATCAAAGACCAATCTCAAAAAGATTATTCACCATATGTGAGGAAACCATGCCCTCAAAAGTAGTATGATCAATATAATTTTATCATGTTAATACACTGTTTATCTCTCTCTATAAGCCTACAAAACTAAAATAACTCATATTTTATATTGTGATAATATCAAATGTATTTTAGAAATAATTAACTTGTAAATACTAGTGTATAAATGTACCGATCAAAACTCACTAGTATTGAAGGCGAAGTAACCCACCTTAATTTTTTTAATTATAAATACGCGAATATTCTGGGTACCCCTACAAAATGTTGCAATCACCTCTCTTAAACATTTGAAATCGACCGTCATGGAATTCTGAGCATATTTTGGGACAAAGTTCAGGAACTTTTTTTTCAAACCCGAAGGGGAAGAATATCGAAAGCCTGATTCTATATTGGGAAAATGGTCCGATATAAACGCCGTAATCTTTTCTATTGGTTTACAACTGACACTACTAGAAAACAAGTCATTTTCTCACAAAAACTTTCTACAAATTTCCTACAACAAGTAGTTCCAACAGATTTCCAACAAAAAAATAAACTCAAACTTTGCTACAATGTTATCTAATAAACATTATGAATAGTTTTTGTAAGAAAGTTGTATAAGTTTACAACCACATGTTTTTGTAGCAATTTTTGTAAGAAAAGTTGTTGGAAAACGGTTGAAAATGATTTTCAAACATGTGTTTTTCCAACAACTTTTTTGTTAGAAAATTGTTAGAAACTTAATTTTTTCGACAAATTTCCTACAATTCGGTTGTAGGAAAACATCTCCTTTTCTAGTAGTGTGGCTTTGTAACTCGTGGGGTAGTGGTGTGGGTCATATAGATTTCATTGTGGCGGCGTTGGCCGAGCACCAAAGTACTTGGGGGACCTATCTCTACATAAACTGTTCGAATCATCTTCATCTTTGTAATCACCCTAAGTGGAACAACGTACGCCTGACGGGTCCAGAAGTATATGATGACCAAAAAGGTCCAAAACCTCGTCCTTAGTAAATCCTTGAAGGTCGTAGTCCAATGCTCGAAACATCGACGTAAACGATGACGATGTCGGCGATAACGAGGATGAGTATGCGGAATTGCCTCGACCGGGGCGGGGTCGTCAGCGGCGGGTGCGAGTATGGAAATGTGAAAAGAATTCAACGAAATGAACCGCCGACACGCCGATTTATACCACCTTGGAAATCAACGTTTTTAAGTGATGAAACAAAATTCTGAATCCAACAAGGCATACACCGAGATATTGAACGAGAGGCAAATGCACAAAAATCTTGTTTTTTTTAGGAATCAATCAACCACTTTACCGAACCAACTGAAATAAAAGGGGATAAAATTATTAAAAAATATAATCTTGATCAGTAATATTTATTTTTATCACTGGTCATGCTTTTTTTATTATTTTAATGTATTTTTTAATGGAATTTAGTTTGTTTTTTATATTTAAAAAAATAATGATAATAATTAGATTATGATTGGAAGAGGCTCCATCCACTACTCTTTTTAGCCAAAAAGCAACGTAAAACGTCTTAGGGTATGTTTTGTACGAGGTAATGGAATGAGTAAAGGAATGGAATGAACGAGAGAATGGAATGACCTATGAAATGAAATGGACCATTACCATTCCATTGTTCTGTTTGGTTACTCTACAAGAATGAAATACAACTTATTAAAAAAGACAAAAATACCCTTCCATTAAAACAAAGAAAATATCTCAATTTTCACAGCGGTATCCGATTGTTTACATTAAAATGTTATTAGTTGATTGTTATCTTATTCTTGATAAATATTTCCAACATCTAAATTATAATTTAGAATGAACATCATCATCATCATCATCATCATCGTACTCAGTATATCCCACCAATAGCAAAGCTATAGTAGGGTCTGAGGAGGGTAAGATGTAGACAGCCTTACCTCTACCCCATAAGGATAGAGAGGCTGCTTCCGGTGAGACCCCCGGCTCGATATAATTTAGAATGAACAAATGACTTAAATCATGCGATATCAATATGAGCACAACCCCATATGCAGATATGAAAATACATAACCTTACAAGCACTTCCTCCTTTAAATCCCATTATAATATCGAAATGGACAACAACCAGCAATCACAACCCAAGTTAATTCCCAATAAACTTTAGATATTTACTGCAATAGACACAAGTCGCAGTGTTAATTGACAAAGATATTTGGAAAAACAGTGCACAGCTCCATATAATCACACTACAAAATTAAAATAAAAACGGATATAAAATTTGTTACAACTTACAAAAACATAGTTACATAAGAATTAAGAACTACACAGGGCCTTATCGATTCATGGTGAGGCTGGCCAATGAAGATTGCAGGTTTAGTAAGCATGAATGGGTGATCTTTTAGCCTCTTCATCGTCGTCTCCCTCAAATTCGTGGTGTTGAGCTTGATGTAATCTTGTCCCAAAACATCATCCCACAAGCGTGATTTGATTCCATTTAAATTTTAATTATAGAACGAATTCAACTAACTAGAAAAGTAAATGCTTGAGCTTGAGAAGCTTCTGGTCCAGTGGGTCCATAAAACTCACTAGGATAAGCCGTATTATTGAACCAGACAAAACAAGCAATGAACCCAAAGACAGATATAGCCGCTAAACTATAAGATAAGTAAGCCTCTCCAGACCATACAAGTGCACGTCGAGCCCATGCGAAGGGTTTGGTTAAGATATGCCATGTTTGGATTTGGGGAAGAAGACGGACATCACATGAGATGAAGTGTTAACCAAATATGGTGATTTATTGTATGACCATGATCTGGAAAGCTGATAGAGTTTTTTTAGGGATTGAGATGGAAGAAAGGGACGGTGTATGGGAGACGAATTGTTGAGGGAGGGCAAAATTGAGAAACACTCGTAACCATGGACGGAATGAAAAAAAACTGGGGTAAGCGAAGGAATGAGATCCGGGAGTTTAGAGAGTGAGGGATTCCCTTTGGGAATGGGTGATTGCTTTCCATTTTTCAACCAAACACTTTTATTTTCATTCCCCCTGAATGTATTATTCCATTCCTTCCTTCCTTCATTACCTTGTACCAAACGCTACCTTAGAGAGACTCCATCCACTACACACGTTTTTAAACTAAAAGTAAATTAAAATTCTTACAAAGAAAGTAATGTAATTAATATTGAATAATTAATATCAGTTTTGTCACACGTAAAACTAATTTCAGAGTAATGAGACTTAACTTGCACTATCACCCCTATGTCTTCCGGTCTATATATTTCACAAACAATTTTTACATTCATTCATCCAATATTGTAACTTGTAAGAATGATGCATTTACTGGCCTCTGCCTCCAGCAAGATTCCGGCCACAGCCAAGTCTTGTCTACGATCATGGAGCTTGTTGGGTTCAAGTGCTAGTACGCAAGGTAGCACTGATACTTTCGCGTCAACGATAGCGAGGATTGAAAGCCGTGGTTCGTGTGCTATTCGCACCTATAAGGTCTATATGATCTTCTTTTTATTTAAGTAAAATGATTTATTTTGCTTCAAATTATATAATTAATCCGACTATCTGAAGGCTGGTTAGTAAATATATATATATGGCTACTTGCCTACCTGGGCAAAATGATATTATATCAAGGATATGTGTTTAGTTGTTATAAAAATGTATATATATACGATGGTTGATAATTAAGAGTCATTTATGACAAGTTCCAAATTATTTAACATGCAATTATCCTAAGTACACTTAATTTGTCGATCTTGTTTTATGGCGAAGGCAACTTCGATGGACAAAGGCGAAAGAAGATTCCCACCGCAGGATCAGCATTCGCAACCAGGAAAAGAATACCTCATGAACCCTCTCCCACAATACAGCAACCCTAATTACAAGCCCTCTGGCAAACTTAATGTACGTTCATTATTAATTACTTATTTTTCTGATAAAAGAAATTGGTTTTTCGGATAACATTATATTATCTCGGTTTGTGGCAAATTACTCCATGCACGTTTCAGAACATGTTTGGGATTTAGTTTTAAAACAGCTTGTTGACTTATAGCTTTTTGAAAAAAAAATCAGTAAGCCAATAAGTTGTTTTCAAACTCAATCCCAAACATGATCTCAAATCATCTATAGCGTTTTTTTATTATTACTATTTTTATTATTATGAGAAAAGTAATCCACAAGTTTGTTTCCTTGTTATAGGGAAAGGTTGCATTGGTGACCGGAGGCGATTCGGGCATTGGAAGGTCGGTTAGCCACCACTTCGCATTGGAGGGTGCGACCGTAGCCTTCACTTATGTAAAGGGTGACGAGGACATAGATGCAAACGACACGTTAAAGATCATAAATGAGTCACGAGTTGAAGGCTCGGGTGATCCCATTGCAATACCTACCGATCTTAGGTATAGCAAGAATTGTAAGGATGTTGTAGATCAAGTCATTTCCAAATATGGGCGCATTGATGTCCTCGTGAATAATCCAGCCGTGCAATATTATGTGTATTCGGATACGTTAGAAGGGATCACCGAGGAGAGGCTTGAAAAAGTGTTTAGGACCAACATTTTCTCTCATTTCTTTATGTCAAGGTGTGTATAACATTCGAGCTAGTTGGTTTTCTTTTTCATGGGTGTGAAGCGTTCGATTTGGATCGGGTTGGGCTAAATCGAACCAAAAAGCCAAACATTGGATTTTGTTTTTTTTAACGGGTCGGTTTCGGTTTGATTTCAATTCGGTAACAGATTTTTGGTTTATCCACTTGGGTTGGAAAATTTTGGGCGAAAAAAAAGAATTGCCCAAAATAATGAATTTTTACCTAAACTATTTTGTTAATTAATAACTAAGTGATTATTATAAATTAGAATTATAATATTTGAGTTACATATTTATTAAATTTCTGTAAATAAGTAAAATAAAAAAAAGAAAAAATAGTAATCTATAAATGCAGTTTGGATTTTTCGATTTTCTATTACATGCAAAAATCAAAACCGAATCGTAAGTTTGGTATCCATAAAAAAAACATGACCAAACCGTCGGGTTTTTTTTCGGTTTGGTTAAATCGATTTCATGCACATCCATAGTCAACACAAGTGTAATCAATTGCCATAAAAGAGGCAATCAATCACAATAATCAAGAGATTCAATTAGAGATTAACACTAGCTTTTTAAACTGTCACAAAACTTGTATTAGTAGAGCTATGAATCACTTGTTAGAGAGAAACAAAAAATTCAGTTTCCCTTAGTCTCATCTTTTACTTTTTAATAATATTAATTGTA
Organism: Bidens hawaiensis; assembly: GCF_021521415.1. Lineage (NCBI taxonomy): Eukaryota > Viridiplantae > Streptophyta > Magnoliopsida > Asterales > Asteraceae > Bidens > Bidens hawaiensis. The sequence goes on along the minus strand of NW_027491045.1, from coordinate 4,300,523 downwards.
TAGTCATTTTTGTTTTAATGAGTGAAAGCCATTTACATGGTTGTGTAGGCATGCCTTAGAGCACATGAAAGAAGGAAGTGCAATTATAAACACCACATCAATCTTAGCATACATAGCTACTCCACCAAGTTGGCTTGACTACATTTCAACAAAGGGAGCCATCGTATCTTTCACTAGGGCACTAGCACTACATCTGGCCGACAAAAAGATACGCGTAAATGGTGTGGCCCCTGGTCCTATATGGACACCACTGCAAGCTTCAGCACTCAGTGATCAGGATATAGCAAGATTCGGGTCAAGTGTGCCAATGAATAGGGCCGGTCAACCTTATGAGGTCGCTCCAACGTATGTGTTCCTTGCATCCAAGTAAACCTCTTCCTACTATACTGGCCAAGTTCTTCACCCTAATGGTAATCATTTCGAATCAATGAACACATGCAAATACACTAGAATTGCGTACGTATGTTACGTATCAAAGAAACCACTAAGCTAATTTTAATATTAAGTATTTACACCTAAAATAAAACCAACTTTTTATCACCAAAATTAAATGCACCTGCTTGATTTTAAAATTCATTTTCGTTTTTGTGGGACGGAAAACTAATGGCGAAGTAACGAAATAGCGAGTAGCATTAGAAATTGATATAGTTATAACTATGTTTAGTCCTTGCTTTTACATAGTTATAACTATCGTTATTCAATTATAAGGTAAATATTGATATGGCTTCTATATTCTTTCACATTTATACATGTAACAAAAATGTGAGAAAGGTCATGACTTAAAATAGTGAAGTGTTTTAAGAGTCATGTACAAAATGAGTGCAAATTGATCAATGTGTGCTGTAGTGTGCTTCATTTTTTTCTTGGTATTGTTTCAATGATATCATGAGAAGACAGTGATTGTAATTCCATTTTTGCAGGCGGGGCAATCGTAAATGGTTAGTTCTTGAAGTCACTGAATTTCATATGAAAACGAAGTGAAGCATAAATAAAGTTTGTGTACTTTAAATAAATTGACGTATGGATGTATATATCCTGTTATATTGATCGTCAAACATGAAGTCCTTTTGGGTTTATATTGATCGAATGTAATGATTTTCGTTACATCACATAATAATAGAATATAAGATTGTGAATTTGATGTTTTCTCTCATTTTGTGTGCAATCACATAATAAAATCACCAATATTACATTAGATGCATTTAGTGGTCTCAGTAGCAGCCGAGTTATGTCTTTGGCCACGGAGGTTCTTGGGTTTAAGTGCTATAACCCGAACTCGTTTCAACAGTGTCGCATATTCACATATGAGATAGCAAGGGTTAAAAGACGTGGTTCGTGTGCTTTTTGAGGAGTGCGGTATCCTAAATAAAAGAAAGCCGTCATTTTAAAAAAAATTCCAGTGTGATTGTTTAATCCAGTATGTTTTCAAATCACTTATCATAAGTGGAGTCTGTGATCTCACTTAAGGCGAAGGTACAACAGATAGAGGAGGGTCATGAGAGAACTCATTGTTAAAGAAGCAACTAGAGAACTTCATCAAAAACACGTTGAGGCTGGACCGCAATGGAAAGTATTTGTGGTCCGCAATTAACATATGCCGTATTACGCACATGCAATAGTACTTTTCTGTTTTTTATTTATCAAATTTTTATTTTTTCATGGATAAACTGCAAATATGCATCATACCAAACATAAACAATTGAAAAAAAATAATTGTATTGCATATGCAATATATCATGTATTACATATAGGTAGGTAATAGTGTAATACAATTAATTTTTATACTGCGAACCGCAAGCACTTTGTCATTACCTATGTAACTTAGCTTATGATTGCCAAGTGTAAACCGTGATATGCACTAAAAAATGGTACCATATGCATCACATTTTTTAAAAAATAACAGTAAAATATCACTCTACAAGGCCTTTTAAAAAATAACAGTAAAATATCACTCTACAAGGCCTTGCCATTTGTAAGTTATAGTTACCAATATATATATATATATATATATATATATATATATTCAAATAAAAAAATTATAATTAATATAAGTTTGGTTAAACTAACAGTAAATAAAAATTCTTACAAAGAAATTAATGTAATTAATATTTAATAACTAATGTCCGTTTGGTCATCCCCACTTGTGACCTATAGGTAGGAGGCTTGAGTTATCTTTAGTGGAGAACCAAGTTTAATTCCTATTTATGTCACTTTGAGTAGATATTAGCAATGAAGAATTTGAGTTAAGCCTTGCGAGGTTGTCAGTTCGAATTCCGAGCTCATCCGGGTTTTAGTCCCACCGTGGCACAACAACTGTCAACTGGTACCCGGCGGTGTGGTTTCCCAGAGGAACGTCCAAGCCAAACTCTAAAGCCAGCATAGGTTCAGATAAGGAGCATACTTTGACTAGAGCGTGACAACATGACGCTCTAAATTGAAAAGTACGGTAGCCTAACACATATAACACATAAGAAAGTCGTCGTTCAAAAAGAAAATATCAGTTTGGTCACACGCGTAACACTTATTTAAGAGTAATGAAACTTCTTGCGCTTTCAGGCTTTCAGCCCCAATCTTTTTGGGTCTATATTTTAATTTCAGCCAAAAAAGAGGCACATGTTAACTTTCTGACTGATCCGAGAGAGAGAAGATCTACACTGCGTCCTGCGGACGTTCTTGTGTTTGGATGGGCAGGGGGGTAAGCATGCATGTGTCGACCTCACTGGGGTGTCCCCGTTGGTGGGGCTGAGAGACAGTGGTTTCGATCCGAGACAGGCGGTTTTGAGGGCGGAATCTAGGAATGTTGCTAAGCATGAGGCAGCGTGTTTGGAGAATCAGCACGTGTTCATTCCATTTGCCTTCGACATATTTGGATCTCTAGCTCCCGAGGCGGTTCGCTTATTTGAACGGGTGCAGAAGGTGGTCCACAGTGACTCGCAGAGCCCGAGGAACCAAGGATTTATATTTAGTAGAATAGGCTTTGCGATCCAAAAGGGGATGACGGCGCAGCTTGTTGCTCGCTTACCCATTATCCAGATGTAGTTTGGTTGGTGTTAAATTTTAATAAAAAGTATAAATTGGAAAAAAGAGAAATTATATCTATATATACCACAATCATTCTTTTCATTCATTCATCTATTCTAAGTATGATGCATTTACTGATCACTGCCTCCAGCAGGATTCCGGCGACAACCAAGTCTTGTATATGCTCATGGAGCTTGTTGGATTCGCTTGCTATAACGGGTACTGTTAGCACAAATAGTTTCGCATCAACGATAGAAAGGATTGAAAGGCGTGGTTCATATGATATTCGCACCTATAAGGTCTTTATCATCTTCTTCATATTTCAATAAAAAGATTTATTTTGAGTCAAATACAATTAATCCGAATATCTAAAGGTTGTCTTGTAAATATATATAGCTACTTGCCTACTTATATCAAGGATATGTGTTTAGTTGTTACAAAAAAGCAAATATGTATGATGATTGATAATTAAGAGTCATGTATGACAAGTTAAATGATTTAACATGCATGTGCATACAATTATCCTAAGTACACTTTGTTGAAATTGTCTTAGACGAAGGCAACGCCAAAGGATGAAGGCGAGCGACGATTCCCGCCGCAAAACCAGGAGTCGCAACCAGGAAAAGAATACCTCATGAACCCTCTCCCACAATACAGTAACCCTAATTACAAGGCCTCTGGCAAACTCAATGTATGTTACATTACTTAATAAAAGAAATTGGTTATACTCTCTCTGTACCGATCAAAGTGTCTTAATTTAAAAATCAAAAAAGTTTAAGGTAGATTAAATTATTGTTTTCTTTGCTTTAATGACCTTGGAAAGTGGGTCCATCAATATTGTTTATTAATGTTAGTTGTGTTTAAGGGTAAACTTGGAAATTGATTAAGAAATTTTGAAAGTGGGCATTTGTAATTAGACAAATATAAAAGGAAATGTAGACACTTTAATGGGACAGATGGAGTAATATTTTATATATCATTATTGTCTCGGTTTGGTTGCTTGGTATAAGGAAAGGTGGCATTAGTGACAGGAGGCGATTCGGGCATTGGAAGGTCGGTTAGCCACCACTTCGTATTGGAGGGTGCGACCGTAGCCTTCACTTATGTAAAGGGTGATGAGAACATAGACGCAAACGACACGTTAAAGATCATAAATGAGTCACAAGTTGAAGGCTCGGGTGATCCCATTGCAATACCTACAGATCTTAGCAAGAATTGTAAGGATGTTGTAGATCAAGTCGTTGCCAAACACGGGCGCATTGATGTCCTCGTGAATAATCCAGCAGTGCAATATTATGTGTATTTGGGTACGTTAGAAGAGATCACCGAGGAGAGGCTAGAAAAGGTGTTTAGGACCAATATTTTCTCTCATTTCTTTATTTCAAGGTGTGTGTAACATTCAAGCTAGTTGGTTTTCTTTTTCATGGGTGTGTAGAGTTCGATTTGGATCGGTTTTGGGCTAAAATCGAACCAAAAAGCCAAGCTTTGTTTTTTTTTAAATTGGCCGGTTCCGCTTTTTCTAGTTTGGGTTCAATTTGGTAAAGGGTTTTAGTTTTTTCCACTCGAGTTGGAAAATTTTGGGTGAAAAAAAAATTGGCAAAAAATAATCTGGACCTAAATCATTTTGTTAATTAATAACTAAGTGATTGACTATGAGTTAGGTTTGGTTTTTTCAGTTTTTTATTACATGCAAAACCAAAACCGAATCATAAGTTTGATTTTCATAAAAAGCATAAAACCAGACCATCGGTTTTTTACTTGGTTGTGTAGGCATGCCTTAGAGCACATGAAAGAAGGAAGTGCAATTATGAACACCACATCAATCTTAGCATATATAGCTAGCCCACCACCAAGTTGGATGGACTACATTTCAACAAAGGGAGCCAGTATCTTTCACAAGGTCACTAGCATTGCATCTAGCCGACAAGAAGATACGCGTAAATGGAGTGGCCCCTGGTCCTATATGGACACCGCTGCAAGCTTCAGCACTCAATGATCTGGATATAGCAACATTCGGGTCAAATGTGCCGATGAATAGGGCAGGTCAACCTTATGAGATAGCTCCAACATATGTGTTCCTTGCATCCGAGCAGGACTCTTCCTACTATAGTGGCCAAGTTCTTCATCCTAATGGTAAGTAATGTTATACACACATGCAAGTGCACTTAAATGCTTAGATGCAACTCTTAATACATGCACATGAAACACCAACCTGAAAATCGTGTCAACACATAACCCAAACACAACACATGTATTTGTTGTTTGACACGAACGTAACCTGCTTAACCCGGATATATATATGTGTGTAAATGTATGTATGTATATATATATATATATATATATATATATATATATATGTAAATGAAATTTTTTTAAGCAATTATGTTTAAACAATGTCATTTAATTTAGAATAAAAATGCCCTAATAATTGAAGTCATTATATACACTACGTCTTAAAATAAAGGAAACAAACTGGTTAAACAGGTCAATCCACGAACCCGATGGTTTACACGAACACGACCAGTTTAGCTAAATATTTCCATGATTCGACCCAAAACTAAACCGAATTTATTTAAACTAAATCAAACCTGCTAACCTTATGTTTAATTCATTTTATGTCAGAAATTCACACCTTTAAACATACGGATACAACTTTGTCACCACAACAAATTTTATTATTGTTATTATTATTATCGTTATAAGTAAAATATATAATTATGACTTCTTTAATTTGCAAATATTCATACTTATTAGCATGTATAATAATAGGTTTGAAGTCATAAATTGTTCGCATATGATCATAGAGAAACATCAAATAACTAACTCAAAATGCTAGCTTAAAAGTATAAAATATTTCACCTTATAAATTTTAATGAATAATTTGGCACTCATCATTTTTCTCACGTTGAAGAACAAATTGATATACACAATTAAATAATGCTAGTTTTGTGTTTTTACATATATTTGTAAGGTTAAATAATCCTATTTGTAACGTTATAATTTTATTAGCATGAGCAATTTGACTAACATTTTGAAGTGTTCAAGAGTCATGTAATATTATTGTAGCCTGCTTTTTTTATTCTCGTGTCTTCAATAATATTGTGCGAAGATACTAATCTTGTTACTACATTTTGCAGGCGGGGTAATAGTAAATGGTTAGTACTTCTGAAGCATATGCAAAGTATGAAGTTCTTGTGGGATTTATGGACATTGTAATGGAGTCTTTATTAAATCGAATAATAATGATTGTGAATTTGATTATTATTCCTCTCCCGATTTGTTGGTGCAATTATAATTATTTTACACAAAATCACAAACCTTTTTGGGAGAAATGAAAAAATGCATGGTGGTAACTAATAAGGAAGTGAAGATTGAAGAAATTATAGGAGCTATTAAATCTTTAGGTTTTCTTTGGTTTAAAAACCGATCTAATTGTAAAAGCATAGAGTGGGCGAATTGGTGTAAGTTTAAGATTATGTAGTTTGTTGTTTGGTGGGTTGCTTCCTCCGGGTTATGGTGGGTGCGGTGCGGCTGTTGTCTCTTTGTTTATAAAAGTTTACACTTAAAAAAAAAGTCACAAGAGAAAGGAAAATTAAAACAAGAAAAATAGATGACAAAAAGGAGGACGTTGGGCTACACATGCTTGTTACCACTTTAGTTTACATAATAAGAATTTATGTCGGCAGTTTTATATAGAAAAGTAAGGAAGAAAAGGGGGAATCATGGACCATTATTAATTTTTTCACCACATCAATTTATTAGGGTTGTTGCAGAAGAGAAGGCACAAAAAAAACATCCAAAAATTAGAAAAAGATGTTTGGAAGGCACATACTAGACGAGCCAATAGTCTACGTACGTGTTTCCCTTGAGAATGGTGACTCTAAGGATACGTTATTGGGGCCTAGGTATTAATCAATAAATATTTGTTAGGAAACACTGAGAACAAAGTCCAATAATATTTAGGTTATACTCGTACGTCCATTCATATGACTCTTCTTCCATAATTATACCCAAATTAACATTAGGTCTCGTCATTAAGCGGTTCTTGTCTTATTGTGATAAGTCAATCATTTTGTATGACTCTAGTTTGAAATGCTTGAGATGAGGTAGGTCTAGTCGTGACTTTCTAAGTATGAGACCCATAATCTTATTGATATGCTTGAACCTAAATGCGAAACACGATCAGGGCATAATTTGTCGGTGGCTAGGTTTAATTGGACAAAAATACCGACAATTGCTGTTTTTGCGTTTATTTTTTACCAAGTAACCTAAATGTTTCAAAAGCCAATTCCTGATTATGATTTCATTGCAAATAGTTTTTCCAGTGATGAAAAAGATATAAGTGTGAGGATATTTGATGTGCTCTCTAGCTTATACAAATATTATATAAATATCTTCTACGCATTTAAATAACTTTTGGTCACTTTTTATTGAGTATTGTATCTAATTGGCTCACATTTTAATTTTAAATGTTTCATAAGTTAACGAGCTAAAACAAGGTGTTTTGATCAAATTCGAGAAAGACGAGTGATGACCTTTATTATTCACAATTATCATCATGTTAACTCGAAAGTGATAATATAAATTTATACTCTAGTTACATGTAGCATGGTGTTTTCAAACTAAAAATAATCTAACTTAATGTGATAAATTAATATTGTGATATTACATGATCTCTTTTCATGCACTTTGCAGTGCCAGCATATCGATCGCGTGGTTATCTATACTATATAATAAATAAAGGTTTTTAATATCATATGGCATCACATAAGTTAGTTTCTCCTTCTCTGCTCTGGGCGCACACCACCACCAACGCTCGATTTCTATTCAATCCCAGGTATGATTTCTGTCGTCAGTTTTTGTTTCCCTGCCTCTTGGGTTCTAATATGGTTTGAACGGTTGGGCTTAGAAGCTAGAGTTTTGTTCAGTTTTTGTTAAATCTCATCAAGATTCATCAAATTACAAGATTCGTTTGCTTATGTCTTGAAAAAAATATACACTAATTGATTTTTATTCAAATTTCACATATTACATTACCTCAATCGTTGGGTCATCAGCTCAATTAGGGACACCGAACGTTTTGAGTTTGTTCTTCTGATCGGAGGAACAATCGAAAGCGGATATTTCCCGATTTTTTACCTTCAATACCGGTACCGGTACCAAAAATTTGCGATTTTCGGTCTCTACTAGGTTTCACCTCAAAAATATGTTTGAGAATGTTTGGATCCCTGTGAGATTACATTATGCCATTTTCATGTCTGCATTAGTGAACATATTGGTTTTGATTAATATAAAAGCGATAATTAGTTTTTAAGCATGTGGTTATTTTTCAGCAAATTAGGTCTACGTGATGCATCTTAAGTGCCTTGACGACTATAGCCCTGTAATACTTACCTTGCAATAATCAGCAGATTATGTGCTAGCTAGTTGGGTCAACACGGGCCTATTTGGTTAACAGGTCAAAGTTGCTTAGATTTTTAGTTTCGGGCCAGAAACCAACTGTAAGTGGGAAAAATCGTTAAAAAGCTACAGCTGCGCAGATCGTTATTAAAGTATAAACTTTGTTGTATTTATTCGAACTATGGGGGATTAACCGAATCCCCATGTGCGGTGACTTTCATATGGTTGAAACCGTTAATGTGGCTATTTTGTTGCATCTGATTCATCGTTCTAATAATGTATTCATGATTGGCTAGTTAACCGCAAAGGATGAAACTTTGCAGATTATGGCACTTAAGAATAGAGATGCAACAGAACTAATCAATCTCAACATAAAAGAAATAGAAGGATTTTGCAGCAACGACAGTTGTAAGTAGATTTTAATGTATTTACGTTAGACAATAATGCCACTTGATTCTGTGGTCTTTTTTTTACAAAGAATTTAGAGTTGTAGAAAATGTAGGTTGGGTTTGCAAGATCTAACTTGAATTGTTTCAAGTGACTAATTAGTGAATATTGTTTTCAGTGGGGATTCGTATGATTAGTAAAGATGAAACAATGGATCATGTGAAACATTTTTTTGTTGAAAGCAATTAACATGTTTATGTTGTAGTTGACGTTGTTCAAAAAGCTCTATATTTGAGACTTAAGATACGCCACCCAACTTCTTTTGCTATATTAATCATCTTTTTTTTTCTTTTTCTTTCAATTTTGGGTCCAAACCAAAACAAGGATTTGTAGATATATGGCTGGGGATCTTTTTTGTTATCTTTGAATGATTATATTATTGTGTATCTTCAGTTGGAATGACTTTGTTTGGTAACTATCCAAAAACTGTACAGGACATGCATTGCGAAGCGCGACTTGCTCGAGGCACACTGAAGTACTAAACAACAGAACCTAAGACTTTTTTTTTCAACTCACATAAGCTGATGTGGTTGTTGTGTATGGTCCATTTTGAAACTAATAGTGTTTGGTAGTGACTTGATATGGCTATTGTATTTTGTCCGTTTTGAACCAAATTTTGTGTTTGGTAGTAACTTGATTTGGCTATTGTATTTTGTCTATTTTGAAACAAATTTTGTGTTTGGTAGTAACTTGACCTGCCCCTGTATTGTTTTGATAGCTTTTGTAAGCAATTTATGGTTAACAGAGTATGTAGACGTGCTGTGTTGCTTCGCTTGGTTACAAAAACTAGTTTGTGGTAAGATCTATTTTAGTTGTAATGAATGTTTGGCCATTATTTACAGTTATTATGATCTCTGACTAAACATATGTATATTCAATTCAACACGAAATAATTCAGAGGGGTAAAATCGTCATTCTTCCCAGTCATTCAGAGGTCCAACCAAACATCACTAACTGATTCAGCACTTATTCACTCAGAGTCTCTTAATCATTCAGACCTCTTATTGGTTCAGTACTTAATGGTTCAGCCCTTACCAAACAACACCTTAATCAATTATTTTTCCTTTTTAATAATTATTTTTTAATTTAAAATTTTAATACAAACATAGGTATATTATTTAGTTTTATATAATATGTTGTATTGGTTATTAATATTAAACTTTTATAGTTAACAAATTTCAACGTTGATTTAGATAAAATAATTATTTTCAAATAAAGAAATTTTAACTTTATTTTATTTTGCAATGAAGATTAATGAAACCTAAAGTCAATCACTATAGATGGTTTGATTTGTTTTAGAGATAGCCTGTTTTAACGCATGGTAAGTGATATGTTTCATTATCTAAAGTTGAAATAAAAAACAAAACGAAACTACTAATTTTGATATGTAGGTTAAAATTACAAATGCTGTATACAAAAAAGTATTAAGAGATTTGTGAATTTTCAACAACTTTTATTTCCGTATTATGTAATATGTAGTTTATTCTACCATATATTATATCTTTATATCATCTGAACATATTTACATTGTGTTATTATCTAAACAAATTTATTTATTCTAACTTGTGTTCTACACGGGTCTTAATGTCATATGCCATTACACATGAGTGATCCTTACAAAATTTTCTCATTTCTCTCATGTTAAATATATATTTCTTTTTCTTATTAATAGTTTTATATTTTATTCTTTTTTCTCTTTTCAAACTATTATTATTGAGTGAACTGCGGTTTTCGTCCATATAGTTTGTCGAAATCTGCGGTTTAGTCCAATAGTTTTCGCTCACCTCTCTCATATAGTTACAAAATTTTTCCTCATCTCTCTCATATTAACTACATTTCTTTATTTAATATTTCATTATCAATTTTAAAACAATTAATACCATCATAAATATGTTAATTTGTTTAATATAAAATGTATTGCATTAATTATTAATATTAGATTTTTATAAGTAACCAATACGAAACGGGTGGGTTTCTTTAACCGAATAAAGTATCAAACATTGTTCATGTCAAAACAGTTTAAGATTAGAATGAGTTTTGGTCAACGAGTTAGTTTAAAAGGTTGTCATTTATAATTAAGTTTTGATATAGAAATAACAAAGAAATAAGTTATGATTTGTGAATTTTCTAATAACTTTTTATTTCCAAATTGCATAATGTGTAATTTTTTTACTGTATAATATATCTTTATATATATATGATACATTTTTTTGTATTTCACATTATGTTATTATTTTAAAAAAAATATTTATTCTAACCCGTGTGCTACACGGGTAACTAACCTAGTTTGTTATAAAATAAACTAATGAAACACTACATAAAAGAAATCATGGCTTACCAAGGTCACATGAGAAAACGAAAAATTAAATAAGGAAAATAGATGACAAAAAGGAGGATGTTGGGCTACACAGGCTTGTTAAAATAGGACAAAAGGTGGACCGGTCACTTTAGGTTACATAATAAGAATTTATGTCGACAGTTAATAGGGTTTTTCCATCACATCAACTATTAGGGTTGTTGCGGAATAACATAAGACGGCATGGCTGGCTTAACGCATGTGGAGGCTTAAATTGAAATAAGATTTTGTGACCTTTTCATGATAACTGTTAAGAAATAAGATTTTGTGCTCCCAAAACTTATGTGTCCCGGCCGATGGTGCAGCTAATACACCCTCGAAGCCTTTGTGCTAGTCTTCCATATTCTTTGTTATGAACCACTATTAGAAACTTTATATTTGATGCTTGAATGGTTAGTTTAAGCCCACGGTTTAAACACAACTAGATCTAAACGAGAGACCTAAGTCCTAAAGCTCGTTAAGAATAAAGTTCGAGACTTTATTAACTTACCAAACCCGATCTACTACTCTACACGTTTTCAAGGCAAAAGGTGATGTTTGGTAACCAGAACCGAAAACACAAACAATATTCATAAGCTTGATTCTTGTAATTCTCATTAGCTCGAAAAATTACAATGTCATGATATAACCCATAAGCTCGGGTACATATATAAGTTTAAACATGAAAACCTAATTATACTAGAATGCAAATTCATTATCATACTCAAATACTAATTGGTAAAAACATATTTAAACAATTAATTAAATACCTTGTAGCCCAAGTAATGTGCTCGACTTGGTCCCCAAGTTACCGATCCACCATAGGCTCGATGGACGGTCCAAACCAATTATGGGCTAACAATCACCCCTCTAATTTCAATTTGGCCTTCGAGAGATCTTCGATGTTACAGAAATTCAGATCATAATTACAATTCATTTTCATTCTCTTATATTATCTTATATTTGATGCATATTGCGTGTAATATTGGTCTTGCCCATTTAAGATACATGTGAATGTTAAATTACCATGCTAACAAAAGTCCAATACAAGAAGCTCATACAACAAAACCACAAACTAAACTTCATATGGGTAAACATTTAATAACTATCTACAAAATGAAATACGTTTGAGATACATGTGAAACGCTGAAAGTGAACTTAGCCTTGAAGAATTCAAACTCATCAATTGAATCAAAGCCTAATGCATAGAGGTGCACAACAAACCTGAACCTGAAACCGTACCCGAAAAAAACACTTGGAACCGATTTTTTATATCCGAACCTGTACACGACCCGACCCATAGGGTACAGATAGGGTATGCAATTCAGTACCAAAACCAGACCCGATTTGTACTCGGTAATGCCTGAAAACAAAAACTGGGTATTCCAAATACTCGATCTATACCGAAAAATACCTAAAAATATCCGAAAAATACCCCTAAGAAGTGCAACCCCTTAAAAAAAGTCAATCTATACCTGAAAAAAAGCTCGTAAAAACCCCGAAAGTAAGGTTTTTTCAATACCCAATAATAAGGTATTCAAATACTCGGTTTTAGAATACCCGGTTCTATACCCGATGCATAGGGTATGATTTTCAGAGACAATACACGGACCCGAACTCGACCCGGGTATTACCAGTACCTGATTTTCCAATGCCCGATCATACCCAAACCCGATTCCATACCCGGAACTGGAAAACCCGATTTATGAACCTCTACCAATGCATGCACAATCAAACCCGAAATGAAAATCTCAAATAACAAAATGATGGGCTAAATTATAACCCAATCCACTTAAAAGCCCAATAGCCTCACACCATTCACCATTATCATTAACCAAAATCCCCAAAATCTTCTTCTACATTCTACAGCTTTGTGTCAACTGTGAACTAATTAGTAAACTCACCGTTAAAAATGGCGTACGCTGCTTTCAAACGGCCGTCAACGATGAAGTCAATGGCCACCGGAATCGGAAACTCATGGCGGCGGTACGCTTCCGTTGCCGTAGGCAGCGATTTAGTAGCAGCCGCTCCCAATGTTTCGCTCCAGAAGGCTCGAACCTGGGACGAAGGTGTCTCGTCTCAGTTCTCCACCACTCCTTTATCTGATATATTCAAGGTATGTGTTAATTGATTAATAATTGTGGATATTGATGAGTTAGGGTTTATTATTATTAATGAAGCTAATTATTGTTTTGTGTGTTTTATTATAGGGTAAGAAGGTCGTTATATTCGGGCTTCCGGTAAGTTTATTCACTTATTGTAATGTGTTGTGTTATATTATATTATTATGTATGTGTGCTAATTTGTTTATTGATTGTGGATAATAACTGGTATTATGCTTTCACTTGTTTCATTTTACATCTGAACTAGAACTAGGAGTGTAAATGAGCTCCACGTGTAAACGAGCCGAGCACGAGCTCAAACTCAAGCTCGGCTCGTTTGACTTACTGTGCACGAGATTGGCTCGTTTGGACTAACAGTGCACGGGATTGGCTCGTTACAAGCTCTTTTTCTTTAGCTTGAGCTCCGCTCGTGAATCATTTTATCAAGCACGGGCTTAGATGTTTATCTTTATGTACTATACTATGGGTCAATTTTCTGTTTAGTGCTTTCACTTCATTTCGGTTAATTTTACATTTGAACTTTTTACGATGTATCTGAAAGTAATTAACTTTTTTTGACATAATTAACTTTAGGGGAGTTTTGATTGTTATCTGTAAAATGCTAGTTATAAATTCTTGAAAGTTGGATGATTTTTTTAAAGAGTTTCAGGGAGATTGTTTTCTCTATGTAGTGGTGTAAACGGCCGCGACCGAGCTCAGGTAGGCTTAAGCTTGAGCTCAGCTTGTTTCAAGCTCTTTTTTTTTAAGCTTGCTTTTGGCTCTTTTTAAAGCTCACTTTTTTAAGCTTGTCTGTTATTTCTTTATTAATTTATTTGCTTGTTTAGTTATTTGAATATATTTTGAGAAAAGCGTTAAACAAGCCTAAGCTCGGCTTGAGCTGGTGTAGCTCTTTAACCACTAGCGAGCCTAAGCTCGGCTTGAGATCGTGTAATTTTTTAACGAGCCAGAGCTTGGCTTGAGCTCCTGTAGTTTTTTAACGTGCCAAATCTCAATCTTGGGCTCAGCTGTATAGTGTGAAATTAATACATAGAAGTTCAAAGGAGGCAAGTCAAGCTTCCATTTAAGGCCTGAGCTCAATAACTAAACGTGCTTTATTTGAGGGTCGGGATCGAGCTCGAAAAGATTCAGGATGTTTTGACCTTTTATCAGTTCAATCTCGAGTGGCTTGGCGCGTTTGCACCCCTATTCTGAACCTTTTAAGTTGTATTTGAAACCAATCTAGTATTTAACATGGGTAAGTTTCGGTTAATGTTGATAGATACCTGTAAACTGCTAATTGACAATTCTTGAAAGTTGGAGGATTTTTTAAAAGATATACATGGAGATTGTTTGCTGTATGTTGCAACTTGCTTTTTGAACATAATGGAGGCATTCATTTTATCTTGGCTATTTATTGTTTGTATTTGCATCCTAATGATTGAACTAAATTAATAAAATGACAGAGAAACACTAAGCTGCTGAAACAAGATGCTTCAAAAGAGTATTATAGACGAATAACATTTAGAATAGCCGTGTTAACAGTTTTTATGACAAATCTTTTGGTCAACAATATTTTTTATTTTGGATTGCTTTAGAGCAAACTAGCCATTTATTTACAAGGAATGTTTAGGGCATTAAACACAAAACAGAACATGATTATGAGGTTACATCACGAGCCATCATGTTAAAATCATCTTTGTTTTGTGTTTTTTTTACATTAAAAGGGTGCATTCACGGGAGTTTGTTCAACTCAGCATGTTCCAAGTTACAAGAAAAACATCGACAAATTCAAGGCGAAAGGTGTTGATACGGTTATATGTGTGTCTGTCAATGATCCATACACCATGAATGGCTGGGCTGAAAAGCTTGAAGCTAAAGATGCTGTAAGTTGCTCCTCACGCCTTCTCTTTATTCAAATCGAAATTTACAGCGTGATTGATTATCTTCCTTATAGTGCATATACTTCAGTGTACGCTGCAAATAGATGACTCTTAACATTTAAATATTGTTTCGTGCTTGTACGATGCAGATTGAATTCTATGGAGACTTTGATGGCAAATTCCACAAGAGCTTGGAACTGGACTTAGATCTCAGTGGTGCATTGCTCGGACATCGCTCAACTAGGTGGTCTGCGTTTGTGGAGGATGGCAAGGTTAAGGTTTTGAATGTTGAGAATG
This sequence comes from Bidens hawaiensis, assembly GCF_021521415.1. Lineage (NCBI taxonomy): Eukaryota > Viridiplantae > Streptophyta > Magnoliopsida > Asterales > Asteraceae > Bidens > Bidens hawaiensis. Next base: position 4,285,041 of record NW_027491045.1, on the reverse strand, counting down.
TGCCTTCTGAGTTTAAGGTTTCTGGAGGTGAGGTAATCTTGGACCAGATATAGAACAGTTGACTTTTTTTTTACCAGAAACTGCTGAATAATACTTTCAACTGTGTTTGTAACTTATGGGATATAAGCTGACATTTGAAGATACTATTGACTTTTGAGCCTTTGGCTAGTCTTGTCTTGTTTTGTGATTTTGCATTTGGTATACCATGAATGTTCACAAGAAATATGGCTTTGAAACAAATCTACATTTAATTTACCAACAAAATTTATGTAGTGTGTTTTATACCCTTTATATGGGCATATACATGCTGTTGTATTACATTGTAATAATGGTGTTTGTAGTGTGTTCAAGATGTTCAACTGAAGTGAAAGCCTTAGTTTTATATTTATATTGAAAGAGAAATTAATTAATCATTTTATTTTTTTAAATTGTATTAAACGTATTTGATAGTAATTTAATTGGTTTAGTAATTTGTTAGAAAGTGATTAAAATGGTTTGGTTTATGGACTAGGAGAAATCTGCCATCAATACACACTACTGAAGCATCACTATATAAGCAGTGTTGTATAAATTGTTAATCGGTAGTTGGGCGGTGGGGTGAGGACTAGCGATTAATCGGGATTAATCGGATCGGACTTTAACATATATGTTTCAATATTATATATACATACACACATTTTTATATGTAATTTTTAGTTTTATACATACACAAACATATTTTTGGTTGAATATTGGCTGGAATTTCACCGGAAAGCTGATTGTGGAAGGAATCTCGCCGGAAACCGATGATTTTTGTCGGAGACTCGTTGGAACCCGCTAACTTTTGTCAGAAACTCGCTTGAAACAGCTGATTTTAGCTGGATTTGTCTGTTAACCAATTAATTAGCCGACTAATCCAAAATTAATCAGTGAAGTGGAGACTAGCGATTAATCAATGTCTAGTCGGTATTTTTGCAACACTAACTAGAAGTTATAAAAGAAAGTTAAGATAACTGATCTATCGACACTCAGTGTGGTGTATGTGGTGTATTTGTATTTAAAGTGAAAGACTGCGTGCAAAATCACGTTAGTTGTGTAACTTTTATAAAAACTGTACTTTTATTATATTTTTATATAAATTTAATAAGCAACACACCTAGCTAAAAGAAACTTAAATAACTATAACAAACAAACATATTTATACTCCAATAATAAAATAATATTTACAAACCACATATCATAAGATATAAACATAACATGACATTATTTTAGATACCAAAACCTTAACCACAAGTTGCTTGAACATAACTAAAACCAATACACACACGATTCTTTTCTTAGCATGCAAAGATAACACTAACACTAACAATAGTATAGTTGGCAGTCAGCATTAACACACACCACCTTCTGACACGTACAAACACAGAGAGTGACACCTATACCCTTGATGATCACCTCAACCTAGTCTTCACATCTTGCAAGTTCATAGTTAAGCCTGCCACGTACACCACCACGTGTCACACTTCACCACCCACTGCTTCCTTTAAATACACCTTCACATAATATTAGTTTTGATCATATTATTTTGTTTGTAAGAAATGTCGAGTGATAAACAGTTTCAACCTCAAAAACAAGATGGGCAACCAGGAAAAGAACATGTCATGGATCCGAATCCTCAGTACAAGAGTCCTAACTACAAAGCAGCTGATAAACTCAAGGTAATTAATTTTGTTTTGTCTTTTCGGTTTTGTGAATTTTGTTATCAAATTAAGGGGCGTTAAATGTGTCGTGTTCGCGTGTTGGAGTGTCCAACACGACACAAAACTGAAAATTTGCCACGAATATATCGTGAAATCAAATATCATGTCAAACTCATGAACCCGAACACGACCTGTTTGATCCAAAGTTTTTTTTATTATTTTTATTTTAATACTTAAATTTATATTTGGCAACAAAAAAAAAGATTCAAATTTACATAAAATAGTTGCATTTTAGTTATAAGGATTTTTTTGTACTTATATTTTTTTTTCATATATTGATACTTTAAATTTAATTTTTTTAAAGAAATATACAAATTTACATTATACAATTGCATCTAACTATAAAATCTTAATGTCAAAACACGTGAATCTGAACACGACCTGTTTGATCCTAACTTTTACTTTTTTTACTTTATATTTTTTATACATTAATTTTATACTTTTACAACAAAAAAAATTTACATAAAAACTTGCATTGTAATTTTAAGGGTTTTTTTACTTTATATTTTTTCAATTATTGATACTTTAAATTTACTTTTTCTTAAAAGAAATATACATATTTACATTAAACAATTGCATTTAATCATAAAAATCTTATGTTAATATCGTTTTTAGTTTTATATCATAATATTTTTGTACTTTCTAATACTTAAATTATTAGAAACCAAACCAATTCAAATTATTAAATAAAACATTTCAAACCCATTTTTCCCAAACCCGTGAATTTTGTGTTAAGTTCGTGTCATGTCGTCGAAAACTAATATATTTGTTGTGGTAAAATTAATTATGCATGTAGGGCAAGGTGGCATTGGTGACAGGAGGCGATTCGGGCATCGGGCGGGCGGTTTGCTATTGCTTTGCTAAGGAAGGTGCAACTATTGCTTTCACATATGTTAAGGGTCAAGAAGACAAAGATGCCCAAGACACGTTAAAGATTATTAACGGGGCGAAAACCAAGGATTCGAAGGACCCGATTGCGATACCAACTGATTTGGGGTTTGATGCGAATTGCAAGTCGGTGGTGGATGAAGTCATTGGAAAATTTGGTCGCATTGATACCTTGGTGAATAATGCGGCTGAGCAGTATATGTGTAAGAGTGTTGAAGAGATTGATGAGAAGTGGCTTGATAGAGTGTTTCGTACCAATATTTACTCACAGTTTTTCTTGGCAAGGTAAATTAAAGCATACTATGTTTACTAGGCACATGACAGTTTATTTATGGGATTATAATGTATCAAATACTAATTTGTTTTTTTTTTGTATACACACTTGAATACTTTTCTAAAGGGTAAATACCATACCATTAAAAACCAACATTTGTTTTGTTTATATATACACTTGGATAATTTTCTAAGATCCAAGAGATGAAGCATTTATAATATTTTATTTTAATTGGCATTAATAATCTACTAATACTTCAAAATTTGTTTGGTTTTATATATGGCTAGACACTTGAATAATTTTCCAAAATCCAAACATTTGTTTTGTTTATATATATACACTTGTAACACTTGAATAATTACTAAGAATAATTTTCTAAGATCCAAAAGATGAAGTATATATATGTAATATTTTATTTTAATTGGCATTAATAATCTACTAATTACTTCAAATTTGTTTGGTTTTATATATGGCTAGACACTTGAATAATTTTCTAAAATCCAAACATTTGTTTTGTTTATATATACACTTGAAACACTTGAATAATTTTCTAAGATCCAAAAGATGAAGCATTTATAGTATTTTATTTTAATTTGCATTAATAATCTACTAATTACTTAAAATTTGTTTGGTTTTATATATGGCTAGACACTTGAATAATTTTCTAAAAACTAATAAAGGAAGCATTTATAATGTTTTATAAAGTTAATCATTCTGCAATATATTTTAAACTTGTTTTGTTCATCTATATATATGGCTACACACGTACTTTGAATAATTTTCTATATCCAGAAATGCATTTATAATATTTTATTTTAATTTTTCATATAGTTATTTATATTTTCAATTTTTAAATTATTTATATTTCATCCGGTGACATATATCTAGATTTATTTTCATATTATGAAAATTTTGAAAATATAAATAAATAATATTTAACATAACTTTTATTATGTTATCCCTACATGAATTTACACACATTGGTGTTGCATGAAAACTATGTAACACATGTTTTGATTGATGAATTTAGACACATTAAGTTTACATGAAAACCATGTATATATTACTTGTTTTGATTGAATACATGCATGTATAGGCATGCATTGCCACACATGAAAGAAGGAAGCACCATCATCAACGTAACATCAGTTAATGCCTACAAAGGCAACGCTACATTGCTGGACTACACTTCAACTAAGGGAGCCATTGTGTCTTTCACAAGAGGTCTAGCACTACAACTGGCATCCAAGAACATTCGAGTTAACGGAGTGGCGCCTGGTCCGGTGTGGACACCGCTCATACCTGCTTCATTCCACGAAGAGAAGACATCCAAATTTGGCTCGGAGTGTCCGATGCAAAGAGCCGCGCAGCCCTATGAGATTGCGCCTTCGTTTGTGTTCCTGGCGTGCGAGGACTCGTCGTACTTCACTGGCCAAGTCCTCCATCCCAATGGTATATAATTTGATTATATATATATATCACTTGATTATATATATATATATGAACTTTTTAACCATTTTTTAAGGTATGTTTTAGTTGGTAATTAACTTGTTTGTTTTGTAGGTGGAATGATTGTGAATGCTTGAAGCTTTGATATATGGCATGTGGTTTGCAAGTTTTCTGAAGTGAAGCTATAATCTAGATATGTGGTCTACCTTATAATGATGTAATGATCATGTGAAAAGTATAAGAATAAAATAGGTTGTGTACTTTTGATGATTATAAGAATAAAATAGGTTGTGTACTTTTGATGATTAGTGTTCGGATGTTTGGTTTGTTGTTTAAATACCTTTGTTGACAAAGGTTAAGTGGTAAACTGGTAATATTATCCAACAAAACAAAACATTGGGGATTGACATCAAAACGTAAGTTTGTTGACCCTATAGGCGATCTAAACATCTAAACCTCGATCAGATCAGTTTGAACTTTAAACTCTAAATCTTGTTGAACTTTAAACTCTAAATCTTGTACTAAAATCCTTACATTTAACTTACATGCAAGGTTGCAGTCAATTTGTGTAAACTACAACAATTAATTGCTATGAATTTGCTCATTAATTTTGGAAGTAATTTTGGACTCCAAATTATAAGTCGGTGAACTTGAGGGTCCAATGTTGACAAGCTGGTCATAGTTGGTTATGTTTTCTAATTACGTTATATTTCCTAATTGTATTGTAATTAGAATAGGTAATGTATTGGATGATAAGTTAGGTTAGTCTATATAAACAAGATAGGTTAGACCTTATAGATTGTATGGTGTGAGATGCAACCGAGTTAGGGTTCATCCAATAGGCACACACGAGATGTACCGAGTTAGGGTTCATCTAGATGTAACCGAGTTAGGGTTCATCAAGAGTCAAACCGAGTTAGGGTTTGAGGTTTGTAATCAGTTTTTAGAGTTATATTTTCTGATTAATATAAACGAGAGTTATTCGCTTAGTTCGTGTTTGATTATCGATACGTGACTTGAATTGGTAACAGAGCGGTTACGCTCTTGGTGTTTATCGATCAAAGTCGTGATCGGTAAGGAGGGTTCGATCAAGTTGTGATCGAATAACAAAGGCGAGGGTCGACGATCGAGACAAGAGTCGGCGACGAGCTGATATTTGGTGACCAGAAAGTTTTTCCGGTGTTTATTGATCAACCGATCAAAGTTGTGATCGAGATCGGAGCTTCGGGGCTGTTTGGCAATCCACAAGAGATTAAACACAAGCGATCAAGAAGAACCAACAAGGAGTTTACTAATCGACAGCGGGTCAGTCGGACCAGCTAGCGTAGTGACCGCTTGCTCCGTTTTCGTGCTTGGAAATCCGATCTGCAAAGGGTTGCCGTAGTTGATCGGAACGAAGAACAAGGTATTTGTTTATGTTTACGTATTCTGTGGAGTTTTGCAAAAGGTGTCAAGTTAACAAAAGTCAACAAAGAGTTTTCTTTGTTTGCTTTCATGCTAATATGGAATTCAAGATTAAGGAGCTTGCTTAGTTACTTTGGCGACAAGGAATTCGAGAAAATTTTTAAATAAGCCGGTTTAATATTTTATTTTCCTTTATTCAACAAACTAGAGCTCTTTTACATTGGTTTAACAAGTTGGTAAGACCGGGTATTTTTATCAAATTGGACAAAGCGGGTTTAATTCAGAGTTTGTTTTTATTCGGCTTGAACGAGTTATGTTCTGACCTAAGGGTTTGATTTGTTGGATCGAACTGGGTGTTTATTAAGAAGATTGTTGTTCACTCGATTATATGATCGGGATTGCAGCCAAAGAAGTGGTTATGCGAGTTCATACGACCGAAGGAATGGTCGGGGACAGGGTCACAGAGGTAGTCGAGTTCGGGAGAGTCTAAGAACACATCAATGGATCAAGAAAAGTTCCGAGGAGATCAAGGCCAAGATGGTTGTGAAAACCAAGAAGGTCAGGTTCATGAGTCAAATCAAACAGGGCGAAAGAGACATGCTCGGAGTTGAAGAGTCAATTATTTTGAGTCAGAAATTAGGGGGTGATTGTTGGAAGTAATTTTGGACTCCAAGTCACAAGTCGGTGAACTTGAGGGACCAATGTTGACAAGCTGGTCATGGTTGGTTATGTTTCCTAATTACGTTATATTTCCTAATTGTATTGTAATTAGAATATGTAATGTCTTGGATGGCAACTTAGGTTAGTCTATATAAACACGATAGGTTAGACGTTATAGATTGTGTGATGTGAGATGCAACCAAGTTAGGGTTCATCCAAGAGGCACACACGAGATGTAACCGAGTTAGGGTTCATCAAGAGTCAAACCGAGTTAGGGTTTGAGGTTTGTAATCAGTTTTTAGAGTTATATTTTCTGATTAATATAAATAAGAGTTATTCGTTTATTTCGTGTTTGATTATCGATATGGGACTTGAATTTCACTAGTTTTTTCATTAGTTTTTAAACCGTGACTACCCGAGATTCATTAACTGTTAATGATAATGATAAAAATAAAAATGTTTGTTATTTAAACTGAAGGAAATATATTAAAGGTAAAAACAGAATGATGTATATAATATAAAAAATAAGAAGTTAATGGGAAAAATAGACATCAAAATGAACAAACCAATCATAGAAAAAGATTCTTTTTGGCTATCTTTTACTTGTTTAACTATTATATTTCTGCTCGCTGATTTTTAATTAATATTTTACTTACTTTTTGAATATTTTGTAGCTCAATTGCTAAAATGGTTGAAACATGAGCCATGGATAATTAGAATAGATGAGATAGAAATAAAAATATTATGAGGGAAATTAACTATTTTATAATTAATTGTTAAAATGGTTTTGACTCATGATCTATGAACATATAGAAGGAATGAGAAGAGAGATTAAAAAAAATAAATGAATATAATATTATCACATCATTCTCATTGTTTCTTTTACTAGTATAGTTACATATAAAAAAGATGCTTTTGAAATTAAACTAGAAGTTAGGTTAGGGTCCATATATAATAATTATAAAAGTTTAGGTTAGGGTCCATATATAATAATTATTATGTTTGACTTTAGTATCTTTCACACCATGACTCCATTACATATCTCTTGACTTTGATGATGCATTACTATGTATTAACATTAGGGTCCATATATAGTTATTATTATGTTTGACTTTAGTATCCTTCCACACCATGACTCCATTACATATCTTTGACTTTGATGATACATTACTATATATTAACATTAGGGTCCATATATAATTTATTATTATGTTTGACTTTAGTATCCTTTCACACCATGACTCCATTACATATCTCTTGACTTTGATGATATATTACTATATATTAACAAGCATTACCCAATATCTTCACTCAATTGCATACCTAATTATATACATATATGTGACCATGTTTACCACCGAAGAGATTGAATCTACCACAACCTTAGAGTGGCCACGACCGTGCCACGAGCTTACTTTTTCAAAGATTCAACCAGCAACACAAAACTTTGATGAATCATTAGTGATCGGGCGCAGAGGATTTGGAAAAGTTTACAAAGGAACTATAATAAGTGGGGCCAGACTTTTGGTTGTTGCAATCAAGAGGTTGGATTCAAGTTCTAACCAAGGCGCGGACGAGTTTTGGGTTGAAGTTAAGATGCTATCTAAGTTATATCATTTAGTGTCTTTGGTTGGTTATTGTAACGACGGGCGTGAGATGATTCTTGTGTATGAATATATGCCTCTTGGAACTCTTGAAGATCATCTTCATAAACCTCAAAAGCCTTTGTCATGGACTCAGAGGCTCAAGATATGTATAGGTGCCGCTAGGGGGTTAGATTATCTTCATACTGGTACGGGTATAGTGGAATGTGTCATGACGTAAAGAATTCTGATATATTATTACATAAGAGTTGGGCAACTAAAATTTCAGATTTTGGATTATCTATGATATAGAAAACACCAAAGTAAAATTGAAATTGATGTAAAATCTTTATTATCAATGGCGTTTACAAGAACGAAACAGAAATCAAAGGAATTACAAGATTGAAAAGTAATCTAAACTAATCTAATTGAGGTATATATATGAGCCTTGACCCCCAAGACATCAAGTAACCGTTATTAACAAACTCCTGGAGAGATTGGCACAAGTAGTCCCTATACTTTTGTCTTCTTATCACTTTAGAACCAAAGTATGATTTATCAAGTTATCAGCTTATAACATCTTTGATGACTTGACATTTTTGACCCTCCAATTATTATTGACTGAGTTGACTATTAGCAATTTTGACTTTTCCATAACAATCTAAAATAGGTCCAACGAACCAACCAATTACATATGTTAGCACTCAGGTGAAAGGCACGTTTGGAAATCTGGATCCAGATTACTTTCAAACGGGTAGGTTGACAAGAAAGTCTGATGTGTGTGTTTTTCGTGTTGTATTATTTGAAGTCTTGTGTGGGAAACGAGCAATGGATAGAAGTATCGATGAGGAGCAATGGGGCTTAGCAAGATGGGTGAAGTTTTCTGAAGTGAAGTTATAAGCTAGCTAGATATGTGGTGTACTTTATAATGATGTAATGATCATGTGCAAAATATAACAATAAAATAGGTTTGTGTACTTTTGATGATTTGTGTTCGGATGTTTGGTTTTTTGACCCTATAGGCGATCTAAACATTTAAACCTCGATCAGATCAGTTTAAACTCTAAATTCTTGTACTAAAAACCTTGCATGCATTTAACTTATTTTTTGACACAAGCATTTTAAAACTAAGTCTCACTCGCTAGGATTTAAACTTTTGTAGAAGAAAAAAGCATCATAACATTATATCATCAAATTATGGGATGTATTTAACTATTTGATATGAGAATATAATAATTTTTATGTTTAGATATACTATACCCCGTTTATGGAACGCATAAAATGGCAAATTTCACTAAAAATAAAAAATAAATTAAGAAAAAAAAACCTTATACCGTATTAGAAGAGGATCGATTTTGGAACGATTTTTGAATCTAAAGAATGTTAGGAAAGGAGCAAAGCGGCCCAACGGAATAGAATAACACACGGTTATCATGTAGTAAATAGAAAATAATAATAAACGGAACAGCACACCAACAAGCACACGCGATTATCACGCGCATCATGCAGTAAATAGAAAATAATAACAACAAAAGGAACAACATCATGTAGTAAATAGAAAATAATAACAATAAACGGAACAACACACCAACGAGAACACGCGATTATCACGTGCAGTAAATTAATAGAATAATAACGATAAACGACACAAATTGTTTACGTCGTTTGGTTCTAGCGGGGAACCTGCATCCACGGACTGCAACTATCTTATTCCATTGATAAGGTGCAAAGATTACAATTACATCCCATTTTTGTATATATAGAAAATAGATTAACGTTTTCAGCTTGAGCCCCAATATAATATAGAAAACCTAAGGATTTTATGGCCTTCAATGTATTTGGATGTCGGAGTTGACTTATAAGTCATTTCCCGGCTTTCCGAATACGCCAACATGAGAACTTCAATGTATTTGGATGTCGGAGTTGACTTATAAGTCATTTCCCGGCTTTCCGAATACGCCAACATGAGAACATTCCTGTACAACACCTTGTTTGTGAGAACAATCCTACACAACACCTTATTTTTTTGGTGAACAGCTTCATGGCATAGATTCTATGCAATGCTTAACAGCCAAAATGACTATATTAGTGAAAGGGTATATGTAATTCTGTCCTTATTTTTTTTTTATTACAAAATGGCCAGTGGTCTTTACTCTTTAACCAGACAGGTCAATGGTCTTGTACTCTGGTGTTTTAACACACAAAGCCATCTATACAAACGAGATGAAGATATTGGAATCACAACTTTCATTCAAGACTTTGTAAAAGTTTATTATATATTGACGACGATCTTCCCCAATGTTGTTTTTTTTTATCCAGGAACTTGTTCAGAAATACCGTAATAAATAGAAGATATGAGTTTTTCGCTAGGTATTTAACCAAATAAGATCGTCCAGTTCCTAGAGAACCTATCACTAAAATACCTCTAGAGAGAGATAAGGCCAAGCGAAACGAAAATGGATTTTCATGAGATGGTAAATGAAAACTATATATTAGCCCCAAGTTTGTGTAAACTACAACTATTTCCATGAATTTGTTCATTAATTTCATATTTAAACGCGTTTTTGAAATTAGACTACAAGTTAGATTAGGGTCCATTCTATCATTATTATTATGCTTGACTTTAGTATCCTTCCAAACCATGATCACTCCATTACATATCTCTTGACTTTGAGGATACGTTATTATATATTATTAACCATTACCCAATCTCTTCACTCAATTGCCTGCCTAATTATATGCATCATGTTTACCACTAAAGAGATTGAATCTACCACAGCCTTAGAGTGGCCACAGCCGTGCCGCGAGCTTACGTTTTCCGAGATTCAACTAGCAACACAAAACTTTGATGAATCATTAGTGATCGGACGTGGTGGATTTGGGAAAGTTTACAAAGGAGCTATAATAAGCGGGGCTAGGCTTTTGGTTGTTGCAATCAAGAGGTTGGATTCAAGTTCTAACCAAGGCGCGGGAGAGTTTTGGGTTGAAGTTAAGATGCTATCTAAGTTAAGACAATGTCATTTAGTGTCTTTGGTTGGTTATTGTAACGACGGGCGTGAGATGATTCTTGTGTATGAATATATGCCTCTTGGAACCCTTGAAGATCATTTGCATAAACTTGAAAAGCCTTTGTCATGGACTCGGAGGCTCAAGATATGTATAGGTGCCGCTAGGGGGTTAGATTATCTTCATACTGGTACGGGTATAAAGCAAGGTGTTATACATCGGGACGTAAAGAGTTCTAATATATTGTTACATAAGAGTTGGCAGCTAAAATTTCAGATTTTGGATAATCTAAAATAGGTCCAACGAATCAACCAATTACATATGTTAGCACTCAAGTGAAAGGCACGTTTGGTTATCTGGATCCAGATTACTTTCAAACGGGTAGGCTGACAAGAAAGTCTGATGTGTACGCTTTTGGGGTTGTATTATTTGAAGTCTTGTGTGGGAAATGAGCAGTGGATAGTAGTATTGATGAGGAGCAATGGGGCTTAGCAAGATGGGCTCAAGATTCTATCAAAGAGGTAGGCTAAAACGAATAGTTGATCCTAGTATAAGGAGGATAATATCTCCCAAATGTTTAAAGGAGTGCTGAACGCTGCTTGCATAGCGTTGGGTCCATATATGGTGGTTTGTACTTAGTTCTAGTTAATTAGTTTTGGTTGTATGTGTTATATGTAAACCGAAATCCATAAAGGATTTCGGTGGGCTTGGTGTAATTTGGGTCGGCCTTTGGTTGATTTCCCTATATATAGTGGTGTAATGTATAGGGTTATAGTTGTTCATTTTTTTTGGTTATCAAGTATTGTAAGTGCTTAAGCACCCGACGTATTAATAATATACGTGTGTTTTGAAGCAATCTTGTGTTGATTTACTCTGTCTACTTGTGTTCTTGAATCACCAAGTATAGGTATTCCGCACCTATCCTTGTTGTGTTGATATCATAGTTGTAGTGATCCAGATTCGGGACTTACAATTGGTATCAAAGCCTTTGACGAATTCAGGCTCGTTATTGTGACATCAACATATTCAAGATCGTATTGTTTTTGGTGGTGTTTTGTTTTTCCGGCGAACTGATCATCAGAGGAGAAGAAGTTTATTTTTGGTCAAAGATTGAAGTGATTTGGAAACAGTTTTAAATCCCACAATTCACGGAATTTAGTTGGTTGCCAAATTTAATTGGTCAAACTTGTTATCAAAGATTCTGGATTGATTTCGGGATTAGTTAAGGGTTCTCGGCCAAGAAGATTCTAGGCTGTAGGTTGTTTTCGGTCAAGATTGGTCAGTTTTTGGTAGTTCTCGGTCAAGACCGGTCAACTTTAGTGGTTTTCGGTCAACATTTGTGCATTCTCGGCCAAATCTAGTTCTCGGTCAAATCAATGTGTTCTCTGTTGACTTTGTGTTCTCGGTCAAAGTTGGTTTTCGGTCAACATTGAGTTCTCAGTCAACACTTTGTGTTTTCGGTCAAAGCCAAGGTTTTCGGTCAAGGAGTAAAAAAATTTTCGGTCAAGTATTTTGGCGGGAAAAATTTTCTTGAATGAAATTTTTCCAAAATACTCCTTATCAGTAAAAATCCATCCTTGAAAATTTTGGCGAAAACATTTTTTTCGGGTGTTTTTCAGTGAATTTTTGGCGGGAAATTCGGAAAAATTTGTCTTGAGCTAAATTTTTTCTGGGCACTTCTCTTGACTGGGACATTCTTCTTGAGGATTTTTAGCGATCATATATTTTCGAGAAATTTTGGCGGGGAAAATCAGTTTAATCTCTTTAATTACTCAATGGATTTTTCACAACTCGTTTTTCAACCATGTTCTTTAAATTGTTGTGAGAAATAGAAATGTATAAGCTTCATAATGACAGTCTAACTAGAGATATGGAAAGAATAAAATCAGAGAATTTTAAACTTAAGAAGAATGAAAAGAGTTTTCTAGACAAAATAGAAGCTCAAAACAAGGATGTTAAAAAGCTTAAGTATGATTTTAGCATAAAGAGCTGTCACCATAATGATGCTAAACAAAAAATCGTTGAGTTAACTGCTAAACTGGAAGCTTCCAAGTTAGAAATCTTAAATCTAACTAGTAAGTTTGAAAAGGCTGAACTTGATTTTAAAAAATTCGATGGTTTAAGTAAAGTAGTTAACTCAATGATTGAAAACCAATTGTGGTGGAAGGAAAATGAAGGTGAGGGAATAGGATACAGTCAAGTTCCCCCACCTTACAACCACAATTATGTCCCTAACCCTGTCACCAAAGAACATGAGGAAAAGATAAAAGATATGAAGTATGGTAAACAGGTTCAATCTGAAACTGTCGGATCAGGATCCCTAGAGGAAATCAAGCCTGTTTTTAAATGTGTGAACAATTTTGATGCTTCTACTTCATGTGCAGAAAGAGTAAATGATGTTGCTTCTGATAGAGTAAATGATGTTGCTTCTGATAGTAAAGGGGTTCAGGCTAGTGAAAATGAATCTCATTCTAACGTGTCATCAAACTCAGATGACACCACAACTCAAAATTGTACTAATAATAATACACAGAGTTGTGGCAACAAAGGGAAGGCACGTAAGAAATCAGCACAACAAGGACAGTCTCGTCTTCATAGATCCTCCGGGCCATGTGCTGATAAATCAGTGGGTGCTACTTATATTAAGAGGCAAACATGTTACCACTGTGGCACGCCAGGACATATAGCCAGAAATTGTGTTCGTCGTCTATATGTTCCATACTACAAGCAAAATCAGAAGGCTGTGCCAAGGGGCAAGAAAAATGGAAAAACCTTTCCTAAGAAGGAATTCCAACATGAGGCAAGTGCTTCCGTCGACTTTAGAAGAAGGATGAAGGCGTGCCTCGTCTGCGGGAAAGGCATGCATTTGACAAAGGGGTGTCACTACCTTGTTGTTAATAGACAAGCTCCTCAGGTGAAAGGTAACATGTTTCAACCGAATCTAGTGGTTAAACAGAATGCTTATTTTAGAAAACCACGAGTATCTGTACAACGGGTCACAGATACTCAAGGATTCAAAGTTAATATGACAGGTCTGCACTCAAATGATTTAGAAATTGCTAAAAGAAAATTAAATTTTTAGAAATCAAAGAGTGTTGAGAGTTTTAAGAGTTCGAATTCGAATTGCTCCACTCCAAAGTCTGTTTTATCAAATCTTACTAAACCAAGACAGACTTGGAAACTTAAAACTCAGCAAACATAATATGTTTTAACAAATGATTCTGTTAAAGATGAGAAAGATATGAGTTGGCAAGAGGTCACATATGTTAATACTCAAGGGAACCCCAAGACATTTATGACTTGGTCCTATGTCCAACTGATCCCGCTATGCATGTAGGAACAACCACAAATTCATTGTTTATTAAATGGGTTGTTCCAGGTACATGACAGGGCAAATATCCATTGTTTTTAAATCTTTAAACCATGAAATGGATTATTTGTGGGCTGGACGGGAATTTTAGGGTGATAGAATGTTTTTAATCTTCTCTCTAAGTGTGTAGGAACAAATCAGGGAATACATTGCATATTAAAAGGCTTGTTCTAGACATTCAGGGTGATAGAATACATTTGTGGCCTGGACGGGAATTTTGGGTGATAGAATGTTTTTAATCTTCTCTCTAAGTGTGTAGGAACAAATCAGGGAATACATTGCATATTAAAAGGCTTGTTCCAGACATTCAACTCGCAAAGATGCAGAATCTCAAAACAAGCTTATTCTTATGGGGAGATTCTCACAAATGAAAAATGATGTCTTGAAGATAAAAGGTAACCGTATCACTTTGGTATGAAAGATTGATCAATCAAAAAGATTTTAAAATTTTATAAAAAAAAAATTCAAAAATATGTTCACGCATAGTTTTTCAAGTATAGTGTATTTTATTTCCCAAAAATGTGAAAATGACTTTAACGTGCATGAGAAATGATAGTACATCAGTTGGCTAACTATTACACTCCATAAAAGTTTTTATTAAATACTTCGTTTCGACGATTGAGTCTTTTTGAGGTTAAATTTGTACATACAAGTTTTTGCACAAATTTAGGGGGAGAAATTTAAAAAATTCAAAAAGAGTGTGTGTGTGCGTTTAATAATAAAAAATTCTATGTCTTTCAAACTTCACTCTCGCTTAAAATTATGTCGGTTGCTCAAGTTTGAAGAACATATACTTGTATATGTTTGGTCCGGTGATCTACTTGTAGATTCACAGGATAGCCATTTTTCTAAAGACTAAAAGCATCGGGGGCGATTGTGATGTGTTTTTGTGTTTTGAATTCTTTCACTTAAAATTATGTCGGTAATTCCAAGTTGGAGGGACACGTATTTTCATATGTGTTTTGGTCCTGTTAACCACTAGTGGTTATACGAGATAGCCATTTACCTGAAAATTGAAGAGTGACCGGGGTGACTGAGTTCTTAACATGTTTGTCTTCTGTAATTTTATGGGAAGTGATATCATTATTCAGTTAACAGTTTTTTAGAAGCTTTAAAATATTTTCAAATGAAAATTGATCCAACCTTTGGAAAGTGATAGATAAATTGTTTCTGTGTTCCTAACGGGTGAAGTTATTAAGCTTAAAAGGCTCTAGAACAGTCATTGATTTGTATGGTAGCTTTCTATGATGCGTAAAAGTTGAAGTGATATAAACTAAATATGCTAAACTTACTGTAGAGAGTCATTTTGAAGACATGTGCATGTCTCCATATTGATCTCTCCGAATGATAGGCAGAAAAGCAATTACCCAGTCATACACGAGCCCGTTGGTATTTGGTCCCCAAAATGATGTATCTTATTGAGAATGACAAAGAACAAATGTGAACAAAATTACTGTAAATATATAATCAACCAAAAGTTGATAATTGTTCAAAAGCTTTTAAGAAAAACACAAACATGAGGGTTAATAACAGAACTACAGGGGTGGAGGCAATAATATAAGTCCTTTATCATCCCGAATGAAATGCCTGTTAATTAAACTGTAAGTCCAACGTTCAACCTCAAATATGTTTGCAAATTTGAAAAGAAAAATCAAATAAATAAGTTCTGCACTAAAAGTTTTTAAACCAAATCCAGGGGGTTGGAGTCAAATTGGGGTGATCTGGGAAAAGCCAAATACGCTTTGAGAAGAGATAGGAGGCATCACAGGTCCATCAGTGATGTCCATCTAAGCTTTATGCCGAACTGAACCTAATTCATATCACTGATGCAATGAAAATCATGCTAAGTTTGTTATACCTACTATCAACCTGTCTCTTTATGTCATAATAACGCTGAACATGAATCCTTGTGACAGCACCTTAAACAATATGATTCCATGTTCGGATCTTTTCATAAAAGGCGGCGTTTTTATCGAAAACTGAAATTTGATCCCAAATTTTTGCTAAATTATAAGAAGACCGGGTGATTAAATTGGTTTTATTTGTTGTTTTTGGTTTTATTTTATTTATTTTATTTTTTACTTCTTGATTACTCTTGTCGAAACAAATGTGTTAAAAATGTGTTATATTTGGTTTAGCTGATATGATCTCATCTCAAGTCTTTTCAAGAAAATTAAAAAAAAAATAAAAAATAAAAAATAAAAATCACAAAAATATGTCTGTCTTATTTTTTTTATTTAATTGATTTCAAAAATATTTTGGTTGATCTTTCTATCAAAGTTGATTGTTCTTTCAAGACTGATTTCTTGCAACGGAAGCATATGAAGTATCTGAGACTCAAATTGGATGATGCTATCATGTTCGAGAGGAGATGGTAGAGTATTGGATGCAGAAGCTGAAGTTGCTGATCACTGAAGTTGCTGATTATGTTCTAGTAAAGATTCAGAAGATCTTGAAAGCATCAATCTAAGGGCAAGATTGTTGGGTCATAAATTGGTTAGACTGACGCGCATCAAAAGGCCACGACATGATCAAGACTAAAGTGATGTAAACGAAGACGAGTTGAAGAATTGCATTGGTGTGATACTGAAATCCCTATGGATTTAAGTTAGGCTAGTCTGAAGTGAAATAAACAAGAACGAAGCTACAAACCAAGGGGGATATTGTTGGGTCCATATTTGGTGGTTTGTACTTAGTTCTAGTTAATTAGTTTTGGTTGTATGTGTTATACGTAAACCGAAATCCATAAAGGATTTCGGTGGGCTTGGTGTAATTTGGGCCGGCCTTTGGTTGATTTCCCTATATATAGTGGTGTAATGTATAGGGTTATAGTTGTTCATTATTTTTGGTTATCAAGTATTGTAAGTGCTTAAGCACCCGACGTATTAATAATATACGTGTGTTTTGAAGCAATCTTGTGTTGATTTACTCTGTCTACTTGTGTTCTTGAATCACCAAGTATAGGTATTCCGCACCTATCCTTGTTGTGTTGATATCATAGTTGTAGTGATCCAGATTCGGGACTTACACATGGTAACCCGAAGCAACGTCCTACAATGGCTGAAGTTGTAGTTAGTCTTCAGTCTATACTAGCTTTACAAGAAAATATTAATAACACATCGAATCCAACGAGCATCACTTTATTTGGTAGAAAGATGCCGACGTTTCTGTCTCCATTCAATGGGAAAAACTATGGTACGATATTTTCTAGCTTCCCGTTGTTTGCAATGTTTGTTTTCCTGCAGACGTATTTGTTTTGTTGAGTAATAAATATGCACTTGTTTTGTATGTAGATAGAAGCTTAAAATCCTCCGAGTCTCACTTTGATTCAGATGGAAACAAAATTAGAAAGTTATACAAGTTTGATTTTCTAACTATCAGCATTGCAACTGAAAACTTTTGTGAGGCTAATGTTATTTGGCAAGATCAAAAGGAGTCTATGTACAAGGTATTCACATATGACATATCTAATCTAACGACATCGTTTTTGATTTAACGAATACTGTTATGAATATCTATGTTATTCTTGTTCAGGGAAGGCTACAAAATGGACAACGAATAGCCATTAAAAAACTATATGGTACTATTCATGAACATATTTATAATGAGTTATTCATGAAGCTTGAACACGAGAATTTGGTTGAGCTCCTCGGATATTGCTTAGAACAAACAGTTAGTTTCCTGGTCTATGATTTTGCCATGTACAAAAGTTTGGATCACTTTATATTTGGT
Source organism: Bidens hawaiensis (assembly GCF_021521415.1). Taxonomy (NCBI): domain Eukaryota; kingdom Viridiplantae; phylum Streptophyta; class Magnoliopsida; order Asterales; family Asteraceae; genus Bidens; species Bidens hawaiensis. Next base: position 4,266,936 of record NW_027491045.1, on the reverse strand, counting down.
ATAAAAATTTGCATTTTAATGCTTGCGAGTGAGCTTCAAATGATAACTAGATAATATTACGGTTACCTTTGTTATTCATGTTTGTAGATCCTCTGAAGAGTACTCTTTTGGACTGGAATAAACGTCACGAAGTAATCCTAGGTGTTGCCAATGCACTTCTTTACCTTCACAAACATGCTCCGGATCGGATTGTACATGCTGATGTTAGACCCGAGAACATTCTGTTTAACGAAAGCATGAGCCACAAACTGTCATACGTCGAGTCAGAAATATATTTAGCGATCAATAGGGCTGATTGCATTAATGTGGATAAAATATGTGGCATGTAAGTAAAAAACCAGTTATACTTAAATTACATCTTTTGTAGGTACATATTTTTATTTTTCGAATGCTTATAATTTATATGTTTTATACCAACAGAGGATACATGGCCCCGGAGTATATAGTAGAAGGTTATATCTCAACTAAAACCGATGTGTTTGCCTTTGGTCTGTTGGTTTTAGAAACTATTAGCGGTCAGAGAAACTACACGTGTTATCCAATGACCGATGAAAACTTTGTACAGTATGTAAGTTTTTAATGACATCATTATCACTTTGTTGGTCTTGTTTATATGATCATATAAAGATTGTGTCTTTGTTGAATCGTTGTAGGTTTGGATGAATTGGTTAAAAGGAACGAGTTCAAGTATAATGGACCCGACACTTGATGTTGACTCAAGGTTGATATCAAGATTCATCCAAATTGGGTTGTTGTGTGTTCAAGCAGATGAAACTGATAGACCGACGATGGATGAAGTCGTTGGCATGTTGGTTAGTAGATCGTGTCAGGATCTTGATCTTCCTAAAAATCCCGTGTCGTCGTGGATAATAGAAGAGGTGTTAGATGTTATAAACGTTGTGTCTGATGACTATGATTCTAAGGCAGTTGAGGAGTTTGAATTCGAGCTAAGCCCTCGAAAGTTTTATGCAGGTACTTATGATATACTGAAAGGGTAAATGAATAGTTTAACACAGTCAACAAATAAAACACAAAGCGTTTTTAAGACAAAGTTCACTCGCATATAGAAATGACTAGTCGAGTGTCAGACTTTTCCTCGACTTTTTCTGATCAGGATCCGTGCATCATATTTTGTTCGTGTAAAGATTCGTGTGTATATTATTTATTTTATTTTTTTTTGCAAAAAGATCACGTATGCATTGATTCGCGTATAGATTCCCGTGTGGATTTGGATATACAATGCAAATATTTTGAAGTATTATGGACTGTTTATAAACTTTATTGATTCCCATTTGTCATGAATTTTCTTTTTTAGTATTTGATTAAGCTTCTCTGCTCCTATTCTTTAATAAGGCAAATTTGTTTCCTTCTTTAATATGTTTTTGTTTTGAGTATACGATTAAGCAACTTATAATATGTTCATATGTTATCAAGCAACTTATAATCTTTTTGTTTATCAGTAAGCAACCTATAATCAGTTTAATTAAGCAACTTACGGTTTTGTTTTAACTTAGATGGCTGTTGGTTTGCTGCTACTAAAATCTGTTTGTTTGTTGTTAACAGTTATTTTTTTTAATTAACTTAGATGAATTCAATGAATGTTTAAAACTTGTCAAGGGATGAATCTCAAGGAGGTGAAAAAAGGAAGTCAAAACAACCTTCACAACAACAAGAAACCGAAGCAAAGAAAACTTAAAGTCCTGTTTGAATATCAAATATTGCAGGTTTGCAAAAGGGAAAGACTTGTATACTAGATGCTTAAAATGAAAGAAATGTTGTTGGTACAAAAAGAAGACTTAGGTACATATTTCAATGTCAGAGAAGAATATATTTGAATTTCATCTATATACTAACACACAAATTGTTTCTTACTCAGGCATTTCATCAAACATACTAAATACAGTGTACAAGATGCTTCAATTGATTCCCATAGTCACAAATTTAAATAGAGTGTACAAAATGATCAGGAAATTACATACCTTTATTTTGAATTCCAAATTTAAGCTTTTTGTAAACATGAATGATGATGAAATCCAATCATTCGAAATCCATATACAAGTCTGGGATTTGGGAGATGATGGGCCAGTACTTTCCTTTTCCACTTCTACACTTTTTTCTCAATTCTCGGGTACAATTATTAAACATAAACAACTTCAAACTTGAAAGTGATGGGAGTAGTGTCTCTGGCAGATCTCTTAGCTTTTGGCATTTTGTAATGAGATATTGAAGGTGGGTGAGTTGTTGCAGGCCATCTGAAAGTGTTTCCAACTCCTTAAAACTCCCGATATATAGATCAATGAGAGATGAAGGAAGAAGAAAAGATGATGAACCACTGATCATATCTTCTTCTTGTTCTGCCTTTGCAAATGAAACCACTCCTGATTTATTTTCACCACCAAGTAAGTATAGTATAACAAGTGAGGTTGGGAAATTCTGAAGTCCCCACTCTGAAATTGGCTTCTTTAACTCTCCTATAAATAAGTCAGTTAAATTAGGAGGCCACAAACCACATGGGAAGGAGTCACCCAGACTTGGACAATTACTAATGGTCATAATTTCCAAAGAAGTGAGACTTTGCAAATTCTCATGAGGAAATGACTTTAGATTCTTGCAGTCAGTAATCTGAAGTTCTCTCAAACAGAGACATGGAAAAAACCCGTAACCATCATTTGGAATGGATTCTATGTAATCACAACCGCCAAGGATCAATTTGGTGAGATGAACTAAGCATCCTTTTGAAAGCAACCTCAGATTTGGTAATCTCCAAATATGAAGAGATTCAAGTAATGGCATGAGAAGCCAAGTTTCATCTGCATTATAATCACAATATTCAATGTGAAGATACTTCAAATTGGATCGGAGAACATCCATTGTTGGGAAGGTCAAGGATGTAACTGAAGAGCAATGGCTTAATGTTAACCTTTCAATCCTATTGGGACAGTTGTAACTCCCCAGTCTCGGACAATCCTTGATTATCACATCTCTAAAAGAGTCAATGCTAATCACCAAGTTCTTCTCTTTCTCTCCAAATGATACCAAGTTTTTACACTTAGTTAACTTCAACAACTTCAAATTTGCAAGAATCGCATATGCTGCCGCCTCTGATTCCCACAAATAAACGAGCTCATCACACATGGAAATTTTTAAATCTTCAACTGCCTTAAGATGCTCTAAAACTTCTCCATGGAGCTGAGTAAGTCCTTTAATATTCTTCATCTTCAATCTAGCAATTGATGAAGATACACCAACCATGGTTCTTAACACCGCCAAAGAACATCCTTTTACATGTAAACCCTGAAGTGACGGTATTAACTCCATTGTCACTACATTTAGCTTTGGACAATCTATTATAGATATCTCTCGAAGACAAGGAAACAATCCAGCTGTGTCCCCAACATTAGTTAACCATTCTTCCCAGCTCTTCATATATTTAACCATTCTTCCCAGCTCTTCATATATTTAAATTCCAAGACTTCAAGTGATGGAAATGCAACATCTTGCCAAGAACTAGAAGGTTGGAGTAACTCGGGACCCAGACTCTTCAATTCATTCATGCTTTCAACACACAACATTTGAAGTGAAGGCAGATGCCCAAGTGTTGGTAAACATGTACAACTTCTACAGCCACGTAATGTAAGTTGGGTTAAACAAATAAACGAGGAATCCATGACCCAACTAGGAAACTTTGTTCCCATGTAGTACATAATCTTGAGGCTGGTCAACTTCTCGAAAGGTCTTAATGCTTCAAGAACTTCATACTCAGTTTTTTCATTTCGAGAATCATCAAAGACATCAGCCCATACCAACTTCAAATCACAAATGCCCTTCTTTTGTTGTAAGTTTGCGTCCTTTGCGTGTACTACATCTTTAAGTTTGTGCAGCCCCTCAATGGAAAGCAGACCCCGAACATGAAATAGGCCCTTCAGGTCAGATAATCTACACTCACCAGATCCTCCAATAATGACTCTGGAAAGAGTTTGTAGACCTATCAACCCACCAAGTCCTGATGGCATCTTCTTTAAATTTGGAGTATCAGTAATGTCGAGATGTCGTAGGTTTATTAACTTTATAATACTATTTGGCAAGCTAAATAACTCCCCACAACTAGACAACAACAAGCTCTATAGATTATGAAGGTCGCCAACTTGTTCAGGCAAACATGCGATATAGGTGTTGGAAAAATTGAGGTACCACATATGCTTAAGACAACCAATGGATCGTGGTACCTCTGTAATTTTATAATTAGCTAGGCTTAACACCCGTAGGAATTGCAATCGGGGAAGTAGTCCCGTAAGAACCTTGTTCGATATGTAAAATGTGAACCTTCTATCTAACCGTCTAACAGACGTGGCTAAGAACGTTCTCATGCCGCTAGCTCTCTGTAGTTCCTTGAACCTTTTGTATGTTCCATACGATTCACGAATAAATGAAAGGTGACGGACCTTCTCTAAAGCTTCATTCCTATGGTACACTTCCATCTTATCATCAATCAGAAAAAAGAACTCTCCCGCAACACTCGTTGCCAAGTCACTTATCAGGTCATGCATTGTATATTGTGATTTAGAATGCTGAAAAAGCGACCTCGACACTAGTTCTTTAAAATACTCACTGCCTAAAATCTCCAATGGTTTATCTCCAAGTAACTGATCTAGAAAACCTTCAGCCACCCACAACAAGATTAGTTCATCCTTGTCAAACATGTAATCTTTTGGGAATAAGCAACAAGACGCAAATATTTGTTTCAAATGTGATGGAAGATCATAGTAACTTAGCCTTAAGGCCGGAAGAATCTTACTTTTATTATCCAAATTCCATATCTCGTTATTCAAGAGCTCTTCCCATTCATCATAACTGGATTTTGTTCTAAACACCCTCCCAAGAGTTCTCAAAGCCAAAGGCAATCTACCACATTTCTTTACTATATTTTCACCATGCAAATTAAGTGCCTGATTCACATCGAAGTTTGCTTACCTGATGCATGTTGTGCAAATAAAAATAGAGCTTCTTCATCTGACAAAAGCTCAAGAGGGTACGCTTGAACGGAGTCCATTACCGATGCAACCATGGTATTCCGTGTTGTCACAAGAACTTTACTTCCTGGAGCCCCCTTACTAAAAGGCCGTTGGAGGAGTTCCCATTCGCTATAGTTTTCATTCCATACGTCATCTAGAACAAGTAGGAACCTTTTCTTTGAGAGTTTTTCTTTAAGAGACTCCTGAAGAAGATTTAGATTGGTAGAATCTTGATTCACTGCCCCTACAACTTGACACATGGCCTTGGTAATGTTTAGTACATTAAACTCTTCAGAAACACAAACCCATACCCGTAGTTCAAAATGAGCCTCTACATTCTTATCGTTAACAAAAGTTGGGCAAGGGTGGTTTTGCCAATCCCACCCAAACCAACTATGGAGACGACGTCAACATTTTGAGTCTGGCTACTTGAAGATTCTCCGCACAATAACTTCCTTAACAATGCCTCTTTATCACCTTCTCGCCCTATAATTTTGGATTCATCAACTAGTGAAGTTTCATTCATCCGTCTACTAATTACTCTTTTTGAACTTTCAACATTATGACTCAAACCCAAAATATTTTTCTCCTCAACTAGATCACGCAATTTGGCTGTGATCTCATCTAGCTTAAGACTCATATTACGGCCGTACTTAACAGCGTGAAACTTTTTTGGGATGAACTTTAATACCTTACTCGTCTTGTTGCTGGTTCTAGCATCATTCAACTGATGACGCTTAGCTTCGGTGGCCAGATCATCGAGTACATCATCTATTTCATAAGCCAGATGCTGGAGTTTGTTTAGACACAACTGAATAGATTTTTGTTCTATGTGCTTCTGACCCGCATCGAGCAGCACAGCTTGGATCTGGGTCAAGGTGCTACTCCATTTGTTGAGCTCAGAATAGATTCCAGCAGATCGAGCCAGCCTGATCACGTCACCAGAGGCCAGCTTCTCAAACAAGACAGTGATGAATGCTCCGATAAAGAGTTCAGCAACAGCCATTGGAAAACTGAAAATGGAACTAAGATAGTTTGTCTGTTGGTGGCTTTTGATTGCAGATTGAAAATGGTTGTATGAAAAATGAAGATGATACAAAGGGGTTAAGTGATTGAATTTGTGTGGAAGAGAGAGTAGACTTCAGGTCTTTTTCAAAGTTAAGATAACGGATAAGACTCCATATGCAGTTCTCTTTGTAATAATTCAGTTTGAAAATATTTATCTTAATTTTGATTTTGACTTGCCTTTGTAACATTTCAGTTTGAACAAAACCCAAAAGATGATACATGAAGCCTTTTATTCATTTTTGAAAAATTAAACAAAACCGGTTCCGAGTATGGTCGGGTATTTGACCGGGTTTGCGGCCTTTTATCGGGTTTCAGGTATGGATGGGTTGGGTTTTGACCGGGTATTGATGGAACCAGTTCCGGGGAGAAACCCAAAACCCGGTCCATACCTGCAGGTTGGGTCTGGAACTTTTTTTTTGCCAACATCTAGGCGTAAGGAGTGAATCGGTCGACATTATTCATATCTTAAAAGAGTCTTCAATATACTCTGGTTCGATCTGGCCCGTCACCATCGTTGTCTTGATCTCCGTCTGTCTTCATCTTCTTGTGTCAAACAATCTCTCTCAACATTCAAGAGTAATCAATTTTATCACGTTAAATAAAATAGGATTAAATAAAATAAGCTAACTTATCTTATAATAATAAAGTAATTATTATATTAAATATTCTCCAAGATTCTAGGAGCCTTCAATCTGATTTGGTGTTGGACACGTTTAACATAATTGACCCGACACTTGATGTTGACTCAAGATTGATATCAAGATTCATCCAAATTGGGTTGCTATGTGTTCAAGCAGATAAAACTGATAGATCAACAATAGAAGAGGTCCTAGATACTATAGACGTTGCGTCTGATGACTATGATTCTAAGGCAGTTGAGGAGTACGAATATGGGCTAAGTCCTTGATAGCTTCAGGCAGGTACTTATGACATACTGATAAAGAGATATGGCATTAGCCAAGGGTAAATGAATAGTTTAACACAGTCAACAAATAAAACACAAACCGTTTTTAAGACAAAATTCACTCACATATAGCCATGAGATATGCAACCTCTGGATTGTGTGTTTACTTCTAGTCAAGTGTTCGACTTTTCCTCTACTTTTTTATGATTAGGATTCGTGCATCATTTGTTTTTCGTGTATAGATTCCCGTGTGGATTTGGATGTATAATGAAAATATTTGTCGTGTTGGAATTGAAGATGGAAACATTAATGTTTTTGGTGGGAGTTGAAGATGCAAAACTAAGGGACTGTAAGCCTTTTACATTCACATGGTACATGTTATAAAATAGCAGACGAAAATGCTATGAAGTATGAATCGATATGGTAGGTGATACGTGTGATCTAAATGTCCGAGGCTACATGGGTGATTTGCTATGATGTTACTAAAGAGGAAAAATATCACCTTATAGTATTGAACTCTATAATGACACTTCTTATACTAGTAAATCTTATAGTGTTTTTAAGAGTTGAACAAAAGTTTGATGAATGAATTAGTCTTTCCAAGACTATAAAAATGAATAATAAGCTCTTTACAATTTTTTAAACACCACAATGGCAATCCTTAAAAACCATACTAAATCATTGCTCACAATAATACATTATGAACATTATGAGCATAACATACAAAGACCACCACCTGTGTAACTCAGAGAAAAAGAAAATTCATATCTTTATAAAAAAAAAAAGATTAAAAAAATATGATAAAAGCATTGATTTTACAGTGTTCTCTTCAACCCAGTATACTCTCTTTGCATTCCCACATCCATAAAAAACATGGAATCACTTTGTTTGCCAGAAATCTATACCCCATGAAGATGAAATTGCACCTCCAATACAGTAACCGCATTTTCAAAGATGTTTCGTTTGTCTCTTTGATGGCCCTCCAGGAAATAGCTTCATTATCCATCCTAGAACTCTTTCCACAACCTATGACAATCATATAATAATAATAATAATAATCAATCAATCAATCAATCATGCCCAGTAAAATCCCACCGACAGCAAAGCTATAAGTAGGTTCTGGGGAGGGTGGGATGTAGGCACACCGTACCTCCATCCAAAGGAATGAAGAGGTGGCTTCCAGAGAGACCCTCGGCTCTAAGTACATGTGTATGAAGCAAAATAAAGGAAATCACAGTTTAACAGTTATATACAAACTACTACTAATTATAATAATATTAATAATAAGATCATAGTTTAACAGCTATATAAAAGCTAATAATAATTATAATAATAATAATAATATATGTAAGGGAAATACCATTATGGTATGCGACCTAAATAAGTTAAGTCTAAGCCCTAAGGTATTCAATTCTCTCTAAAAATCCTTAACTTTAATTCTACTTCTCCACGAATTCCTATCCTCAACCATGTCCTCGGAGAGGTTTAGGTCTATCAAATCATGCCTAATCCTCTCATCCCAAGTCAATTTCGGTCGTCCTCTACCCCTCCTCCCCTCTATAGTAATGTTTTCTACGGATCTAACAGGATTCGTCGTCTGTCTTCTCTTTACATGTCCAAACCATCTCAATCTCCACTCTCTTATCTTGTCTGCTATGTTCGCCACCCCTAACCTCTCGCGAAACACAACGTTTGTTATTCGGTCTAGCCTTGTGTGCCCACACATCCAACGTAGCATTCTCATTTCTGCTACCTCCATCTTCCGCACTTGTGCCTTCTTGATGGCCCAACACTCTGTTCCATATAGCATTGCAGGTCTAACTGCCACCCTATAGAATTTTCCCTTTAGTTTAGTCGGGAAACTCTTGTCGCACAATATAGGTAGCTTTCCATCTACACCATCCTACCTGAACTCGGTGGGTGACATCACTGTCTAATTCCCCATCGCTCTGTACAAATGATCCTAAATACTTGAACTTCGTTACCTGCGGGACCACCTGCCCTTCAATTGTGATCTGTGCGTCTTCATTGTCGTTTATCCCACCAAAATCACAGTGGAGGTACTCCGTCTTAGATCAGCTAATCTTTAAACCTTTTGTCTCTAAGGTTGTTCGCCACTCCTCAAGCCTCATGTTTAGATCTTGTTTTTTCTCAGCAAGTAACACAATATCGTCTGCGAACATCATGCACCACGGGAGAGTCCCCTGAATCGACTTTGACAACTCATCCAAGACTACTGCAAAAAGAAACGGGCTCAACGCTGACCCCTGGTGAAGACCTACCTCTACAGGAAAGAAATCAGTATCCCCCACTGGCGCACGGACACTTGTTTCACTCCTGGTATACATATCCATAATTATCTCTATGTATTTCCTGGGCACTCTTCTACCCTCCAAGCACTCCCAGAGCACCTGTCGTGGCACACTGTCGTAGGCCTTTTCTAGGTCAATAAACACCATGTGTAGATCACGCTTCTTCTCCCTATACTTTTCCATTAATCTTCTTAGAAGGTGTATTGCCTCTGTGGTGGAACGCCCCGGCATGAAGCCAAATTGGTTGACCGTAACCTGAGTTTCTCGTCTAAGTCTACCCTTAATCACTCTTTCCCATAGCTTCATAGTATGACTTAGTAGTTTGATTCCTCGGTAGTTACCACAACATTGGGCGTCTCCTTTGTTCTTATAGATAGGAACTACAACGCTGCTCCTCCACTGGTCTGGCATCTTACCTGATTTGAGAATACTATTGAACAGAGTAGTTAACCACATGACTCCTTCCTCCCCTAGACACTTCCACACCTCGATGGGTATGTTGTCTGGGCCAACCGCCTTAGACCTTCCCATCCTCCTAAGTGCATCCTTCACCTCTTCTCGTGTGATCCGTCGTCAGTAGCAGTTATTCGATTGTTGTCGTTGAAAGTTTGTGTTGTCATGTTCTTCTTGGAAAGCTCTCCCATTGTTAAAAAGATTGTGAAAGTAGGTTTGCCATCTTAGCTTGATGTCCTGCTCCTTGACCAGTACATGCCCATCTGTATCCTTTATGAACTTCACCGGTCCAAGATCTTGCCTTCTACGCTCCCTGGCTTTGGCAATCTTAAACATAGCATGTTCCCCCTCTTTTGTTTCTAGACCTTCATACATCCGTTTAAAGGCCGCCTTCTTTGCTTCCGCCACTGCCTTCTTCGCATCTATCTTGGCCGTTTTGTAGTTGTCCCTCAATTCCACTCGCTCCTCATTCGTGCACCTCATTAGCTCCCTAAAACATCCTTGTTTGTCCCTTATCTTGTCTTGCACTGCGTCATTCCACCACCAAGACTCCTTATGCCCACTTGTCTTTCCTGTTGTGACCCTGAGAGTCTCCTTTGCTACTTGGATGATCTTTGTCTCCATAGCTTCCCTTGGCTATTATTGTTATTGCTACACACTACTATTATTATAATATGAGCTTTTAAATATGTAGCAGTTTTGAAATTGTTCCAATCAGGTCACTTATAAAATCTTTTGTTCCAATCAGGTCACTAAAGTACTCTTTTTGTTCTAATCCTAGATATTTTACCTCCATAGTAGGTCATGTAGGGTTTTTTATTTTTAAATAGTTTATCATTGCAAAAAAAAAATTAAAAAATTGACAGAGAAAATTTTTAAATTGAAAATAATAATAATAATAATATGAAAATTTGCAAAAATAAAAAAAAACCTGAAAAATTGCAAAAAAAAAAAAACTTTTTGCAATTTTTCAAGTTTTTTTTTTCAGTTTTCAGTTTTTTACAGTTAAAATTTGTTTTTTTTCTCAATTTTTACTAATTTTGTCAATTAATTTTTTTTTTTACAATTTCAAACTATTTAAAAATAAAAAATACCTACAAAACCTGTTATCCAGGTAAAATATATAGAATTAGAACAAAAAAAACTTTAGTGACCTGATTGGAACAATTTCAAAAACTTGGTTACTATTCTGTAGAGCAATCCATTTAAAACTAAGGTAACAAAATATTTGTGATTACAAAATAACAGTATTTTAGTACCTCGTCGCCTTCGTCAGCATAGGGAGTATTATCAACCACGGGACGAGGTGCAGGTTTTCGTTGTGGGGTATTATCAGTCGCCACCATACTCTGAGAAGTCAACAACTCTAATCTTTGTGTTTGAACTTCAAGTTTATGAGACAGTTCCTTGTTCAAATCCTTCATAATGCAAAAGGATAAAAATATTAATGATAACATTATAATGCGTATATCGCGTGACTGATTCTCTACACTATACCTTCAACTTGGAACTTAGAGAAGATTCGGTTGACAAAGCTTGCACCAATTCTTGTTTTTCCAAAGCTAACTGAAACGAGACAAGCGTAACAATATTTATAAATCAATAATTTATTAGTGGGATCACCAGCAAATGATAAAAATCTTGTTTTAAGAAGAAACTACCTCGGAAATAAGTGTGTTGATATTTTGAATCATGAACATCTGATCCGGAGGTATGCTTGAGGACGAAACTTCAAGACCAAGATTCCTACTAGCATCATTTTCACCAAGGGTAACTTGTGTTGCAAGGTTTGTCAGACCAGGTAATGTATCTTCACTCTCATCTATTAAGTCAAAAAAAGTATCAAAATTTAGAAATCAGAAGCACATCACAAAGATTTTTTTTTCTTCTTATTTTTTTTTTATTTTTGTAAGTTTTAGAAGTTACTTGCAACTAAAGTCAACTTTTTTAATGACAAGTGTGTTTTTTAATATTATGAAAATAATTGCATACCAAGATCATCGGTTGAAGTTGATGCTTCCTTTTTAACAGTTGAACTCTTCTGAATATCCACCGACTTTCCAACAACTGCAGGTGCTTTCCGAAGCTTAGATTGCATAAGTTTTTTCTCTGTTCAAAATTATTTTTTGCATTTACACAAAGTCAATAGAATGTATAAAGAACTGCCTTCCAAAAGTCAAACCAACGGATCAGTTAGCCAACAGTCAGCGAGTCAAAAATAGTATTATAGGTTAAATTTTCGTATGCATATTATTAAACATATAAATACCTTCTTGTAGAGCATCAATCGTGGACAACAGATCTTGGCGATCCTTCTCCATGCTGGCTATTTTTCTCCTGAATATATTATAAATATTTTTTTAACCGTCCAGTGGCAATATAGCAATAATACTAGGAGACTCTCAGAGTAAGAGTGTAAGTCAACCGTACTATTCTATACAAATTCTAATAAGTATTATGTCATAGTTCTCTGTTTAACTAATATGTAGAACGTACTTGAAATATATATTAAGTACTAAAATAACAATAACTGAGTAGTACTTTAAAGCCATAAGCTCAGACCGTACTTCTGTGAAGACATTTTAGCTTCCAAATTTTCCAATTGTCTCTCCAAATTTAGTTCATTAGACCTCAGTCTGAGTGCCTAAAAAAAGATGTGTTTTAATAACTAACATATAAAAAACATGGTCAAGCAGGAAAATGATATGGCATTGTTCTTAGTTACCTTTTCTTCTAATCCAATAACCTCAGAAGCCAGTAACTTGGCACGTTCATCAGCTGCACTACATTCTAACATGGCATTTCCATACTCGGTCCTCACAGCCTCAAGTTCTACCTAGTCACATAAAAATTTAAATCAAATTATCAGGAAAAAATTAACAAACAGATGTAAATACAATAAAAAAGTTAAACTAATAAATAATAATTAAAAAATATATATAAAACTTCATATTGTATAACATACTAACCAGATGAGCATTAATTTCGTCCTGCAAGCTCTCTATATCAGCCTTTAATTGGTTGACAACACCTCCCTGTGAAAGAAAAAGAAAAGGCAAACACTAAAGAAAGTAAAAAGACTAAAATTTATTTTTAATAATCAGACATGATTAAAATGTTTTAAATAAAGATTTTCTTACCTGTTGGTTATAACTATCGGTTAGTGCTGAGTTTTCAGTGGCTAAAGACTCAGCCAGAACTCGAGAAGCCTCAAGAGCTCGTTGCAAAGAGAACTTTTCTTGTGTAAGATCTTCGATATGCTGCTCAAGAAAATAAAAAAAAATAAAAAGTTAAAAAAACCAAGACATGTATAGTATATGTCTCTCCAAAACACTTAGCAGGTGAAATAAACCATCAGTTAATGTAAAACATAATAAACTATCCGCGATATTGCTTTCAGGAGACGTGTACACAATATTTAAGTAATCTAATACAAATAAACATCATGAAAGTATCAAACGTGTAACAAAAAGTTCATTGGTAACTTTAGATAAGATGATAAACCTGTTCCAAAGCAGCGAAATCTTCATTCTGTTTTGTTGAACTATAATTGCTAGTTTTCTCCATATTAAATTCATTAATACCCTGCCTAAAGATGGAGTTTTGAGAATCGGATGAAACAGGAGGATCCACGGGGTGAACTTTTGAGCTAAGCGGGTTATCTTTATCATTATCTGTCTCTGCATTTTTAGGCACGTTGATCAAATCCAAGAAAGACGGTCGGGATTTTCTGCCAGCTAAGCCTGGTGACATGGACGCCTGATTATACATGGGTATAGCTTCAGATCTGTTGTTTGTAGATATAGATTCAGATGACCATAAAGATGATCTGTTTTCATTGGCTGAATGATCAAATAGGTTCTTATTATCAACTGATAAAACCGGATAACGATTCTCCGACATGTCTTGTATAGATTTCTTAGCTTCAAAAGGAGGATCTGAAAGTTTGAAAGTACAGCAAAAGTAAACACTACGTAGAGTTTACTTGATGTGGTGGGTTGGGTAACAAATCAAAACGAGTAAAAATAACTTACAAGTCGAATTGGGTTGGCCCAAAATATTATTTTGTCCAAAATAAACTGGAACTTTTTAACTTTTTAGAAGGGAAAAATGGCAAATACCATGAGAAACCAATATACATTCTATTTTTTCTTCACAAAAGTTTCAAAACAATTTTTTTGCACATAAAAGTCCTTTTACATGTTAATTTTGATTTTTTTTTATAACTTGGAAAAGTTGCAAAATTTGTTCAAAATTAGCATGTAGAAGGACTTTAATGTGTAAAAGTTGTTGAACAACTTTTGTGAGAAAAATAGAAAGTATCTTAATTTTTATGATATTTGCCCTTTTTATATATTTGCCCTTTTTATAAATAGATAGTGTCCCATTCGAACCGTTTCCTTTGAAACTATATTTTTTGAACTCCCTTGTTTGACCCGTTAGAGATAAAAACATAACTGAAATCGACTCATAAGTAAAGTTAAAAATTACCACCTCTAGAATTAACAGTGTTCTTAAAAGGTGAATAAGATATTACCTCTGTATGTCATGTCATTAGCTGGTTGATGATCATTGTAACTTAAGTTATTGGCGAATAAATCACCGCGAGATCTCTCAGGAGAAGACTTATTAACTAAAACTTGAGTGGTTACAAAACTTGCAGAGCTAATAATATCCTTTACGTCTCTACTATCTTCCTGCTTTATATTCCTAAAATGACTATAACTGCTGTAAATATTTTCTTCTCGATGATTAGCTGCTTTATCTTTTTCGGGATCCACCTTATACGGTGCTTTATTGTCCAACTTTCCATCGGTTGAATATGTGGGCCCTGGACTTGCAGAGGGTTTACTGAAACTGCTTATAGGTTTTACATCAGGTTCAGCTTCAACAGAGTTTATTGTTTTATTCTCGTTTTTTGCAGCATGAAATCCTGAACCTGAATCAGGTGTGGCGTCTGTTATTACCGGAACAGAATCAGAAACTGGAGGTTTTGTATCCTTTAGGTCACCATTAGCAGAATGAGTAGAATTAGTAGTTGCAGATTTTTTGGCTGCTGCTTTCTTTTTACGAAACTCCTCTAGCTGTAAATGCAACACAAGCATAAAGCTTTAAATAAATGTGAAAAATAATCAAAAGGACATTTTTGACACTGAAACTATCAGTTTAGCAGTAATCTATCAAGATCAAAGTTCACAAAAATTTAGCATTAGCAAAAAATTAACAAAAGGGGTGAATATGCATGTACACTTGATATATTAGGCATCAATGGTGAAAGTAATCAGTTTAAAAATTTAGCATTAGTAATTAGTAGTAGCATCATTCAGCAATAAGCATCATACATTTAGTTGAATTAACGATTATTATAAACATCTTTAGCAAAAAGCATCATAAACCTATACATGAAATAAACCACTGGGGTCGAAAAGAAGCAGTTACAAATCAATAACAAGCGTTAACATCGACACTAAAAGGTGGATATTATTTCAAATAAATAGTGAGAAGAGAGAGACAAAACAATGAGGGTGCTACAAAGAGAAAGGATACAACTTTATATCATATTTAGAACTACAAGTCACATAATACTCTCAATTAAACATTTTTTTGTAATGGGCATTGCAGCATGACCTTGCCAAATATTATTTATTGCATCCTTAGCTGAACTCATTCAAGAAAAACTAAAAACAGAAAAAAAAAACACCCTATTTGAATCAATTAATAATCATTCAAAATCAACATAAGATAAGAAGTAAGTCTATATATTAGGATTATACCACTTTACACCCAAAACTCATATATGAACTAACTATTTCATAACTAACCTCAAAGTGTAGATAACTAATACATCAATGATCAACCTAATTGGCAAATCGCGTAATCAGATAACTAAAGCTTCCTAACATACATTCACAACAAAAGCAACATATTGGTTTAATGCAAACAAACTTCATATATTTTGCTCAAAGTTTTTTCTTTCATATTGAATTCCATGTACACCTAATAAGCTGATTACTTTGTATCACTTAACAATCGGTCAAAGCCAGACCTAATCGGTCAAATCTAGCCCTAATCGGCCTTCTTTCCGGCAATTTGAATCAATGGATCCTGAACGGGACGAGGAGGGGCTAAAACCTGTCCACTTCAAAAAATTACACATAAAAATGTGTGTGTGTATAAAAACTGAAAATTTCCATATAAAAACTGGAAATTTACATATAAGAAGTTCCAAACCGATTAATCCCTCGTCAGTACCCCATCGCCCGACTAGCGCCTAGCGACTTCTACAACACGGGTAACTTTATCAAGTATTAAAAATGTGAACTTTGAAACCCTCTTTGCATCATTTTAACAATATCTTTAATTACGGGAATTCCATCATTTAACACCTAATAAAACTCAAAACATAAACTACCCATCCCAAAATGAACCTCAAAAAGTGTAAATCACTACTACTACTACTACAACTACATTAACCTAACTGCCACCAAATCACATAACCAAAATTTCCCAAAAATTAAACCTTTTAATACAAAAAATAATAAACTTTTTTAAGTATCAAAGATGTGAACTTCAAACCCACTTTGCACCATTCAACAATCAATTTAAAACCCACATAAAAAAAGTAATTCTATAATCTATAATTAGGGTTATACCACTTGACATATACTACATTAAACCCAATTAACAAATCACATAATCTACCTAACACACATTCACAACATATTCCAAAAGGGTTTTGACAATTGATGAAGAAATAACATACCCGTTTCTTGCCAGCTTCCAATTGCTGTTGCTTCTTAGACACCTGATCTGACGCCATTCAATCCGAAATGGGGTTTTATTATTATTAAATATAATTCAAATGATGGATTGATTGATTGGTTGCATAAACCCTTGATTGAATTGAATTGAATTGAATTGGGTCCGATCTAATCGGTGAGGGAGAGTCGGGTTTTGGAAATTGGGGATTTTGAGACCCGTTTTTGGATTTAGATCGTACGATCTTTCTCTCCCTCCTGCCGATGTTTGATTGTATTTGTATTGTTTTTCTCTCTCTTATTATATTTTGGTTTTGGTTTTGGTTTTGGTTTTGGTTTTGGTTTTTATCTTTCGTTACTGCAACGCCTCTTTTGCTGCAAGGAAGGATCTACGGAAATAAATTATTTTGTAAAGGGTAGGCCAGGGTCACAATATTATTATTATTATTATTATTATTATTATTATTATTATACCTAAGTAACATTCTATTCTATTTATTTATTTATTTTATATAAAACGCCTAACTTTTTTGTATTTAGGTTATTGTAATCTTTAAATTTGAAAAGTCATGTTAGCTTTCTCTGGCTAGACTATGTTGTTTTAACCATGCTCAAATCATTCCTTGTTAATATCCACCAAAAATGACACAAGTGGAAATTGAACTTGAGTCTCCATTAGAAAACTCAAACCTCCTGCCACTAGGCCATAAGTAATGGGGTAAAAGCATTCTCACCCACCCCCACTATATTACGTGAGATATGCTTTTATAATTTAAAGAGTGATTTAGAGTGTTTTGATAGTTTTATATTTTAGAAAACGCAATGATTTTATAGCATATTTGAAAAGCTACTGTTGTAATATATTTTGAAAATGATTGTGAGTGAAGGAAAGAGAATTGGTAATGATAAAGGTATAAAAACATATTATTTAATTGAAAATGAGAGAGAAAATATAGTGTGTTTTAGTATAATTTATTTGGTGCTACGTTTCTTTATTACTGTATTATTATATTTATTATTTTATTTTTATTATTATTTTTATTTATTTTTTCATTTTCTATCTAAGTGGATAGTTACGAGACGAGATGTCAAATATCTATCCATTAATGTGGGAAAACCTTTTTAGGTTCGGTTTGAAACATAACGATCATATGCCTCAACTATCACCCCGTGTTATTGGTATGCTTCTTTATCTTGAAAATACATTTTGAAATTTTGATAGAAAACGCCCAGTTTGTGGTGCGCGCATATAATGTATATATGTGTGAACCCTCGGGTGGGCAAAAGTAAAATTGCACTAATTTTGACGTTATTTTACTAATCTCGTGAAAATAACGTTAAAAGTGGCGGAAGGTTAATCAGGCATCATGTGGTGGCGTTGATAGCCAAAAGACAAGGGCACATACACCGATCAGCCGGTGTCCCGATGATTGAGTGCTATGTGCCTTATGTCCAAGGCTTGATGCAAAACTACTATCGAGCCGAGGGTCTCACCGGAAGCAGCCTCTCTATCCCTATGGGATAGAGGTAAGGCTGTCTACATCTTACCCTCCTCAGACCCTACCATAGCATTGCTATTGGTAGGATATACTGAGTACGATGATGATGATGATGAAATTTTGATAGAAAAAATTATATGTTATTGTAATAAATATTTGTTAAATAATGACATAAAAATTAAAGCAGAATGACTCAAATAATAAAATAATAAAGGGGTGTTTATGATTGCCTATTTTACCTTTCTTATAACTTATAATTTTTCTAAAAAGTTAATAAGTAACATAAGGTTTTGAAAAAATAAAAGATGTGAGTGAATAAGTTTATAAGTTATTAACTTTTTGTAAAAGTTATATAAGGATTAATTCCACACACCCTTAAATTATGTTATTAGAGACCAGAGAGGATGAAGTAGAGATGTTAAAAGTTTGAGATTTGAGATGATCTGGTTAATAATTTAGAGATGTTATAATATAATTTTTTGTGCATTTAATGGTATTAATGATACATTTATAATGTCAAAAGAAAATATGTTCCTGCACAAAATAAAATATGTGCATTGACCATTTAAAAATTAAAAACTTGAATGAAACAGGTTACCAACATTTAATACATTACAAGTGACACGTGACAAGAATTGATAGTCAAATTATTTTATGTTCTTGACATATAATATGTAGCATAATTTAAAAAAAACTTGTAATAACCACAAAAAAATTATTTTTCTGGTTATATTGAAAGACAAAAATGCATTTTAGGGATGCGATTTCTTGAATCTAATACGTGTATAATCTAATATTAATAAATAATTGATAAATAATAACTAGATGAGATCGCATGTCTAATCACGGGTCAAAAACCTAATAATTGGTAATGTACTAGACCAATCGAAATAATAAAATGGTAATGTTTAGACGTACCGAACATCTGATTGGTCACACATCGGTCAGCGAGACCCGATCGATCAATCAATTATCCGGTTTGGACTAGTTGTGGCGTCCTCTTATAACGACGTGTCTTATATGTATTCGCATCATAAGACTTTAAATATATAACTTCACATGAACTTCCACACGATACATAAAATCTTTTGTTTGCACCTTAGTTTATTTTAACATATTGTTATATTAGGATGGGACGGGTGCTTCTCGATCTAAAGTATCATTAAATACCTTAATCACAAACAACACTACTCTCAAGTATCCTGCCCCCCCCCCCTCTTTTTTTCTTTTTAAATAAATAAAACATTTAAAGTAAAAAATAAAATAAAGCGTCATTTTTTTTGAAGAAAAGAAAAAGAAACAACGATCCAAACCCAAAGACCAGATACATTGTCTCTTATCAGTGAGTAATACCCGGTTAGGCATACTGGAAATGGGTACCCCAACCACTGGCGATAGTACATCCGATTAGGATGCTATACCCGAATTCAACTACCCGCGAACGATCCTATTCCCTCCTTACCTAACAATTGAAACTATAAAAACATCTAACTTTCTGTTACAAAATTTTCCATGTGGCAAACATGTCAATTCATGATTGAACCAATTCTAGGCCACTTCTACATTAAATAGTAATGGACTAAAAGTCCATTACATAAAATTTGGTACTATGATACACTCTTTTAAAAATAGTACTTGACTATCTGGGGCATAAATCTAATACAAACTCTTCAACTGCAGTAGTGTCATAATCATCAACCGGCACATTAATATTATCTGAACGTTTTCTGCTTGTAACCATTGCTCGCATTTTCGACACATGTAGAGCTAGAGACGAGTTCTCAAGCAGCATGTCAACAACTTCTTCCATTGTTGGCCTATCCCTTGCATCTGTTTGAACACACAACAACCCGATCTCCACAAATCTTGTCATGGAACTTGAATCGACATCAATTCTCGGATCAGTTATATTTGAAAGGTTTCCTTCCAACCAATTTCTCTCAAACTACAAAAGATCATCATGTCATAATCTTGTAGCTGTATTATATGGAATACAAGTTTTACACATGAACAAGTTTTGATTATCCTTAACCATACTTACGTATTCGGTGGACAAATAACGGGACATCTGATGCCCAGTCACAATTTTCAAAATCAAGACACCAAAATTATAGACATCTGCCTTGGTTGACAAAATTCCCTGTATGCAATACTCAGGTGCACCGTAACCTCTGTCATGTGTCCAAGTATTATCCAAGATCAACAATACAAATGATGGTATCACAATTAACTTTAAACGAATTATAGTGTACTTACAAGGTCCCACAAATTGTGTCAACATGAACACAGTCAGTCTCGTTGATTGCTCTTGCGAATCGAAAATCCGATAGTTTGGGGTCAAAGCTTTCATCTAAGAGAATGTTTCTTGTTCCTAGATTACCATGTGTGGTTAGTATGGGAGCATGCTTGTGAAGGTAAACAAGCGCTCTAGCAACACCTAGTATTATTTTGTATAGTATATTCCAGCCCAGCTGAGTACACAAAGGATCTACAAACACATCACACAACAAATATGTCAACATGACACAAACTCAAGTTGCTTAAAAATGTGTTGACCCGACACAACCATTTTGCCAGGCTTAGTTGCAACGTGTCTATTGAACTTTAACAATACCTCAAGCATAATTAGATATACATTTCAAAACCAAAAGCTATATATACCATGTAGCAAATGATTAAGGCTTGCATTAGATGCAAACTCATAGATGAGAAACACTTTTGTTTCTTCTATGCAATATCCAAGTAGCTTGACTATATTCTCATGTTCACACTTTACTAGTATCGACAATGGTATCTTTTTCCCAAATATCGTCATGCCCCCAGACTTCGAAGTATTTTTGGCTTTCTCTTGTAAGGCTAGCACAGACTCAAGCCCCACCACAACTTGGGCCATTGTAGGACGGTGCTCCGGATGGCTATGCAAACACTGATCTGCTAGTTGGGCAAATTCTTTTAAACATTTATGGGATATTATCCCCCTTATACTCGAATCAACAATTTCCTTTAGCCTACCTTCTTTAATAGAGTCTTGAGCCCATCTTACCAAACCCCAGTGCTCTGAATCAAGACTTTTATCTACGGCTTTTCTCCCACACATTACTTCAAACAATATAACCCCAAAGGAAAACACATCAGACTTTCTTGTAAGCCTACTGGTTGTGAAATACTCAGGATCTAGATATCCAAATGTGCCTTTCACGACAGTATTAACATAAGTAGATGGCTGATTTATCGGACCTATTTTAGACAACCCAAAATCTGAAATCTTAGCTGCCCAACTGTCATCTAACAATATATTTGACGGCTTAACATCACGATGTATAACTCCATGCTTTATACCCGTACCAGTGTGAAGGTAATCTAGGCCACGAGCGGCTCCGATGCATATTTGGAGTCGTCTCATCCAAGTTAGAGAAGTTACACGTTTGTGGAGATGATCTTCAAGGGTTCCATGAGGCATATATTCGTAAACAAGAATCATCTCTTGCCCATCCTTTCAATAACCGATCAATGACACCAAGTGACAGTGCCTTAGCCTAGATAACATCTTAACTTCAGCCCAAAATTCTAGTGCTCCTTGTCTGGAAGTTGAATCAAGCCGCTTTATTGCGACTGTCCAAAGAGTATCCCCATATGTGACGGTTCCTTTGTAAACTTTGCCAAATCCACCACGTCCGATTATCAATGATTCGTCAAACTTTTGTGTTGCCAGCTGAATCTCAGAAATCGTAAACTGGCGACATAGTTGTGGTGGTTCTAAGGAGGACGAGGATTCAAATTCGTGACTGGTAGGAAAGGACATGATTATAGACTTATATGATCAGAGTAGATATGAACTAGGTGGAGAACAAAGGCATATAGTGTCTCAAGATATATTAATATATATGATCACTATAAAGAGTATCCTATAGCTAACAATTATAGATTGATTGACCACTTCTTACAGGTCAAACTTGTTGGTTGGAAACACGGTTTATACGAAATTATGATAATATATTTGTCATTTGACTGATTCTTATATGTTCAACATGAAGAATTATGATTTTGCTTACTTGAGTTCCAGAGCACTATTCCTATGGCGTTACATATTTGGCTGTCAGTTGGCATATTCCAATACAATCGAAGCAAAGATTTTGACAACTCGTGGTATTAATTATTCGCTATCCAAGGTAAAATAACAATTAATTAATTATGCCTTTGTTAAACACTAATTAATTATATTTATACTCACTAATAAAACCTACAACGTTTTATCAATTGGATAAAAGAAATTTTAGGGTATCCCGATTTTTTTTATAGAAATAGGGGTATCGTAATATTTGTTTGGGATTATGCGAATACTAATATTTGGACCTAGATCCGCCGTGCCATTTGTCAATTCCGCTATTTCGAGGTAAGTTTCTATATTAATTGGCTCGTATCCTTTTTTCGATCAAAATCCTTAAAACATGAATTTGAAATTCGGATAAAACTTTACGAAGTTAACTTATTTTTTTGCGGAGGTCTAATGAGAAAATATAGTGCAAATGTAGAACGAATTCCAATAATATTCTCATATGAAATTATTATCGGCAACAACATAAAGACCATTAAAATCCAATTTTTCAAAACTTAATGCATTACAAGTGATACGTCATAATAATCTATAGTCAAATTTTATGTAAATGTATTGTTTTACTTTATTAATATATAATATAAATTTATAAAATATTAGTGTCAAGTCACAAAAAATAATGATTTTTCTGGTATACATTTAACAAGGGAAAAAGAGAATTCATTTTTAAGGATACAAAAACTAAAAACAAATTTGGTGTCACTTTTACATTAAATAATAATACTGAACAAAACATAAAGTAGGAAGTTTGGTTGATCAAAATCAAAAGTTTCATGTTCTTAAGTGATATCCTATCCTGTTTTAAGGAGTGAAGACTAAGGTTTTAAACAATTAGAGTAGTACAAGTATAGGAGTAAAGATAAATGAGTGTATGCAGTCATTAAAAAAAATTCATATGGCAAACGTGTCACTTCAATGCTTCACCAATGAACAAATTTGAGGTCACTTTCACATTACATATACAGTATACACTACTACATAAAGAGGTATTTGTCAACGATTTTTTGCTACGAAAAAAATCGGTAGGAATTTTTGCTACGGATTAGCTAGGGACACATTTTGCTGCGATTTTGCTACGAATGTTCCGTTGCAAGAAAAAACCCTAGCAAACTTGAGATAAGAAGTATTATAATAGATGTTTCTCTATATATCAAAATAGTTAATTTTAAATCGGGGCCTTATTTTTTCGGGGCCTCAAGCCCTAGCTTGGCCCAATACTATTGTTGGGCTGGCCCTGCACACACATTATATATAAATTTTTATCTATTGTATGATTTAATTTTTAATGTTATACATAGTATGAAAGAGCTCAAGTGTTTAAGAAAGTTCATTGTCGATGTGATGGAACATTTGATTGTAAGGTGGCCGAGGGCAATACGTAAGTATTTATTAAAACGTATTTTTCAAATATATATAATATCTATCTATCTTAAATCATCTTTTATGTACAATATAGAATGAATTAAGGAGAGAGATAGAGGAGCTAACCGAGCCTAATAGCGAATGTAAGCTTGAAGAAAATACCGAGCAGATCCCAAATGTGTTGGAGTATTTTAAAAGGTGACGAGTCCTCAGCACAAATATAGTACAGGTACCGGGCTTAAACCTTCTGTAGCCGTATCATTGAGTGTCATTGGTCAACGTGAACAAGAGCGGACACAATAACGTTTCTTTACATCGGTAATTTTTTTTTATTTTTATGTTTGTAATTTGGTTCGTGTTGAAAAATGTATTAGACGAGTCAAAGTGAATGTGTTAGTGAATCAAAGTGGGCTTGGTAATTTCGACCCATGTTGGTAATTGTTTATTTTTAACTTATGGCGTATATCTTATTTTGTAGGCTCAACTTGATAGAATTTTAGCGACCCGGATTTTCTAGCTCGCATTTCACAACACATGGATTCGGCCACCTCGAACAGGGGATTATAGAGAGGCAACCAAGATGACATGGACGAGGAATAAGAATGATATTTTGGACTTGCTACTCTTATTTACGTTTTAAACGGTTGTTTTGTGAAACGTAAGCAACACTCGAATACGTAGGGCGGTTCGGTATGATCCGTGGGGTGGCTTGGAGGAGATCAAGAAAATAATTAAATTAATTATTATCATTATCTATATATTTGAATTTTTAGTTTATCTGTTTTTGAATTCTTATTAGTTAGTAATTCATGTTCCAGTAGGAGTCAAATTGTAGAGGCCTATATAAGCCTATTAAGTTTTCTTTTGGTTATGCATGTGGTCGTTGTTTTTCCAGTTTAATAAAAAGAAAGAGTCGAACAGTTTGTTCAAACCCTCGTGTTCAAGTCACCGATTGTTGCAGATTACCATCTTGAGATTTAACAAGTGGTATCAGAGCCACGTTTAGAGCTCGTAGAGGAAGCCGTTCAGATTCAGAAGAAGCAATCAGAGCTGTAGCATATTCGAGGGAGCTATGGTTCGATTAGAAGACGATACTATGGCAGATCTTCAAGTTACCGGTGGGATAAGGAAGCTTAATCAAACGAACTACAACACTTGGTCTACTTGTATGATGTCGTATCTACAAGGACAAGATCTATGGGAAGTTGTTAATGGTTCGGACACCGTCCTACCCAGAAACGATGTGAACGGAGCAATCAGCAGGTGGAGAGTCAAAACGGGTAAGGCACTTTATGTTCTCAAGACTACGATTGAAGAGGAGTTGTTAGATCACATCCGAGATTTGCAAACACCAAAAGAAGCCTGGGATGCCTTAGCCGCTCTATTCTCCAAGAAGAACGATGCGAAATTGCAACTTCTTGAGAACGAACTGCTGTCCGTAAGCCAGAAAGAATTGTCAATCCCACAATACTTTCATAAAGTGAAGACGTTGTGTAGAGAAATTGGAGAGTTGGACCGCGAAGCAAGAATCGGAGAACCGAGAATGAAGCGAATGATCATACATGGGTTAAAACCCGAGTACCGGACGTTTGTTGCAGCCATCCAAGGGTGGCCAACTCAGCAATCCTTGGTTGAGTTTGAAAACCTGTTGGCAGGGCAGGAGTCTTTAGCTAAGCAGATGGCGGATACGTCGATTGGAGGTTCGGCAAAAGCCGAGGACACGGCTCTTTATGTAGATCGTGGCAAGGGTAAATTCCGGACAAACAAATGGTCTCGCCAGAAGAATTATGGTGAACAGGTCAAGAAACAAGAGTGGCGAAAACCGAATCATAATCAAGAAAAGGAATCTAATGATCGGGGTTCCGATAAGAAAAACAAGAAGCCATGGAAACAGTTCCCGTTCAATTGCCATAAGTGCGGATAACGAGGTCACATGGCAAAATATTGCAGGTCACCCTCGACTGAAGAGGGCAATGTTGCGGCTGCCCAAAAGGAAGTTGCATGGGATGTTGAAGCAAATTGTGCTACCGTTGAGACTGTGTTTGCCCTTAACGCTACAACCATTGATAAAGACAAGGAAAAGGTTGAGTGGATTGTCTATTCGGGATGTTCGAACCATATAACGGGTGAGAAAAGTCAACTGAAGAACCCAGTGAAGTATGTAGGAAACCAAGTTGTGGTGATCGCCGACAATTCCCGTCATAATATTGCTCATATAGGCGATACATGATTGTGCCCATAAGGAAAGCAAGAACTGATGTTAAATAATGTGTTTCATGTACCGGGGATGAAGAAGAATCTCTTATCAGTACCTCAAATTACCGCATCAGGGAGGTATGTTTTATTTGGACCGAATGATGTAAATTTTTTTGACAAGTTTGAAACTTCGTCTAAACCCGTAGTACAAGGAAGAAGGGCTGAAACAGTATATGTGTTATCGGCCGGAACGGCCTATGTTGAAAAGGCAAAATCAAATCAAAACGCAGATCTGTGGCATCAAAGCTTAAGCCACGTGGGGCATGATCGACTCGAAATAATGATGAATAGAAGCCTAGCGATCGGGTTGCCCAAGTTAAGTATAAATAGAGATGTGATGTGTGGAGGTTGCCAATATGGGAAGGCGCATGAGCAGCCCTTCGAGAGCTCAAACCACAGGTCATCAAAGCCATTGGAACTCGTCCATTCGGATGTGTTTGGGCCCGTTAAGCAAACCTCGCTGTCGGGTATGAAATATATGATAACATTTATTGATGATTTCTCTAGGTACCTTTGGGTTTACTTCATGAAAGAAAAGTCAGAGGCATTCACAAAGTTTAAAGAATTCAAATATGAATCAGAAAGAGATGTCAAGTATTCGATTCAATGTCTAAGATCGGATAACGGAGGAGAATACGCATCAAGAGAGTTTAACGACTATCTTAAAGAATGCAATATCAAAAGACAACTCACATGTTCAAATACCCCGCAGCAAAACGGTGTTTCAGAACGCAAGAACCGCTATCTTCAGGAGTTGTCGGGAAGTATGAGACATAGCAAAAATGTTCCTGGGCGTTTTTGGGCTGAAGCTATGAAGACGGCGACGTATGTAAGTAACCGTCTCCCACAACAAAATATGCAGTACATATCACCGTTTGAAAAGTTGTTTAATCAAAAACCGAATGTTAGCCACTTTTGTGTGTTCGGTTGTGTGTGTTACGTATTTATACAAAGCCATTTGTGACACAAGTTGGAGAAAAAGGCAATAAGGTGTATTTTCGTGGGGTATGATCAAGAACGAAAAGGTTGGAGGTGTTGTGATCCGTCAACAGGAAAGTGTTACGTGTCGAGACACGTGATATTTGATGAAGCGTCCGCGTGGTGGTCTGTCAACAAAGCGTCGCTTCCCGATTCAATAGAATTAAAAGACGAGCTCGAGTCATATACAACACTACGATTTGATGGTGTTGATACTGTTGAAGAAGTAGAGGAAACGGTGAACCCGGGAAACTCACAGCCAAGGACCGATCCATGGAAAACTGGAGTTAATAATAGTCAACTACCGGAAGGTGTCGGGTTAAACGAAGAAGCCGAAGTCAGACGATCAATTCGGGTTCGAAAATCAAATATAAGGTATGCAAATGTTGCGATCGCTCAAACAGAAGAAGAAACCGAGCCCGAGTCCTTTGAACAAGCGAACAGAAAAATCGTATGGTAGGATGCCGTGAAAGAAGAATATGAGGCGCTTATAAATAATCAAACGTGGGAGCTCGTGCCAAGACCAACCGAGTCGAGACCGATTTCGTGCAAATGGGTGTACAAGATTAAACGGAAGACAGATGGTTCGATCGATATATATAAAGCTCGACTTGTCGCGAGGGGGTTTTCGCAACAATACGGTATCGATTATGAAGAGACGTTTAGTCCCGTAGCCAAACTTACAACCGTTCGGGTGCTTCTAGCCATAACGGCGAGTAAAAAGTGGAACTTATGGCAAATGGATGTGAGCAATGCATTTCTTTATTGGGATTTAGATCATGTGATCCATATGGATCAACCTGAAGGTTTCAAAAGTATGGATCAACCCGGATAAGTGTGCAAGTTGAAGAAAGCATTGTACGGGTTGAAGCAGTCACCCCGAGCTTGGTTTGGAAAAATGGGAGAGTTCCTAGAGCATAACGGGTTCACACCAACAACAGCAGATACGAGTTTATTTGTTAGAATAAATGGTGAAAAAGTGGCAGTTGTGTTGGTGTATGTCGATGATCTAGTCATCACAGGTGACATGCTAGAAGAGATCGAGCAATTAAAAGAAAATATGTGTATAAGATTTAAAATGAAGGATATGGGAGAATTAAAATATTTCTTGGGCTTAGAATTAAATTATATGTCTGATGGGTTTGTTTTACATCAACATAAATATACATTAGGCATTTTAAGTAAATTTGGGTTGGAATGCTGCAAATCGGCGATGAACCCGATGGAGCCTAGTGATCAGTTTCAGGCAACAAAAGGCAAAGAGTTACAAGATCTTACCATGTACCGGAAGGTGGTAGGAAGTTTAATTTACTTGACACTAACTAGGCCCGATATCTCGTATGCAGTTGGTGTTTTAAGTCGGTTCATGCAAGAGCCGAGAAAGCCGCACTTGGAAGCGGTTAGACGAGTGTTACGGTATTTGAAGGCAACACCAAAACATGGAATAAAATTTGAGAGGGAGTCTCGGGCTGAATTGAGTGGATATTGTGATGCAGATTATGCGCGAGATCGGGATACCCGAAGGTCGACAACGGGTTATGTGTTTATGATAGAATCGGGTGCCGTGTCGTGGTGTAGTAAACGGCAACCGACTGTGTCGTTGTCAACTACCGAAGCGGAATACCGAGCGGCCGCAAAGGCAGCTCAAGAGTGCATGTGGTTAAGACAACTAATGCAAGAGCTTAATCAAGAAGTTAATCAAAAAGTGCCAATATATTGTGATAACATGTCTGCTATAGCTTTATCAGAGAACCCGACTTTTCATGCGCGTACTAAACATATCGAAGTCCATTATCATTTTATTCGGGAGAAAGTATTGAAAGGGGAAATTGATCTGAAGCATGTAGATACGGAGGAGCAGGTAGCGGATATGTTTACTAAACCGTTAACCGGGGTAAAGTTGATCGAGTTCCGTGATGGCATTGGAATGGAGAAGTCGAGTGTTGAGAGGGAGTGTGAAATGTAAGCAACACTCGAATACGTAGGGCGGTTCGGTATGATCTCGTGGGGTTGCTTGGAGGAGATCAAGATAATAATTAAATTAATTATTATCATTATCTATATATTTGAATTTTTTGTTTATCTGTTTTTGAATTCTTATTAGTTAGTAATTCATGTTCCAGTAGGAGTCAAATTGTAGAGGCCTATATAAGCCTATTAAGTTTTCTTTTGGTTATGCATGTGGTCGTTGTTTTTCCAGTTTAATAAAAAGAAAGAGTCGAACAGTATGTTCAAACCCTCGTGTTCAAGTCACCGATTGTTGCATATTACCATCTTGAGATTTAACATGTTTTGTATTTTGCCTGAACTAATTAAACAAGTTATCCTATCTAGATGACCGTTAAGTAAGTTTATAATTATATGTATGAAAATCGTTGGAACGTGTGTTTGTACTATGAGTTTTGTGTATTTTAAAAAATCAGAATATTTGCAGATACGAAAAAAATAATTAAAACTGGTATGAGACTTTTACCGGCGACGGTGATGACATATTGTCGCTAGTAGTTTGACTTTAGCGGCTAATAGTGACAATAGTTATAGTGGCAACGAGTAGTCATTAGCAGCGGCGACTTGCTCATTAGTATTAGCGACGGCATTATGGACATTTAGCGGTGTCACCGCTATTACTCAGTTTTTTATAGTGTATAGTATTGCATCAAACATAAAATTGGATGTTTGTAGCATGTACTCTTCACAAATAATAGGTCGCTATCTAGGACACATATATGGTGTAAACTCTTCAACTGTACTTGTATCGTAATCGTCAACAGAGGTACTGATACTATTTGAATGCTCTCTTGTAACCATTGCTCGCATTTTCGACACAGGTATAGTGATAGATGAGCTGTCAAGCAACATGGAGACTACTTCATGCATCGTTGGCCTATCCGCTGCATCTTCTTGAACACACAACAACCCAATCTCAAAAAATCTTGTCATGGAGCTTGAATCAACATCAATTCTTGGATCAATTATATTTGAAAGTGATCCATTCAACCAATTTCTCCGAACCTACGACAATGAATTCATCATATTAGTAATCATATAACATAATTGATCAATAACTTGCAAAATGCTTTCCCATGAAATTGACAAGTTATAGATGCTAGGCATGTTATTAGACGAAAACGATTTTTATCAATTGTTTTTTGAGGGTACTTACATATTCGAGGATGGGAATATAATCAGACGTGCTACGCCCAGTTATAGTTTCCAAAACCAATACACCAAGACTATACACATATACCTTGGTTGACAACTTCCCATATCGCTCATACTCTGGGGCGCTGTAGCCGCTGTCCCGTGATCAATGATACATATTATCAAAATTTTACAAGTTCCAATAAAAGTTTGCTTCAATAGATGAAATGGATTCTTTGTAGAAAAATCTCCTAAAGACTTAAAAAATGATAAAGAAATAAGGAGAGTTAAGTGAATTATTATGTACTTACATGTACATGTACCCGCCAAGCACATTAACATGAACGCAGTCAGTCTCGTTGACGGATGTTGCCCACTGAAAACCTGATAGTTTGGGGTCAAAGCTTTCATTTAAAAGAATGTTCCGTGGTCCTAGATTCGCATGCATGATCCGAGTGTGGTTGTGAAGGTAAACAAGTACTCTAGCAACACCTAATATTTTTTGTAAAGTATATTCCAGTCCAAATGAGTACACCTAGGATCTACAACAAATATGACAAAACAAATATTCTGTCAACATTTTAACCATTAAATTTATATACGGCATTTGCTCCATAGAGTTGCAACATGCCTTCTATTGAACCTTGACGAAACGAAAAATACATACCATGTAGCAAGTGATAAAGGCTTGCATTAGATGCGAACTCAAAGACAAGGGACACTTTTGTTCCTTCAATGCAATATCCAAGCAACTTGATCACATTCTCATGCTCACATTTTACCAGTATTGATGTCTCGTGCATATATTCTACAAATCTATTGGAAATGGTTTCAGCAATTGCTATAGCCTGCCCATTTTGTAGCGTTCCCTGAAAAAGACGAATCAAGTTGGGAGTTTTAAACAAACAACACGAAGTCTTAAAAAACATGTAAACAAATGCATGATTTTGGATACCTTGTACATGGATATATATCGAACTTGATCAGAAACCTTATTAGATCTAGAGAAGTTTTCAGTTGCAACGCGCATAGTATTAAAATCAAATCGACGGAATATGTAGTTTTCCCCTTGAATAGTATCAAGGTGGTGCCTCAAGGATCCGTCTACAAAATGAACAACAAAAAATAAGAAAATGTTAGATATGGAGATGATAAAAGAAATGCAAAATATAAATAAATAGATCACCATTCATCCATTAATGTGTAAGATTAAATACCTGACGAGTTAGGTGCCATTTTAGTACCCGTGGTTTGTCTAATTACGCAACTTTAGTACTGATTTTGAATTTATTGCAAATGGCTACCTCACTTTTCAAAAACTTGCTATTTTAGTACTTTTTCTTAACCTCATCTACCTTTGTCCGTTAAGTCAGGGGTAGTTTATTAACTTTCATATTTTATTTATTTACCTTTTCTTTTAATTGTCTTCTCCTTTCAAAATATAAAAGGAATAGAAAAAAATATGCTATCTTCAAGTCTTCAACACTCTTTTGTCACCACCATGAACTGCCGGCCACCTTCACCATAGTCTCCGGCGACATCCAATCTCGCCAGCCACATTCACACTAGTCTTCGGCGAGAGTGTAGGATTACAAGTTTACAATCATCTTTCTCTTTGCTTGCCGCCACCACCACCACAGTTGTAGGTTTTCCGACGAGAAAACGACCACAACGGTTGTCGATTCCAACACCTTATCTAGTTTCCGGAACTAGATTGGAGTTTTTAATGAGCATCACGGATCTGGCGGACAAAGGAGAAATAGAGAGAGAGAGATATCGCGGTGGAGGCCGGAGATGGCAGAGGCCGAAAATGGTGGCTACCGGTGATGATGGAGGTCGGATATGGTGGCTATCGGTGAGATGGAGGTCGGAGATGGTGGCTACCGGAGATGCAGAGGCCGGAGATGGTGGCTAACAGTGACTATGGAGGTCAGAGATGGTGGCTACCGGCAATGGTGTTTAGCTACGGTGGTTAGTAGTAGTTGATGGTGGCATCATAGGATGAGCTTCAATGTTGGTTTAAGCTCAATCTGGATAAAAAAAGCGACTTAGGGTTTTGAAAGAATTAAAAGGGGGAGATATTTAAAAGAAAATACAAAAATAAATAAAATAACAAAGTTACTAAACTACCCCTGTCTTAACGGACAAAGTTAGACGGAGTTAAGAAAAAAAATACTAAAATAGCAAGTTTTTGAAAAGTGAGGTAGCCATTTGCAATAAATTCAAAATTAGTACTAAAGTTGCGTAATTAGACAAACCACGGGTACTAAAATGACACTTAACTCAATACCTGAATTTTCCCCTATTAATGGAGCGACAAACATGGGTACCTTTTCCCCAAATATTGTCTTGCCAATAGACTTTTGTTTACCAGACTCAAGCCCCGCCAAAACTTGGGCCATTGTAGGACGGTGCTCCGGATGGCCATGCAAACACCAATCTGCTAGTTGAGCAAATTCTTTTAAACATTTAGGGGATATTATACCCATTATACTCGAATCAACAATTTCCTTTTGCCTACCTTCTTTAATAGAATCTTGAGCCCATCTTACCAAACCCCAATGCTCCACATCCAGACTTTTATTTACTGCTTTTCTCCCACACATTACTTCAAACTAGGGGTGTTAATCGGGTCAACCTGATCGGGTTTCGGGTTAATCGGGTCGGGTTATTCGGGTTTTCCTTAAAAAATATCCAACCCGCAACCCGACCCTATTAAGGTTCGGGTTAGTCGGGTTCGGGTTATTCGGGTTTCGGGTTTGTCGGGTCGGGTTAGTCAGGTTAATCGGGTTAACCAAGTTACTTTATAATTTTAAGTTGTTTTATTTGTTTGTAACTTGTGGTTACAAAATTTCTCATTCCACTTAATTTTCAATTTCTTTTACAAGTAATTATCTTATAATTTCACATATAAACTTGTAAACAAACAGAACGAACATGAACAAAGGCATGCCCGTATTCTCTTATTTAACTTTTAACGAACACAAACACTTAATCGAACAAATATTTGTGTTCATGATCATTCATTTAAAATCGAAACAAAGAATTCACGAACATAAATGAATATAATTAAACAAAGATAAACGAACATGAAGAAACATACATGCGCATACATTAACGAACACAAACATACATTAGCAAACATAAATGAACGCATTTAAATAAACATAAAAAAACAAATATAAAACATATTAGGGTGATATAATTACTAAATACAAATAATTATTAATAATTCTCTACCAATATGTAAACGAACATGAACGAACGTAAACAAACTTAAATGAACGATCATAAACGAGTGAAATATGTGTTCATGTTTGTTGGTTTATTTAAATGAACACAACATAAATGAATTTTCCGCCGAACGCTTCATGAACACAACATTATTGCTTTTATAGTGCTTATTTCACCTTTTAATCATTGTATTTACAGTTAAGTATCACCACTAATCGGGTTATTCAGGTTAACCCGAAACCCGACTTTTTCCCAAAAATGAACCCGAAACCCGACCCTATAAACAATTCGGGTTATTCGGGTTGACCCGAATAGCCCGATTAATACTTTTTGACCCGATTTAACCCGACCCGAATTTGCTTATTCGGGTTCGGGTCGGGTCGGTTTAATCGGGTTCGGGTATTTTGGACACCCCTGCTTCAAACAATATAACCCCTAAGGAAAATGTGACAACTGCCCAATCCGACCCGACCCAGGTACCCGTTTTCGAATCCGATTCTTTTTATGATTTAAAATTTGATTATTAATCTTTGTAAATTTAACATTAAATAAATTATATATATATATATATATTTTTATATTACTTACTAATAATAATAATTCCTTTCCGCCGTCCCGCCTCTTTCTCTTTCTTGTGCCGTCCCGCCTCTTTTCCTCTCTTGTCGCCATCTCGCCCTTTTTCTCCCTTGTCGCCGTCCCGCCCCTCTGCTTAACCCTTGAGCCTGGAACCCCTTTTTCTCTTAACTCTTTGCTTGTCCTTTGGTTCTTCCCGCCTAAGGATGTCTGCGCAGCTCCACGCGCCAGACTCCTTACAGGGAAGCCTGCGTGAAGACCAGCTGTTCCTGCGATACGCGAGGCGAACTGTTCCCTCGGCGCGCTAAGGATTATAGTTCTTCCCGCGGCGCGCTAAGAATTGTAGTTCTTCCCGCGACGCGCTAAGGATTGTAGTTCTTCCCGCGACGCGCTAAGGATTTGTAGTTCTTCCCGCGACGCGCTAAGGATTGTTCTGTCTGCCTTCGCCCTCGCGCGCGCTCGAGTCTTCTCGCGCTAGACCTTAAGTCTTTTCTCCAGTTTAGGTCAGCCTATATGCTTTTGAAATATCTTATCTTTGGTATGAGCACTGTAGGTCAGTTCCGACATCTGTCCGAAAAGCCACTTTCGGCGCAGCATGCGCACCAATCCTATTGGTTGACAGAAAAAGTGACTGGCATAATCTTTTGAAATCTTCTTTTGCATGTCTTGAACAGTGCTTTATCTGACACCTACCATGCTTTGATCTGTAACCTGTCAGCTTTTCCCCATCCCCTGCAGCTGCCGGCATATCTTTTGATATCTTTTGCTTTTGGATTCTTGTGCTTTTTAATATCTTTTGCTTGATTTGATAAGATCTTTTCCCCTTTCAAGGGATTGTGTTCCCTTGGGTTTTCCTATAAATTTAGCTAATTTCTTGTTTATTAACACTACACACACTACAACACTCCCCAAAATCTCTCTCCCTTTGCTCTCTGCCATAGTTCCTCAGCAACTCCACTCCTCTCTTTGCCTCCGTCTTCTCTTCTGTTCTGCCCAGAATCTCGGTAAATAAATAATTTATAATAATTTGTTTAAGAAACTTACATATATTCAAGGCATAAAAACCAATCGTTAAACCAATAACCTCTTATTTATAGGTTAACTTTCGCTTGTTTAAAAGTTGGTTCTTGCATTATCTTTCAACGCACCTTTTACAGGTGAGTAATCTCGTACTTAATCCCCTTTTATTTTTAACGTTTTGGGATGTTCATGTGTTCGTACAACTTGAGTCTTAAACTTGTTTATGAAATTTATGTGCGCAAAACCCCATGTGTTATGGACGTTTACTTGGCTGTTTATTTGTATGTGTGAATCATTAACCGCTTTGTTCGGCCTATTCCGAAGTTTTCATGGATCCATTAGATGAACACGGGAGACCTATCGTTTACGGTTTTCTTGTTTTGTTTACACATGCACGTATGATTATTGTTTTTGTGCTCGATTGGGAGCACGGATTGAACTATGAGCTATGATCTATTTAGGCTTGATCACAATCTGATTACACCCTATGTTAAACCCCAGTTAAGCACATGTTGCGCGCAGTGTTTGTTGTTATCTATTTATATCTATTAACCTTGATTTCTCACCGACACGCAAGTGTTGACGTTTTATTTTAACACATGTTCAGGTTTGCTGTAGCTGCTTTTGGGAATCTCAAGGACACGTAGGATGTTTTCCTTTTTCTTTGGACCTAGATTAAAATGTAACAAGACAAATTATGTTATTTGAATATTTTGAGTTATGATATGATTTATGTTACTTTACGATTTGTGTTCTGCGCGTGCGCAATGAAAATGTATTTATTAAATATTGACACCCAAATAGTGTCACGAGTAATGAAACAATACGTGGCGCCCCGATGTATAATCCGCCATCGGTCGGGGTGTTACAGATTGGTATCAGAGCTCCGTGAC
Organism: Bidens hawaiensis; assembly: GCF_021521415.1. Taxonomy (NCBI): domain Eukaryota; kingdom Viridiplantae; phylum Streptophyta; class Magnoliopsida; order Asterales; family Asteraceae; genus Bidens; species Bidens hawaiensis. Next base: position 4,231,359 of record NW_027491045.1, on the reverse strand, counting down.
TTTAGGATAGGTGGTTAGACGTAACGACCTAGAATACCTAAGAGTCCCTTTTCGCGCATGAGAAATATCTCATGTTTGCGCGCTAATTGTTAATTACTCGATATTTATAAAATATGCTTGCGCATACGCAGCACATGATTTCGTGTTTTATCCACGATCTTTCGATTTTTATTGTTAAATTTCAATTTATTTCTTTACTTACATATTCGTTTGTTGTTGGGATTTAGCATTGAAAATCCGAAAAGTCATGGTGATACATGAATAGTTGATTTTCAATCCCCATTAACTTTATGTTTTAAATTGAAGATTTGAAAAGTCATGGTGATACATGAATTGTCAATCTCCAATACTCATTTACTCGTATATTTTAAATTGAAGATTTGAAAAGTCATGGTGATACATGAATTGTCAATCTCCAATATTCATTTACTCGATATTTTAAATTGAGAATTCGGAAAGTCATGGTGATGCATGAATTGTCGATTTTCAATTCGAATTCATTACCTGTATTAAGTTTGCATTTAAATTCATATTTTACTTCAAAATTTGGTAGCATTTAACTCCGCGAAACAAGCTTTGCGACGATATACTTTGCGCTAAAACGATTTCCCATACCAAGATATTAACAAAAATTAAAACTTTTATAGAATGCCTCCGCTATTAGCTCGCCGTCATCAGAGGAGAGAAGCCGCGCGCAGACGTATGCAGCGTCGTTCCCAGGAATGGCCGCCGCAATAGCCCAAGCCTTAAATCAAAATAATACCAACCCCTCCGGATACAATATTAAATCCTTTAATGCGGGTAACCCTCCGAAATTCACAGGGCTTGAAGGAGCCACCGTAATGCTCCAATGGCTCGAGAAAATTGAGAACACCTTCCTCCATACCCAATGCCCTCCAGACCGACGAACCTTATACGCCTCAAGTGTCCTGGAATCAAGGGCGCTTACATGGTGGAACGGAGTAGCTCATGCGCGTGGCGCAGAGGCTGCTTCTAGCATGCTCTGGGAGGAATTCAAGGATCTTTGACTCGAGAATTCTGCCCTCCCAACGAAGTAAAGCGCCTTGAGGAGGAATTTTGGAACTTGAAGCAGTACAGTGGCGAAGCGCGCGAGTACGCTACGCGCTTCCACGAACTAAGTTTGCTTGTCCCTCACCTAGTTACCCCTTCCCGCCGAGCCATCGAGAAGGTTCTTGGGGGTCTCCCCATGGAAATTCAAGATTCTGTATGGGCCAGGAACCCAGCAACCCTCTCTGACGCCATCGAGTTGGCCGCTGTGCTCAGCGACAACCATGTCAGGGCAGAAACCCTGTTCCTGCGGGGAGCCGAGAAGACCAAACTCACCAAGACTGTCCCAGAACCAACAGAAACCAAGCCAGAACCCTCAAACCGTAACAACCTCAAGCGTAGGCGCAGACCCAATCATCAAACCTACGCGCTTACCAACCCGCTCGTTGTCCAGCAACCCGCCTACCAACCTCTAGTATACGCTCCTAACCCACTGTCAACCTACCCAACACCCCCTGTAGTCCATAACTATGCCTTAACCAATCCCGCACTCCCTGCCCCGTCAACTAAGAAACCTTACACAGGAAACCAACCCTTTTGCCCAACCTGTAGACTTCACCATCCAACTCAAGTCCCGTGCCGACAATGTAACCGATGTGGCCGTACTGGTCACACTGCTGAGAACTGTAGAGTCCTTCCCGCCAACCCAATCGCGCAAACACCACCAACTTACCCGCTAAACCCACAACCAACATACCCTAATCCACGACCCAGGTCGTGCTATAACTGCGGTGACCCCAGTCATTTCCGGAACGCGTGCCCGAGACTACAAGTACAAATTACGCAAGCTAACCCGGTTAACCAAATTTCAAACCAAGTGACGCGCGGACGAGCTTTTAATATAACCGCGCACCAAGCGCAAGCGAATAATGACGTGGTTAATGGTACATTTTTACTTAACGGACAATATGCATCTATACTTTTTGATACTGGCGCCGATAGAAGTTTTATTTCTCGCGCATTTGAACAAAAACTTGCGCGACCGCGAGTAAACTTAAACGAAAACTTTTCAGTTGAATTGGCTAATGGTGAAACTATTTTAATAAACTCCGTGATCAAAGATTGCACGCTTAACCTTAATGAACATGATTTTCTAATCGACCTCATTCCTATGCCTCTTGGAAGTTTTGATGTTATTATTGGTATGGACTGGCTCTCGCAAAATCGCGCCGAAGTAATCTGCGCCAAGAAGTTGATTCGCATTCCTCGGGATATTGGTCAAGATCTTCATATCTACGGCGAGAAACCATCTAACGGTCTTAAACTTATGTCATGCACTGAAGCCCGGAGACTTTTACGAAGGAAATGTGTCGCGTTCTTAGCTCATGTGGTCAAACCCGATGAAGGAAAGAAGAAACTTTCTGAAATTCCCATCGTGCGTGACTTTCCTGAAGTCTTTCCCGATGATCTTTCTGGTTTACCTCCCGCTCGGGAAGTCGAGTTTCGTGTTGATCTTGTCCCTGGTGCATCCCCCGTAGCCAAATCTCCTTATCGACTTGCACCCGCTGAAATGCAAGAATTAGCAAGTCAACTTCAAGAGTTGACCGATAAAGGATTCATTCGCCCTAGCTCTTCGCCGTGGGGTGCTCCGGTGTTGTTCGTTAAAAAGAAAGACGGTTCGTTTCGCATATGTATCGATTACCGCGAGCTGAACAAGCTCACCATTAAGAACCGGTACCCCTTACCGCGTATTGACGACCTCTTTGACCAACTCCAAGGTGCCTCTTGTTTCTCAAAAATCGATCTCCGTTCTGGCTATCACCAGTTGCGTATCCGCGAAGAAGATATTCCCAAGACTGCCTTTCGAACCCGCTACGGTCATTTTGAATTCTTGGTCATGCCCTTCGGTTTAACCAACGCACCCGCTGTCTTCATGGATCTAATGAACCGGGTGTGTAGGCCTTTCTTGGACCAATTCGTGATCGTGTTTATCGATGACGTTCTGGTATATTCCAAAACCAAGGCCGAGCATGAACAACATCTTCTGTTGGTGTTGCAAAAGCTTCGAACCGAACAACTCTATGCCAAACTCTCCAAGTGTGAATTTTGGTCTGATGAAGTACAGTTTCTTGGTCATGTTGTAAACAAGATGGGTATTCATGTCGACCCATCCAAAATTGAAGCAATCAAGAACTGGATTACACCGTCCACTCCTACCGAAATCCGTTCCTTTTTGGGCTTAGCTGGTTACTACCGGCGATTCATTTCGAACTTCTCAAAAATCGCCTTGCCTTTAACAGCATTAACGCACAAAGGCAAACCGTATATTTGGGACTCGAAGCAAGAAGAAGCCTTTCAAACGCTCAAGCGAATGTTGTGCGAAGCTCCTGTTCTAACGTTACCTGAGGGTACTGACGACTTTGTCGTTTATTGCGATGCCTCCAACCAAGGTCTCGGTTGTGTACTTATGCAACGAGGCAAGGTTATCGCTTACGCGTCTAGGCAACTCAAAATTCATGAAAAGAATTATACGACTCACGACCTCGAACTTGGTGCAGTTGTATTTGCCTTAAAAATCTGGAGACACTACCTCTATGGGACTAAGTGTATCATTTACACAGACCATAAAAGCCTTCAGCACATTTTTGATCAAAAGGAACTTAACATGAGACAACGCCGATGGAACGAACTCATCAGCGATTACGATTGTGAGATCCGATATCACCCTGGAAAGGCTAATGTGGTAGCCGATGCGCTCAGCCGCAAACCCAGTCAACTCAACTGTATCTTGCCGCGCACGCAGCTTCACTTCGCGCCGATCCAAAACGATCTTGAATCGCGCATTCGCAACGCGCAGCGCGCATCGATCAGCAAAGGCAACCTACGCGCCGAGTTAGCGTGTGGTGCAGAAGCGCATCTAGTCCCTAACCTGAATGGAATTCTCTGTTATCTCAATCGCATCTGGATCCCCAATGATGAGATTCTTCGCGCTGACATACTGAGTGAAGCGCACAAAACTCGATATTCCATTCATCCTGGCGCTGACAAAATGTACCAAGATTTGCGCCTTTTTTATTGGTGGCCCGGTATGAAAAAGGATATTGCTGTGTTCGTAGCTAAATGCCTAACTTGTTCTAAGGTAAAAGCTGAACATCAACGCCCATCTGGTTTGCTCGAACAACCTGAAATTCCTACGTGGAAATGGGAAAGTATAGCAATGGACTTTATCACCAAGTTACCCTTGACCGCAAGCAAACATGATAGCATTTGGGTAATAGTGGATCGATTGACCAAGTCTGCCCACTTTCTGCCCATTCGTGAAACCTACCGTGTTGAACAACTTGCGCATCTTTATGTCAAAGAAATTGTCTGCCGTCATGGTACTCCCTTGAGCATCGTATCCGATCGCGATGGCCGTTTTATATCTCGCTTTTGGAAATCTCTCCAATCTGCGTTAGGAACTCGTTTGGACATGAGTACTGCATATCATCCTCAGACTGACGGACAGTCTGAGCGAACCATCCAAACCCTTGAGGATATGCTTCGATCTTGTGTACTTGATTTTGGAGGTAATTGGGATTCACACCTACCTCTGATCGAGTTCTCTTATAATAATAGCTATCATTCCAGCATCGGTATGGCCCCATTTGAAGCACTTTACGGTCGAAAGTGCCGCTCGCCGATTTGTTGGAACGAAGTGGGTGAAGTTCAAATCACAGGACCCGAACTAGTTCAAGAGACAACCGATAAAATCGCCAAGATCCGTGATCATCTGCTGACTGCCAGAAGCCGACAGAAGAGTTACGCAGATCGCAGGCGGAAGCCTCTCGAATTTCTAGTTGGTGATCTTGTTCTCCTCAAAGTGTCGCCCTGGAAGGGTGTTGTCCGCTTTGGGAAGAAAGGTAAGCTTGCACCTCGTTATGTTGGTCCGTTCATGATTCTTGCGAGGGTGGGAAAAGTTGCCTACAAACTGGACCTGCCGCCCGCGCTCAGCAATGTGCATCCAACTTTCCATGTATCCAATCTCAAGAAATGTTTAGCTGGCGAGAACCTCCACATACCACTTGATGAAGTTCAAGTTGATGAGTCTATGCATTTCGTTGAGAAGCCTGTTGAGATTATGGATCGCGAGGTAAAGCAAACCAAGCGCAGTCGCATCCCTATTGTCAAAGTTCGTTGGCAGTCCAAGCGCGGAGCCGAGTTCACTTGGGAAAGGGAAGATCAAATGAAGATCAAGTACCCGCACCTTTTCTCTGCGCATCCTACTTCGAGATAAATTTCGGGACGAAATTTCTTAAAGTAGGGGAGACTGTGACAACTGCCCAATCCGACCCGACCCAGGTACCCGTTTTCGAATCCGATTCTTTTTATGATTTAAAATTTGATTATTAATCTTTGTAAATTTAACATTAAATAAATTATATATATATATATATATATTTTTATATTACTTACTAATAATAATAATTCCTTTCCGCCGTCCCGCCTCTTTCTCTTTCTTGTCGCCGTCCCGTCTCTTTTCCTCTCTTGTCGCCATCTCGCCCTTTTTCTCCCTTGTCGCCGTCCCGCCCCTCTGCTTAACCCTTGAGCCTGGAACCCCTTTTTCTCTTAACTCTTTGCTTGTCCTTTGGTTCTTCCCGCCTAAGGATGTCTACGCAGCTCCACGCGCCAGACTCCTTACAGGGAAGCCTGCGTGAAGACCAGCTGTTCCTGCGATACGCGAGGCGAACTGTTCCCTCGGCGCGCTAAGGATTATAGTTCTTCCCGCGGCGCGCTAAGAATTATAGTTCTTCCCGCGACGCGCTAAGGATTGTAGTTCTTCCCGCGACGCGCTAAGGATTTGTAGTTCTTCCCGCGACGCGCTAAGGATTGTTCTGTCTGCCTTCGCCCTCGCGCGCGCTCGAGTCTTCTCGCGCTAGACCTTAAGTCTTTTCTCCAGTTTAGGTCAGCCTATATGCTTTTGAAATATCTTATCTTTGGTATGAGCACTGTAGGTCAGTTCCGACATCTGTCCGAAAAGCCACTTTCGGCGCAGCATGCGCACCAATCCTATTGGTTGACAGAAAAAGTGACTGGCATAATCTTTTGAAATCTTCTTTTGGATGTCTTGAACAGTGCTTTATCTGACACCTACCATGCTTTGATCTGTAACCTGTCAGCTTTTCCCCATCCCCTGCAGCTGCCGGCATATCTTTTGATATCTTTTGCTTTTGGATTCTTGTGCTTTTTAATATCTTTTGCTTGATTTGATAAGATCTTTTCCCCTTTCAAGGGATTGTGTTCCCTTGGGTTTTCCTATAAATTTAGCTAATTTCTTGTTTATTAACACTACACACACTACAACACTCCCCAAAATCTCTCTCCCTTTGCTCTCTGCCGTAGTTCCTCAGCAACTCCACTCCTCTCTTTGCCTCCGTCTTCTCTTCTGTTCTGCCCAGAATCTCGGTAAATAAATAATTTATAATAATTTGTTTAAGAAACTTACATATATTCAAGGCATAAAAACCAATCGTTAAACCAATAACCTCTTATTTATAGGTTAACTTTCGCTTGTTTAAAAGTTGGTTCTTGCATTATCTTTCAACGCACCTTTTACAGGTGAGTAATCTCGTACTTAATCCCCTTTTATTTTTAACGTTTTGGGATGTTCATGTGTTCGTACAACTTGAGTCTTAAACTTGTTTATGAAATTTATGTGCGCAAAACCCCATGTGTTATGGACGTTTACTTGGCTGTTTATTTGTATGTGTGAATCATTAACCGCTTTGTTCGGCCTATTCCGAAGTTTTCATGGATCCATTAGATGAACACGGGAGACCTATCGTTTACGGTTTTCTTGTTTTGTTTACACATGCACGTATGATTATTGTTTTTGTGCTCGATTGGGAGCACGGATTGAACTATGAGCTATGATCTATTTAGGCTTGATCACAATCTGATTACACCCTATGTTAAACCCCAGTTAAGCACATGTTGCGCGCAGTGTTTGTTGTTATCTATTTATATCTATTAACCTTGATTTCTCACCGACACGCAAGTGTTGACGTTTTATTTTAACACATGTTCAGGTTTGCTGTAGCTGCTTTTGGGAATCTCAAGGACACGTAGGATGTTTTCCTTTTTCTTTGGACCTAGATTAAAATGTAACAAGACAAATTATGTTATTTGAATATTTTGAGTTATGATATGATTTATGTTACTTTACGATTTGTGTTCTGCGCGTGCGCAATGAAAATGTATTTATTAAATATTGACACCCAAATAGTGTCACGAGTAATGAAACAATACGTGGCGCCCCGATGTATAATCCGCCATCGGTCGGGGTGTTACAGAAAACACGTCTGACTTTCTTGTAAGCCTACCGGTTGTGAAATACGGTTGTGAAATACTCAGGATCTAGATATCCAAATGTGCCTTTCACCACAGTGTTAACATAAGTAGATGGCTGATTTATCGGACTTATTTTAGATAATCCAAAATCTGAAATCTTAGCTGCCCAACTGTCATCTAACAATATATTTGACGGCTTAACATCACGATGTACGACTCCATGGTTAATACCTGTACCGGTGTGAAGGTAATCTAACCCCGAACGGCTCCGATGCATATTTTAAGTCGTCTTGTCCAAGTTAGAGAAGTTACACGTTTGTGGAGATGATCTTCAAGGGTTCCATGGGGCATATATTCGTAAACAAGAACCATCTCTTCTCAATAGCCAATCAGTGACACCAAGTGACAGTGCCTTAGCCTAGATAAATCTTAACTTCAGCCCAAAATTCTATTGCTCCTTGTTTGGAAGTTGAATCGAGCCGCTTTATTGCGACGGCCCAAAGAGTATCGATCCCCATATGTGACGGTTCCTTTGTAAACTTTGCCAAATCCACCACCTCCGATTACCAATGATTCGTCAAAGTTTTGTGTTGCTAGATGAATCTCTGAAATTGTAAACTGACGGCATAGTTGTGGTGATTCTATGGATGAAGAGGATTCAAATTTGTGACTGATAGGTAAGAACATGATTATAGAGTTGAATGATCAAAGTTATAGATATGAACTATAACATCTCCAAATATATGATGACCGCAAATAGTATTCTTATAGCTAACAATTGCATGATTGATTGACCATTTTGCTTCTTCCAGTAATAGATAGCTAAGCGTTTTATAGGCCAAATCATTGGTTGGAAACATGTTTTATACGAAATTAATTATGATAAAATTGACAGGTACATGTATTTTAATTTCCACAACACTATAGCATGACGTAAGTCAAGTCCCACATCGATAATCAAACACGAATTAAACGACTAACTCTCATTTATATTAATCAGAAAATCTAACTCAAAAAATTGAGTACAATATCTCAAACCCTAACCCGATTTGACTCTTGATAAACCCTAACTCGGCGGCATCTCACACCACACTCTATAATGTCTAACAATAACTCGGTTTATATAGGCTAACCTAACTTGCTATCCAAGACATTACCTATTCTAATTACAATACAATTAGGAAACATGCTATAATTATGAAACATAACCAACTATGACCGACTTTTCATTATGACGTAAAAATTAACTTTTCAAACATACATAAAAATCACTACGTTTCTCTAATTCTTTTTCCTTAACTCTAACACCTTAAATTACCCCCTAAATTATAAAAACTTTACTCATATTTTATTGACTCATATTTTATTGATTGATTATGAATGATAAGTATAGTCATGTGTTTTCCCAAATATACCCACTTAATATTAAAATAAATTTATTACTTTATTGCGCACTCACATTTTCCCTCCCGAGGCCCCCATATCGTATACTGCTTTAATTTATTTACAAGATCAAAATTGCGAGCAGGACATGGACCCATCAGTGCCACTTGATCAATGGAGAGGAGTGTTGACGTTGAAAGTGTTTTCCACCACCTTAAAATAATCTGTATGTTGAGTTGAGTTGAGTTGAGTTGTGTTGGTTTTGGATTCAATATTTCTTAATTTATGTAAATCTTGGTGTCCAGATTCTTGTCCTAGTTCATATCTATATATAGCCATGTCTATTCCTAACTCTCAGGAGGTTAAATCATCCTCTTCCACATCCTCGGAGTCATCACAACTGTGCCGGCAGTTTACGATTTCTGAGATTCAGCTAGCAACCCAAAATCTTGATGAGTTGTTGGTCATAGGCCGTGGGGGGTTTGGCAAGGTCTACAAAGGAACCATCACTAATGGTTCAAAAACTTTGACGGTTGCCATAAAGCGGTTGGATTCATCTTCTAATCAAGGTGCATCTGAATTTTGGGCTGAAGTAAATATGCTTTCTAACCTAAGGCACTGTCACTTGGTGTCTTTGATCGGTTATTGCAATGATGGGAAAGAAATGATCCTTGTTTACGAGTATATGCCCCATGGAACCCTTGAAGACCATCTCCATAAACGTGTAACTTCTCTAACTTGGACGAGACGACTCCAAATATGCATCGGAGCCGCTCGGGGGTTAGATTATCTTCACACAGGTACGGGAATTAAGCATGGAGTTGTACATCGAGATGTTAAAAGCTCAAATATATTGTTACATGATAGTTGGGCAGCTAAGATTTCTGATTTTGGATTGTCCAAAATATGTCCGAAAAATCAGCAGTCCACTTACGTTGACACTATCGTAAAAGGCACATTTGGATATCTTGATCCCGATTACTTTTACACGGGCAAGCTAACCAGAAAATCTGATGTATATGCTTTTGGGGTGGTACTGTTTGAAGTATTGTGTGGGAAACGAGCAGTAGATAGAAGTATTGATGAGGACCAATGGGCTTTGGCAATATGGGCTCAAGATTCTATTAAAGCTGGTACGCTAAAGGAAATTGTTGATACTAATGTAAGAGGTGTAATATCTCCTAAATGCTTAAAGGTTTTTGCACAACTTGCAAAACGGTGTTTGCGTAAGCATACAAAACAACGACCTACAATGGCCGAGGTTGTGGCTGTTCTTGAATCTATTCTGGCCTTACAAGAGAAAACCAACAATACATTGCAGCCCTCCGGCATTCAGTTTTTTGGTAAAAGGGCTCTAATGGTTATGTTCCCATCCAATGACAAGAACTCAGGTATCATTTACTTTTCTGCTTTCATGTGTTTAGTTTACCTCTTAATTATTTAGAAATACACAAGTGGCCGGAAACAATTGGCTTTTTGCTATTTGTCGATATCTTAGCACGCTTTTATCTAACAATTTGTTACTTTTGGAGGTGAAAACGGAACATTACATCAGGTTGATGTTGATACTATTAATGATGCAACGGAAACCGTTTCTAAAGCTAATAAAAATTTGCGAGTGAAAACACATATGTTCTTGTATAAGGTAATTAAGCGTACTCCTCTATCTAATTTCATATTTTCCATGTGTTCCTGTTGTCTGCTAGATATAAAATGAAATGACATTAAACAAGATCTTCAGTTATTAATTGTTGATCCTGGAATTGATGCAGATTCAAGTTCTGTAATTAGAAGACTCGTCCACATTGGGTTGCTATGTGCTCAGCCAAATGCAATTGACAGGCCAACAATGGATGAGGTCAACAGAATGCTGTTAACATCCCCTCCCTATTCCCAAAAGTCAACAAATTATAGAGGACTTGGCTTGTACAAATGTTCGGACAGTCGAGCAATTCGTATTGGAGCTAGGAACCCGATAAACGAAAGAGGTTTATAAATTGGGTCGTACCTATTTGTTATAGTTTTCATTGGAATTTTAGTGTTATTTGGAGCACAGATGTAGGTTTAGAAGATCAAAGAAGTTTCTGACTTCAACTGTCTTTTATTTTGACAACTTTTGGGTTGTTATTTTTAGAATTTATTGTATATCAGTTTGAAATTTATTAGTGAATTGAACACAAACCTATTATTAGAAACTAGCTGGGCTGCTAAATGATGGAATTAAAGTAAAAGAGAAGAGATAAGCCAAATGCTTTGTGGTGTTTATTCATTGAATCAAAGAGGCTTTAGATAGCCAAACTTATAACATAAACAACCGCATAAATAGGAACTAAACAACTAGAATAAAGACAACGATAAACAAATTCAAATAGCCTAAAGAACCCCTCATCCCAAGGACTAGGCTTTATTATTTAATAAAATAAACCCACGTGCAAATCCTTATGATGTGAAGTTTGAATTACTCCACCAACACAGTTGACTTAGATGACTTCAATTCATAATTGATTGGATAAATCATTTTCTCTTCTGCTCTATTAGCTTACTTCATATCTATAACACACGGTGATCACATATAATCCTCCTGGTACATATCTATCACTATGTTTGTTTCTACCAGTCACACAGTTGGTTCCTCAGAGTCGCCACAACTGTGTCGTCAGTTTACGTTTCTGAGATTCAGCTAGCAACCAAAAACCTTGACGAGTCATTAGTCATAGGCCATGGAGGTTTTGGCAAGGTTTACAAAGGAACCATCAATAACAGCCCAAATACTTCGACTGTTGCCATAAAACGGCTGGATTCAATGTCTCATCAAGGAGCATCTGAATTTTGGGCTGAAATAAATATGCTTTCTAACCTAAGGCACTGTCACTTGGTGTCTTTAATTGGTTATTGCAACGATGGGCAAGAAATGATCCTTGTTTACGAATATATGTCACGTGGCACCCTTGAAGACCATCTCCATAGACACCAAATCTCTCTATCTTGGGTGCAAAGACTCACAATATGCATAGGGGCTGCTCGTGGACTAGATTATCTTCACACAGGTACAGGTAATGAGCATGGAGTTGTACATCGTGATGTTAAAAGCTCAAATATATTGTTACATGATAGTTGGGCAGCTAAAATATCAGATTTTGGATTGTCCAAAATATGTCCAAAAAATCCGCAGGCCACGTACATCAACACTGGTGTAAAAGGCACATTTGGATATCTTGAACCCGATTACTTTTACACTGGTAAGCTGACCCGAAAATCCGATGTATATGCTTTTGGGGTAGTACTGTTTGAAGTCTTGTGTGGGAAACGAGCAGTAGACCGAAGTATTGATGAGGAGCAATGGGATCTGGCAGTGTGGGCTCAAAGTTCTATAAAGGAAGGTAGGCTAAAGGAAATTATTGATAGTAATATAAGGGGACCGGTATCTCCAAAATGTTTAAAGCTGTTTGCACAGCTTGCAAAACGGTGTTTGCATAAGCATCCGAAACAACGACCTACTATGGCTGAGGTTGTGGTCGGTCTTCAGTCTATTCTAGCCTTACAAGAGAAAGCCAACAATACATTACAACCTTCCAACATGAATATTTTTGCTAGAAAGGTAGCGGAAGTTATACGTCCTCTTAAGGAAGAGAACTCAGGTATCATTTTCTCTTCCAGTTAATCATGTGTTAAGTTTAATTACTTCTTCATTTTTTTTCTAATGCATAAGAATTAGACAAAGATATGCAATAATGTTGAACTTGATTGGCAACACCCGACATCATAGTATTTGTTGACATCGTACATACTATTTGTCTATTTAATAGCTTCCTACTTGTTGAACTTGTAATAGGAGGTCGAAACCAAACTTTACATCAGTTTGATATTGATACTATTCTTGTTGCAACTGAAAACTTCTTTGAAGCCAATAGAATTCCGCATTCGAAAACATATGGTTCCTTGTATAAGGTAAACATAATAATCTATCAAATTATATGTTTCCCATGTTTAATTTGATAGTTACTTTGTTTCTCTTTTCAGGGAAAGCTACAAAGTGGACAAGGCATAGCAGTTTCTAAAATTCATTTGAGTGACAGGTATGAGTGTTTTATGAAAGAAGTACCGATACTGGTAATGCTTGAACATGAGAATTTGTCTAAGTTGCTTGGATATTGCACTAGAGAAACCAGATTGTTCCTTGTCTACGACTTTGCACCACACACAACCCTTGACCGCTTGATGTTTGGTATGAATTTTAATTTTAAATCTAATCTCAAGCTTGAGATCACTGACATAATATATGTTTTGTAATCTATTTCAGGCTGGGCGTGTACTACTCCAAATTGGGATAAACGGTACAAAATACTACTAGGTGTTGCTAGGGCACTTCTTTACCTCCACAGGGATGCTCCTATAAGGATTATACATGGTGATGTAAAACCTGGGAATGTTCTCTTAGATGAAAATTTGAACCCCATGTTGTCAGGTTTTCTGAATACAAGATATTTAGACATCAACCAGACTGATTGTTATCTGTCTACAAATTTTCTGCCCTGGTTATTACTAAAGAGAATCATTTTTAATATCTTTTTTTTTGTCTTATAAAAATTGTATTGGTGATAATGGCTAATACCTTGGCATGTGATAGGCGTTACATGGCACCGGAGTACATGTGTTATGCAAATGTTTCAACCAAGGCAGATGTCTATAGTTTTGGTGTGTTCGTTTTGGAAGCTATAATTAAGCATAGCTCGTCTGGTTATAGTTTCCTCCTCAAATATGTAAGTATGATTACGGAACATCAATGCTTATGCTTGTGCAGCCAGTTCTTCAAAAATATATTTGACATGGATTAAATATACAACTAATCGCACACCTTTTACTTTGACTTATCAATTTCCATGGGAATGCATTTTGGTTATTGATCATTATAGGTGAAAAGTGATATGATTGTGGATCTTAGTTTTTCACTTATTTGTGTTTGAAGAGATCATATGGTCTTGAAATATAGTAAATAGTGAAATTGTTTAATTTGAAAACCAAAAAGGATGGGCAGGAGTATATATAGCTACAATCTAACAGGCATGATGAATTGATTGTCGTAGTTTCAGAGAAATTGGTTGGAAGGAACACTTTCAAATATAATTGATCCAAGTAATCAAGTATAGATGTTGATACAAGTTCTATTACGAGATTTTTCGAGATTGGGTTGTTGTGCACTCAAAAAGATGCAGAGGATAGGCCAACAATGGAGGAAGTTGTTTCCATGTTGCTTGATAGCTCGTCTCTCACTCCCCATGTGGCAAAAACGCGAGAAATGATTACAAGAGAATGCTCAAATACTACTAGCGTCCCTGTCGACAATTATGATGTTGATGATTAAGCGCAGTTCAAATTGTAGTAAACTACTAGCGCCCGTTTGGATTGAGTAGCAACTGACCAAACAACTAATGGTGAACTAGAACAACTGATTGCAGTAGTCAAAGTAAAGTACTGATGGTGTCTTGACAGTTGTTAGAACTACTGATATGATTGACTAATTGTTCAAACAACTGAAATTCAAACAATTGAGATTCAAACAACTGATGTAATTGACTAATTGTTCATTGAAGCATATGATGAACATGTGGTGTGCAATTTAAGAACATGGAATTTGTCATAAATTTTCAAAGATTAATGGTGGCCCAATCACAAAGGATCAATAGCACACTTAAATTACCTGGACAAACTTCTTCACGTGATTTGATCCATCATTCCTACCTTAATCTACCCTCAAAACTTAATGTATTTGTACATAAATATATTCTTTTTTTTGGGAAATCCCCAAAATGACCTTTTTTTTAAACGGCCAATTTGGATCTGTTACATGTCATTGACTCACCCGATCATCTTCATTCAACCCTTAGGAGGATACCCACCTATATGTGAGAAAATCATTGGCCCAACTTAAGCCCCTTAATTTTATTTTTTCTCAATTGGGACCTGAGCCTAAGACGCCCCCCTTTTAAATTGAAGTATTAATATGGGTGTTTCACTCTAACCAATTGGACTAGAGATCATTGGCCCCTAAGTTCTGTCACAACATTGAGTGCCTCACTCTAACAAATTACCTTTCTATTTTCAAAGTTAAAGTTCTTTCACAACTTTTCAAAAGTCCCACAATGTCCCCTCCAATCTTGGCGCCGGTGATGGTCTATTTCTATCCCCATGATGGTTTTCTAGACGATTAAGATATTGCCACACGTCAAACAACCTAGCATCGCCGACAGTTCTTTGAAGTATGTAGGCGGCGGCGACGGTTTCATGGTGGTATATGTTCCCGGCGCGACGGTCTGAAACACTTTTTCAGCAAAAACCGGATCTCCAAAAAACCCCCTGCCCCTCTAAAATATACCATCAGGCCTACTGAAATATACCGTCGGGTTTGCTAATAATCGTGAGCCCTCCTAGAATATACCGTCATACCTTATGAAATATACGGCCGGATCTTCTAAAACCATTGGCTCTACTTATATATGGTGTCAGTGCTTTTAAAAGCCACCATGCCTACTAAAATATACTATCGGATCTCCTAAAAATTATCGACTCTTGTAAAATATACCGTTGGGCCTATTGAAATCATATACCGTTGGATCTCCTAAAACTGTCTGTCCTCCAAAAATATACCGTGGGCCTACTTAAATATCGCGTTAGCGCTCCTAAAAGCTGCCCGCCAAAAATAAAGCTTCGGCGACGTCGGTTTTGAGAGGACCTTTTAGGAACTTTTGAAAAATGGGGTTAAAAATTTGGCATCTAAAAAGGACCATCTATAAATTTTTCCCTTTTTTTTCACCCTGTGCTTTAATTAGCCTTTACTCGTAACTATGATTTCCCAATAATAAATTATTATAGACTTTCTGGGCCAGGTCAATTAGTAAACCGTTGCCGGTCCAGCAACCTGACTTAGACAAAGCCCGTTAAATTTTGACAAGGCCAAGCCCATAATATACATAAGAAGTTTTAGACTAAAACGAATCAACTGGAAGATCTTTAATTGACTAAAGGAGTCAACTGAAGGTGAAACTTTTGGGACCAAAACCCAAACAACACGTTGTCCTATTTGTGGATATCAAACAATATCATAGTTTCCTAGAAGGTGTGTTTCCAACCACTTAATTTAAGAGAAATCAATTAGCAATATAATTATCAATATGTATGTTTGACTATGATTAAGCTACAAGAATATTTTCAATGTACTTGTATGTTTAGGATACTGTCCAGACTCTTGTCCTAGTTCATATCTATAGCCATGTTCGTTTCTACCTCCAAGTCGCCACAACTATGCCGCCAATTTACTTTTTCTGAGATTCAGGTAGCAACCCGAAACCTTGATGACTCGTTGGTCATAGGCCGTGGGGGTTTTGGCAAAGTATACAAAGGAACCTTCACTAATGACCCAAATATTTCGATTGTTGCTATAAAGCGCCTGGATTCAACTTCTAATCAAGGAGCATCTGAATTTTGGGCTGAGGTAAATATGCTTTCTAACCTAAGACATTGTCATTTGGTGTCTTTGATCGGTTATTGCAACGATGGGAATGAAATGATCCTTGTATATGAATATATGTCAAATGGCACACTTGAAAACCATCTCCACAGACGTCACACCCCTCTATCTTGGGTTCAAAGACTTGTAATATGCATAGGAGCCGCTCGTGGGCTAGATTATCTTCACATGGGTACGGGTATTAAGCATGGAGTTGTACATCGAGATGTTAAAAGTTCAAATATATTGTTACACGATAGTTGGGCAGCTAAGATTTCAGATTTTGGATTGTCCAAAATATGTCCGAAAAACCAGCAAACCACTTACGTCGACACTGATGTAAAAGGCACATTTGGATATCTTGATCCCGACCACGTCTACAACGGTAAGCTGACGAGAAAATCTGATGTATATGCTTTTGGGGTGGTACTGTTTGAGGTCTTGTGTCGGAAGAGGGCAGTGGATAGAAGCATTGATGAGGAGCAATGGGGTCTCGCAGTATGGGCTCGAAAATCCATTAAAGAAGGTAGGCTAAAGCAAATTGTGGATTCTAACATAAGAGGATCAATATCTTCTAGATGTTTAAAGGAATTTGCACAGCTTGCAAAACGGTGTTTGCATAAGCATCCAAGACAGCGACCTACTATGGCTGAGGTTGTGGTCGGTCTTGATTCTATTCTGGCCTTGCAAGAAAAGGCAAACAATACATTACAGCCTAACAACATGATTCTTTTTGCTAGAAAGGCGCCGGAAGTTGTATTTCCATCCAATGATGAGAATTTAGGTATCATTTTCTCTACCAGTTTCAATGTTCATGTTCTTAGTGTTTTAGCGGAGGAAATGCAATGATATTATATTTCAATTGGCAACAGCCGGCTTCGTGCCATTTTTTGATATCTTACCATTCTTCTATCTTACGGCTTCTTACTTGTTGAACTTGTAATAGGAGGTGAAAACATGACGTTACATCGGTTTGATTTTGTTACTATCAATGTTGCAACTGAAAACTTCTCAGAAGCTAATAAAATTCCGCAATGGGAGACTCTTAATCCATTGTATAAGGTAAACGTAATCATCTATCTAATTACATGTTTTTCTAGCTCTTCTGTCGTCTGCTTGAAATTCCAAGTTATTTTGTTTCTCTTTTCAGGGAAAGCTACATAATGGACAATGTATAGCAGTTTCTAGAATTCATTTTTGTTCCAGATATGACTGTTTTATGAATGAAGCATCAGAACTGGTAAAGCTTGAACATGAGAATTTGGCTAAGTTGCTCGGATATTGCATTGAAGGAACCTCTTTGTTCTTTGTCTATGACTTTGCACTACAAGCAACCCATGACTACTTGATGTTTGGTATGAATTTTCATTTTGAAATATAAATCTCAAGCTTGAGATCACTGCATGGTTTCACCAGAAAGCGACGGGTGTTATTAGCCTTTTTTTTTTTATAAATTATGTTCGTTTTGATGTATTAAATCTTGACATTTGCAGATCCATTGTGTTCTCTTTTGGATTGGGATAAACGGTACAAGATAATACTAGGTGTTGCAAGGGCACTTCTTTACCTTCACAAGGATGCTCCCGTACGGATCATACATGGTGATGTAAACCCAGATAACATTCTATTAGATGAAAATTTGAACCCCATATTGTCACATTTTTTGAATACAAGATATGCAGACATCAACTGGACTACGTGCATACCACATATGATTTCGAGGACATGGTTAGTCCTAAAATTAACCATTATTAATCTATTTGTTATAGCCTTGAGATATTTTTGTTTTCTTTTTAATGAATCAATTCCATCCAACTAGCGGTCCTTTATTGGGTTTACACTTTAACGCGGATTTATTTCTTAATTGGGTCCTCTGAACTAGTGGTGGTGGGTTCAAAAGTCTGCAGACAACATAAGTGATTTTGTTATAGAAATATATATTGTTGTATCGAATGAAAGTTGCACACCACCTAAAAGTTTTCATGTATTGTTGATGATGGCTAACACTTGCACATGTTTCAGGCATTATGTGGCACCGGATTATATGCGTTACGCAGATGCGTCAGCCAAGGCAGACGTGTATAGTTTTGGTGTGTTGCTTTTGGAAACTATAACTAAACATAGTGAGTGCTCGATTCTGGGTACCCTCTTGAATATGTAAGTACAATTATGGATCATAAATGCTTATGTTTGTGTAACCTGTATTCAAAATATATAACTGGCTTCCTTTTAACTAATTGCATATTTCTTAATTGTTTACTTGTCAATTTCATGGGAAAGCATTTCACTTGTTGATCATATTTGATAATTAATTATATGATTATAGGTGAAATTTAATATGCTTGGGGGAGTTAACTTTGTTACTTATTTGTGTGTTGAGAAATCATAAGGTCATGATAAGAAATATGAACAGAAAATTGATTTAATTTGAAAACAGAAAGAGAATGGTAGTACTATAGCTACAATCTAACAGACATGATGAATACAATTGTTTTAGGTTCAAAGAAATTTGTTTAAAGGAATGCTTTCAAATATAAATGATCCGAGCATTGATACGGATTCAAGTTCTATGACAAGATTTTTTGAGATTGGGTTGCTTTGTGTTAAAAAAGATGCATGGGCTAGGCCAACAATGGAGAAAGTTGTTACTATGCTTCTTGACAGCTCATCTCTCACTCTCCCCGTGTCGAAAATACGAGCAACGGTTACAAAAAAGCTTTCATATCCTACTATCAAACCTCGTGACGGTTACTATTCAGAAGTAGATGAAGATTTTATATCAGAATTATCCCCCAGATAGTGCGTTTCTTAAAGGGTTTTCTACGAGCCTTCCTATATAATATATAACAACTTTATGAAATAAGATGTTTATTCACGTTTGATATCACAAGAAATTGTTCAATTGGTAATGATGCCTTGTTGATGATTCTGATACCACTACAGTTGAAGAGTTTATATCAGATCTGTCTTCGTTATAGTGCGTACAAGAGTGATGCAAAGTGCATTTCTTGATATATCATATTTTGTGAAGTGAAAATCTTTCAAGTTGTATCCGGGCATATAAAAATTATGATACACCACATCATTCTTATCAGTTTTGTATTAGTTAAAAGAGTAAATTACACAATCCTTTTGTTGATGACTAGCTAGTTGAACATGGCCTCGAATGGCTGCCACGCATCCCTTTACTCCTTTTTAGCATAGAAAACCTCATAATGGACTCTCATACTTCCCCCTTTACGTATATTTCAGAAAAGATGGCGTTTCTTGGCCTTCTCCTCTCAGGGTGGACGGAGTGAGTGCGGGTGTAAGGTCCTAAATAAATAAATATATAATTGGAGATACGAATCCACTCTGTTATTCCGATATGTGAATGCAACTATAAAGTTCTGTTATTCTTCATACTCGTAACTATCCGGTTTAATAAAAGGTATAGTCTGGCACTTATAATATGAATTTACTTTAATGAAAATAAATTGAATGGATTATAATAAGGTTAATAAATTCTATAAAGGTTTCAGACAAATATTACCAACTGCAAAAGTAATCAACATCTAGGAAAAAATAAAAGGCTGAACCAAAAATAAACCCAGACTTCATTTGTTGTTTTAGACATTGATATTGTACATTCACTATAATTGTCATTTAAAGTGAAAACAAGATACTTGATAAGATAAGAGTAAAAATAAAAGCTTGGTTTAAACAATGCAAGCAAATGCATGAACCTCAATCATTCTGCGCATGCATCTAAATTCTTACCATGTTCCTTTCACCTCAACATTACACCCTTCTCTCTGGCACTTCAGAACTCTGTCATGTTTCTTCATATGAGACATCCCGAAGATTAATCTGTATCATATCGCCCTCTACAATTCCATGCATAAAAGGAGATGGGTTCTTTCATCATTTTGCACCATCTCTCTTCTAAAACCCCAAGTATAAATCCCATACATTATCTTTCTGTTTCGTCATGACCACACTTCAAAATCTCTCTCTACTACAAACAATTATATATTATATCACGAGAAGGGTGATGTTGGTCATAGCCGTGTTTTCCTTAAATCCTGGCCATAGAAGTCCCTAACTTTCAATCGCATCCGTTTATAGTCCATTGATTGGCGGTTTCTAGGGAAGTTAACGATGATTTCGCTTCTCCCCCTTTTCTCTCCCCACGTCGCCTTGTACCTTCTTCTTTCTTAGACTTAAAGGGATCCTTCTACCGAAAAGAGATACATTGGTCAGTGGTCACTGCCACCACCAAGGTGGCCGCTGCCGCAGTGTGTAACAACACTTGTAAATGTGAAGTAGGGTCATGGCGCTAAAGATAAAATGACTGATCAAATTAATAATGTATTAAATTCATTTAATTCAACCAAAGACCTTCGAACCTTGTTTCGCTTTTTCTAGGAAAGAGAGAAGTAATTACTTCAAGTGTCAACATATGCCAAGTGGAATTGGTAGTTGGGAACATTGTTTCCGCGAAATTGAGGTTTAATTATTTTATGATACTGACCTCTAGCTCGTCCTGACCCACATTTATTTATTTTGACGACCATCAGGCTAGAAGGCTAGAAATTCAATTCTCTGTAAAAAAAAATGAAAATAGCTTAGGCCTCGTTAAACTTTATTTAAAGGCCCAAGACCAATTCCTGATCTTCCCTAATCGATTATTTTATTTTTTTTACTTAATTTTATTTTACTTTTGAAGGCTTTTATTTTAATATTTCATTAAAAATAGTGTTTATGTCGATGAAGGCAACCATACAATAAGTTGCGCTGCTAGCTTTTTATAATATTAAAACTAAGTCGTTTAAAAGTAAAATTCATAGATCATGGGGTTATTACATCATTATTCACAACTTGTTCGACATGGACTAAGTAGCTCTACAGCCTTAAGCGCTAAGAAATCAAAAGTATCAAAACCGAATGGTATAAACACGTGTTGTTAGGACACACTTTTTCGTGTTTGGTCACCTTGTATGAATCAACTTTTAATGCAGCCTGATCCACCGTGAATACCCTACTACTCAAGCCCACAAGAGGAGAAACCTTTGTCAGATTTACACATGTTTTTCCCTCATGTGCATCCAAAGATCAAAATGTTAGCTGGACTAGGAGTTTACCTTTCATCCAACGAGTCTGTCAAGAAATTCACAAGTGTTTCTTTATTAACAGATCTCATGGCACGCCTAAATATATCAAAGAGTGTATCCCTAACCGAATCATGCAAGTACTTGAACCCCGGGAGCTCTGTACGGGAGTCCAAACACGACTTGTGATAAACAGGACATATCTCATTAACCATTTATTCCAAATTTCAAATTTGCTTCTTGCATCGATCCAAATTCACACAACAGACACCACGTGACATTATCCATCAACAACCATAAAAGAAATTCAAAACCACGCGACAACCCCATTTCCTAAGAAACATGCCAACAACTTCCTCCATTGTTGGCATTAAGTATGTATTTGCTTGAACACACAAATGTTAGATATTTTAGTGTAGTTGGATAGATTTAGTTGATCACTGTGAATAATTATAATATTCATCAAACAAGTTAGGGAGGTGTGGGGTGTACGTTTGTTTGAGTTTATTATGATTCTTGGGAGCGTAGCCACTAAAGCAACGGGTCCCATTGGTGCAACGCTCTCCAAGGGGCAGCATATAGTGCCCCTATCTTGGTCGAGCTGGAAACTGTCAAAGGTTACTTCAGTAAAATTCATTAGAATTTTAATATTTGGGTTTTTAATGCTATTGGAATTTCACAATGGAAACTGCAAATGGTAGGCTCTTACCCTAATCTCCATATATGACATATTGTCATTTTGGCCAGGATCTCGAAATTCTCGCAACAACAACAACAACAACAACAACAAATCTTAATGAATCTTAATCAATATCAATTATGGGATCAATTATATAAGAATATGTTCCTACCGACTAATATCTTCAAAACTACAACAATTCAGCATGTATGTAACAAAACCCCAAACGAAACCACTAAACGATCCATGTGGCAGTAACCACTTTTAGGAAGTTTGGTAGTGTGATGCACACAATAGTTGGAGAACTAAGATACGTTTTCATGCTGTAAACTCTTAAAGAATTGTACTATCTGGGGAATAATTCTAATATAAATTCTTTAACTGCACCAGTATCATAATCGTAAGGATCGTCATAGTAAACATAATATTCAGGGGCACTAGAACTCTCTGAAAATTTTGTAGTAAGCAGTTCTCGCATTTTAGCCATAGGGAGATTGAGAGACGAGCTATCAAGCAGCATAGAAACAACTTCATCCATTGTTGGCCTATCCTCTGCATCTTCTTGAGCACAAAGCAAGCCAATCTCCAACAACCTTGTTATATGAATTGAGTCGACATCAATTCTCAGATCAATTATATCTGCAAGTGTTCGTTCAAGCCATTTTTCTCTCAACCTACAACAATTCACCATGTATGTTAGATTGTAGCTATACTCCTGTCATTCTCTTACAAATTAAACAAATTATATCGCCGTTTGCATTTTCATTTTACATTTTCTCACCATATGATTTCTTTGTACACAAACAAGTGAAAAAACTAAGATCAAAAATCATATGACCGGTAATCAAAATGCATTACCATGAATTTTACATGTTACATAGAGGATATGTTATTAACTGAAAGGAAGTTGGACATACATTGATCCATAATCATACTTACATTTCAAGGGAAATATCAATGCCCGCTCTACGCGCAGTCATAAATTCCAAAACCAACACACCAAAACTATAGACATCTGTCTTGGTTGACAAATCACCATTTTTCATATACTCCGGTGCCATGTAACCCCTGGCACATGTGCATGTATTAGCCATGAACAACAATGAAAAAAAAGATACATATCTTACTAATTCAACAAATGAGCATGAAACATAAAATAGTGGTTCTTTGGTACTAACCAAGTCCCATTAATTCTGGACTCATGGCGATCAGTCTCGTTGATTGCTAAACATTTTGCAATCCAAAAACTTGACAATATGGGGTTCAAACTTTCATCTAAAAGAATGTTTCCGGGTTTTACATCACAATGTATGACCCGGATGGGAGCATCCCTGTGAAGGTAAAGAAGTGCCCTAGCAACATCTAGTATTATTTTGTACCGTTTATCCCAGTTCAAAATGGTACACTCCGGATCTAAAACCACAGATAACAAAATAGGTGTTATGTCAAGATGTATTTATCAAAACAGATAATAATATTAAGAACTAGAATGATAGTATAAACTTAAGATGACTGAATGCGGTGCAAAGTCATATACAAGGATGTACATTTCAAAATGAAAATGCATACCAAACATCAAGTGATCAAGGATAGAATGTAGTGAAAAGTCATATACAAGGAATAATCTGGTTCCTTGAATGCAATATCCGAGCAACTTAGCCACATTCTCATGTTCAAGCTTTACCAGTATGGATGCTTCATTCATAGAATATTCTTTACGTCCGGTACCATAAAAAGACTCAACAATTGCTATAATTTGTCCATTTGATAGCTCTCCCTGGAAAGAGAGATCAAGTTGATTCTAGAAGATGGTAGAAAATCCTGGAAAACATGTAGTTAGATAAGTGATTTTGATACCTTATACCAAGAATCAGATGTGTGTTGTGAAATTTTATTAGCTTCATAGAAGAAATCAGTTGCAACATTGATATCTTTAAAATCAAACCGACATAACGTTTGGTTTTCACCACCAACAGTATCAAAGTACAGCTCCAAGGAGTTTAAACCGTTATCTTCTGTTACAAGATCAACAAGTAGCTCTTAGATAGACTGTAAGATATCAAAAATAGCAAGAAGATGATTGCTGCCAATTAAAAATGGAAAAAAAAACAAAAATATATATCTCAATGGCTAATTCATGTGTATTGGAAAAATTAAGAGGTTAAACAAATGAAACTGGCATGGAAGAGAAAATGATACCGGTGTTCTGGTCATCAGATAGAAATTTAACTTTCGAAGCCTCTCTGGTAGGTTGTAACTTCCTGTTGGCTTTCTCTTGAAATGCCAAAATAGACTCAAGACCGACCACAAGCGCTGCCATTGTAGGTCGTTGTTTTGGATTCTTATCCAGACATCTTTTTGCAACTTCTGCAAACTTCTTTAAACATTTAGGAGATACTACCCCCCTTATATCACTATCAACAATTTCCTTTAGCCTACCTTCTTTAATGGATTCTTGAGCCCATATCGCCAAACCCCAGTTGTCCTCATCAATTCTTCTATCTACTGCCCGTTTCCCACACAGGACTTCAAACAATACCACCCCAAAGGCATACACATCAGATTTTCTGGTCAGCTTACCCGTGTAAAAGTAATCAGGATCAAGATACCCAAACGTGCCTTTTATGCCAGTGTTGATGTAAGTGATCTGCTGGTTTTTTGGACATATCTTGGACAATCCAAAATCTGCAATCTTAGCATCCCAACTGCGATGTAACAATATATTCGAGCTTTTAACATCGCGATGTACAACTCCATGCTTAATACCCGTACCAGTGTGAAGATAGTCTAACCCACGAGCAGCCCCTATGCATATTGTGAGTCTTTGAATCCAAGATAGAGGGGTGTTTTGCTTGTGGAGATGATCTTCAAGGGTTCCATTTGACATATATTCATATACAAGGATCATTTCATTCTCATCATTGCAATAACCGATCAGAGACACCAAGTGGCAATGTCTTAGGTTAGAAAGCATATTTACTTCGGCCCAAAATTCAGATGCTCCTTGATTAGACGTTGAATCAAGACGCTTTATGGCGACATTGAAAAGATTTGGGCCAATAGTGATAGTTCCTCTGTAAACTTTGCCAAACCCCCCACGGCCTATGATGAGTGAGTCGTCAAAGTTTCTGGTTGCTTGTTGAATCTCAGAACAGGTAAACTGGCGGCATGGTTGTCGCCACTCTGAGGATGAGAATGTGGTTCTAATCTCGTGAGTGGTAGAGGGCATAGACATGATTATTAGACTTACAGATATGAACTAGGAAAAGAATATAGACAATATCCTGATCAATATAGTATCACATTCATAGATGGATCATGGGTAGTTTCCTCATATATAAGATTTGAATAGCTTTTATAATAGTCAAACCAATTATACTTTATAAGAAATTACAATTTGGTGATTGGAAACAATAATTCTAAGAAATTACGATTTTGCTCTATTTTCCACAAATAGGACAAGGTTTTGGCCTGAAAAGTCTTACCTCCATCTCAGTAGTAACATAATGTTGCTCCAGAAGACTTCTCCATTGGTCAACTGCCGCCGGTGGATTGACGTAGTTCCATTTTCCGGAAATTAATTGTCAAATGCGTAAATGACCACTTGTTTTAACTTATTAGAGATCGAGCGTGGCTCGTGAATCGTTTTTTAAGCTCGAGATCGGCTCAAGGTCATCGTTTATAATTTATTAAATAATAAATAATTTATATACATTTTTAATTGTTTTTGTATAAATTTAAATTGTTTATATATAACATAATATTTATTAGTTAGTTATTTTATTATTATTTTATATATAACATATAATAAGTAAAGTTTATGATCAATATGTCCAAGATCTCGCAACAAAACAACAACAATACACTAATCCTACATTAATTATTAATCGACTAACTCAAACGAAATCGACTGAATTGCACACAACTATTAATATATCGACTAAACCGAACAACAATAATCGACTTACTCTAACAGAATCGTTAAAAAATAACCAACCGGAGTTCTTTCAAAAACTGAAGTTTCGCATTTGGAGAGTAGGGTGTATTGACGGTACGTTTGGCTTTTTTTATTATGAAATAATCTATAAACCAATATGTACAACCTGTGCATTGCGACGGAACCACCATAAACAAGTGCATATTTTACGCGTTAAACTGTGTAAAATTTTAACTTTGTTGAAAGTTTGTATAAAAAAACAAATCTTTAATGTAAACCCACGCGTTATTGTTATTGCAAGTTCATTGATAATATCCCAAAGCTTATGTAAAACGGTCAAAGTGTGTTGAGGCGGGACCATTAAACCAAAACAAAAAATAGACGTATAAGGCTGGACCACACAAGCGTGTTGTGAACTCACAATTCAATCGGGTTTGAATTAATATAGTATATAATAATTATAATAATAGCTAAATAAATTTATAAAATATGTGATTAAAGAAGAAAACTAAAATATATGACATAGATTAAAAGTTTATGAGGATTTTTTTTTTTTGCAAATGAATGGATTAACAGAAATAAAGAATACACCGTTGATAAATACTATTTCCACAAATTCGCTAGCAGTGCTGCAGAGGTTTCCTCGTTGATCAATTTCCACCGGAGAGGAAAAACGATAGCCAGAAAATATAATGCTTCTCTCCGGTGGCAAACTAGTTGATTTAGAACCCCAAGATTGCAACATATCAGAAAGCAGGTCAATGCAGAACGAGCTAGATGTAACTTCACGCTATAGATCGAGCAGTATCTCAACTTAATTACACCACAATTTCATAGAAACGTGTTTGCAACCACCATTTTGTTCCCAAGTTAGTTCCTTTAATGTAGACACTTGAGACAATTAACTCTCCCTTTAGTTGACTTGGATGAATTCAATAAATTATTTCCAATCACTATGTTGTTCCATGTATGTAGACCCTTACAACATTTATTGCTCTAGGAGAAAAATGGATCGAAGGTGTTTAGTTGACTTAGATGAATTTAGTACATTATTGTTAGGATATAATATATTTAATATCTATAACTGTAGTTACATATTATCCTCCTGGTTGTTTATTACTACTATGTTTGTTACTACCAGTCAGGAGGTTGAATCATCATCCTAAAAGTCGTCACAACTGTGCCGATGGTTTATGTTCTCTGAGATTCAGCAAGCAATCAGAAACTTTATGAATTACTAGTCATAGGCTGTCGGGGTTTTGGCAAGGTTTTCGAAGGAACCATCTATGGGGCTAATCTATTGATTGCTTTCCAAAACGCGGCTGGATTCGACTTCTAATCAAAGAAACAAAAAAAATAAAAATTAAAATAATTGAACCAATCAAAGAGCTACATTACCCACAAACCACCAATCAAAATATTATGATGAGGACATTTTTTGCAAATTAATATATAGGATAGTTATTTGCAATAGGTTAATAGAAATAATAAATACACAGTTGATAATACTAATTCCTTGTTCAGGGGAAACTCAACATCTACAAATTCGCCACGGCAACATGGTGCTGCAGAGGACTTCCTGATGATCAATTGCTGCCGGAGAGGAAAAATGATCTTTGGAAAATCTAACGTGCTCCATCTCCAGCGGCAAAGTAGTAAATTTTGAATCCGGAGATTGTAAAAGTATCAAAAAGTCTTTCAATGCAGGACGAGCTAGATGTAACTTCACGTTACACAACAGTATCTCAACTTAATTTCATGGAAACCATGTTTCCAACCCCCAGTTTGGTCCCTATGATGTAGACACATAACATAATTATTTCTCCCTTTAGAGAAAAAAAAAAACAATCAAGGATCTAAGGTCTTTAGTTGACTTGGATGACTTCAATACATTATGTTAAAGGGAAAATTCCCAAAATAGTCCCATTAAGGAGAGAGATTCTCAAAATAGTCCAAAACTTTTTACATTCCCAAAATAGTCCTCCGAAATCTATCTCCCACGTGAGATTGGGATTCGTGACGTGAGATTTGGTTGACGTATCATAGACTGACACGTGTCACTTTAAAGATAAAGTTTCAGATAAATTTGTCTCGGCCAATAGTTTTGTAATCAAAATAGTTTTCTGAAAAACCATTGTTTTGGAATGAAAGTTGTCCGTCACGTGAGGTTTCAAAAAAGATGATTTTCGCGTTTCTTTGAAATTCATCTACTCGGACGCATGTCAAATGAATTTCGTCAACTACGTGAAGTTTCAAAAAAGTTGGGAAAAAAAACGATACGTTTTCGGTGAACACAGTCTTTGTCCGATCATGATTTTCAATAAAGTAAAAAAAAACGATTAATTTACAAAAAAGTTTAAAACAAACGATAATTTAGCTCTGAATCTTATCTGATCAGTTGATTTTCATTAAAGTTTTATAAAATCCAAAAAAATTGTATTTTCCTTAAATGTTCTCCCACTTCAACAAAATTTTGTTGTAGAACAATGAAATTCAAGAGAGGTGATCAGATTGAAGTTATTGATATGGGTGTTGGGTTCGTCGGTGATACGTGTTTCGGCTAGAAATATATACATCCATATGACTATATGAGAGATCATTACATATCATATAGATGCAAGTATGCACATTGTAGTACAGTACATAAAAAACAAACATCTATTCAAATGCCTACAACAACAAATACAAATGGATATAGACACATATCAGTTAACTCAAATCCATGATTTAATTACCAACAGTCAAACCAAACCTTGAAACTAAAACCATCGAAAATGATGAGTTTCATATCAAAACTCATGGGATTCTGACAACTCGAATTTCAACGCAAAAAAACATGAGTTTCATATCAAAATTTATCTTTTTCTAAATTCTATTCTTTTTAGGCAAAAACCGATTATTTACATGAAAAAATATCGGATATACAAACTTTCTAACAAAATGTATCTACTCTGACAACACGTCTTTTTATGCAAAAAAGACGAAATTCAAATGAAATGCGTCGAACAAGACGAATTTCAAAATACCGCGGATACCGATGAGTTTAAAACCTCACGTGACGGACAACTTTCATTTCAAAACAATGATTTTTCAGAAAAGTATTTTGACTACTAAAATATCTGCCGAGACAAATTTCACGGAAACTTTATCTTTAAGTTGACATGTGTCACTCTGTGATACGATAACCAAATCTCATGTCACGACTCCCAATTTCACGGGTGAGGTAGATTTCGGAGGACTATTTTGGGGATGTAAAAAGTTTTGGACTATTTTGAGAATCTCTCTCCTCAATGGAACTATTTTGGGAATTTTCCCTATTTTAAATCTATAACTGTGGTTACATATTTTGGGGATATAATCCAAACTATCCTCCTGCGTGATATATATATCTATTACTATGGCTAAATCCTCATCGTCATCCTCAAAATTGTCACAACTGTGATGCCAGTTTACGTTATCTGAGATTCAGCAAGCAACTAGAAACTTTGATGAGTCATTAGTCATAGGTCGCGGGGGGTTTGGCAAGATTTATCAAGGAACCATCTATGGGGCAAACCGTTTGACTGTTGCCATAAAGCGGCTGGATTCAACTTCTAATCAAGGAGCTTCGGAATTTTGGGCTGAAGTTAAGATGCTGTCTAAGTTAAGGCACTGTCACTTGGTGTCTTTGATAGGTTATTGTAACGATGAGCAAGAGATGATCCCGGTTTATGAGTATATGCCCCATAGAACCCTTGAAGATCATCTCCACAAAAGCCGAACATCTATACCTTGGGTTCAAAGACTCAAAATATGTATAGGGGCTGCGCGGGTGTTAGATTATCTTCACACGGGGACGAATATTACGCAAGGAGTTATCCATCGGGATGTAAAAAGTTCTAATATCTTGTTACATGAGAGTTGGGAAGCTAAGATTGCTGACTTTGGATTGTCTAAAATATGTCCAAAAAATCAGCCGTCTACTCACGTTACTACTTT